>NC_136067.1:2130227251-2130839271 GCF_964261635.1 Lissotriton helveticus
CCTCGGAGCCTCTCCTGCCATTTAATGAAGCCCTCACCGACGTTCTGGTGGGCACCTGGTCCAAGCCCTCTACAGGCCTCGCTGTAGATGGGAATGTGGCCCGACGCCACCACCCGGCTCCGGGCGACCCCAGCTTCCTGTCCGTTCACCCCACCCCCGAGAGCCTGGTGATCCAGGCCTCTACCTCCCAGACCGCATTCCCAACCGCCCCCCGGATCGGGAATCCAAAAGGTACGATCAGTTCGGCAAGAAACTGTTCTCCCTGAGTTTGGGGCTGTGATCTGTCAACATCGCCTGCCTTTTGGGCCGTTACACCCACTCGTTGTGGGATACGGTTGCGGAAGTGCTGTCAGAGTGCCCGGGGGAGGCCCGGGCCAAGCTCACCCAAGCCCTAGCGGTTCGCCGCCACACCTGGCTGAGGTCCGCCAACTTCTCAGGGGATGTCCAGGCCACCCTCATGGACATGCCCTTTGATGGCCGTTGCCTCTTCAGCGACAAGGCGGACAGTGCCCTGGAGTGTTTCAAGGACTCCAGGGCTATGGCCAAGTCCTTGGGCCTAGGCCAACGCCAGCAAACGTCCGCCTCTCGCTCCTTTCGTGGCCAAGTAAGGGGTGCCTGTAGGAGAGTAGGGACTGCTTCCTATGGTCACCCCCACTTTTTGCTGTGATTCACTGGTTTTTCGACTTTAGTGTGGCTGTGGGCCTGCTAATCCGACCCACAGCCCAACTGTTTTCTCTCTAAATTCATACCATGTACTTGAGGTACATACCTAATTGGGTATTGGGTCACCTTTGTGAGCCCCTGTATAGTGTACCATAGGTACCCAGGGCATAGGTGCATCCAAGGCCTAGCAGGGGCTCCAGCATGAATTATGCCACACCTGGCTGGCCATCCAAACTGACACCACAGGCTGATCACTCAGCTTGGGCAAGGTGGTGTAATCACCCTTTGCGTACATATAGTATACCTATATCTAACCTTATATATAGACACATATGTACCTATAAGTCACTCCTATGGCAGGCCTTAACAATCCTGGAGGCAGAGTGCTTGGTTTTATGTGAGAAGGTGCTCTGGCATGAGCTGAGCCAGTCTGCAGCTTTCGGAACCATGTCTTTATAGCTGTTCTATGATATAGCCGTACCATATACTCTTAAGTACATTATAATCCTTGCGGTTAATGCTAACTTTGGTTTGGCTTTATCAAAACATGTCGTGTAAGGTGTCAAACACTTTGGAATACTACCCGCCGCCAATTTTGGCAGAGGGGTTAGCATTCCACCCTTCTAGAGGGAAAAGATATGTGGTTACTGCTTTACCCCGGTTAAAGTTAAACTGAGCCTCAGCATCTCAAAATGGATGCTGCTGCCACAGACACGAGTCTGACCTCCTGCTGCTGGACGAAACTCCAACAGGGGAGTCCTGGACAATAGGTTTCCTGCCTTGGGAGGTGCTAGCACCTCCCCAGACAGGCTTTTAGTGTATTGGGGCAGGGAGGGCTGCAAAATGAGACACTGCCTGAGGCACACAAGGTGCTCCATGCATAGCCCGGTTCACCTCCAGCCCCAGCTCTGGCGTGAAACTGGACAAAGGGAAAGGGGGCTAACCACCCCCTTCCCAGGTTCCTAGCAGGTAATCCAGCCCCTTAGTTTAGTATAAAGTTAGGAGCTGTGTCTAGAGACATTAGATTTATCCAAGAAAGAAACTCTGAAACGAAACTCTTGGACCTTCGACGTTCCATATCGACTGGAAGACTGAAGACATCTCACTTGTGGTCAAGGAGTGACCACCCTGTGCAAACAGGCACCAACAGTAACTTGCACGTATGCTTTGTCGACGCTCCCGCTGGAACCCGAAGACTTAGCGACACAGGAACTGGACTTCCAGACTTCTCTGACCCACATCCACAACAAAGCTGAGAACTGTGGCGGACACAAGAGACGTGGGACCGGACATCCTGGATTACCTGCTTTTTGCTACCTGTGCAGCTTCTGAGGTACCCTCGAAGTGTGCATTGGGGTTTGAGAAGCCCCAGACCCGAGCAGGATTTGCACCGAAGCTCAGCCCTCCACACTCCACGAATGCCGCGTGGGGCCTGCGCCTGCATTTCAGCTCGACGCGTCTTCGTGGTTGCTTGCCCATTGGCTAGTAAACTCTCTGAAGACATCTTTGTGGAGAAGTGTGGCTCACTGGTTAGAGGAGGCAGACCTGGAAGCAGAGGTCAGCCTGGGACCAGGGTTCAATTCCCGGCTCGGCGGGGTCTTGAGTCCTAAAAAAAAATGTCCATGGACTCGACAATTCTCGCTCCGGTGCCTACTCGATTCACGGGTTCACACTCTGCGACTCTGGGCAATAGCTTGCTTAATCTCCACAACGGCCCCTTGCGGCGGGATGCCTGGCTTTCACCTTGCGGATACCCTGCCGGGGTTATCTCACAGGGGAATACCAGGACGGGTTCCCTAAGCAAGCGCTTAGAAACCGCTCGGTGATTTGCGCTTTATAAATTCCTGTACATTTGTGAAACTACACTGCTTGACTGGTTGCTCCGGGCTTGCTCCAGCTTCCCTACGAAGGAGAAGCTCCCCAGACCTTGCTGGTCTGAACTGAAGCCATTCTTCCCATCCTGCGTGGATTGCATTTGCCAAGGTTTGTTGGGTCCAATCCGGATACAGACACCACCAACAGCTAGATCCGTCGTGGGACGGCTCGACTCCAGCTCCTGGTCGTCGGTGACACCTCCTGGTCCTCGTGGCTGCAGAAACAAGCTTCACCTCTTCACCTGAGAGCATCTTGACATCGCCTGGTTCCTTCCTGGTCACTGGCTAGTGACCCAGACTCTGTCCCCTCTGCTTTCAGGTTCTTCTCGACTCCGATCCACCCTTGGATCCACCCGGACACTTTTCTCCTGGTCGTCTGCAGCACTTTCTTGCTGCTCTCCATAGGAAACAGCTATGAAACCCGACACGAAAGAACACCTATGCACCCGGCTTCCCTGGGTGCGGTAACTCGAGTACTCCGTTGCTCCCGAGGGTATTAACTATCCAAGTGTCCTAGTTTAACAGGGTTTTCCCATAGTCCATCCGGAACTTTCTAAAATCTACTACTTCGTAACTTTTACGTTCCCATTGAAACTCTATGGCAACCAGCGTGTGTGTTTATACACTGCACACGCTTCCCTTGGTTGTTCAGTGTAGCCCCAGCGATTGCCTAGGCCCTAGGCCTACTCACCTTTCCTGAAGTGGTTCTTATACCACTTATTTAGTATATGGTTCGTGAGGCCCCTAGGGCAGAATTGTATTTGTGCAACTTATAGTATGCTTATTGAGTAACTTGTGCTGTATCTCAAACTCTTACCTCATAAAGAGTGCAGAGGGCTTGTGTTTGTAATAAATACATATATATTTGATATATATCTTGTGTGGTGTCCTTTCATTTGGTATGCAAGAGATTATATAAGGTAAAACAGCTGGCTTCACATGCTCTCTGAAGTTTTAGCCTAAGACTGCTTTGTCCATGCTACCACTAGGATAGCTGATCTATAAGGTTGACTTTACAACCATCACCATAAGGGTTGTTTGGACTGGTGCAGGGTGCCCACTAGAATAGTGGACATCATATACCAGGCCAACTTCTCACAGCGCCCCCACACGTCCAGCCAGCCACGGGCCACAGACTCAGGCTCGTCGCGGACGTGGTTACCGCTGTGGCGGTACCGGGGGACACCGACAGGGTCAGTCCAGACCCGCCCCTGCAGCATCTGCCTCTAAGCCTTCCTAGTCCAGCATTTCAGGCCCATTTGTCGCGAGTGGGGGGCAGGGTTCGCCATCACGTCGGACAGGTGGGTGCTGCAAATAGTCCAATGGGGCTACTCCCTCCCCTTCGAGGCGACCCCTCCAGCCATGCCACCACAGTACCACCGCATGTCGGGGGATCACTTGCAACTTCTGCAGGGGGAAGTTACGGCCCTCTTGGCCAAGGGGCCCATCGAGCGCGTTCCTGGGCCAGAAGTAGGATGTGGTTGCTTCTCCCACCATTCTCTGGTACCCAAGAAGGGCAAAGGAGGCCTACGCCCTATCTTGGACCTTTGGAGTGTCAACGGCTTCCTCCGGAAGCTGAAGTTCAAGATGCTGACTTTGGCTCAGGTCCTCGCTGCCCTGGACCCAGAAGACTGGATGGTAGTGTTGGACTTGCAGGGTGCATATTTTCACATCCCCGTCCTGCCGGCCCACCAGCGTTACCTGTGGTTCACGGTAGGCCATGAGCAATTTGTTTACCGTGCTCCCCTTCGGCCTTACCAGTGCCCCACGGGTGTTCACGAAAGTGACGGCGGTGGTTGCAGCTCATCTGCGCAGATTAGGGGTTTCAGTCTTCCCCTGTCTCGACAACTGGTTATTGAAGGCGGGCTCGCCCCAAACAGTCGTCTCCCACCTCCAGACTACGGCCGACCTCCTGCACTCGCTGGGGTTCTCCATCAACGTGCCGAAGTTGCACCTATTTTTATTTATTTATTTAGCGATTTGTAGTGCGCCTGGTGACCCGGAGGCATCCCCGCGCTATAACATTTGTGGAGACCAGAGGAGAAAAAGAGGGGACTTTATTTTGGGAATAGCAGCGTTTTCAGTTTTTTCCTGAAAATCAGATGACTGGGTTCCAGCCGCAGGGGGCGGGGAAGTGAATTCCACCCGGAGGATGCTTTAACAGAAAAGCGTCGGCCGCCGGTACGTGTCTTCCTGTATCTGGGGACGTTGGCCAGACGCTCATTATCCGAGCGAAGGGACCTGGGGGCCTTGTAAGGGGTAACCAGGTCTCTCAGAATAGCAGGGCCAAGACCATTAAACAGTTTGTGTGCAGTGCACAGGGCCTTGAATTCGACCCTTTGACGTATTGGAAGCCAGTGGAGGGCCTTAATTGCTGGTTTGGCTGATACTCTGGAAGGGAGGTTCATAAGTAACCGGGCGGCTGCGTTCTGCGTGCGCTGGAGTTTAGCCATGGTAGCTTCTGGAGCTCCCAGATATACCATGTTGCTGTAGTCCAGCCGCGCAAGGATCAGACCTTGGACCAGGAGTTTCCTGGATAGGGGTGGAAGTATTGGGAGGATCCTGTGGATAGAGCGCATGAGACCAAAGCAGGTACCTGCTGCTTTGGATGCTTGGGTTTTCATCGACAGCTCGGGTTCTAGCCAGACTCCTAAGGTCTTAATTTCTTGTTTCGGGGTGGGAATTTCCCCGAACACGTCTGGCCAGACCGATGGGGGGATGGTGGTCCATTGCTTGCCCAGAAGCATGACTTCAGTCTTTGACCCGTTTAGTTTGAGCGATGACTCGCACATCCAGGTGTGAATTTCCTTGAGGCAGTTCGGCAACTTATCCGGATAGTTGTCCAGTTGGGAGAGTGAGACGACCAGTTGCGTGTCGTCCGCGTAGCTCACTATTTTGATCCCGAAGGGGGTGACTACGTCTTCGAGAGGGGCCATGTAAGCATTAAATAGAGTGGGGCTTAGTGATGACCCCTAGGGGACCCCGCTTGTGAGGGGGAGGGTGGCAGAGTGGAAGTTGCCGTCCCATACCTGGAACGAGCGCCCTGAGAGGAAGGATTCTATCCACGTGAGCGCCGAACCTGTGCCTTTCTCAGAAACTCCCTTTCATCGGAGCGGTACTTGACTCGGTGCAGTTTCTGGTTTATCCCCCCGAGCAGCGGGTTCGGGATATTCAGGCTCTGATTCCAGTCTTTCAGCCTTTATCCCGAGTTTCGGTCAGGTTGACTCTGCGGATCCTGGGGCTGATGGCCTCCTGCATCCTTCTGGTGCATCACGCCAGGTGGCCGATGCGGGCTCTGCAGTGGGACCTGAAGTTTCAGTGGGCACAGCATCAGGGTAACCTGTCCAACCACGTCCTGATCTCGGAGAGCACTGCGAGCCTGTTGCAGTGGTGGCTCATTGTGAGAAGTTGGCCTGATATGCAGTGCTCACTATTCTAGTGATAACTATGTATCAGTCCAAACAACCCTTATTGATGATTGGTTGTAAGTCAACCTTATAGACCAGCTATCCTAGTAGCATGGATACGAGCGGTCTAAGGCTAAGACTCTAGAGGGCGTGTTAAGCCAGCTGTTTTACCATCACATTACCCCTTGAACACCCAGTGAAAGGACACCACACAAGTGTTATGAAAATAAACAATGTATTTATTAGAATCACAGGGTGCTAGGCACACAACAAAACTCTTACGAAAATACTTAAGTTAGCACGGTATACACAAATGCCCGAGGGGCACGAAAAACCATATACTTTAAAAGTGGAATGCGAAATTACTAGCAGGTAAGTATAGTACTAATAGGCTTTGGAATCGCTAGGACTTGACTATGGAATCGTTAGATTACTACTAGGAGGCCTAGGGGACTCGGGTGCAGAGTGTGCACTCTCACGCGGGATGCGGGACAAAGTCTATGGAAGCTAGTAACGCTAAAGTTAGTGTTCACGGGCGAACACGACCTGGTAGGGAGAAAACGACAGTGGATCCTGACCCTTGGATAGTGAGGCTATGCTGGGGCACCGAAATGCCGAAGTTACCTAGCCCAGGGGCTGCAGCTGCATAGGTCTCAAAAGACGTAGGGAATCCTCGTTGCCGGACCAGGAGCCTGGAAGAAAGATGCTGGCAGGCGACCAGTGAAGATAGTTCGAGTTGATCCAAGCCTGGATCTGGAAGATGGATGACACCTGAAAGCAGAGGGGACCAAGTTCTTGACTACTAGCCAGTAGTCAGTGGGCACCAGGAGGGCACCGGATGGTAGTCACCTCGACTAGGTGAGTGGGCGACGCTGGCTCTGCAGATCTCACGGACCAGGAGGCGTTGTCGGCGACCAGGATGGAGAGGGGAGCTGTCCCACGATGGATGAAGCTGTCGGCGTCGAAGAACCCAGGATTGGGCAACAAAGCCTTGGCTAATTCAAGCCCACGCGGTGGACTCAAAATGGCGTCTTGAGTGGACCAGGAGGGTCCGGGGTGCTCCTCTTCTGGAAGGGAGCAAGAGCCAGTCTGGAGCAACCAGACCAGCAGCAGTGATGTCGTCGGGCATCGTTCAGAAGGCCACAAGCCAGCGGGCTAGTAGCCAAACAACGCGGTGAGCAGCAAAAAGCAGAAGGGCCCCACGCCGATCGTGGAGATGCTGGGGGGCTGATCTTCGGTGCTGGAGCTGCTCAGGGTCGGGGCTTCTCGGACCCCAAAGCACTCACCAGGAAATTACTCGGCGGGCTTGCTGTGCAGAAGTCGTGCAGTCTTGGCAATAGTCGGTCCCTTGAGGTCTCGTCGCACTCACGGTTCTCAGCTTGGCTGTAGAGGTGAGTAGAGGTCGGAGGGGCCAGGGAAGCCGGGTCTTGTCGAGCTGGGCAGTCGGATTCCGGAGGAAGGACTTACAGCAGACCGCAGTGTACTTGCGATGGTGCCTGCGGATGCAGGGTGACTACTCCTTAGCCACAAGGGAGAATCTTGAAGAAGGAAATCTTGAAGTCCTTTCGTAGAAAGTCGTGTCTTGATTCCAAAGATGATCTAATTTGGAAGGGGGCCTGCTCCTACCTTTATCTGGGAAAAGGGGGCTGGCACGCGACTAAGTCCTGCCCTATGGGTGGGACCAGGAGCGGGGTGGTTACACCCACTTCCTTGGCGGGCTTATCCCCAGCTCAGGGTCTGGAGTGTCCCTGGAACTGGTTCAAGCCGGCCTATGCATAGTGAGCACCGGGGTGCCACTTGCAGTCACCTTCCTCTGAAGCCCTGCCTACCTAGGATACACAAAATCCTGTCGGGGACGGTGCTGGCACCGCCCCTGGCAGGAAACCCTTTGTCCTTATCTCCTGCTCTGGGAGGACTCCCAGCAGCAGGAGGGCAGACTTGTGTCTCGGTGGCAGCATCCATTTTGTGGAGCTGAGGCTCTGTTTGACTTTAACCGGGGTCAGGGGTTACATACATGCCGTGTCCCTCTAGAAGGGTGGAATGCTAACCCCGTCGCCAGAATTGGCGAGGGGTTAGTATTCCAATTCGTATGACAGCTTACTCGACATGTTTCGATCAAGCGATACCAGAGTTGGCATATAACCGCGAGGATTATAATGCACTTAAGAGTATATGGTATGCGATATCATAGAAACGGCTAAGGGATAGATCCCGAAAGCCGCAGACAGGCTCAGCTCATGCCAGAGCACCATCTCACACGATTCCAAGCACTCTGCCTTCAGGATTGTTAAGGCCTGCCATAGGAGTGACTGATAGGAGATCTGTGTGTCCATTTTAGGGTTAGATATAGGTATACTATATCTAAAGCAAAGGGTGAGTACACCACCTTGCCCCAGCTGTCGTGCAGCCAGTTGTGTCAGTTTAGTTAGTCAGCCCAGGGGTGGCACAATACATGCTTCAGCCCCTGGGAGACTTCTGGGTGCACCTCAGCCCTGGGTACAGGGACTTGGAGAGGGCCCAGTGCCAATTCAGTACCTGAGTACAATTTGGATAGAGAGAACAGCTAGGCTGTGGGTCTGATTAGCAGGCCCACAGCCAGGGAAAGTCGTAAACCAGTGCAGCAAAAAGCAAAAATCTGGGTGATCATAGGATTGCAGACCCTACTCTCCTACACTCATGAACTGCAATTGGGTCAGCGGCAGATCTCTCTCCCTTCCCCAGCCGGAGCACGTAGTGGTGACAGATGCGTCCCTCCTGGGTTGGGGGGGGGCACATGGGGGAGAGGGATATCAGAGGCCTCTGGTCTCCGGCGGAGTCCCGGCTCCACATCAACCTTCTGGAGCTGCGGGCGATCCGTCTTGCACTAAAAGCATTCCGTCCCTCTGTAAGAGGAAGTGTAGTGCAGGTGTTCACGGACAACACCACCGCCATGTGGTACTGCAACAAACAGGGCGGGGTGGGGCCGTGGACCCTTTGTCAGGAGGCTCTGTGCCTCTAGACATGGCTGGAACACCAGAGTTATGGATAATGTATGAATGTACTACCACTGTATTTCTTGAATCCTGTCAATAAAAAAAAAAAAAAAAAAATTAATTGTTTCAAAAACACCAAAGAGACTTATTTGGTCGAATTACAATGTTTTTCAGATCAAAAATGAGCTATTAGATCATAGCATTCTTATGGTGTGCATAGGTGGTCTACGTGTTTCGAACCCTTGCTAAGTGGAGGGGGTTCTCATCAGGACCTCATAACTGTGGTATGAGTGTACACCACTACAAAAAGAGTGGGAACCGGACGGAGACAAAATGATATCTTTCAGAGTGTTAAATGATTTGTTTGTTAGAATCCATGGTGGGGGCGAAAATGTAGAACTGCAAGGAGTTAATCCTTTCACAACACAGCGTCTCGCCTCGGTTTGTATCTCAAGGTGGCCGATGCGGGCTCTGCAGTGGGACCTGAAGTTTCAGTGGGCACAGCAACAGGGTAACCTGTCCGACCACGTCCTGATCTCGGAGAGCACTGCGAGCCTGTTGCAGTGGTGGCTTATGAACCGCAATTGGGTCAGCGGCAGATCTCTCTCCCTTCCCCAGCCTGAGCACGTAGTGGTGACAGATGCATCCCTCATGGGTTGGGGGGGGGGCCACATGGGGGAGAGGGATATCAGCGGCCTCTGGTCTCCGGCGGAGTCCCGGCTCCACATCAACCTTCTGGAGCTGCTGGCGATCGGTCTTGCACTAAAAGCATTCCGTCCCTCTGTCCGAGGAAGTGTAGTGCAGGTGTTCACAGACAACACCACCACCATGTGGTACTGCAACAAACAGGGCGGGGTGGGGCCGTGGACCCTTTGTCAGGAGGCTCTGTGCCTCTAGACATGGCTGGAACACCAGGGCGTCACCCTGGTGGTTCAACACCTGGCAGGTTCCCTGAACGCCAGGGCGGACAAACTCAGGTGCATGATGGATCACGAATGGCATCTGAACTCGGACGTGGCGCAAGGCTTCTTTCAGCAGTGGGGAGAGCCTTGGTTAGATCTATTCATTACCGAAGAGAACGCGCAATGTCATCAGTTCTGCGCATTGGAATTTCCGAGGCGGTGCTTGCACGGAGACGCTTTTCGTCGCGATTGGAGCTGCGGTCTGTTGTACGCCTTTCCGCCTATACTACTTCTGCCCAGAGTGGTGAAGAAGATCAGGCGAGACCGGGTCCAAGTCATCCTTGTGGCTCCGGACTGAGCACGGAGGTACTGGTATCCCGAGCTACTCAGCATGTCAGTCGATCCCCTGATTCGTCTGCTTCTTCAGGAGGACCTTCTGTTGCAGCAGTAGGGGACGATCCTCCACCCGAACCTGTCCAGTCTCCACCTCCTTGCGTGGAAATTGAGCGGCGACAGTTGAGGCCATTTGACTTGCCTCCTGAAGTCTGTGATGTGATTCTGGCAGCCAGGCGTCCCTCCACAAAAACGGTATACACCTGCAGGTGGAACAAAGTTGTGGCATGGTGCACAGCAAAGGCTTTGGATCCCCTCTCTGCCCCCCTTTCAGAGGTTCTCCTCTTCCTTCTGTCTCTTGCCCAGCAGCGCTCTGCTCTGGGCACTCTTAAGGGCTTTCTCTCGGCCAATTCAGCCGTCTTGAGGCTTCCTGATCAGCCTTCTTATTTCAAGTCCCCTGTTGTAAATAGATTCTTGAAAGACATCACACACATTCCCTTTGTGATGCCTCAGTGGGACTTGAACCTTGTACTGACATAACTGATGTGCGCTCCCTTTGAGCCACTTCATAACTGTCCTCTTCGTCTTCTGACTCTTAAGACTGCATTCCTGGTTGCCATTACCTCTGCCAGGAGAGTGAGTGAGCTCCAGGCTCTATCTTCTAAACCTCCTTTCCTTTCTGTCCATCCGGACAAAGTTGTTCTGAGGACTGGTCCTTCTTTCCTGCCCAAGGTAGTCACAGCCTTTCACATCGGGCAGTCCATCACCTTGCCCACCTTCTTTCAGCCTCCGCTTCCTTCGAAGGAGTAAGAGAGGCTTCACCATCTGAACCCAAAATGTGCGCTCTGATTCTATCTGGTTCGCACACGCCAGTTCCGGATGGACGACCAGCTCTTTGTTGGTTACGTGGGCGCTAAGAAGGGATGGGCGGTGCACAAGCGGCCCATCTCTCGATGGGTCATCTTGTTGTAATTTGGCAGCGATTGGGTTAGCATTAGCAGAAGCCATCCTGTATGTAGAAGTTGTCTTATCCGTTTTTGTGGAATCTATTTTGTATTTCTGCCAGCCATTTGCTCTGTCCTACCTTGCTGTTCTCTGTTCTTGAAATCTGCCTGGAGATAGGTTATATTTAGCTTCTTCTGCTTTGCACATGCTCAGTTGAGCTTGCAGCTGTCCGTGCAGCTGTCCCTAGTCTGTAACTGTCAGGATGTGTTTACTAGAATTAGCAACTGTTAGCACCACCCACTTGTTCACTGTACATTTTCTGTATGACCATATATATATACCTAAAACCTTCTTCTTGTACTTGTACCGCCTTCTTTTGAACCCCTTTGTGGGTATAAAAGGACCAAGCTCCTTCCATTCAGTGTGCTACCTCATACATTACCGAAGGGTGCTGTGTGAATGTAGTTCCACCTCATGAGGTTTAATAAACTTTGTATTTTCTATTACAGTTTCCGTGCCAACTTCTATTCTATTGGTCAGAGGACTTGTGCAGAGAAGGGCGAACCCCTTGCTGAGGCTCACCACGACAGTCTTGTGCATCAAGGTTTATTACTCCTTGGTGAAGGAGCCTCCGGTTGGGCTGCATTCCCATTCCACTCGGGCCACGGCGGCTACTACTGCCTTGGGTTAGGGAGTCCCCTTGCAGGACATCTGTCAGGCAGCTAAGTGGGCCTCTCTGCACACGTTTGCTAGATACAACTGCCTGGACAGCCAAGTCCGGAGAGATGGCTTTTTTGGCCGTTCCATTCTCGAGGACTTTCTGGTGTGATCTTGGTTCGCAAACCCACCACCGGGGTTGGTATTGCTGGGGTATCTATTCAAAGGTAAGGAATCTAACTAACGTGTTTCTTTCAGATGCACAAGTTACTTACCTTTGGTAACGATATATCTGTTAGAGACATTAGTTGGTTAGATTCCTTACTGCCCCACCCATCCTCCCCGTTCTGTGAACCGACATTTAGGGTTAAGGACATCCCCATCAGGGCCCTAGTTTCATGGCACCCGTGTCTGTTTCTATCATGGCTTTGCGTTACTGGCGCGGAAAGGTATGTACAGAACTGACGTCTGCGCACGAGGACGGCATCTAAGTGCTCCGGCGTCATCCCGGCGATCACGATGACGGACGCGGAGCCGCAGACGACGTCTAGCGACGTGCAGGGGTACTGCTGACGAAAACTTTCCGGAACCAGTATGACGCCTGGGGGTTATTCTAAGGTAAGGAATCTAACTATCTACTGTTTTATACAGATCTATTGTTACCAAAGGTAAGTAACTTGTGCGTCATGTAATGTGATATACAAAGTGATAAGCCATGCACGATGGGGCCGTAAGTTATAGTTAACTGAGTTGCCTATAACATATTTCAGTGTTTTTTTTTGTCTCATTTTATCACCTAACTAAAATGTCCCTTTAGTCTTTGCATTTTTTCTCTACGTTTCCGGGGGTATTTCTGTTCATGTTCTAAATTGGCTAAAACCCCTCTAGCCTTAAATTGTGTGCAGGAGAGGTAGACCGCTGTGCCTGGCCTCATGGTCAGGCCCTGTGCCCATGCCTATGTCTGCTCACAGCCCGTGCTGTGCATGACGTGTTCTTGATGTCTTCAAGTGTGCCATAGCGTTGTCATTAGCAAGACTGTTAGCTCTCTAGTTGCCCTTTAGAACACTCTGGGTGGGTGCAGTAGAACACCGTGGAATCAGCTGACCGATGCTGCTCCTGGAAGTACATTTTTACTCAGAATGTCAGACGTTATTCTCACTGAGCTGAAGAACTTATTTTAGCTTCTGGAGTACCTTCCACAACCTCTATGAAACAAGACATGAATCAGCCAATCATCCAGTTTAGAGGTGTCAGTGAATGTATGTAGCCCCAGATGTGAGTGGCCGTATGGTAAGTGAAGCCGCCTTGGCTGGAACATGGCACGGTCCAATACATCAATAAAAGAGTTAAAATATATATATATATATATATATATATTTTGGTCCTCATTAGCCACCATGGTTTCAAATGCTGACAACAAAGGGAAAAAGTAGAAAAAGTGATGTCAAGTTGCCTCAGTTTCAAGACTGGCAGGGATGAGAAGTTGCGAGTGGTTCCGACTCCCAACAGTAATGACATATTCTACAGAAGTCAGACACCCAGCCGTCTAGGCAGCAAATAAAACCACAGTACCAATTACAACCATTGCTTGCCGGAATTCCAGCGGAAGAGAAAAGGCATAGCACGGAGATTAAGCCATAGTTGCATAATCATCGGACCAGGGGAAAAAAAACGGTTCGGTCAATGGGCCCAGTCGAGTAGATGCCAAAAAGCTCTCTTATCTTGATTTCCAGCCCTAGCAAGATCTAATTTCGAGATCTGCAGGGCTGAGGTACACCAATCATTAAGAGAAGGAGGGGTAGAGTCCTTCCATCTTCTGCAGATTTTCCTTCGTGCCAGTAAGATTGAATAGAAGAGAAGGTTCTTGGCTGGGCTCCGAGCATAGTCCAGAACTCCAAAGATTACGAGGGGGAGGTCTATTGTTACAGGAAAGCCCAGTGAGGCCGTAAGTTTATTGCTTATTGAGTCCCAGAATGGAGCCAAATGGGGACATTCAAAAAACATATGCACATCAGGGGCCGCCTCTAAGCCACACCGTGCACATGTCACTGGACCTCCCGAGGAAAATTTTGATAAGTCTCTGTGGGGAATAGTAGTCCCTATGAATGGTAAAAAGGTGATTCCAACGGAGCCAGGCCGGTTTAACAATGTCCCACAAAACTTTGCAGGACATTGACCGCAGATCTTGCACATTTTGGCCAGGCATCAAAAAACCCCACAGTGACTCGGGTAGATGGAATTCAGTCTGTTTCTTCCTGAATTAGGTCATACCATAGGGAGATCTACTTCTTGGCCGGGGGTTTATCTAATAGAAGTGATTCAAGTTGACAGCTCCCCCCTATGAGGAAACTGCTCCACCGAGCAGGTTGGGAGGCAGATGCTTGAGCCCATCTAGCTATCTGCATGTACTTAAATCTAGAGAGATTGGGCCCAACTTTGCCTATTAAATAATCCCAAGGGAGCAAGCACCCTTCCACAAACAAATCTCCCCAGACTTCTATTCCTGCCTCCCTTAACTGGACTGCTAGACTGTCTCCCAGCCAACCTGGACTATCAGGAAGACCCCAAATCGGAGACCTGCTAGAGAAATACCCTAGCTTTATTGATGACCTCAACCTGGCTCAAGTTATTACCATACCCCGCAACACCTTCAGTTTGACTTTTAAAAAAAATGTAGGGTCCCCGAACTTGAACAAAAAGCCTGACTGCCCGACACCTTCCCCTTTCAATAAAGCCAAGAACATACTCCCAATCTCGTCATCTGTTGGCATCTTTAGTAACATTCGCGCATGGGATAATTGAAACGCCCATGCGTAAATTTGCAAGTCTGGGCCTGCCAATCCGCCTTTCTCCCTGCGACGCCTGAGTTTCTTCCAAGCGATCCTAGGGATTTGTTTATTCCAAATCAAATATTATCTAAGGATTCACAATAGTTCCTGCTCTCTCTCTGGTTGGGTGCAGATTAATCAAAGCCCTTTCTTATATCCGAAGATAAAGTAGCAAACACAAGTTGCCGGGAAGCCACTGTAATGCCTGTAGCGGTGATATTACTACCCTCTGAAATAGTAATAGGCGAGATATTGGTGTCCCCGGGCTGTGAGCCCCCAGGCACCTCCTGGGCCCCTTGAGTCCGTTCCTGCTGACCTTTTGGCTCTAATTCCGCACCATCCCCATGCAGGATTGAATGCTGGATTCAGCAGATATGGAATATGGTAAGATAGGTGTTGGGGGCATTAGGTCTACCTATAAGGCCGGTAGGGGTTGCAGTGTTTCAGTGTTATCTGCAGTGGAGGTAGAGAGTACACCACACCCTGCTACCGCAGAGGGATCTTCTAAAGCCACTTCCATGGAATGAAAAAATATTTTGTTAAAGGAATGCTATGGTTTCCTTTGTTAATATAAACATTTCTTTATGGAAACCTCAGAAATTCCATTTAAAACCCAATTACAGTCCCATTAGAGTTATACTGGACAAATTGCAAAACCTAAAACACTAAAAGTCCCCAGTAAACTTAGCAAACCATAGCTCATGCACCCTCCAAGACCAGCTCACAACATCACACAGGACTTCAGACATGATATCTCTGATGATGACACTGTATGCACATGGGAAAGCTGTGCGCCACACACCAAGACACAGAGTGCGTCCTGACATTATCTGAAAGTGATGCCATTGAAAAGAATGAAACCCAGATATAACAGCCCCAAAATTATGAGACCACACATTTCTTTGCACATGACCTTCAACCTAGTGCAGTGGGAACTGGCAGTGTTTGACTGGCCTTTCAGGCCGTCTAGCTATGTCAAATGGCCTGGCCTCGAACGGCCAGTGTCACAGGATCAAAACACTAACCATTTGAAGTTGGTCCATTGGGAAGTACCCGACTGGCAGACTGCCTAAGAAGCCAGTCCAAAACTGAGAACGGCAATCTGAAGCTTTTAACCTCGGTGTGTGCCCTATCCCCACCTGAGTCTCAAGCCCAACCCTCATCCTGGAGAGGGCCTTAATTGTTCTCCCTCACTTGAGATTCAAAGACCTAGTGTGGGAACTCCGGTTGATAGTTTGCTCTGTTCCTCTCACGGGCACTAGGATCAACCATACAAGTGGGGCGTGGTTTCTGTCAGCACAAGTGGAGTAATACTGGGTGGTACAAATTTTTTGTAGAGTCCGGCCGATTACAACATTTCCATCATAGAAATGTAAGGAAAATGCATGATTTCAGGCAAAGTTTGAGGTTTGCATGGCATTTTAGGTACGAAAACTTCACAGGATTTACATAAGGCTGAAATCTGGGGAACGGGGTATGAGTCTCGGCAACGGCGCTCAACATCCTGTGATTCTGGGCAAATCACTCAATCTCCTGGTGCCTAATAAAAAAAAAATGAGTGTGTCCTTGTGTTACGCAACCGGTTCTCATGGAAAGTGCTCTTATACCCAATACCTTCGGGTCAAGTTTGAGCTATATAAAACCCTGACAACAAAATAAGGCACACCACCTTGTATTCCTTGTTTGTCTACTATTGCTGGTCTCTCCAGGTTACTGCAAAAACAACAATGATGGACAGAATGTGGATCAATGTCACACATTCACCCCAGTCAAAAGATCTGGGCCCAAATCCATCGTTTTTCCACTCCACACCACCCTGGGTTAGACAATGGCGATATGCAAATCAGCGCTGACCCTGTGCCCCATGGGCCGGTCCTCGGATGCTTGTTTCCGTTCTGGGAAGGACATGGCTTTTGTAGTTCGGACTGGACTGTTCCCATGGGGAACAGGGTCAGCGCTGATTTGCATATCGCCATTGTCTAACCCAGGGTGGTGTGGAGTGGAAAAACGATGGATTTGGGCCCAGATCTTTTGACTGGGGTGAATGTGTGACATTGATCCACATTCTGTCCATCATTGTTGTGTTTGCAGTTACCGCTCTAAGTGTACTGGGGATGCTCAGACGTGAGTCCCAGACACTCCACACCACTGGAATCAAGCTAGCCGGGCTGATGAGAGGTGTTACCTCGAAACCGGGCCGGTCCTCGGATGCTTGTTTCCGTTCTGGGAAGGACATGGCTTTTGTAGTTCGGACTGGACTGTTCCCATGGGGCACAGGGTCAGCGCTGATTTGCATATCGCCATTGTCTAACCCAGGGTGGTGTGGAGTGGAAAAACGATGGATTTGGGCCCAGATCTTTTGACTGGGGTGAATGTGTGACATTGATCCACATTCTGTCCATCATTGTTGTGTTTGCAGTTAGGTCTCTCCAGGTAGCACTTTAGAGCCTTTTGTGTCAAAGTCTCTTGGCCCCCACCACAAAAGTGAGGTATAATTTTTATTAGGAGACTTGGGGGACTGCTGTGTGGTAGGAAATGTGTGTCTCCCCACAGATTTCAGAAATTTTCCTCACAGAAATATGAGAAAAATGTGTGTTTTTAGTCTACATTTGAGGTTTGCAGCCCCCCCCCACTGCAGTGAGTTTTATGATGCCCACTCTAGGGAGGAATATCAGGGGTAATTACCCCCATTTGGCTCCCTTATTTATTTGAAGGGTTTAATATAGCGCTGGCTAGACCTGGAGGTATCAGAGTGCTTTACATGAGGACAAGTGAGTTACAAGTTAAAAATTACATCAGTTACAGGGTTACACAGTACAACGACATATATAAATGTCCAGCTGGGTAGGTGACGGCCGATGGGGTGAACCAAAGCCGATCTCCTCTATAGTTGTCTAGGCAGCTCCACCGGGCATCAGCCATATTCCTCTGTCTCCATGGTCAGGGTAATAATCACGGTTCCTCTAAAGATTTCGAGTATAAACAAGGGAGATTGGAGAGATGAGAACCGCAGTTCGATCTTACCCCAGGTTATCCCCCAGGGACATCCAGCGCTGGCTTCTCCAGCGATCTCCCCTACTGTCGTACCTGGAGAGTTATTGTGTGGTCATGAGAGTAGTAGCAATGCACTGCAACAAGATTGGCTACAAATCATCTGCCACACTATGGCAGCAGGGTTAAGAGGGTGCGGCCAATCCTCACGCAGCGCATCCGCCATTTTAAAGTCAGGCATTGTAGACTCAGACCTACCCCAGCGCCATGTGGCCGCCACCCAGTACAGCACAGTTCTTCCTCCAATGTAACCCCCAGTGTCCACACAGTGAAGGGTGGTTAGAGTTACGTTGTCTCCAACGGGGCCTCTGAGTCCCCTTAACTGGCGTGGGTGCTGTCCTTTTTAGAGGTGGGCGGAATTTGCGTAGTCCTGCTACGCAAAGTTCGGCGAAATGGCAAAAAACCTCCGCAAGCACGCGGAATATTGCGTTCGCTCGCGGAAAGTTTTTTTTTGTGACAGGAGCGTCGTGCCAGATTAAATCCTGCCCAGCATATATTTTTATTCCAGAAGATGCCACCGTTTTGTGCAATACCTCTACTCAACTGGAGTACTACTGGCTAATCAGCAAGGGCTACCTCATGGGGAAATGTATAGTGCCTTTCCTACACTACAGCTGCGGGCTAGAAGAGTTTTCTAAAGTGACCATGTATGTCTGTAACTTTGCCATCGTGCCGACAGGCGCCGGGGTCCCTTGAGTGAGCTCTCCATCATAGTGGGTAAAAGGCGGGAAGATGTTGCATACCGCTAGTGTGTGTGGGAAGGGGCCAAACCGGCAGGGATTCTATGCGACTTCACATGCCCCTTGTTTATAAAAAGTCAGAGAGCGGTCAGAGCAGCAGATGAGGAGAAAGAACCTCCTGGTCACAGGAACTACACGAAGATTGCGCTAGAAAGAACCTCCTTGTCACAGGAACTACACGGGGATTGCGCTTGAGAGAACCTCCTTGTCACAGGAACCACAAGGGGATTGCGCTCGAGAGACTCATGGATGCAAAGACCTCGATCAAGGATCACAGCTAATTATTGACAGTAGATGTGGGGAGAAAGCACACCTGCCTGGTATCGACCGTGCTCACGGACCTTTTGGGCTGATTAATGCATTACGGAATTTGAGCTGTAATTCGGGCACCTGCTTTATTTATATCTGTAAGTGCTTCCTGTTGAGGTTTTCTCGTTGTGGGTCACTCGGATTCACTGGGGAAAGCGCCATCTTAAGGTCAGGCGTCTTCTTCCTGATGTACTGGTGCTATGGCTAATCTCCAATATACTGCTGCTCAAGGGTCTCCTAATATCCCGTTCCTCTGGTGATACTCGGCATCTCATCTAAAACCAGTCATTTGCGGGCCGTCTCATTTGGTCGGATGGTCGCGGTCACTTCTCTGGATTTCTCTTCCCGCCGGGCCCTGCTCGTCACTATTGCCACGGGGTACGTGCGTCTCCCACTGACTGCGATGAGTCCTCCTGTATGGATAATGTGTTATATCCTCAGGGCTTGATGGTAAATTGCTGTTCCGCCCGATGTGCTCCTGTTTACACAATTTTGAGGGTCACGGTCTCCATCTTGCCTCAGCGGCTGCTCCCTTGGGGGCAGACAGACTGTTGCACCATTTACTTGGGATTCGGCATAGCAATGCCCATGCTGGGCACCCCCACACCTATATTTAAAAAAGATGCCCTGAATTTGAGTGGGCTTTATGCCCACCAGGGGGGAGATCTGGCATAATTACCTCCAATCTACACCCCCATGTGGGCAGAAAGACTGTTCGGCCATTTAGTTGGAGTGGGACATGTCCATGTCCATGCCCATGGTGGACGGCCCCCACCTGTCAAAACCCCTAAACAGACTGTGGGTGCTGTTTCAACCCACAGAAATAAGTTGCACCAATCATACCAAGAAAAGAACCTCCAGCCGGTGGGTTGGCGGTCTAGTTGCTGATTCTGCACAGGTGTCGGACTTGAGGTGATGCGCGCGAGCACAGATTGCTGCGCACTTCACTGAAGTCATCGACGGAGACGGTCGAGAATCTTCGGAGTTCCTGAGGTGTCGTTTTTGGAACTCTTCACAGAATAGGTAATTAGTAGAATTAACGCGTTTGGTGAAGTACGCGTTCTCCATAGTTTCTGGTATTCGTTCGACTTACCTGCATGGCAGAGAATCCCTGGAATCCGGAGAAACAGTCTTTATCGTTCTGAGAGAAAAAGAAGAGAAGAAAGAAGATAAGTGAATTGTCGAAAATCTAATGAGAATTGTTGACTGTGAATATTATGTATTGAGAAAAGAAACCTGAATGCTTAAAAGACTTTAATTCTTACCTTTGGAAAAGACATACTAGGAATCCCTGGAGAAATATAAGGGAGAAAAACAGTGCGCTAAAGAATAGAATAGATGAACACAATTAGTAATACATTTCAAACATTGTTAGTTTAGAAATTAAAAAGATGTTAGGGAATTAGTTAGGCTATATAATTTTAGGAATAAGGATAGATAAGTGCCATTCAGAGGACAGGAAAATCTTAAGGAAAGAACATTTGTGGCATAAGGTGAGAAACAAATATCAGTAAAGATAGTAATAGACCGAAGGAGAAAAGACACAAGAATTAATGTTTTTATATTTTGACAGTTGTCGCATTTAAAATAAGAAGAGAGAAGGAGCGAGAGAACATTATTAATAAGAAGTTTGAACTAGGAAGCTAATAAAGAGAGATTACAATAATAACAAGGTGAGAAATAATAGAAAGAATAAATAGAGAGAATATAACTGTTAAGAGAAGTACACAAGAGTAAGTTGTCATTTCTTAATAGTTCTCACGTTCAAGAAAGAGAAGAGACAGAGAGAGCGTACCAAGTAGAAGAGAAGCTAAAGCTCTGGGACAAAAGGTATGAATAGATACATTGAGAGTAGGGAATAGAGTAGAGGGGGTTTATGCTAACGTTGTCTCTTAAAATACTTTAAGGTTATCTCTGAAGAACAGTCTGCGGGTCAGACAAAACAAGAGAAGCTGTAGAACAGTTCCAGTGCAGTCTCTTCTGATTTTCTTCATTATTTTATCCACTCCCCTTTCCCCCCTGGGAGTTTCTTAGAGTCAGGTTCAAAGACTGATTCTGGAACATTCCTGGAAGGGAGTTGGGAACTAGCATCTCTGTTCCTGTGCAAGTCTTGCCGGTAAGATTACACTTACTACTCTGACAGAGTGAAGTGCCCACGTTGAATACTTGCACCCGAACAGAATGGCGGGGGGGAATTAATTTACAAACTCTAGGTACCCTGTTAGACGCTATTCAAAAAGAACTTGTGGCCGTTAGAGAAGATAATCAGAGTCTTAGACAAGAGGTGTTAAAGTCCAGGAAAGAAACAGCAGAGCTGGGTCAGAGAGTTGGGCAGCCATTAGATCCAGGAAAAGGGAACGAGAGTAGCCTAACAGAAGGTTCCAATAGACTAACAGCACAAGTAATCCATTCTTTGTCCCCAGTTATTCCTTTGGCCCGTCCAGAACGTTTTAGTGGAGACCCCCAGAAAGCACAGATATTTTTGACCCAATGCTCACTCCACTTTGTGCCGTCCTTCCATTTTTCCAGATGCGCAGTCCAGAGTTGCATTTGCCTTGTCATACCTTAGTGGTGACGCAGCCTCGTGGTCCATGCCATTAATTTCCAGAGATTACCCCATTTTGCAAAATTATGACAACTTTAAGAAACAGTTTCTACAAATGTTCGATAGGCGAAGAATCTCTCAGGCCGTTGACAATGAGTTATTAGAACTGCGTCAAGGTAATCGAGATTTGGTGGCTTACCTGGCCCAGTTTAACAAGCTGGTAGTCGAAACTAACTGGCCAGAGAGTAAAAGATCAGCAGTGTTCCATCGTGGTCTGCGGGACGATCTTAAAAGTTGGTCTGTTCGGTATTTGGGCTAGTATGCCCAAATACCGAACAGACCAACTGAAGTTTCTGAATTACTAGACTTGGTGTTGGAGATCGACTTTCGCCAAGGTGAGAGAAGAGGTGAAAAGAGAGAGGATTTTAAAACGATTGTGTCAAGGTTTGACAGAGCAAGGGTCGAGAATAACCGAACGGGAGAGACTCAATTACTCCAGAGCCAATGCAGATTGGAACTATCAGGGGTCCATTAACGAAAGAAGAAAAGGAGGGCTGGAAACCTGTGTATGTATTGCGCTTTCAATGGACATTTTTGTAACAAATTGCCCAAAGAAGCCAAAGACATCATTTAAACCGAAGGAAAACTTGCAGCACCACTTGTAGGAGGAGTTGGACAGGTGGATGCAAATCAAGACACAACTCCAAAGAAACATCAGTTGGCAAATACCCTTCAATCCTCCTCTCCCCATTTGATAGTAATAAAATTCCGACAAATCACCTTAACGGACGTTTCGGTAATGATAGGCTCCGGGGCTACTGGAAACTTTTGTGATTTAAAATTTGCAGTCAAAATTGGGTTACAAGCAATCCGAAAGAATAAGTCTGAACCAGTACGGGCTGTCGACGGTACTAATCTTTCATCGGGACCCATTGTTAGCCACACCCAACCTGTTCAAACGATTTCTTTTGATGACCATGAAGAGACAATCCAATTCAACTTGATCGACGCACCTCAGTTCCAGTTGATCTTAGGGTTACCATGGTTAACGGAACACAACCCAACCATAGATTGGAGTACGCGAACAATAACCATGGACTCAGGTTACTGTAAAGAGAACTGCTTTGGAGAAAACAAGAGAAGTTGTGAGATTAGCCCTGCTCACGCCTTATGTTCGAATGGAGCATCGGTGTGCATAATAAATTCTCAGGAGCTCCCATCAGAATACCAAGATTTTGCTGATGTTTTTGATGAAAAAGAAGCAGAACAATTGCCACCTCATCGAGCATATGACTGTAAAATTGATTTGGAAACGGGTGTCAATTTACCATGTAGCAGAGTTTATGGATTAACCGAAAAGGAGCATGAGCATTTAAAATAATATTTGGACAGATATTTGGCAAACGGTTTTATACGGCCATCTCAATCACCGGTGTCCTCGCCTTTGTTCTTTGTACCGAAGAAGGAAGGGGACCTGAGAACCTGCATAGATTATCGTGCAATAAACAAAATCACAAAGAAGAACCGATCTGCACTGCCCCTCATCTCGGTCTTATTAGATCAAGTAAATGGAGCCCAAATCTATACAAATTTGGACTTAAGAGGGGCGTACGATTTGATCAGAATGAGGGAGGGCGATGAATGGAAGACGGCCTTCCGAACAAGATTTGGATTATTTGAATATCAAGTTATGCCCTATGGTCTATGTAATGCCCCGGCGGCCTTCCAACATTTTATTAATGATATCCTCAGAGAGTACATTGACCAATGTGCAATCGTATATATTGACGACATTTTAATTTACTCTGACGACAAAAGCAAGCATCCAGAACAAGTGAGAAGCATTCTACAAAAACTCAGAGAAAACCAACTATTTGTTAAGTTGGAAAAATGTGCGTTCAATGTCTCTGAGGTGGAATTTTTGGGATTTGTACTTTCGCCAACAGGAATGAACATGGACAAAAGAAAGATCCAAGCAGTAGTCGACTGGAAGTCTCCAACTAGTGTTAAGGAGGTACAGAGCTTCATTGGCTTCGCCAATTTCTACAGGAGATTTATCAATTAATTTTCGTGGAAGATTCTGCCTCTTACTAGCTTGCTCAAAAAAGGAGTCGGTTTCAAATGGACCGAAGAAGCAGAAGAGGCCTTTAGGTTGTTAAAGAAGAGCTTCACCTCAGCCCCGGTACTTTTGCACGCAGATCCATCTGAACCGTTTTATGTTGAAACTGATGCTTCTGACCAAGCTATTGGAGGAGTTCTATCTCAACGACATAAGGAGACTGGGCAACTGCATCCGGTGGCCTATAGATGAAGAAAACTAACGCCAGCAGAAGTAAATTATACGATTACGGAAAAAGAGCTACTGGCAATAAAGGATGCATTTAAAGAATGGCGACATTATCTTATGGGAGGTAGGCACCAAGTAACGGTCTTCACAGATCACCGGAATTTAACATTTTTTAAATCCGCAAGAACCCTGACACCTAGACAACTCAGGTGGTCATTGTACTTTTCGGAATACGATTTTGTAATTACCTATCGACCAGGAGCACAGAATGGAAAGGTGGATGCCTTGTCCAGATTGGGAACAAATATCAAGCCTCAAGAAGAAAGTCAAACCGTTATACCAGATTTAAAGATAGTTTGTGCTATCACGCCCATGTCTGTGAAGGAGCAGCTTATTCACATCATGAGTCCAGAGGATATGCAAAAGTGGGTCCAAGAAGAACCGGGCAGAGAGATTCAAAGTCAACTTCCATATCACAATGGAGCCTTGTATTTGCCTACTACAGAATTGCAACATCAAGCAATGTACGAGTGTCATGACATATTTCAAAAAACAGGGAGGTCTCCTTCTGTATCCAATCAGGGACAAGGAGCTGTAAAGTAAGAAAATATGGGGAAGTCCCTATCTGGCCACACAGTTGGGAAAGGAACACCTACTAAGTAATAGAGGGGGTATTCACATTCTCTATACATAAACCATAACCACATGAATAATAAAATACAAGAATGGATAGAATCAAATAAGAAGCAATATCCGATAATACATAGAAAAATTGTACAATTTATTCAAAACATAATATAGTCATAAAACAATTTATTAAAAATTCATTTTGACAAAACAAAAAAAATTGTACAATTTATTCAAAACATAATAGTCATAAAACAATTTATTAAAAATTCATTTTGACAAAACAATTTTTATGCCATTAAGACCAATTAAAAATGTGACAGATCACATGAAAGAACATAAAATTCTTGTTACGAAGTTGACAACTTCGTAACAAGAATTTTATGTTCTTTCATGTGATCTGTCACATTTTTAATTGGTCTTAATTGCATAAAAATTGTTTTGTCAAAATGAATTTTTAATAAATTGTTTTATGACTATATTATGTTTTGAATAAATTGTACAATTTTTCTATGTATTATCGGATATTGCTTCTTATTTGATTCTATCCATTCTTGTATTTTATTATTCATGTGGTTATGGTTTATGTATAGAGAATGTGAATACCTCCTCTATTACTTAGTAGGTGTTCCTTTCCCAACTGAGTGTCATGACAGCCTCCTAGCTGGACATAAGGGTGAATCCAAAACAGAGGAACTAATCAAAAGACACTATTGGTGGCCACGAATGGGAGTTGACATTGAGAATTATGTCAAGGCATGTGAGGTCTGCGCTCAAGGAAAATCGGAACGACAGGCTCCTAAAGGTTTGTTACAACCTTTGCCCACACCCCCAGGTCCCTGGCACACTATCACTTCTGACTTAATAGTTGACCTGCCCCCTAGTCAAGGATATAATACCATCTGGGTTGTAGTGGATGCCTTCACTAAAATGGTACATTTTATGGCCTTAAAAGGGGTACCCACAGCCAAACAATTAGCCAGCCTCTTCAGTACCCATATTGTCAAGCTATATGGTATTCCACGAGTTGTTATCTCAGATCGAGGTTCACAATTTTTATCTAGGTTTTGGAAGGCTTTTCTGACCAGTTTGGGAATTGATGCCAGATACTCCACTAGCTACCACCCCGAGATTGATGGCCAGACCGAGAGAGTAAACCAGGAATTAGAACAGTATCTTAGGTTATTTCGATTGAAACAAGATGGTGATTGGTCTGATTACTTATGGGCAGCAGAATTTGCACATAATAACGCTAAAAATGTGTCTACAGGTTATTCTCCATTCTATCTAAATTATGGGAGACACCCAAATGCCACGCTAACCCATAGTTGGGGTGGGGGAATGGTCATGCCCAGGGTGGGGACCCCTCCCTATATATTTATTGGAAAGAATTATCTGGCATCTAGTGAACTTTCTGCACCACCCCACCTCCGGGGAGCAGATTGGGGTTAATTATCCCCATCTGCCCCCCAGGGAGACAGAAAGACTGTTTTCCCATTTACTTGGGGTAGGGTATATCCATGCCCATGCTGGGCAGGACCCAACCCTATATTCAAAAAAACAAAAACATTCCCTGGCTTCCAGTGGGCTTTCTGCCCCCCTGGGGGCGGTATATCATGGTAAATAACACCAACCCCCTAGGCAGAACGACTATCTCTTTTGTTGGGATGGGGCATGGCTATGCCCATAGTGTGCTGCCCCACCCCTATATTTAAAAAAAAAAAGAAAACATTCCCTGGTGTTTAGTGGGGTTTCTGTCCCCTGGGGGATGGGGCAGCTCAGAGTTAATCAATCAATCAGTACATTTGTAGAGCGTACTACTTACATGTGAAGGTCTCAAGGTGCGGGGGAGCGGGGGTGCTGCTACTGCTCGAACAGCCAGGTCTTGAGGAGCCTCCTGAAGGCCATGAGGTCCTGTGTCTGCCGTAGGTGGATGAGGAGAGTGTTCCAGGTTTTAGAAGCGAGGTGAGAGAACGATCTGCCGCCGGCAGTCGCTCAGCGGATGCGGAGGACGGTGGCGAGGGCGAGGTCCGCGGAGAGAATCTGCCGGTTCAGGCTGTAGAAGGTGAGTCGTTCGTTGAGGTACACTGGTCCAGTGTTGTGGCGAGCCTTGTGAGCATGGGTGAGGAGCTTGAAGGTGAGCCTCTTGTTGACGGGGAGCCAGTGCAGGTCTCTCAGGTGGGCTGTGATGTGGCTGTAGCGGGGGATGTCGAGGATGAGACGTGCAGAGGCGTTCTGTATGCGTTGGAGTTTGGCTGAGGTTCCTGCGTAGAGAGCGTTGCCGTAGTCCAGTCTGCTGCTGACGAGGGCCTGGGTGACTGTCCTTCTGGTACTGGTTGGGATCCATCTGTAGATCTTGCGGAGCATGCGGAGGGTGTTGGAGCAGGATGATGAGACGGTGTTCACTTGCTGGGTCATAGACAATGCGGAGTCCAGGATGACTCCCAGGTTGCGTGCCTGGTTAGTGGGTGTCAGTGCAGCTCCCTGTGCGGCAGGTCACCATGAGTCCTCCCATGCAGAGGGGGTGGATTCGATGATGAGGACCTCAGTCTTGTCCGAGTTCAGTTTCAGGCAACTGTTCATCATCCATTCGGCGATGGCCTTCATTCCTTTGTGGAGGTTGGATTTGGCAGTGGTGGGGGCCTTGGTGAGGGAGAGGGTCAGCTGGGTGTCGGCGTAAGAGACGATGTTGAGGTTGTGCGATCTGGCGATGTTGGCGAGTGATGCCATGTAGCTGTTGAAGAGTTTCGGGCTGAGGGACGATCCTTGGGGTACGCCGCAGATGATCATGGTGTCTTTAGTGCGGAATGGGGGGAGGCAGACCCTCTGGGTTCTGCCGGTGAGGAAAGAGGTGGTCGAGTCCAGTGCTTTGTCGCAGATCCCTGCGTTGTGGAGGAGTGTGCTGAGCATGTGGTGGCAGACAGTGTCAAAGGCGGCCGAGAGGTCCAGGAGGATGAGGGCCGTGGTTTCTCTACTGTCCATCATGGCCCTGATGTCGTTGGTGGCGGCGATGAGCGCTGTTTATGTGCTGTGGTTGCTGCAGTATCCGGTTTGGATGGGTCCAGGAGGTTGTTGCTTTTGTCGAGGAAGGAGGTCAGTTGCCTGCTGGCGATCTTCTTGATTACTTTCGCCGCGAACGGGAGCAGGGAGATGGGCCAGACGTTCTTGAGGTCCTTGGCGTCAGCTTTGGGTTTCTTGAGTAGGGCGTTGATCTCGGCGTGCTTCCAGCTCTCCGGAAAGGAGCTGTTGATGATCTTGCGGAGATGGGGTGCGATGTTGGAGCTTGCATTGTTGAAGATGTGGTGCGGTCAGGGGTCGGATGGTGAACCGGAGTGGATGGTGGTCATGACTTTGGTGGTGTCTTCATTGTTGACGTGGGTCCAGGAAAGCAGGGGCTTGATGTGGCTAGGGGGCGGTGAGTCTGAGGTGTCTGTGTCTGTCGGGGGAGGGGGCTGGTTGCTGAAGCTATTGTGGATGTCTGCGATCTTGCGGAATCACCCCATCTGCTCCTCCAAGGGGCGCAGAAAGACTGTCACTATAGTTTTTAGGGATGGAGCATAAATAAAACAAAATGACCCTGGTGTCTAGATAGCTTATTGCCCCTCCCTCCCTTATTGGTATGAAGGCATGGCCTTTAGGTGCCCCCCAATGTTGGCCATTGGCTGACACCCACACTTAACAGGTTAACATTCCTTTCTGTCTGCTCTCCACCTATCCCATACCCCTCAAAACCTCTCATCACTCAGAAACATTGCCTGCCTCTGACCCCCTAAACTTCACCCTACCCCTACATTTTAATGTAAGTTTAGATATTTCCATCAATTGTCTTTATTTTTAAAATGCTTCCTTTATTTTTTTTGGATTTGTATTTCTTTAAATTTGTCTTTCCTTAAAATAGTTTTTCCGTGATTTGGATTCCTCCAATGTGGTTTCTCAGTTTTTGCTTTTCCATTAATTGACATACATCAGTCCCAAAGGCCTTCACTTTGACAGTCACATCATTTGCCGTACTGATCACCCTGTGTTTGTGTCTAAGATCCACTGCCAAGTGCAACCATCTGCTCTTGAACCATGCTGCCATCTTGTGGTAAGTAGGCCATCACACTTCCTTCTAGGCAAGCCTTTTTCTGTTTTTTTATGCCACAGTATGATTTTAGGGAAGATCTCATCCTTGTAAAGTTTGTTGAAACAAAATGACAAGAACATATAATGGTAGGTTCTGTGAACTTGAATGCTTGAGTGAAGTTCATTACTAATAGTTAATCTACATTTTTCATCCCATTTGGAATTGTTGATAAATTAAACCCTATAGCACAAACAAACGTTTGTGGCTTTCCATCAGTAGATATTGTGTGTCTCTGTGATGGGGTTGACCGTTTGTGCCCCACCTTTCTCTCAGATGATACTACCACTCCTTTTCTTTAGGTGTATTTCTCTTTATTTCATACACTCATTACAGGGTTTATTCAATATTCTTGGTATCCCTTTCTCTTTCAAGGCGACTTGGTAGTCACAAATTATAGGAAAACAAATGTCCTTGTTGGGCCTTGTGTTCCTTGGTCCTTCTCGTTGTCCTCTTCTGGGACAGCGCTTCAGAAGGGATGCAGAAATCCAAGGGAAACCAACAAACATATACTCAGGCTGTTGTTTTCGTGAAGAGGAGGGGGGTTAGGGATTAGTGCTCCACCACCAGTACTCTACTTGTGCAGTGCCTAGGTGAGGGGCTTAACAGTGTTTAAGGAGACGTGGCCCTCAGCCCTGCCTACCAACTCTTTAAGGAAAAAGACCCAGCAGATGGCACTTGCCTGAACCCACGACTCTCCTGGGCCGTGGTGATGGGAGATCCAGACTCCTTATCCCTCTCGGGAGCACTGGTCTCGATCGCGGTGCACTCTGTGTGGTTCTCGTCACTCCCGTCCTCTTCCTCCTTTTGCGGAGTATTATTGGGGAGCATTATTGAATATTAATTATGCTATCTCAGGGTATGGTCCAGCTAGAAAAATGACTAAACAGCTATTTTTAAAATGTATTAAAAGTCCAACTTAATGTTGAAGTCAAATTTTGTATGACAATTAAGGAAATGGGACACTTAGAATGGTATTTGTTCTGTGCCTGAAGCTCCTAAAGGCTAATTTGCATTAGCCTCCAACTGTCCCCCTGCTGCTGAATAGCACTGGTGTGGTGTGAACACTGCTCCCAGAACAGAGGAAATGTCTTGAGTATGGGGAGGCATGTTTGCTGCGGTGGCAGGAAGATTAGTTAGGCTCTTAATTTACTTCAGGGGGCTTACCCTGTCACATGGGAATGTCAGATGACCCCTAAAGAGGCCCCTTCCTCTCTCTTCCCAGTCACACAAATACCCAACCCAGTGAGGGAAAATTGCCCCCAGAACTGGTTTGGAGTGGCCACAGAGGGGTCTGCACATTGGCCTGCCAATACCTCTTGGTGGGCACCATGGCACAATGGGCAGAAGGATTTCTCCATCTTGGGTTTAGTGAGTGGGGGGCACAGGGGGATTGTTTGCAGTAAGGCACAGGAGCACATGCAAAGTGAGTAGGGTTACCACTGGGAACATTTACCCAATTGGTTAGGGAGGGCCAGGGTCACCCCCACTCACGAGCTAATCCCAAGCATAAAGGTGGCACCCCCAAGACACCTTCTTTGGAATACTCAGAACCTGTGAAAAAAGAGAAGGACTGAACCTGTTATTGAGACCTGTGAGAAGACTTGAAGGGCTGGACCTTCTACCATCTGTGCCCTTGAGGGGGAACTGTATTCCAAGGGTCAGTTGGCTGAACTCCTGTACAAGCTACAGGGCCACATCAAGCTCCAAGTGGGCTTTTCCTGAATTGCCCAATTGACCAGGACCTACTGAGCCTGGACCTTGCTGGTGGCCGCTGCTGGTGTCAGTCTTGACCCCCCCTCCCCCAAATGCTGTTCTTGAGGTTCTGGGACCCTTGGCCTTGTCTATCACCCCTGAAAACCTGGGACTTTGAAATGCTGGACTTCAAGAATTCCAGAGAACCGAGACAAAACCTTTGAAAACTACTTTATTATACAGTAGAAAAGGTAATCCTGCAAGGAAGGTGAAAGCATTGTCAGCACATAGGCTGCATTATAGAGGAAACAGTGTAGAAAGCTGAAAAGCTAACTCGCATAAACAGTAACAGAAAACTGGCACCGTGCCTTTAAGGCAGCCATAACCCCTCAGGGGTGACAGTTAGGTCAGTTGTTCTTTCCGGCTCCTTCTGACAGACCCTGGTTTCTACAGCTCTACTTTTTTCTGATTTTTGTCAGAAAATGTCTCTCTTTTTTGTGGTAAAACCTGTTTCCTTCGACATATTTTAAGTGTTGAAGTACTTTTCAGGTATTTTTTGGGGGTTTGAGCATCTTTTTTCACACAGAAATGCCTTCCCTTTTTGATCCTTGCCCCTCCTGTGGCAAAAAGAAGGCAAAAACAGACTCTCATCCAGTCTGTATTTTGTGTTTGCCTTCTGACCATGATTCTCACACTTGCCAACATTGCCAGTACCTGTCCAGAAGAACGTTGAAGGACAGAGAGAAGATTTGCATCTGTGGACTGGCAGAGGGGAGAAGATCTTCCTCAAGAGGCAGGTTGCCACTGAAGAAGGAAAAGGAGAGGCCTTCTACAAGTAAGAATCCAGTAGGCCCTCTATTAGCGTAGGGCTCGGCGCCTCAAATCTATTCTTCAGTCGCTAAAACGGCGACAAGAAGGCCATCGACGGTGAGCCCGCCGAGAGAAGACCGGTTGTCGTCGAGGATCACAGGTACGTCATTGCCTCCGCTGTCATCAACCAGGCGACGATCGACGTTGAGGCAGCGAACTCCGTTGGTGCGGGCTCGCCCAACGTCGAGAGACAGGTCTCTGTCATCGCCGTCGAGGTGGCATTCGACGTCGAGGCAGGCTCCGTCGTCGCAGAGTCACCAGCGATCGAAGTTAAAGCATAAATCTCCGTCATCGTCAACCAGGCGATTGTCAACGTCAAGTCCCCTTCCGCCGTCGCTGGTTCAGCAACCGGCATCGAAGCATACCTCTCCGTCGACGTCATCCAGATGGCGTTCGACGTCGAGACAGGTACCATCTCCGTCGGCGTCGAGGCGATGTTCGAGGCGTCGTTCGACGTAGAGGTCTAGATCTCCTATTTCACATTCGACGTCGAGACCAGGAAAATCGGCGTTGAGGCATCGTTCGACGTCGTGGAGGTCTTTCTCCATCGAACTGGAGATCACGAACACTCTCACCTTCAAGAGCAGGATCTGAAGGCTCCAAGCATTCAATGTCATTTCATTTGGACGTCGAGGCATTCAGAAAGACTGACGTCGGAGACATTCCACTTCCAAAGTCTCTCCCATTATGGTGACACAGAGCAGATCTACGTCTAGGCACTCGCCTGCGACGTCTCATCGCTCTTCGCGACGGAGGTCCCGCTCAAGAACCCGGGGGGGCTCTTCACATTTTGTCAGAAGTTCCCCACACGACAATTGCATCTTCTCGCAGTGCATCCAGGCATTCTGAAGGGCCTGTAGGTTCTCCTACAAGAAGTTCTCCGGAGAGACAGAGATCTCCTTCAGTACGTCTCTCTCCCAGGTGGATGCAACCCCTGCATCTCTGGAAACCAGTGTCGGCAGGTGCTGCGCAAAGGGTGGCTGAATATTCGAGCCCTTTACATAGATCCCCGTTACAGCGATTTGGTGCAAGAAATGGACAAGTCACCTCACTCTCGCACCAGAGAGCAATGGGCAGATCCTCTGAGCGCAGGTCTACGCATGGCCATCGTAAAAGGCGACGTACACCATCTTGGTCGTCATCCTCGACACATTCTTCAAAGAGGGATTACTCTCTCACCCTCACAGAGAGTCTGCTTAGCAGGATTTCTCCTATTGATGATCTCAATACTTTCCATGATGTGCTCTCTAGGGGAGTACAGAAGTTGAACATCACCATAGCCACTATAGAAACGACCACATCCATCATCTTTGAGACTTTGCATCAAAGATCTGTTTCAAGGCCTCTGCTCCCTTTGGTACCGGGATCATCGAACCGGTAATGGAGGTTTTTCTAACACCGGCCTCCGCCAAAGCGGCTCCTGCGAGAATTTTAAAGTAGTACAAGATGGCTGCATCGGATCCTCTCTTCCTGAGATCAGATCCACACCCTGATTCAGTGATAATTGCAGCAGCGAGGAAAACACATTCAGTAGCATCCTCTTCTTCTGTTCCTCCTGATAAGGATAGTAAGGCTCAGGATACTTGGGGTCGGAAAGCCTGCGGTTCCGCGGCCTCCTCACTGCAAGTTTCCAACGCAGCAGCTCTGTTAGGGCGATATGACAGATCCCTGTGGGATTCTTTGAAGCTCTTTAAAGAGAAGCTTCCGAAAGAAGATCAGCAGGACTTCTCAGAGATCATTCACGAGGGTGCTCTGGTATCAAACCAAGTCATAAGCACTGCAGCGGATGGAGTGTCTATAGCAGCCCACTCCTATGCACATTGCATTTGTGCATGTCGTTCCTCCTGGTTACGCCTAACTGCTCTGAAGCCCGATGCACAATAACGCATAATGAATCTTCCCTTCTCAGCTGCCTCTCTGTTTAAGTCCCATACAGATGAAGAAATGGGAAGAATGAAGGCGGAATTAGACACTCTGAAGGCGGAGGGCCTTGAGAAAAAGAAGGATTTCAGGAGGCATTACAGGCCCTTTAATAAGAAAGGAAACCAACAGAGGGTTCAAACCCTTCAATGGTCACAAGGCAAGCAGGGGAAGTCTCAGTACCAGGGCCGATGCTCCTCGAGGGGAAGAGGAGGACACCAGCAGCAATCCACCTCCACATCTAAAACCGCAGGGAAGCAATGAGTCAATGCTTCCTCCAGCACCGTTGTGCACTCCAGTGGGAAGAAGTTTCATGCACTACGCTCAAGAGTGGCGCAGGATAACAAAACAACAATGCGTGCTAAATATACTAAACAATGGATACGCGCTACATTTCTGCACGGCTCCAAAAGACTCTCCTCCGGTAACATCCAAGCAGCATCATCTGGCTCTCCTGCGTCAGGAGGTATCGACCCTTCTCGTAAAGCAAGCAATAGAAGAGGTCCCCCCATTGCAGAGAGGGAAGGGAGTCTACTCCAGATACTTTCTTGTCCGGAAAAGAGACCAGCCGAACAAGTTCAGACCCATATTAGACCTTCGGTTCCTGAACAAATTCATCAAAAAAGAAAAATTCATCAAATTTTCCCACACTTACAAACAGGCCTTTAGGATGCATACTTCCACATCCCCATCACGGCATGCCATCGCAAGTTCCTTTGTTTCACAATAGGAAAAGACCACTACCAGTTCAAAGTCTTACCCTTTGGTCTCAAGTCAGCGCCAAGGGTGTTCACGAAATGCATGGCTGTAGTAGCAGCCTTCTTACATCATCAAGGCCTACACGTCTATCCATACCTGGACGATTGGCTACTAAAGGACTCATCTCAACTCCTACTGCAGAAGCACCTTCTCATGTATCTAGACCTACTTCACCGTTTAGGACTTCATGTCAATCTGGACAAGTCGGTCCTTAAACCTACACAGTCAATCCACTATCTAGGGGCTACTATCAACTCCTCGTTAGGGAAAAGTGTTTCCTTCGGCGAACAGACTGTCATCAATGACAGTGAAAGGCAACTCCATTCTTCAAGCTTCTCAGCCTTCAGTACGACAGGTGGCATCTCTGCTGGGCTCAATGGCCTCCTGCATCTTCCTTATTCCCAACGCCAGGTTGAGGATGAGGCCACTTTAGCAGGACCTAGGGGACAAGTGGAATCGAGCATTAGGGCAGTGGAACGATCGGATTACACAATCTCCCAGTGCGAAGAAGTCCATCCTCTGGTGGATGCATCCACAGAATCTCATGGTGGGAGTTCCTTTTCATCAGCCTCTGCCAGCGCAATCCCTGATCACAGACGCTTCTCTACAGGGTTGTAGCACACATCTAGGTTGCCTTCAGACACAGGGAAGATGGTAACCCAAAGAGCAAACCTACCATATCAACATGCTCGTGCTGAGAGCAGTTCACTTTGCTCTCAAGGCTTTTCAACCTGCCATACAATCAAACTCAATTTTAATTCAAACAGGCAACACAACCACCATGTACTATTTAAACAAACAAGGTGGAACACGTTCTCGTCCTCTGTCTCTCGAAGACCAAGCGATTTGGCACTGGCTACTGGCCAGGAACCGATCGATCGCGGCAGTCCATCTGCCAGGAGAGCAGAATGTTCGAGCGGACTTGCTCAGTCACTTCCAAGGACAAGGAGACTGGGTGCTTCACAACGACGTGGTGGCAGACATTTTTCGGTAGTGGGGTCATCCTTCCATCGACCTCTTCGCAGACGACAAAAACAAAAAATGCCACGCCTTTGCATCCAGGTTCTACCGACCAGGAATGAGGGGGGAATGCACTTTGGATAAACTGGTCAGGGACGTTTGCATACGCCTTTCCTCCCCTCCCTCTCATTCCGAAGGTAGCGGCAAAGCTCCTCAGGTACAGGATGAAGATGATCCTAATAGCCTCGCCAATGGTGGTACCCGGATCTGTTGCAGCTGTCGATTCGCCTTCATCGGAGACTTCCATGCAGGCTGGACCTTCTAACCAAGATGGGGGGGGGGGGGGTGGGAAGATCTTGCATCCCTGCCTTCCTTCTCTCAGCTTAACAGCATGACTCCTGAAGTCCTGCAGTACGGACACTTAAATCTCCCCGCAGACTGCATGGACATTCTACGGGAGTCAAGGAGACCTTCCACAAGATCTTCATACTCTATGAAATGGAAAAGGTTTTACTTGTGGTGTAGACAGAACGGTTGAAGTCCAATTACTGGCCAGGAGGACATCATCTCTATTTGGCCAAGTCTGGATTGAAATATTCTTCCATAAAGGTACATTTGGCAGCCATTACTGCTTACCGTAAATCTCATAACCAACCTTCTTTTTTCCAGCTACAAGTGGTAAAGGACTTCCTACAGGGGCTAAAGAAGGTTTACCCCCCTGTTAGACCTCCTTCCCCTCCTTGGGAGTTGAAACTCATATTGTCTAAACTAATGGGGGCCCCCTTTGAACCTATTCATAAGGCTTCAATGCAACACCTTACATGGAAGGTGGCGTTTCGGGTAGCAATCACTTCTGCGCGCAGAGTGAGCAAAATTCAAGCGCTATCCTCCAAAGAGCCCTATACAGTCTTCCACCATAATAGGGTGGTTATGCAAACCCACCCTTCCTTTCTGCCAAAGGTGGTGTCTGTAAATCAGACTATTTCTTTACCTTCTTTCTTTCCAAACCCTACGACTCCAGCTGAGAGGTCTCTGCATTCGCTGGATCTCAAGCGGGTTCTCAAATTTAACTTGGAGGCAACAAAATCTATAAGAAGGTCTAACCAACTATTTGTGAACTATGGCTCTGTTGGAACCGGTTTTGCTGCTTCTAAGAGAACCATATCAAGATGGATAGTGTCTTGTATATAGTTATCTTACCAGTTGGCAAATAAACCTTTGGTCGCTTCTCCTAAATCTCACCCTACTAGGGGTAAAGCGGCAACGGTGGCATTCCTGCACAATGTTCCGATGTCCGAGATTTGCAAAGCTGCAACTTGGAAATCGGTACACACATTTACCAGGCATTACTGCCTAGATTCAGACTCCAGAGCAGATACCCAAGTGGGCCAAGCTTCCTTGCCGAATCGGTTTGTGTTGATAATTTCGGAATCTGTTCCAGTGTTGATAATTGCGGAGTCTGTGTTCGCCTTATGCCGGTTTTCTTATGTCTGGAGAGTTCTCTGTCTACTTGCCCGCAGGATGAGGGGATGGGCTTGCTATTCTATTCATGTGCTTATGACTATTGATGAGGATCCCCTGGAAGAGAAGGATTAGTTACTTACCTGTAATCCTAGTTCTCTTCCAGGTGTATCCTCATCAAAGTCATAAGCAACCCACCCGCCTCCCCGGGCAAGTAATCATGTGAAATATATATATCGATTTTTTTTAAATTGTCTGCGGTTATCCGCAAAGAACAACTGACCTAACTGTCACCCCTGAGGCATGATGGGAGCTAGGGGTCATGGCTGCCTTAAAGGCACGGTGCCAGTTTTCTGTTACTGTTTATGTGAGTTAGCTTTTCAGCTTTCTACTCAATTGTTTCTTCTACAATGCAGCCTATGTGCTGACAATGCTTTCACTTTCCTTGCAGGATTACCTTTTCTACTCCATAATAAAGTAGTTTTCAAAGGTTTTCTTTCTCCCTGCTTTTATTGGAATGTTTTATGTGCAAAGATATGGCATTGTACAGCTTTTATTTCCAGAGAGGACTGCATTGTATGTGTTTATATATGTATATATACATATAAGTAGAGCTACATATATATGATGTGTTTTCCGGGGTCCCGCACATGGGCGGGAATATTGAGGTGCTTATGACTTTTATTGAGGATACCCCTGGAAGAGAACTAGGATTACAGGTAAGTAACTAATCCTTGTGTTACAATTTGCATGCCACTCACAAAACATATCAAAAGAAACACAAGAGGGAGTGGAGAGGTAAAACAAGTGGTGGATTCGTTCTCCTCAAGCACATCTTTAAAGTAAACAAAGTAAATACACACTGTACAGGATGTGAAAGAAGGTATCTTGCCAGACCCTACGTAGTGTGTCTTTCCTGGTGTTAAGGGAAGCACACAGCTTTGTTAAAATAACCCTCACCCACCAAAAGGGCCCTTCGTGGCATGCTTCATCATCGGGTTCTTCCTGCCTGCAGCGGGACGGGGCGTGCTACGACCTACGAAGACGCGAGAGCACTGATAAGTGACTACTATCTGAAAATGCAGAAAGTGAGAGTGGTAGGGTCAGATGTGCAATAGTGATCAAAAAATACCGGCTAGGTGGAAAAAATAAACGTTAATGTCCCTTCTAGCTGGTATTATTAAAAATGGGGCAACAGAGTTTCTACGCTACAATCGGCAAACACCTCCTTTTTACTTAAATCTCTTGAAAATTCATATCTCCAGTTCCACTTGTTGTATTTTTGGTTGCTTTGGTATTATTTTGTTAAACAAATTATCTATTTTTAAAATGAAGTAGAATTGTTATTGTGTTAATATTTGTTACATTTTTAACAGTTTTGCTATTTCTAAATGCTTACACATTTTCTCTAAGTTAAGCCTGTCTGCTCTGTGCCGCAGCTACTAGGGGTTCTTACATTTAAGAACCCTGAGACTGCACCTAACACGAAAGTCCTTTATTACTTGTAGTGGACCTCAATCCACACTAACAGACCACTTTTTCACAGTCATCAGCTCTTCCGGAGTACTCTAAAAGACACAGCCCACAGCAGTCTGTTGTGTGGCCATCACCCAGATCGAGTGTAACTACCACAATACGGGCTACCACCAGGCCTTTTTTACCTGCATGATCAGTATTTTAATATCCCAGCCGGGACCAAAATTTGCAAAATCGCCAAAAGTCAGTAATTTTCTCCTTATCAGTACAGACTTAAGCTAACAGTATAAGCAGAAAGCGCTTTGAAAGGTGTCTTAGAGCTGCCTTAATCATCTCTGGATGATAATAAAAGTAAATAAAGACAGAAAAGCCAGATGAACATGAATACAGCTTATTTTATGTAGGATTCTGTGTCATGTTGCCTACATCTTAGGTCCAAAACTGGAGTTCTAGTCAATAACTAGTTTTGGTCACCAGCACAGTCGGACCAGTGCCAGAGCTCTTGTTCTTTTTGCCTCCCTCACTCTGGCCTCCAGCGATGTTATGGCTCTCTTCTGACCGCCTCTATTTTGTTTTCCAGAGTTTTTTATCGATGGAATGGGATCCTTACTCGTTGGATCCTGCAAGGATATCACTGTCGGACATCAGAAAAGGAATGATCCGGTAGATCCTTCTCGAGTTGAAAACATGAAGCGATATGGAGGTTTCCGCACTAACACCGGGGAGCAAGTGACTTTCAAAATGCAGCTACACTATTTCAAGAACAGACTGAAGTGTTACACCAAGAACTAATTCCAGCTTTGATCCCTGGTGGGTCAGCCCTTGAAATCCCATCTCCATCCATCTGGCTCATGCAAAGATTCTGTGATCTGCAAATCCCTTCATCTGGAGCTCCCGTAGAGCGGGAGAGAATGCTTTCTGCTCTGCACTGGCAGCAAAGACCTTAGAAGTCATACAATCATGAAGGACAGACTCCTTCTTGGAGTGTTTTTTGATATTGCCCTAAAAGTTATCTTAGGTCTTTCTGTGTACAAATTCTATGACCCTACCTGAAAACTCCTGCCTCTTGGAGGACTGAGGTTAAGCCTTGCTGTACAAGAATGCTGCAACTGTCTCCCAATCCAAAGGTTCTATCTGTTTGAAGACCATGACCAAGCGTTAATCTAGTAGGCTGTTGCAGGTAGCACATTCTCTTTAATAGTAGTACTCCTTAGAGGACTGACATTAAGATCCAGATTACGAGTGCCCTAGAAGGATGGTCTGACACTATTACACTGAATACTTTCCACCTTCTTCAAGTTTTGGGGGAATAACTTGCTGGGATCCCTTGGAGTTGGATTATAGGGGGCGGGGAGATGATGGGGGCAGAAGCTGGCTCCTGCATGATTGTTTAAAGAACCTGATCCTTTCAGGCCACAAAGAAGTTTTACAGCACCTCCTGAAGTGTACCCTGCAGTGCACATTTGCAACCAGGCTCGTGTCTGGGACATGATTGTGCAAAATGTATATTTTTGAGAAAGTTTACAAACTTTTGAGGATATTCACAATATTATATATCATTGTGCATAAAATTGGGTTTGATGTACCTAGCTTGACTTTTTCTCTGTGATCTATTTTTGTGCTCTAACAGTCTCCCATGGGTGAAAATTAAGCAAACCCGCATAATGCTAAATTCTGAGGAATTTTGAAAATTACGGTTAACGCAAAATCTGGAATAAATTTTGCCAAACTAATTTCAATTTCTCCCTGCTTTTGTCTGCAGCTCACTCTTTTGGGGGGTTACTGATCATTCTGTGGACAAATTCTGGAAGGTCACAATTAACTAGTCATATATTTAACATGTGTTTGTCTTTTAAAACTGTTTTTCTGTGTTTATACAAAACTATGTATAACTGTTTATCAACTCATGCTAATCTATACATTTCCCGCATGGGTCTAATGATTCCCAAAAATGTTGATTCAGTATTGATGACCTGCTGAGGATCACAGTTGTCGGCTGGGAGAAGTGAGGCTGAGAAAAGAGATTTCAGCAGAAATGAGGCTGGTAGAAGAGTGACTGGGAGAGAAGGGCTGTGAATGTGAGAGGAAAGGTGTGGCTGGGAGAGTCTTGGATGAGAAAGAGAGGTGCAGTCAGGAAAGATGAAGTGAGGTTGGGAGGAGGACGATGAGACTTGGACAGATGAGGTTAAGCGTGAAGAGGCAAGGAGAAGTGAAATAGTAAGGAGGAAAGCGTAGCCTGAAGTAGTGAGCTCCAGAGAAATGACATGAGTATGGAAGAGGTTTGACCAGGAGAAGTGAGGTTGTGTGAGATGAGGTGAGGCCAGGAGAGATAAGAGATAGGGAGAGATGAGGTGATGCAAAGAGAAGAGAGGCTGAGAGAGATGAGAGGTTGAGAGAAATTAGAGGAGAGGCCAGGAAAGACAAGAGGCTGGGAGAGATGAAATGATGAATGGAGAAGTAAGACTGGGAGAGATGAGGTAAAGCCAGGAGAAGGGAGACTGTAGAGAATAAGAGGTTGGGAAGTTGAAGTGAACCAGGGAAAGATAAGAGGTTGGAAGAGATGAAGTGAGGCCATCAGAGATAAGAAGTTAAGAGAAATTATGTGAGGTGAGGAGAAGGGAGGTCGGGCAAGACAAGAGGTTGGGAGAGATGAGATTAGACCGGGAGAGGTGATGAGAGGCTGGGAGAGATGAGGTGAGCCAGAAGAAGTCAGTCTGAGATAGACAGACAAGAGGTTAGTAGAGATGAAATTAGGCCAGTTGAGACAAGAGGCTGGGAGAGATGAGAAGAGGCCAGGAGAAGTGATGCTGGGATATATAAGAGGTGAGAAAAGATGAGATGCCGCCAGAAAAGATAAGAGGCTAGAAGAGATGATAAAAGGGAGAGATGAGGTGAGGCCGGAAGAAAAGATAAGAGGTGGGGGGAGAGGAGGCAGTGAGGCCAGGAGAGCTGATAAGCGGTAGGGAGAGATGAGGAGGTGAGGCCAGGAAATCTGATAGGAGGTAGGGAGAGCTGAGGTGAGGAATGGATAAGTGAGACTGGAAGAGATGAGGTGAGGAATGGAGAAGTGAGACTGGGAGAGATGAGGTGAGGTCAGGAGAATGGAGAATGGAGGCTGGGAGAGATGAGGCGAGGCCAGGGGAGATCGGAGGTTGTGATAGATGGCATGCAACTTTGCGACATGGTTGGGAGAATGAGGTAAAGATGAAAGAGTTGAGGTCAGTAGAAGTGAATACGATGATGGGGGGGCAGAAGGAACAGAGTACAGCTCATATCGATGAGGTGAGACTTAGAAATATGTATTTAAAAGAGGTGCTGTTTAAGTATGGGTGGCGTGCCCGTCCCTTCCTTCCCCTGAACCCTGGGACAACTCTAAAGTGTACAGTGCCAACACAGAAACCCAGGGAGGGAGTAGGAGAGAGAGAGGGACACGGATCCAGAGTCAATTATTTTTCTCGAGGCCCATTGGACTTTTTAAATGGTGCCTTTCTTAGCACAGGCTGTGCCGCTAGGTGAAGGAGAGAGAAACAATAAGTGCAATGATTAGAGGAGGCACAGTACCAATGGAACTATCGATGAAAGTATCAACAAAAGTACCAGTGGATTAAACAATGGAAGTACCAATGAAAGAGCCAATGGAAGTACTGATGAAAGTACCAACGAAAGAGATAATGGTAGTACCAACAAAAGAGCCAATGGAAGTACCAATGAAAGTATCAACGAAAGTAGCAATGGAACAGCAATGAATGAAACAATGGAAGTACCGATGAAAGTAACAACAAAAGTACCAATGGATGAAAAAATGGAAGTACCAATGGAATAGCAATGGAAGAACCAATGAAAGTACCTCAGAAAGAGCCAATAAGTACCAATGAAAGTACTAATGGAATAGCAATGGAAGTACCAATGGAATAGCAAGGGAAGAACCAACGAAAGTACCTACGAAAGAGCCAATAAGTACCAATCACAGTACCATTGAAAATACCAATGGAATAGCAATGGAAGTATAAACGAAAGTACCAATGGAATAGCAATGGATGAAACAATGGAAGTACCAACAAAAGAGGCAATGGAAGTACCAACGAAAGAGCCAATGGAAGTACCAATGAAAGAGCCAATGGAAGTACCAATGAAAGTATCAATGGAAGAGTAATGGAAGTACCAATGAAATATCAACAAAAGTACCAATGGAAACGCAATGGATGAAACAATGGAAGTACTGATGAAAGTAACGAAAGTACCAATGAAAGTATCAACGAAAGAGCCAATGGATGTACCAATAGAATTGTAATGGAAGAGTAATGTAAGCACCAATGTAAGTACCGATGAAAGTATCAACGAAAGTACCAATGGAAGTATCAACGAAAGAGCCAATGGAAGTACAAATGAAAGTACCAATGGAATTGCAATGGAAGAGTAATGGAAGTACCAATGGAAGAGTAATCGAAGTACAAATAAAAGTATCAACGAAAGTACCAATGGAATAGCAGTGGATGAAACAATGGAAGTACCAACGAAAGAGCCAATGGAAGTACCAATGGAATAGCAATGGAAGAGTAATGGAAGTACCAATGGAATATCAATGGAAGTACCAACGAAAGAGCCAATGGAAGTACCAATGAAAGTACAAATGGAAGTACCAATGGAATACCAATGGAAGAGTAATGGAAGTACCAATGAAAGTACAAAGGAAAGTATCAACGAAAGTAGCAGTGGAATAGCAATGGAAGTAGTTAGAACATACCTCACTCACCCCTTCAATGCTGATGGCTGTAACAAGCCCAAGGACACCATGAGCCAACCTTGACTGCCTAGAGGCAGAGGGGGGTCTTTATTAGAGAGAGAGAGAGTGGAGTGTGTGGAAAAGGAAATGAGCCCGAGGGAACTGAGGGATACATGTCGGCTGCCTTGGATAGGTTCTCACTGTAGATATATAATTTACAGACATATACATACAGAGCTGGTGCAAGCATGAAGCATTGTCAGTCAAAGGGGAAACTATGATTTTTTACTGTCACTACCTTTCATTACCTCATAGTGACCCCTTAAAATGAAAGTAGAACTTTAACTTCTAGTATGTACCCTTAGTCTCATCCTTGCCAAGCTTCCCTCCATCCATGAGCCTCTATCCTGTACGAAGTTTGACTTTTGCCCAATGTTCTTTCTCAGAAACTGTAAAACCTCATACCTTGTGATCGCTTAGAGGAAACTGGTAACAATTCCCTTAGGGGGTCACACACAGGTGAGATGTTTGTTGACTGGATGCTGTATCCTCACAAACCCTATCAGGCAAATACAGGAAAATTAAGGCTGGGAGAAGTGACAAAGGGCAAAGAGAACTAAGGTAAATTTGTGAGAGTTGAGTGGAGGATGGAATAGGTGATATCAATAGATGTGAGCCTGGACAAGATTGGGTGAGGTCAGAAGGGGTGCGGAGGTGGAAGAAAGTAAGACTAGGAGAGAGGGTGTTTGGAGAGATGTGATGAGGCTTCAACTGATGTTGGGAAAGAGGATGCAAGTCCTATGGAAGTGATATTGGAGGAAGTAATGCTGATGGAACCAATGTGGGAGGGTTGAGGGACCAAAGCATGGCAGGAGTGAATTTATGAGAAGAGAGGCTGAGAGAAGTTATACAAAAAGAAGTGAGCTGGAAAAGAGGAGGTTGTGAGATTTGAGTTTGAGAGGAAATGAGCTAGAAAGAAGTGTTTGGGGGAAGGTGAGGCTGAGAAACATGAAGGGGAAACATAAGCGAAACTATGTGAGGTGGACAGAAAGAAGTGAGGCCGGGAAAAGTGAGAGTGGGATACGAGAGGCTAAAAGAAGTGTGGTGAGGTTAAGAGAGTTGAGGTTCTATCACAGGGCTCTGTCGACGATGTCAACGCCAGTGGTAGATGTATAGTTGATGACATTGATGAGGATGTCTATGTCAACGACGAGTGCGACGACACCAACGTCGACGATGACTGCATCGAAGACGACTACGTCGACGACAGCTGCGTCGTTGATGGTCATTTCTTCAATCCTGCTTTAAAAACGGCAGATTACACCAGAGATGACCATGCCAAGGAGGGTGTCCCTGTTACCACCTGCACTTCTCCTGGAAGAAGAGGGATCGGAAGAAGAAGGACCGTTTGGCTATGCTGATAGCCCTTCTCAAGTTAGCGTTAAATGCCAGGACATGGATTCCAAGGGAGAGTATAAGGATTATGAGCAATATGGTCCTCCCTCTCAATTTCAGCCAGAATATTAAGAGATGGTTCAAATGCCGTCTTCTTTACTATCTGACTCACAGGCCATGCTAGTGGATTACAGGAGAAGATTTGCGACACAGCCTTCTGTAGCAGTAGGAGAATTGAGTAATCTTATTCTTCAAGCTCATCCTGTGACCACTCAAGTACCACAGCCTCAACAATGGGGGAGGTGCTCGACGTTCCACCTGTTGTGCCTGCCGTAAAAGATGACACCTCTGATGAGGACCAAGGAAATGTCACAATTCCAGATGCAGAGTGGGATGACTATGTGATTCCAGATCCAGCTTCCCTTGCCCCGGCACCTATTGATTCCCCCCCTGTGGATATAGGGGGGTTTCCATAATTTAATGGAAAGGGCCGCCAAGCGGTTTGCACTGCCCATGACTAAGGTGGAATCGGAGTGCTTCGTGTATGACTTTAAAGAGCCTTATGAGAAGTTGGTCAGGTCAATTCCGATTGTGGACCATGTTTGGGACGAAGGCTTAAAGGTTATGCAGAATCCAACCACGGTTATTCCAGTTCTACCTCGTCTGGACAAAAAATATAAGGCTCCAGAGAGAAGCCCAGCCTGTTTGACCAGCCTACCTAAGCCAGACTCTTATCTCGCAGGCCGCACAAAGAAAGTTACCACTCCTCCAGATAGGGAGGGCAGGCATCTGGACAATGTAGGTAAAAGATTTTCGTCCATGTCCAGGTTGCTAGTCAGAGCCGCTAATTATTTGGCTATTCTTGTACGATATGATCGCCAGATGTGGTGCGACCTTTTCCCTATCTAGATCAACTGCCAGAGGAAGGGAAGAAAGAGGCCAAAAGGATTCTTCAGGAAGGAGAAATTCCATCAGCGGAAATCATAGATTGTGCAATGGATATTGCAACAACAGCTTTTCGGTCCTTAGCTGGAGCAGCAGTTCTGCGGCGACAGGGCTGGTTATGGGCCACGTGGTTCCGCCCAGAAATCCAGAACAAGATCTTGGATATGGCTTTTGATGGGGAAGCGCTATTTAGAAAACATATTGACAATGCGCTTCAGGATATCAAAAAAGATACGGAAACAGCAAAGTCCTTAGGATCTCTGCAATACCGCAAGTTCCCATTCAGAGGAGCGAGAGGAAGAGGTGCCTCGACATATAGAGGAAGTTATCAACAACAATGCTACTCCTCATATGGTTCTCAATTGCAATCATACAGGCCTAACTACAGTCCACGGCAAAACCAATCTTCGTTTTCTTTCTCCCGGTCGAACAACAGAGGAAGACGAGGTTGCCAGGGCAGAGACAACACCACACGCCAATAGCGGCTTGCTGGCTCTGACTACTGCCCCTCTCCTCCTGTGTAATCAGTGGGAGGCAGAGTTGCTCATTTCCTCCAGAACTGGCAACCAATAACATTGGACCGGTGGGTTTTGAACATCATTCTTTATGCCAATAAACAATGTGGACAAATTCTTCAACAGGTTTGGGATTGTGGTTCTTTGCCCAAACCCCTCACCCACCTACCTAGTAGGTGGCATGCTTCATCATCGGGACCTAGCTGGATCACCTAATGCAATCCAGCTGTGCTTCAACTCCTGAATTACAGCGGAGCTGTTTGTAAATGTGACAAAAGTAAAGTGCTATGTGAAGTGCAATTATAGGTTCAAAATATCTCTAGGAATCACCCTTATAAAAGTTTTAACGGAAGGGTTCTAGGAAATGGGAAAAAACATAATTGGGATCAATGTGAGGTTTGAAATGTACCTCTGTATCCCTTTTGGTTTTAGGTCTACTAGTTTCAGCCTTCTGGTTTGTTAAAGAAACTTTCGTCAGGACCAAAGTAAGTGTGTTGCGAAAAAGGAAAGCCACAGTGGTGCAAGTATTAGCACACACGCTAAAGTGTGCTGTGAGTGTGGTGGTACCTTATTACTTACAGATCCTCAGAGTGGAGTACCTGTAAAGGAAAACATTGTTAAGTGCAGGCACAGCACGACCAGGTTGTTTATCATGCATATCATATTTTGTATTAATTTGTAGCGCTCCTGTATGCTTGAAATGATGGCATTGTGCATGTGACTGGGTGAAGGCATGCATGATGGCTGTCTCTAAAATAACCCTGCGTGGCTCCAATGTGCCCCAGTGGTGGTTACTTAGAATGAAGTCCAAAGATTAAAGGAACACAGAGACTAATGCGTTCTAAGGCATTGGTGAACTAGGTATATTCTAGAGATATGGCGTGTTATGGCACATTTGGTGAAATTATGTAAAAGGAAATAGAAACTGTTGTATCCAGTGATAGTGCGTGATTTTTATCAGGCAGGAACACATGTGACATAGACTCAGACATCACGATAACTGACAACATGTAACATAAAAGAAGCTTCACATAGACTCAATAAGGACATTGCCTCATGGATCCATTGGAATAAAGCTTTACCCCGTTCTGACCCTGTGGAAAACAAAAGGGCCCGGACAGCGGTTGCAGTATGTAAATTGCATCGTGGCTCTTTTGGAAAATCGCCCGAGGGCGCTCGTACATACATTTGTCGTGGTAAAGGAATCAATATGACCTATGCTCTTCGTTAGGATCCCGCCGTTCGTGCTGTTGTTGGTGTGCCTACTACATGTAGGGCGGGGGCGAGAGTGCTCATTCTTTCACGTGGGCGGAATAGCGCACCGTACTACTAGAGCGCTAACCTGGTGGTAGTTGAAGGCGCATGCGCGTTGCACGTCTTAGTCTTATGTTGTTGAACAATTAAATTAAATAACTCCAATTATAAGGTGATGGGGTAAATTAGAAAAATATTATATGCGCTGGTATTAAAGCGTCGATGTTAAGGTGTCAGTGTATTGGGGCCTGTTTATCGCATGCAGCACTGCTCTTCGTGAAGGGTGCAGCCTAAATAGATGTTATGTATAATACACTGGTCATGGCGTACTTAGGTGGGATACCTGCAAAGGTTGATTGTTTTCTCGTATGAAAACTGCCCTTCATGGAGGGTGTTGCTCTGAGAAGTTGGCCTGGTATATGATGTCCACTATTCTAGTGGGCACCTTGTACCAGTCCAAACAACCCTTATTGATGGTAGGTTGTAAAGTCAACCTTATAGAAAGCTATCCTAGTGGTAGCTGTGGAGAGCAGCCTTCAGGCTAAGACTTACAGGCGAGTTAAGCAAGTTGTTTTACCAATTATAATCTCTTGAATGATCAAACGAAAGCACAACACACAAGGTATATATCAAATATACATGTATTTATTCTAAACACATCCCCTCTGGACTATTTATGGGGTCAGAGGTAAAAGTACAATAAAAGGAACTTAATTAGCATACGATAAGTTGCACAGTATACGTTATGCCCTAGGGGCCTCACAAACCATATACTAAAATAGTGGTATAAGAACCACATGTGGAATAGAAAGCAGGCCTAGGGCCTGTAGAATCGCTGGCGCTACCAGGAACAACCAAAGGTTAGGATGTAGGAGGCCCACGGGGACGCGTGCAGTGTCTAAACACAGCTGCGGATTACCATTTGCTTTCCATGGGAAACGAACAAGTTACAATTTTTAAGATAAAGGGCACTTCTAGGTTAACTACGATGGAGTCCTTTTAGACTTAGACACTTCGAGAGTCAAGACCCACGGGAGCACCGGAGTCCTCGTGTTACCTCACCCAGGGAAGCCGGGTGCATAGGTGTCTTTTGATGTCTGGTTACGTCATTGATTCCAATGGAGAGCTGCGAAGAAGTGCTGCAGGCGACCAGAGGAAAAGTGTCTGGGTGGATCAAAGATCTAAAGAACCTGAAAGCAGAGGAGGATCTGGGTCACTTGCCAGTGACCAGGATGGCGATGGGAAGATATCAGCCAATATCGGGTGTTTTCAGGTGAAAGAGGTGAAGCTTGACTCTTCAGCCATGCGGACCAGGAGGCATCGACGACGACCAGGAGCTGGATTTGAGCTGTCCCACGAAGGATGTAGAGTGCTCCAGCGAAAGAACCTGTATTGGATTCAATAAGCCTTGGCAACAGCAACCCACACAAGATGTTGAGATTGGCTTTGTTGCAGAACAGCAAAGTTTGATGGGCTTCTCTTTTTGAGAGGAGCGAGAGCATGTCTAGAGCAACCAGGAAAGCTCAAGAAATCAAAGATGGCCCTTCGTGGGGGCTCACTAGCCAACAGACTAGGAACCGCAAAGGAGCCTCGAGAGGAAATGCACAAAGCGGACCCAGGGGACACTCGTGGAGTTTATGCTTCGGTGCAAAAGGTGCTTGGGCAGGGGCTACAAAAACCCTGATGCACAACTTCGGGAAGTAGGTGCAGTTGCAAAAATGCAAGATGTCCAGGAGTTCCAGTCCCAAGTCTCTCGGGTCAGCTTCGGGTCTCAGCTTTGCTGCGATCTCGGGTCAGCTTCAGAGATGTCTGGAAGTCTGTGTCCTGTGTCGCAGATTCTTCGGGATTCGGCGGGAGCCTCGAAAATGCAGACCGGCAAAGATGCTTCTTGGTGCCTGTTTGAACAGGATGGTCACTCCTTGACCACAAGGGAGATTCTTCTGTCTTCCAGTCAATTCTTATAGTAAGTTTATGGGTTGGACTAACTCTAAGGTCCCACCTATTGGAGGAGGGGGTGGTTACACCCCTTCGTCCAGTTTTGCGCCAGAGCTGGGGTTGAGTGCTCCAGCAACCGGTTTGAACTGGGAAATGCATGGAGCACCTACTGTGCCCCAGGCAGTGTCTGAAAAGCATTCACTGAATGCAACCCACCCTGCCCCAATACACTAAAGCCTGTCTGGGGAGGTGCCAGCACCTCCCTGGACGGGAAACCTCTTGTCCAGGCCTCCCCTTTCGACCAGCAGCAGGAAGACTCATGTCTGTGGCAGCAGCATCCATTTTGTGATGCCAGGGCTCTGTTTAACTTTTAACCGGGTTTACCAGTAACTACATGTCGACATGTTTTGATAAAGCCAAACCAAAGTTAGCATTAACCACGAGGATTATAATGCACTTAAGAGTATATGGTATGGCTATATCATAGAACAGCTATAAGGAGATGGTTCTGAAAGCTGCAGAGGGGCTCAGCTCATGCTAGGGCACCCTCTCACATAAAACCAGCACTCTGCCCTCCAGGATTGTCAAGGCCTGCCATAGGAGTGACTCATAGGTTAATATGTGTCTATATATATATATATATATAGATAGATCGATAGATAGATACTATATCTAAGTAAGGGGTGATAACACCACCTTACCCAGGCTGCAATTGCAGACCTGTTATGTCAGTTTGGAAGGCTAACCAGGGGTGGCACAATACATGCTGCAGCCCCTGGTAGGCCTAGGGTGCACCTATGCCCAGGGTACCTAAGGTACCATATACAGGGGCTCACAAGGGTGACCCAGTAGCCAATCTGGTATGTACCTAAAGCCCATGGAGTCATTTTTATAGAGAAAACAGATAGACTGGGGCCCTGATTAGCAGGGTCCCAGTCCAACTAAGTCGAAAACCAGCAAAACACCAGGCAAAAAGTGGGGATAACCATATAGTCAGATTCCACCTTCCTACAGTTGCCTAAATATATGTTGTGAAAACAGAATGAGTAATACACTGGGCACAGGTTCATAACTCATGGCGTGGTTAGGTGGGATACCCGCAATGGTTGATTGTGTACATTGATTGTTTACATTGCGCACGTTATTTAGGTAACCTGGGTTAGTCGTGTTAGTGGAATTACTGGATCCCTATATGCTAGAGCCCATTAAGTGTGCATTTTATGGTGTATTGCTAACCTGTAGGCTATAAATAGTTTCTTTGTGTTGTCAGGGTAACCTGGGTTGATCTTGGTAGTAGAATTACTGGCTCCCGACCAAAATGGACCGCTTCACCACCCCGGAGGGGGGGGGGCTACTGGGAGAGTGGCTGGGCAAGCAGCTCCTCCGTCCGCCGAGCTGGCCAGTATCCTCCAGGCCATACACACATCCCAGACCTCGGTGGAGGGCAAAATTTCTGAAGTAAGAGTGGATATGACTCATCAGGCAGGATCTTCGCAATGCAAATGCCTGGACTAAAGAGACTGAGTCCAGGATCTCCTCGGTGGACGATGACGTGCAGCAGCTTAAGGGGCAGGTGGCCCGTCTTCAGTCACATACTCAGCAGTTGCATCGCCGGGCGGAGGACGCGGAAAACTGGTCTAGACTCAACAACCTGCGCCTTTTAGGCTTTCCGGAGTAAGCAGAGCAGGGTCGCACAGTGGACTTCTTGGAGAGGTGGCTGAGATCGTGGGTCCCCGAGGGAGCCTTGTCCCCTTGGTTTGCGATTGAGCAGACTTATCGGTTCCTGGCCCCCAAGCCAATGACAGGCTCTCCTTCTCGCCTGATTATAATGCGGGTCCTTAATTTCAAATACTGAGACATCCTATCTGAAGCCCGTAAGCAACAACGGCTCATCCATGAGAACTGCGCCATTATGATCTTCCCAGATTATACCCGTGAGGTCCAGGGCCAGCGGTGCTCCTTTGGAGAGGTCAAGCAAAAGTTCAGGGCACTTAACATTCAATATCGGCTCCTTTCCGGGCTTGCCTGAGGGTGGTATTTGAGAACAAGACACTATTCTTCGAAAGCCCGACAGAGGCTTGGACCTGGGCGACGGAGGGGCGCCCTCTGCGGGCCGAGGGTCGTGCCATGGGTGGGGGGGAAGCGGGGGCGAGCTAGGCTGCTCCGCTCCCTCCGCTCCTCAGTCTCCTCGCAATCGCTCCCACAGGCGCCGTGACCGTAGGCAGGCCCACTCGGACTCCCCGCCGGGTCGCACACAACAGCCACCCCAGACTGAGGGGGAGGGTCAAATGGGAGGCGCTCAGGTTCATCTGGATGACGGAGGTGACGTGTCCCGGTCCTCCGTGATTGACCTTATGGACACAGACCTCTCCTGTAGCCCGATGCTGTTAAGTGACCCAGCTTGAACCGTTCTCTGCCCGCCAGGCCTTGCTCCGCGGCCGGAGACGGCGCACTGTCCCTGATCTGTTCCTAGCTTCCCAGTGTCAATACGCATTTGTCATGAGGAGGGGTCCTTCACGCTTCCCTATTCCCAGACGTTTTAGTTTGGTTGTTCGCCCTGTGTACTGGGTGTTGTTTATTGGGGGGTCGACAGATGCTTCTGTTCCATAAGTGTATGGTGGGGGTGGGGATTTGGGACTGTTTTGTCCGGTACGACGTTCTATTATGCGTTGTTTTTTTTTAAAGCTATCACAGAATGACACAACTCACCGGTGGGAGGGGTGGGTGTGTCCCCTCCGTATGTGATCACATGCACCACCTTAGGCGTCCAGGCACGGCTATACACTCCAAGCCACGCGCTCCGCCTAGACCAAGAGCAGTCTACCATGACAGATAACACCTCCCCTACGGGATCTCTCCACGTCTTGTCGTGGAATGTCAACGGTCTGCTGGCCCGTCGCAAACGTACAGCGGTTTTAAGGTACGCGCAGCGTCTCCACATAGACTTCCTGATGCTTCAAGAAACGCACCTTCTGGGTAATTGCTGCCCCTTCTTGGCTCGTTATGCCTACGACAGGATATTGCACTTGCATTGAGGCGTACACTGCCCTTTGTCCTTTCCCAAGTGGTGCAGCTCATTTGTGACGGTCTGTGGGTCATTGGCTGGTACACCCCTTACTCTCATGTCGATATATATGCCCCTCCCTCCTTGCTTGCGCCCACTTTGGCACACACAGCTACTTTGTTACACGAAATGCCCGCAGGCAACATGGAAATTGCGGGATACTTCAAGGCAGTCTTAGCCTCCGCCCTCGATACATTGGGAAACCCTTCGGCTGCTTGGGCGGCGAGTGCGAAACACCTGCGGAGATGATCTGAGTTCCTGGGGCTTTGTGATGCGTGGCGCACTTGGCACCGGTGCAGCATCCAATTCACGCACACATCCGCGGACCACCACACCCAAGCCCTCATAGATGCGATCTTTGTCCCTGCGCTTGAATGTTCACTGATAGTCGATGTCCGTATCCTCCCTAGAGGCATTTCCGTCGATTCCCTGATACTCCTTAGTTCGGGGGCCCCCCTCCTGCGGCCCGCCAAACATGGAGGATGAATGCCTGGTTTCTTCACGATAAAGATTTCCAGAAAGAGATTGGGAAAGAGCTTACACAATACTTTGATACCAATGAGGGGTTGGTGGCATCCCCGGAACGGTACGATATTACACAGGCTGGCCACATATCCCAGGCAAACCGTATCATTCCAGAAGTAGTCGACACAGCTGGAGTGGTACACCGTGCGCCATGGCAATGGCAAATACTTTTGCCGGATACTATCGGAAGCTGTATACGGCACAAGCCCCCGGGCTGACCGCCGCTGCTCTCCTTGACCAGGGCAGGGTGCGCCTTCCTACTTTGGAACCCAGAGGGATCTAGAGCGCCCCATCTCCTTGAAAGAAATTGAGGAAGCTATCGCCCTGGTCTCCCCGGGTGAGACTCTGGGTCCGGAAGGCCTGCTGCAGGAATATTATGCAGCCTACCGAGGCACTCTAGTCCCCCACCTAGCAAACTTGTTTAAGGAAGCCGTGGACAAAGGTTCATTTGCGCCGGAAACGGACATTGCCACCATTGTGGTTCTCCCGAAATCCCAGCCTCCGTCCCGATTGTGTGCAGAGTACCGCCCTATATCCCTCCTTAACACCAAAATTAAACTCTATGCCACCATTCTGGCCCAATGGTTGAAACCCTATTTGGCTTCATTGGTGCACCCAGATCAATGCGGGTTAATACCTCAGCGTGGGACCCGCCACTCCCTCCGAAGACTGCAGTCGGCTCTGGCACATCGGCACCTGCTTACCCCTTACTTGGCACTCCTGTCCATAGACTTTGAAAAAGCTTTCGATTCAGTGGACTGGGCATATCTACAGGGCGTGCTGGCCGATATGGGGTTCGGGCCCTATTTCTGTACTCTGGTCAGGGTCCTCTACGCCCACCTGAGAGCGCGAGTCTTGATTAAAGGGGTACTGTCGAAGGCCTTTCCCATTGCCAGGGGCACTAGGCAGGGATGTCCCCTTTCTCCTTTGCTATTTGCCCTAGCAATGGAACCTTTGGCGTTCCTGGTGCGGGTGAGGACCGCCTCCGTGGATGGGAGTGGCCTAATACGGACAAGATTGCATTTTACGCGGATGATATGCTTGTCTTCCTGTCTGACCCCGCCTCCTCCGGGCCACAGTGCCTCCGGATCCTGCATGCTTTCGAGCAGGCCTCAGGGTTGCGGCTTATACTCGGGAAGTCCATGTTGGTCCCCCTGCATCTCTAGAGAGTGCTTCAAGTGGCAGTCCACCATGCCGCTCCAGAGGCAGTCCTTTAAATATCTGGGGATCTGTATCACCTTTTTTCCTGAGCTAGGCTGTTCCCTCAACGTGGCCCCCTTGGTTAAGAAGGCTAAGGAGGACCTCCTCAAATGGAAAATGCTGCCCCTGATCCCCCTGGGGAGGGTGCCTCTGTTTAAAATGATGATCTTCCCCAGGTTCCTTTATGTCCTGCAGAACACCCCCTTCGGGTTTTCTAGGGTCTAGTTTAGGAGACTGGACAGTCTAATCACTAAGTTTCTCTTGGGTGGAGGGCGGGCCCGGGTGGCTCTGTCTCCTTGTCAGATTCCCTCTTATGACGGCGGCATGGGGATGACACTCCTATATCTATATTTTCTGGCGGTACGCCTATTAGTGGTCCACGATTGGTTTATTGGGGGCTGGTCGGATCCAGCCTATAGGCTTGAATTGAGCGAACTGGGGATTACGGACGTCCAAGTCATGCTATATGGGGAGCCCATTCCGAACCGACTACCTGAGGTGACTCACTCACTGTTGCTGGCATGGCGGGCCTCGCTCCGACACACGGGGTGGTCGGGAAAACTAACCCAGTGTACTCCCCTTTGGCAGGGGGCTTGGCTTTGGGAGGTTAGTGGGTTGCGGAGATTCAAAACTTGGGACCTTATTGGTATCTCCCAGTTAGGGAATGTGTGGGCAAGGGGTCAGATGTTGTCCTTCCAGGAGCTCCAAACTCAATACTCCCTACACTCCTCCCAGCTCTATAAATATCTGCAGTTGAGACATGCCCTCCTCAAACACATCGCGGGCAACACAAGTCTCCCCGAATACAGCCCCATCGAGGCTCAGACACTGATGGGCGACTTGGGTAAAGGGGGGGGGGGTTCTCCCGAATTTACCGCACCCTAGTTAATAACACTCCCACATCACTAGATAAGTTATGGGACCAATGGGTGGGTCCTCCTTATGGCCCCCAGAATAGTCACTGTCTCTGCCAAACTCAAGCTGAATCAGTTATATTATTTACACACTGCGTACCTCACCCCCCTGCGCCTGCAGTGAGCGGGTTTGCGCCCAGATGCATCGTGTGCAAGATGTAAGCATGCCCCGGTTTTCCATATGGTTTGGTCATGCTCCCGCTTGGGGCAGTTCTGGGGATCCATTGAGGGAGAGCTAACAGAGGTATTGGGCTGGGAAGTTCTTTACGACCCACGTCACTCCTTGCTGGGGATCACTGACGGGCTGGATGGGTCCAGGAATGATAAGTTGTTCTACAAAACAGCTATGATGGTGGCCAAGCGAGGCATTGCGGCGGCCTGGATAAGCCCTGATCCTCCTACCCTGGAGAGGTGGCGAAGAGGGGTGGACTGGTGTGCCACCCAAGAGAAAGCCATGTGTACAGCTAAGGGGTGTGTCAGGAAATATCGCAGAGTGTGGGAGAAATGGCTGGGGGCTGTGGAGGGTCCTGATTAACCGGATTCAAGCTTTTGCTAGGTATTTTTATGGGGATCGTGATTGGGGGGTATCGTTATGATGTGAATGAACTTATATCTGTGATTTCCGAGCATTGGCTGATTTGTTTCTATGTTTTTAAAATCAATAAAATTTGCTTAGCAAAAAAAATAACAGGGTTTAATAGACAAAGAACTTATCCTCCCATCCTACGAGCAGATGCAGTGGGCACTAAGAAGAATACCTGTGAGGATGGACATTTGAATTCAGACTCTTCCAAAGGCGTAGAGTGATGGGACTGCAATGCGTAATAGAAGATGCCAGGAAGGGGCATTTGACCATAAATGTTGGCCTCTTTAAAGAGAAATCCTTCCGTAAACTTCATCCTAAGCAATCCATCTCAGGAACACCCCAAGGTGCTCAGACTTCTCCTATTACTGCCCATTAAGCCCTTAATGCGGGAATAGCAGAGCCTTGTCACATCCTTCCCGTGGAAACTGGCGATCCGCCTGGATCCAAAAACAATGGGTCAAAGATTCCTCCTTGCACCACCTAGAGAGAAGATCCCAACCCGTCCTTTCAGTATCAATGCTTACAGCCGCATCATCCTGCACGTGTCCAGGGGTAGCAGTAGGGATAGGAGGGGACATTGGTGTACTGACGGGACCCATTTCAGTGCTCTTCACATTAGTTTCATAAGAGGAAACCTCCGCTCTCTTTCCATAAATCAGAACAGTGGCGACTCATCCGCTGTGGCGGAGGAGCATCGCCCCACAGCTTTTAAGCAGTGCGAAGTAGAAACATAAAATGCTGATAACTTTGATTTCTTATCAGTTTGTTTCTGTACTGCTTTACCGGCGGGTGGGTGTATCGGGGCTGTTTTGCTCTCCGAGCAGGGCAGGGGAGGAGTGGTTTGCCCACTCCTCAGTGCACATGACTGTTTGGCTGCCCTCTCGGGCCGCCCAAAACAGTCATGCACACTTTCCCTGTTCTCCATGCAGGCCCCCATTCACTGGCTGAGAGTCAAACTAGGATGCTCAGACCAACCACAATGCTGCATTTCAGCATTGTGATTGTTCAGGGGAGACCGGGTGCTTGCGAATCACATTGTGATTAGTCATTGGTGCACGGCTGTGCTTCCTGTTCCTCGAGTTCGACAAGGAGAGCAGAGGCGGGGGACCCGGCGAGAAGGTAAGATTTATTTTTTTAGACAAGGGACATACGTAAAAGTCATGACACATGTAGCAAGCCTACAATCCCCATCCAGAAACAAGGAAGGGGTGCCAGCCCCAAGACACACAGGAACAACAATAAGACAGGTTTAAGACAAACTTAGGACAAAATCCTTAAGTCTGTATTAAGTCTGTCTTAAGTCAAACTTAAGGCAAAATCCAAACTTTACTACAACTAAATACCTTCTGTGAATACCAAAAGTAGTAAGTTTAGGATTTTGTCTTAAGTTAGTTCTGTGAATCGGGCCCCATGGTGATGTTTGGCCAGTGGCTTTGATTATTTGATGTGTTTTCTTTGTGATGTGTGAGTGAGTCAAGGTGCACCACCAGACTATCATTTTGTGTATTTGGTGTATATAGCTTTCTGATCTCTTGCAGGACGTCCAGTATCTTTGATTGAGTCTTATCTCATATTTTTTGCTGTTTGTTTATTCATGGTATTATTTAACTGCTACACTTACCAAGTGTGTTATTATTGCTTGCATATAAACATATATATCTTTGTGTATTTGAATCTTGTGCATTTGGCATCTGAGAAAACCTTTCTGTAAGAGAGCGTTGTGTAAAATAAAACCCCACGCCTTATTCAAAAAGAGAGAGAGTCCTTGATTTTGTAAAATAAAACCCTTTTCGAAAGGTGTTGTTTGTTCTGTGTTAAAGTCTTTTGCTTCACCAAGTGTTGAGCCATTGTGTGGGAGCTGTATTATCTGAAAGGCGAAAGCAAGACAGATAGGTACATATCTATAGTGAAAGCAAATGCCCATAAACAAATGCTTTTATTCAGAAGGATAGTCTGTAAATTGTTTTTTGCATATAATGGTTATTTGGGGAAGAACCAATTCTTGAGCAGTTTTCTGAAGATAAGATAGTTGTCGGTGGATATTATGTTGGGGGGGGGGGGTAAAGAGTTCCATAGTTTGGCTGCTTGAACAGAGAAGGATGTGCCACCCCTGGCTTTTTTCTTGTATCTTGAGATTTTTAGGACGCGGTGCCACTCTAGAGTGGAGGTTCCTTTGTTGAATATGTTTGGTGATTTCATTCCTGATGAAGAGCGGTCCTGTTCCATGTATCGCTTTGTGGGTGATACAAAGCTGCTTGAGTGTGGATCTTCTCGCAACCGATAACCAATGCAGGGCTTTCAAGGCAGGGGAGATGTGTTCTCGCAGTTTTATATGTAAGAGTAGTCTGGCAGCCGAGTTGTGAATCCGTTGAAGTCTTTTCATGGTCATTAAAGGTGATCCGTGTTAGAGGCTATTGGCATAATCGAGTTTGGACAGAACAAGGGAGATGGTAGCCTGGACCTTGTGTGGGAATCCCAAATGAAGGAAAATTCATTGCAGCGTTTTTATAGTGACAAAAGCTTGATCTTGCTAGTTTGGCCACTTGGGCATTCATCGACAGCTTGGAGTCCAAGCTCATTCCGAGTTTTCTCACTTACTTCGATACTTTAGGCGATGATCCCAGTTCATCAGGCCAGGCGGGAAGGGGGGGTCATAATGTTGCCCATCGTCACATGTGAGTACTTTACATTTTGAAAGCATTCAATTTGAGATGGCTCCAAGTCATCCACTGATCCACGGCTCTGAGACAACTGAAAATTGGGGACTTTCCAATGTTTTTGTGGCATTCCAGTTGAAGGAGTATTTGGTTGTCATCTGCATTGTTATAGCCTGTGAGGTGAAATTGATTGATCAGTGCTGGTAATGACTTCGTGTAGATGTTGAAAACCATGGGCGAGATGATAGAGCCTTGAGGGCCCCCTGCTTTTGTGGAGTATGGTTTGACGAGAAAGGTGGGGTATGGATGACATTAGTTCTGTTGCGAAGGTAGGACGCGATCTAGTTTAGAGCAGTCCCCTCAATGTCGGCTTTATAGAGTCTTTGTTTCAAAGTGACATAGTCATCCGTATCAAAGGCAGCCGAGAGGTCCAAGAGGATTAGCGCAGCAACCCCTTTCTGGTCAAGTGTGTCCTTCAGGTCATCCCAAATGGCAAGGAGGGCAGATTCAGTACCTCTTCCCGGACGGAATCCTGTTTGGAAGTCTGAAAGTAAGTCATTCTTTTCAATGAATTGTGACATCAGGGCGAACGCTGCTCTTTCTATCAGTTAGCCCAGGAAAGGTCAATTTGTTATTGATCTGCAGTTGTCCGGGTTCAACGGGTGCAATTTTGTTTTCTTCATTAAAGGGTGTATGTGTGACTTTTTGAGTTCTTCTGGAAATATTCCGGTAGTTAAGGAATTGTTGATGTACAGTACATTCTAAGACACAGATTGGGAAGAAAGGCGGTCTTGATGCTCTAAACAGCTTTGTAGTTGGTGAGGCGGATCATACAATACGCAGTAGGCCCCGGTGTGAGGAATGTTTGGTCAAGACATCAACAGTTAAACAGTGGGGGATGGCACTGGAACAAATAAAGCGCACATTATGTAATGCCTGCCTTAAGTTTATGCAGTTTAATTTCATGCATCAAACTTACCTTACACCGCACTGACTACACATGATGTATTGTGTTCACGCTGCGGACACCCAGATGTGACTTTTTTGCACTTGGAATGGAATTGTCTGACACTAGCACAGGTGTGAATGCATGTGATGGAAAAACCTATGTGCTCTTGTCTCCCGATCCTCTGCTGTGCTCACTAGGAATTGCTAAAAGGAAGTAATGTACCAAACACTGCATGAAACTAGTTAACCTAGCCATGACTTTATTTATGTGCCTGATAGCAATGTCTTTGCAGGTGGCCGAGACCTCTTCGGTGGAGTGTTGACTCAGAGTGGTTCATAAATGGGCGGAGAGTGACGCCATCTCTCATGATCTGCAACTTGGAGGGGGAGGCGCAGCTGCCACGCTCTGGGATACACATCTTCTAAAACTCCTCAACACATTGGACACCCCTGCTTAATGTTTGGACAAATGTGGAGGACCGGGGTCACTGCAGGCCATGGCACCATCCACCAGGTTGGGAGCTTTCTAGGGCCCAATGTTCTGTGTGCCCTGCACGTCCCATCCCCCCTTGCATAGAATGGATGCTGCTGCTATACACCTTGTTCTTATAGAGCCAGATTATGCAACTCTCGAAGACCTGATATGTTGTTTACAGTTCTTGGAATAATAACCGTACATTTCTATTTTTGGCATCACCCTAAGTGCAACAACTTTGTTCATTCAATTTATTGTATTATAAGAACAATGCATTCACATGTATGCAAATCCAAATTATCTATAGCTTGCTTCTCTACTGTGGTACTGTTATCTACGTGAATTTAACTGCTGCCAATATATTTCTATTGCCATGCATATGTGAGCTGATGTTGTGACATAAGAAAATGCCAATAAAGAAATATTTCAACAACAAAAAAAGATGTTGATGCTTTTCAAGAGTTTGGCTGCTGTTTGACAGGTCCTGAGGGCGTCTTGCATCCCTTGAACCCGTGGCGCGGTCCTTGGGCATCGCGCTATGAAGCCATGCCCGGATGCACGCCACTCACTTCTCTGGAGATTTCAAAGCAACCCAATGGCAAGAGCTGTTCAACAAAAAGGCCACTCCTCCCTGGAGTGCTTACAAAAAAGCAGAGCACGTCCTGTTGTACAAAGGGGCCACCATTTGGTGTCTGGAAAAGAGAGGCTCAGGATTCTTCTCCCTTTATTTGCCGGTCCCAAAGAAGGAGAGGTCTTAGGACTCCTTCTTAACCATCTACTCTTAAACCTGTTCATCTGGCAAGAGAAGCTCCAGATGCAGGACCAGAGTCAAGTCTACTGACGATCAGATGATCTGAATGAACTAACTGGCCTCCCTGAGGTGAATATTTGCGTCTACCAATCCTCCCTATCCACAGATGTTACCAGTGATTCACAGTGGGGTACCAGCACAATCATGTCATGATTCTACCATTGGGATTGACGAGCGCAGCACGCAATGAGCCACCACTAGTTCACATATCCCAGGCATGGATGGCTGGCTAGTGAAAGCAGGGTCCCAAGAGCAGGTGGAAATACACTTTTCTCTGTGGTGTTTAGGAATAGAATAGACTGTGTCGAAATATACATTTTATCAACTGTAACTTAGCGGAGATTGACAACTCGCATGGTGCAAGTGATGCGGCGAGCTAATCTGCACCATCCGCAGGACCTGCACGTTCCTCCATTTTGGTGCAAGGGTGGATAAGTTCTAGCAATCATTGGCAAGTATACTCGCATATTCCACCTTTGTTTATGTGTTCCATATTCACTAAGGTGCTGTATTCTGGCAATTAAGTAGCAGTAGATTTTTAAGGCGTGCCTTAGCTGAAGGTACTTAAAGAATTGTGTAAAGAATTTTGCTTTGTGTGTGTCATATTCCTTTTGTAATCCTGCAAAGGATTTCATTTTGTGCCCATCTCATGCTATCCCAATGAAGTCACTTCCTGAAGCCCTTCGGTCCACAGCCTCGGTACTGAGGAGAACCAAGGTTGGTTCCAATGACCTGGGAGTCCCAGGCCCCCGTAAAGATGTGCGGTATGCATTGGTCATTTACAGATCGATTTTGGATAGTTCATGAAAAGGAGCAGTTCGTCAGCATAATGAGAAGTCCTCTTCTATGCCACCCTTGCATTGGAAACCATGTACTAGTTCGCAAGCGGTTCACTGGCCAGAGCGAATCGAGAGGGCCACCTGCCCAGTGTCCCTCTTAATACCAAAGGATGGGGGAAGAGTTTTGTAGGGCCCTACAGATATTGCTCACCATGTTTAGATTTACTTGCCCACCGTTTCACTTGATTTCACTGTGTGTTTTTATACATTTGTCCAATCACAAATTGTTGCTCATTGTTTGTTCAGTCATAGGGTTTCCACTTGATGTGCCGTATTCCGATCACACTATTATTCATTATTGTCACACGTCCATGTTGCATTCATGTTTATTTTTCAATGATGTGTTTACAATATTCTTTGTATCCTCCCCAGCCCTGAGGAAGTCGCAGGATTATTTCCAATAAGCAACGAAACGCGCATTGGCTGGTTTTGTTCGTTTGCTCTTGAGAAACAAATCTTGGACACTATCATAAACTTTTCAATAGTGTAAATTGACATTTCTTTTCGGTGGACTTTTACATTGCCTTACATGGGTTTATACCTTGATTGTGACGTGTGCCCAGGCCCTTGTGTGTCATTAACTCAGTGTAGGGCAACCTACAAGTTTCAAGGGGTTTGAGGGAGTTTTCCCTTTCCTGTTGAGGCAGCGTATGAATTCTTTTCTAATTAGACATTTTGTTTACTTAGCAGAGCGCCATACTTCAAGAGTTCCATTTATGGTTGCCAGGGTTAAACTCTCACGGATGGGCGGCCCCTCATTGGCTTTTCTTGGCCCTACTCTGTGGAACACTCTTCCTGAATCCCTTCGCAATGAAACAAGCTTTGCAAACTTTCGCAAAAGTCTAAAGACATGGCTGTACAACCAACAATACTGATATTTTTTCCCATTCTTCAGGCTGGCGCTGGAAAACCCTTTTTGGGTAGCTGTGTGCCTTACAAAACTAATTTAACATAACTTAACCTAACACATACGCTTTCCATATAGTCCTGTGTCTGATATCAGTTAAACGAACAGTGCATCATAAATACTGATCCTACGGAAATTCTGTCCCCTATTTGATTTTGTTTTATAACTGAGTGTGCAAATTACATTTCATAGGCAAACCCAAGCATTCTGGTATTGGCAGGCTCCAGACGTTCATGGCAACAGTTTCTTGGCTAGCGTTTTGAGATTGTTTTTTTTTTATACATATGAGAAATGAAAACACATTTAAACAATTGATTTAATTAAAAAAATCTGCAGATTTTTCAAAACATCTCCAAGCTACAAGAGGGACATGTGTTTAGATAATGGACTTATTGTTTTGTTAACTCCAGCACGGAGGCTCACAAACATCCCGGCAGTGAAAGAATTAAAGTTCCGCGTTCTTCATTCTAGACGTACTTCCGATTGAGACTGTTTACTACTAAATATGTAATATTTTGTGTTGAACTTTAAGGTGAACGCGGCTCTGGAGAATGGACTCCGAATGTTGTAGGGGTGTCCTGCTCATGCTGGGGCACCCGCACACTTAGAACCGAGCACCCTGCATTCAGGTTTGAAAGGCCTGCTGTAGGGGTGACTTACAGGTTTTAAGTGTAGTGACCTCATAAGAAAACTTATATCTGTTGTATGTGGTGCTAGCACCAGCTTACACAGGCTGCAATGGCAGGCCTGTAGTTACACTTTGATTAGTCTCTCATGGGTCACATAATACATGCTTCAGCCTATGGTAGACCCCTGGGGTACCTATGCCCTGGGTACCTTAGTACCATGTACGTATCAGGGTACACCAGTAGCCAATCTGGAGTGTGCCCAAGAACTCACCATGTCCAATTTAGGGATGAAGCACAGAGACTGGGGTCCAGGTTAGCAGGATCCCAGTCAGACAAGTTAAAAAAACATAATGACACCAGCAAAAAGTGGGGGTGCCCATGAAAGCAGAGCCTACTGTCCTACATTGACTCCTCCTTTCTTGAACATTTCCCCTGAACTGATTGGTTGCCCAAGGTGACCCCCCTCAACCTATCTTGCTTACATTTGTAGTCATCAGTCATTTATGAGTTCCAGAACAGCAAGCGCTATATAAATACAAACCTCTTTCCCTCTTCTATCCTGCCCCTACCCTTCTCTATCCAAATAACTGACTAACATGTCCACCACTCAAATTACTTTCATATTTCACTATGTTAATTCGCCACTAATCCTTTATGGGTTTCCGGAGCAGTGTGCTACTCGCCAAAAAAGCGCTTCAACACCCCATCAGGGGTAACAAGCGCTATATAAATGCAAAAAAAAATGTCCTCTCTTCTAGCCCTCCACTATCCTTCTCAACCCAAATAACTGACTAATCTATCCACCACTCAAATTACTTTCATATTTCACTATACTAATTAAACACTAATCCTTTATGGGTTCCAGAGTAGCGTGGTACTCGCCAAAAAAGCGCTTCGATGCCTCGTCAGGGGTAGTAAGCGCTATATAAATGCTATTACAGTACAATTACAATCTGTAGTCCTGTTAATGGCTTATACAAACAACCTTCTGGGTATAAACAGCAGGTAATAAGGTGTTATTGATAGCAGAACTCCCTTCCATACACTTGCGGGATCTAACCGCCACAGAATTCTCCCCCAAAAGTCCCTTGTCACAGACAGTCTAAACTATGAATAGCCGGATTCCAATCGTCCAAGAGATGACGAACCAGTGGACCCTGATGAAGGCGAGGCCACAGCACCACAAACACACACTATTCCTGTAAAAAAAAAAAAAGAGAGCGGCAGATACAAAGTAACTATGAAAACTTCTATTGGGATCACAAAGAGTAAATATTTCCTAATAGAGAGCCACTCACTATAAGCCCCGGAAGGTGCAGCCATTCCTGACGGAGACCTCCAATCGCTGCCCCAGTGACAGAAGAAGCCTCCAGATAGTGCGAGCACTCGTGGTTGGTCAGCACATCATCCCCTAGAGAGCCTCAAACCCGGCACCGATGAAGTCCAAGGACCTGATTTTGATCTTGGCAGACGAGTCACTTCATCACAATGGTGACAGATATTCCATCCGCCGAAATATAAACCCCACAGGTTATAATGGGATTATATTTCGCTGGACGGGCATTCATCACCGTTGTGACAGAGTAACCCGTCTACCGAAATCTAAACCAGGCCCAAGTCCTGAGTGAGGAAACGATGGGACTTTTACCTGTCTATCAACAGACCGAATTCCTTCAAGGTCTGACAAACCTGCTCCGAGGGATTCTGTAACATTGTTCTTGACGGAGAAAGAATGAATCAATTGTCTAATTGAGGGTATATTGGAATACCCCTGATGTGCAGATTGGACACAATCGGAGCAAGGACTTTTGTGAATACCCTTGGGATGATGTCAGGTCGAAAGGGAGCACCTGAAATTGGGAATGTTTACCCTCCACACAGAATCTGAGGAACATTTGCTGAGAGGAATAAATCCAGATGTTCAGGAACTCATCTTTGCTCTCATCCACTTACTTGAGGTTACAAGAGGAATTATTTTCCAAAACTTTTCCACCTTGAAACAAGTTTTCCTGAGAAATACATTCAGCTTCCTTAGGTTGAGTATTAATCTGAATTTCCTTGAAGATATTTGGACCAGGAAGACAGTTGAATACAATTATTTTCCCCTCTCATCCATTGGTATCAGACATAATGCATTCTTCAGTTCCAGCTCTGGTATTTCTTGAGGCTCTGCTAGAGAAGACCCTGATGTTTTCTCTCTAAATTGTTACCATGTACTTTAGGTACATACCAAATTGGGTATTGGGTCACCTTTCTGAGCCCCTGTATAGTGTACCATAGGTACCCAGGGCATAGATGCATCCAAGGCCTACCAGGGGCTGCAGCATGTATTGTGCCATCCCTGGCTGGCCATCCAAACTGACACCACAGGTCTGTTGCCACAGCCTGGGTAAGGTGGTGTAATCACCCCTTACTGGGATATAGTATACCTATATCCATACCTATAGATATATATATATATATATATATATATAGACACATATACACCTATAAGCCACTCCTATGGATGACAATCCTGGAAGCAGAGTGCTTGGTTTTATGTGAGATGGTGCTCTGGCATGAGCTGAACCCCTCTGCAGCTTTCGGAACCATCTCCTTAAAGCTGTTCTATGATATAGCCATACCATATACTCTTACGTGCATTATAATCCTAGCGGTTAATGATAACTTCGGTTTGGCTTTATCGAAACATGTCGTGTAAAGTGTCCAACACTTTGGAATACTACCCCCCCCGCCCCCCACCAGTCCTGGCGGCGGGGGTAGCATTCTACCCTTCTAGAGGGAGAAGACATGTCGTTACTACTTTACCCGGTTAAAGTTAAACAGAGCCATGGCATCACAAAATGGATGCAACTGCCACAGACACTAGTCTGGCCTCCTGCTGCTGGACGAAACTCTGGCAGGGGAGGCCTGGACAATAGGTTTCCTGTCAGGGGAGGTGCTGGCACCTCTCCAGACAGGCTGTAGTGTATTGGGGCAGGGTGGGCTGCATTCAGAAATGCTTTTTCAGATGCGGCCTGGGGCACACAAGGTGCTCCTTGCATAGCCCGGTTCAAACCAGTTGCTGGGGTCACTCCAGCTCCGCTCAGGCACGAAACTGGATAAAGGGAAGGGGGTGTAACCAGCCCCTTCCCAGGTCCACTCATAGGAGGGACCTAGCAGGTAATCCAGCCCCTTTTCTTAGTATAAGTATAGGAGCTGTGTCCCTAGGACTTTAGATTCACCTGGACGACATCTTGAAGCTGAAATCCTGGAACGTCGACATTCCATTCTTACTGGAAGACTGAGGACATCTCCCTTGTGGTCAAGGAGTGACCACCCTGTTCAAACAGGCACCAACAGCAACTTTGCCGATCTGCAACCTCGAGGCTCCTGCCGGATCCCGAAGAGGCTGTGACTCAAGAACTGGACTTCCAGACTTCTCTGACCCCGACCCCCATCCACAGCAATGCTGAGACCCGTGGCGGACACCAGAGACGTTGGACCAGACGTCTTGGACATCCTGCATTTTGCTACTTGCTTGACTCCTGAGGCCTTGTTACAATTGGGGGTCTCTGGTTGGCACAGGTAGGTACTTGTGACGAGCAAGGACCCTCTCCTCTAGTCAGGGCAAGGGAATTACTCTCCCAAAATAACACTTGCTCACCCTCTAGACGGTGTGGCGCGAGCAGTCAAGGCTTATTTCAGAGGCGATGTAAGTTAAGCAGTTGTGACCACATACAGTAACCCAGTGACAACACTACAAATGGACACCACACAGGTTTTATATCAAAAATAGGTATATTTTATATAGAGTTATCACAAGACCAATAAACGACAAAAAGAATCCACAGTACTATCCAAATTCAAGTGTTCAGGTTTTAAAAGCTTAGTTCAAAGTTCTGTGCGAGTCGGTAGCCTCGTCCGGCTACAGTGTTGCTGAAGAGAACACATAGTCTAACAAATCCAGTGGACCGCGGCGGTCCGGGCCCACTCAAATGTCGACAGACTCAGACACAGTACCTTTTCCTTGATGCGGCCGGCACGAAGGTGCAAACCGGTTCCGGTGTCCGTCGCGGTGTACAAAAAGAAAGCGTTGCAGGTCCCGGTGTCCCTTCCGTCGCGGTGCAGACTACGGCTCGTTGATGGTCATCGGTTAGCTCAGAGCTTGCGTTGTTCGGGGCGGACGTTGCTCAGTGCGGTGCCAACAGGACACCAAGCCGGTCGTGAGAGTCGGTCACAACAGCAGCAATTCACAAAGGCTGGTGAAGTCCACTGGTCCTGGTACTTCGGTCAGGGGCAAGCTCTCTTCCAAGCCCTCGGAGATCTTTTAGCACAAGTTGAAAATAAAGGCAAAGTTCCACAAAGTCCTTTCTCCTCTCTAGGCAGCCAGGCAACCACTGCAGGCCAATCCCCCAAGCAGCACTTCAGCTTGGGAATAGTCTCTCCTCAGTTTCTTCAGGTTCCTTCTCCTCAGCAGAGGTTTCATCTTGTCAGTTCCAGGAGTGATCTAATTTCATGGGCTCAGGGTCCCAATACTTATACCCCAGAATCCTATGTTCTTTCAGGGGATAGGAGCCTGTGCCCAGTCCAAGCCAGTTCTTGAGCACTCTGTTTACCAGCCTGCTCCTTTCCTTTCACTATGCAGGGCAGGAACATCAGACGGCCTCAGGAGGTGGAGCCAGCATTGTGGACGGCAAATACAGTCCTGGAGTACTCTGACAGTCTTCCTTCTCTTCTTTCACAGTGACGGGCAGAGACATCAGACACACCACAGGGGGTGGAGCCGGCATTGTAGAGGGAAGGCCCAGCTCTATTCAGGTCCCAGGTGCAACTCCTCCCTCTCATCTAGTTGATGATCTATGGAGAACTGGTAGCCTTGCAATAGTGAAAAACGAAAACGGCTGTAATTCACTATTAGGACATGCCACACACATCAGGGCTTGTCCTACCTTATACTCACAATGCAACCTGCCCGGACACTTTTCCTCTGGTCGCCTGCAGCACTTCTTTACAGGTCTCCATAGAAAACGACAACCAAACCCGACACGAAAAGGCACCTATGCACCCGGCTTCCCTGGGTGAGGTAACACGAGTACTTCGGTGCTCCCGCGGGTCTTGACTCTCAAAGTGTCCTAGTTTAAAGGGGTTTTACCGTAGTCCACCTTGAAGTGTCCTAAAACAGTAACTTTGTAACTTCTTCGTTCTCCATTATAAGGCAATAGTAACCCGCGGCTGTGTTTAGACACTGCACGTGTCTCCCGTGGTCCTCCTACTTTCTAACCTTTGGTTGCTTAGTGTAGCCCCAGCAATTCTTTAGGCAATAGGCCTAATTTCCATTTCAGTCGTGGTTCTTATACCACTATTTTAATATATGGTTCGTGAGGCCCCTAGGGCATTACTGTATATTGTGCAACTTAATGTATGCTGATTGAGAATCTAGTATTGTACTTTGACCTCTGACCTCATGAAGAGTGCAGAGGGGTTGTGTTTAGATTGAATACATATATATTTGATATATACCTGGTGTGGTGTCCTTTCATTTGGTATTCAAGGGATTATAATTGGTAAAACAGCTTGCTTCACATGCTCTCTGAAGTCTTAGCCTATGACTGCTGGTCCATGCTACCACTGTGATAGCTTGTCTATAAGGTTGACTTTACAACCACCATCAATAAGGGTTGATTTAGACTGGTGCAAGGTGCCCACTAGAGCTAGTGGACATCATATACCAGGCTAACTTCTCACATTGGTGTGCAGCGGATAGGATAAGAGCTTGCAATTGTTTTACCATATAATCTTGAAATATCATTTGAAAGATCACATTAAGGTACCTGTAGGTACATATAAATCAAGTTCTTATAATACATAAGTTCTACTGAACCTAGCAGTTGTAGGTGGTAAGGGCTTAGCACATGCTGACTACAATCCTAAAGAGGTTCTCGTAGGAAACAAGTAGTGTAGGTAGGTGCACTGTTAGAATTGGGGGTCTCTGGTTGGCGCAGGTATGTACTTGCGACAAGTAGGGACCCTCTCCTCTAAGTCAGGGCACAGGATTCCCCTCAAGAAATAACCCCTGTTCACCCTCTAGGTAGTGTGGCGCAAGCAGTCAAGGCTAATCTCAGGAGCACATGTAGCTAAGCATTTGCAATATCCCACACAATAAGTACCAACCCACCACACAGTGACACAAGACTGTAAGCTTTTGTAAAAATATATGTCTTTATATATATCACGTTCAGATGGATTTAAATTACAGTCTTCAAAGCTTCAATAAGTGTTCCAGTTACTTGTAAAATTGTCCCAATACTTTAAAAAGGTGCCACAGTTCTTTATATACAAGGTTCTGTCTTGAAAAAGACCCAATTCTAACATGCACACACCACACCTCACTAGAAAATGTCCTTGGAAGCAGGGCCTAGTGTGCCTCTGCAAGAAGACAACCCAAGGTTGCCTTCTAAATATGACACATTTACTTTTCAAGAATTGAGAAGTCTGTGTTCAGTCAGAAGACTGAGACAAGGACAGAGTCCAACTTTAATCACCTGGTAGAAATCCTAGTGGTTTATGATACAGAGAAGGGAACATGGGAAACACCCGTTACAACGACGGTGTTTCCACGCCGTGCCATCGCGACACGACTTTCACATCGCAGGCAGCTTTACAATGCATTCTTCGCAACAATGGAGAGAGAGAGGGATAATAATAATGACAGGCACTATGTGAGGTGGGAACTCCTGGTCCCCCAATTAATATGAAAAAAACAATGAAGGAGTAACCCCTCGTGGCTAGAGAAAAAATAACTCTCTAACAATGAGCACAAATGCTCTGGTTAGCACATTTTGCCCCAACCTGTTACTGGATAAAGCATATCCTTATAGAAGACCCCTCACTCACCAACCTGGTTGGTGACATGCTTCATCATCGGGGTCCCACCCCATAGGCCGAGTGCCTACAGGGTGTGCTGCGACACCTGATTACAGTGGAGCTGGTTTCGTTTTTTATGTGTTCAAGACTATCAAAATTGTGTTTAAAAAAGGGCCAACACTACTCACTTCAAGTATTTATTCTTGAGTGCTTGAACCCTTAGTAAAATTAAAGTGTGGCACCTTTGCCTAATTAGGAAGGCTTTGGTGTCAAAAGTCGTATTAAAATATATAAAAATAGCGAAAGTGTGCTATGTGAATGTGAATGTACAAAACTATTGTTTAAAAAGGTCTACATGTTTCAACCCATACATGGATTCAAGGGTTTTCGTCAGGACCGTAGGTGATTTGAACTGGGTGGTCCGCCCACGCTAAGGAGCGTCCTGCCCTAGTTCAATTTAGAGATCGTAAATAGTGATCTCGTGAAAAAGGTGCGTTTTTCTCTTTTGAAAAAAACCTGTGAAAAGACAGGGAAACAAAGAACAGGAAGGGGTCACACACAGGGGTAGACAAAATGGATTATACCACATATAACACATATATTCATGATCAGTAGCACAATCATAATATCCACGTGTGGAATCATGCCAGCATATCACTATCGTGATTAGAACATATCTATTGCGTGGGTGGCAACAGAAATACAGTGATAAGATGCCGGGAGGTGCCTTTCAATTGAAGGGCAGGCGCCAAATGAGAGGTGTCGATATGGTTTGGCGTCTGGAATATGTGAAAAATCAGGGGTCGGTAAATGGGAGAGTGACCTATTGGCGTGCTGCGCTGTGAACGGCTGCCAAATGAATGTGAGCAGTCGTGAGAAGAACCGTCTCAATTGTATGGAGGCGGCTAGTTGTTTTTGTGCTTACGCTTAGAAGCGAAACTGTCGCTTCATAGGCACCAGCGTTACCAAGTTGACAGGATTCCGTCTCCTGTAGGTAGAAAAACAAATATCTAGTGTCAGCGCTGTGGTCATTGAGCGCTGACAATCGAGTATTGCCTCAAGAGAAAATGCGGTCGATCGTTACCGCATTGCGATCCTTCAAGTGTACTTACTTGTCGCTTCTGTTCATCAGACCGAATAACCTACTTGGTTCTTGCTCGGCGTGCCCCGTGGAGTGTCTCCGGTACCTGGATGCCGGTAATGTGAGCACTTCCTCGTTGGGCGTGGCCAGGTCACGTGTGGTTAACACGTGATCAAGAGATAGCCAATCACGATGTTCAGTAAACACTGTGGTAGGACTTGCCCAAATGGGTCAATGTGTACATCGCTATGGTAACCGGTGTTGTGATCTAGGGCGAACAGCGCTCTTTTTGCTGAGGCATGGTTCTAGGGTTTTTTTACGTTTGTGGGGGCACAAACACGGGTTGGAATGGGACATATTTACAAGGTATTAATTTACAGAGAATACTATCAGGACATAGAAAAGCGGGCAGAATTACCGCTTGTTGGATTTTGAATAAGATGAAATAAAACAGAATAGAACGGGCACATAGTGATTCCGTATGATGGGGTCTGGATTCAGATGGGCCCTCTTATGTCAATACATTGTTCCACGGTATATTGTCGTTTAAACCGGTTTTATGCGTGGAAAGTCTGTAGACCCACCTCTGTTCCTTTTCATATAGACGTTTGGTCAGGTTTGTACCAGGTTGCACTTGTTCAATTATTGTCCATTTAATGTCATCGGCAGTGTGACCTGTCGACAAAAAATTTTCAGTAAGCTTTGTATTTGTCTTCCTGCACCTGATGGTGCTCCTATGCTCTCCGATGCGTAGTTTTATTTTCCTACTGGTCATTCCTACATAATGCAGGTCACATGGGCATGTCAATCTATAGATGACGTTCTCGCTATTGCAGTTGGTCTGCCCTCTGATTGTCCACACTTTGTTAGGTTCCAGCAGTAGTGTTTTTGTATTTGTGGTAAAGGGGCAAACACTGCAACTTCCGCATTTGTAGTGGCCAGTTACCTTAGGTAGACCCCATAGATTTGTTTGTGTTTCTTTCCTAGGGTGTACCGCTAAGGGTCTGGTATTGACCACTGCATCTTTTATGCTTCGTGCCCTTTTAAAAGAGAATAAAGGTTTGTTCCATCTTAGGTTGCCTGTATTCAGAATGTTCCAGTGCTTTTTTATTATCCTTGACACGTCATTGGATATAGTGTTATATGTTGTAACACACGTCAAAGGAATCTCTTCCGGGACCCTTTCTTTTGGTTCCAAAAGCGCTGTGCGAGGCTGATTACGAGCTCGCTTCTGGCTTTTCTGGAGGATTCTGTTTGGGTAACCTCAGTTTTGAAGTTTTTGAGAGAGATCATTAGCTTGTCTCTTGTAGTCTTCTAGTTCACTACAGTTCCTACGGATTCTGAGGTATTGCCCGTATGGTAAATTTTCGCGTAGGGGTCTGGGGTGGAAGCTTTCAAAGCGGAGGAGGTTGTTTTTCGCAGTCGGTTTGTAATGGGTAATAGTAGTCAATTTCCCATCTTTTTTTGTGATTTTTACGTCTAGGAAGACCAGAGTGTCGCTGTTTTTTTCATATGTGAACTTTAGATGATTGTCTCGGGTGTTTATCCAGTTAAAGAAAGAGGTTAGTGATTCCTCTGAGCCTTTCCAAATGGTTAGCACATCGTCGATGTACCTACGCCATATCAGGAGATTGGAGCTATAGGGGTTTGTATCGCTGAGAATGTATTTCTCTTCAAAGTCAAATACATACAAACCCGCTATGCTTGGAGCAAAAGAACTGCCCATGGATGTCCCACCCGTCTGTAGGAATATTTGACCTTCAAACTCAAAATAATTCCTTTTCAGTGCTAGCCTTGCACACTCCAGGACAAAATTTTTGGGTGTTCTTGATGTCCATGTTTCTTTCTCTAGAGCTCTTTCTAGTACTTCCAGCGTTGCATCCTGGGGGGTGCTGGTGTACAGGCTCTCAATGTCAAAACTCACCAGGATGGTGTCATTATCCACAGTAAGTTGGTCTAGAATTTGTAAAAGGCTCTTTGTGTCCTGTAGGTATGTGCTGGTTCTTTGCACCATGGCTTTGAAAAAAACGTCGCAAAATTGTGACAGCGGTTCGAGGACTGATCCCAGACCAGAGACAATCGGCCTACCTGGCGGTGGTGTCCTGTTTTTATGTATTTTGGGGAGGGTATAGAAGTAGGGGATTTTCCCTTCGCTGTTGCAAAGGAAATTTGCCTCCTGTTTAGATATAAAGCCCTTGGTTTCTCCATATTCCACTAGCGATGTTATCTCGCTTTTCAAATCTTCTGTTGGATCCACCGGTAATCTGCGATAGCTGTTGTCATCTGATAGAAGTCGAAGACATTCGATTTGATAAGCTGTGCGATCTTGCACAACAATTCCACCACCTTTATCCGCAGGTTTTATCACAATTGTTTCACAATTCCGCAGGGTTTCGAGGGCGACCCTTTCCTGGTTGGTCAGGTTCATGAATTGTTTCTTTGGTTTTGTATTCTCAATTTCATTGAATACCGCCTGCTCGAATGTGGAAATTTCCACAGGTATCAGGTGTGGCGGAGGGGTGAAAGTGGCTTTGTTTCTCAGACCTGTTTCATTAGGATCTGGATTCTCCTCAGTGATTGGTCTTTTTTTGAAAAAAGCTTTTAGCCTGAGTTTTCTAAAGAAAGACGAGAGTTCGCAGTGAAGTCTGAATTTGTCCAGATTCGCTGTCGGTACAAATCCTAAGCCTTTATTCAGGACTGATTCTTCGTCTGTGCTCAGTGGTCTAGTTGCGAGGTTGGTTATCAGGTTCTCCGGTTGCTCGGTCCTGCCTGTTGTGGTCTGGGTTTGCTCTGGTTCGCACTCGGATCTTCCGGTGCCCAGTGTACATGAGCTCCCTGATTTTGATTTCTTCTTTTTCCCCTTCCCCTTCCGCCCCGGTATAAAAAAGGCGATGTGTAGGGGTTTGGTTGGAAAAATGGCTGCTGGAATGGTGGTTGCCAGCCATATATTGGCATATTTTGTGGGTGGTAGTATGGATCAGGTGGTCCTTGCATTGGTACTGGTGCGTAGTGTGACCAGTTCCCTTGACTTCTACCCCGTCCTCTCCCTCTTGGTTTGGAGTTGCTTCCTCCAGAATTTATACTTGAATTAGAAGTATTGCTTGAGGCATTACTGGAGGCATCTGAGTTGTCTTCTCCTTTAGATTGAGGGGTAAACTCTGGGTCAGAGTATGGGTATGCCTTAGTATAGGAGAATTTCTTTAGATCTTTCTGGAACTTTTGCACTTTTTGCTGGGTCAAATTGTCTTTATAGTCTGTCATTTCCTTGTTTAATTCATCAAGCTTTTTCTTAAAGCCTGTAATCGTAGTTTTCATGTGACTTTCTGTCACCTGGATCTCGACTTGGATTTTTTCGGACAGTCTTAAGGCTGTCTTTAGTATCAGTACGATCCAATCGTGCGTGCAGTGCCATGCTATGGCTGCCCAGTCTTTTCGAAAAGCTTCGTCTTCAAGGAAAATGCGGGGTGCATTTGAAACCAATAGTCCTTTAGGAGCCATACTGTTACTCAAATATTCTTTTAGAATTGTCCCATGCAGGATAGTCCTGATTCTGTTTCTCTTCATCTCTGTAAGATTTTCCCAATCTTTTGTTGTTGAAATACTTTGTGCTATATTTGCATCTGCGAAAGCAGATAGGTCACTCATGATCTCATCGACCTCTGCAGAGGTATATGATAGACCCTGGTTTTCGGCCATGTTGCCAAAAGGTTTGGCAAATGTTGTGTGGTGTCTTATGTGTTTTATACAACTCTCGCAGCTGTGCGCTGCCTAAATCTTCGCAACAATGGAGAGAGAGAGGGATAATAATAATGACAGGCACTATGTGAGGTGGGAACTCCTGGTCCCCCAATTAATATGAAAAAAACAATGAAGGAGTAACCCCTCGTGGCTAGAGAAAAAATAACTCTTGTTGGAAATGGGATCCCCGGCTGGCCAGGGCTTTCGCCAAAGTCAGTCAGAGACCACCACACCCAAGTCAGGGCAAGGGAGTTACACGCCAAGATAACCCCTACTCACCCTCTAGGTAACGTGGCGCGAGCAGCAAGGCTAAACTTGGAGGCGATGTAAGTTAAGTATTTGCGCACGCACCCCAGCAACAACAACCAAAGGCCCACCACAAAGGAAACTCCACACAAGGTTATGTAAAAATAGCCTTTGTATTATAATAAATATACATCAGATAAAACACACATCTTGTTACACTGTGCCAACAGGCACGGGCGGAATTTACAAGGGATATTGCACAGGACAGGGCCACTTGGACCACTGTCAGGGGTATCAGCACTTTTAGAAATAATACTTTCAGAAATAGCACTTTAGACAGTAAAATCAGTGTAGCACACAATATGAAAATAGAGCACACAACCAGTAATCACTGGTAACAGGACCTCACTAGCACCACCTGTACTAGGGAGAAAAACAACCACCTACATGTCACACTACCTGTAGGGGTGTAAAAACAACACACATGATGCATTAACATTCAGAGGTGTAAAGGCACATGACGCATAAACAATGCATTCAGAGGTGCAGTAATAACATTGCGCAAAACTTAGATCAGTCACCACCTGTGACAGTCCCTGTGTCCCAATGTCAGGGCCTAAACGTCGCAGTTGCCCACAAAGTGCTGGGCAACTGGTGCAGGGAAGGTTAGGGCAACGTTGGAGCCTCTCTGGGCTCAAGAACCACCACTGTGGCACTGTGGGGCCTCACTGGGCTCCAGACAAGAAATGGCGCCCTGAGCCTCTCTCAGGCGCTTCTTTCCAGAACTACTGCCCCAGAGCCTCTCTGGGCTCAATGAACAAAAATGGCCCCCAGGAGCCTCTCTGGGCTCCTCAACAATAATGCGGGCGTCAGGGCCCCTCACGGGGGACCCTCGAACACTTGGGGCCGCTTGGAGTCCCCCCTCTGGGGACTCAGGACGAGAAATGCCCCCTAAGAGCCTCTCTGGCTCTAGACACAAGGGCGCGAGGTCGCGCTGCTGAGGGGGGCGGGGGGGGGGGGGGGCTGACACCGACAACGTGTCCCGGCGCCCCTCCCCTCGCTTCTTGGCAACACTCACCGGCTCGGGCTGCAGTGCGGCTCCTCTCGTCCCGGGGCTCTCCTCTCCACTCGGGGAGCCTCGGGGACCCGGCCAGCAGCTTCTCCCTCCCCGGCTCGTCGGAGGAGGCGGGACTTCCGGTCGGCCTTTCCTGGGCCGCGCTGCGATTGGCCGGGCCGCTTTACCACTTCCGGGTCGCCGCGGGCAGCGCGGCGGCCCGCTTCCTAGGCAGGCAGGCGGCTTCCCAGGATCCGAGGAGTGGGCTCCCTCGTGAATCCACAACAACGGGCACAACGAAGCGGCAATGAGCGGGGTGGCACCCGCGCCGTCAAACCGCCACACAGGGCGATCAGATGCCGGGTGGGCACCGGCTGTGCTCTCACAGCGCTCGCAGCGCTAGGGCCAAAGTAAAGCGCTTCCAAGCGCTATGCAGGGATTCCAGCGCTCCCCAGCGCTGAAGGGCAGAGAGCAGCGCTCTCAGGCTGCAGGCAAAGAATCCTCAGTGCTCCCCTGCACTGGAGGACAGGACAAAGCTCCAGCAGGGGCTGGAGGCAGGCAGGGGGGCAAGGCTGGGCCCAGAGCCAGCACACTGGGTCTCCAGGCAGGGAGACACCCCAAGTGGCGGTCCTCCTGGCCCCAGCAGCAGCAACAGCCCCCTCTGGCAGGATCCAAAAGCAGAACATTTTCCAAGGGGACACAGCCCCTTCTTATAGTAACAAATCCTTTGTTTCAAGGTGCAGGGTGGGGGGAAAACCAGTTTCAGCTGGCTCTGGAGCACTCTTGATGGCCCAACCACCCATTTATTTCACTGGGGAGGCTAGGGTCGTTAGACACACCACAGGGGGGCGGAGCCAGCATTGTGTGGGGAAAACCCAGCCCATCCAGGACACAGGTACACTCCTCCCACACATCACTCATGCTAATCTCCCCCTCACCACCGGGCAGACCCATCCAGACTTCCTGGAGCCTGGCATGCCAGCCAGCTCCAGCCAATCCCGCTCCAGCACCCTCACAGCACATGCACACATATCTCAATGTCCAGAAGTAGCACTTCCCTTCTAGACACATACATGCCGCAGACACCATCTCGCAGCATTTACTCTCACGAGTTTACACATACTAAACTCGAGCCTGCACTCCCCACGCATCAGGAACTACCAGGGACACACACATTCCCCATGCATTCCTATGGGAAGGCAGGTCAGCCATGCTACACGCCCGCACTTTCACTCTGGGACTCAGGGGAAAGTGCGCAGAGACCCAAAAATCACTGACACAGGGTCACACATAAGGCAAAAAGTTCAGGGGTGAACCAGCCCTGCGGGCCAAGTCCAACATAACCCCCTTCCAGCCAAAACGCAGGGGAGAACAATCACCACCGTGATGGACTTCCCTGCTTGGGGCGATAGAACACGGACGCAGGCCCGCCACTGCCGGGACACCCTCCTGTTCTATGCCACGGTGAACCCCTAGGGTTCCTTCTAAAGCTACTGTAAGGACCAGCTGGGCTACCCCACTGGTACTCCTCAGCTGTCCGCGGCCAGGACCAGGCCCTAGGCCACCCAGGTGCCACTGGTTCCTGCCTACTCACGAAGTGGGGGGTAGTAACCCCAGGCACATAACAGCCATTCTCCACTCCTCCTGTCTGCAAGACAGGGCTAGACTGCCACTGGTTCTCCAGCCTAGGGTCTACAACCTCAGGTGGACCAGGAGTCTCAGGGAAGGCGCTCCTCCCCTTTCCTCTTCTTTTAGGGTTCCTCCTCCCCGTGCGAGGGGGACACCTAGAACGCCATTCCAACCTAGGGTTTAACCCCTCAGGTTGCACCGGGGTCAGAGGTGGGCTCTCCCACCCTCTGCACCCCCTTCCAGAGGTCTGCCCTCTCCCACCTGGAGAAGTTCCTCTGGAAGAAGAACTGGTCAGGACACTGGTTACAGTCGTCCTACCCTTCAGGTCAGGCTGATCCTGAACCTGGCCATCCAACCTCCGGTCTAAAACCTTTGGTGGAACAACTGCCTGGCACTCCAGGACTTCTGGGGACTCGCACACAATCCCCCTGAGGCTAACAACTGACACATCTGTTGTGTGACTGTCTGTCTGGCGCAGATCTCCCGCCCTCTGTCCACCTGACAGTGCGTGACGATCCCCCAGACCAGAAGTGGTGCCACCCGGGTCCCTCCAAGAAGATCTAGCCCAACTGGCTAGTCTCTGGTCCACTGGTGCATCCACTGGGAAACTCATCCCCCAATCACTCCTCACGCTGGACTCCTGTACCCTCCCTACCGGAGCGGTACTGCCAGCCTCTAGAACCACAGGAGCTCTGGTTACAGACGCTCCAGGTCCTCTACTCACTAGGAGATCCTCCTCAAATGAGCTAACAGGACAGCCTAGGTCCCCAACCTGGTGTTCCCTCAAGAAACCACCCATGCTCTGAGACAGGGCTTCGGGCCTCTGGGGGCTCTCAGCCACCCACTGACTCCTGCTCCACTGAGCCAGGTAGTCAGCCCCTACACCCTTCTCACTATACTGGGACCTAGCTGGGCTACACTGAGCCTCTTCCACCACGCTGGGCTGGAAGATACCTGAACCGCTTCTTTTGGACTCACTCACCAATGACTCTACAGAACCTCTGGCCCTTTCCCAGCGGTCTGCTTCCTCTGCCAGGTCACATGGTTCAGACAATCCACACCCTAACAGGTGTTGGCGCAACCCTGGTGAACAACAACTGAGCAACTGCTCTCTGAGAAACATATCGAACAATAGGTCCCAATCACATTTCGTGGGCTCCCGTACCCAATCACACAGGGCTCCACAACAGTCCTCCTCAAAGTCTTCCCAAGACTGATGAGACGGTTTCCTAAGGTTCCTAAACCTCACCCTATTCTCCTCCTCTGGGGAAACAGGAACCATACTCGGGGAACTGGGAATTTCTAGACTGGAATCTAAATAGCTGCCACCACTGGACTCCACCCTCCCTGGGGGATCCAGAAAATTAAGACTGCGCTCAGGGGATAACCTACACTCTAGGGCTATCTTCTCCCTGGCCAAGGCCCTCTCAGCCTCTGCAGTCCGCTCATTCACACCCAGCTGCGCCATCTCTCTGGCATACTCTAACCGGAGCTTCTCCATGGCCAGCTGGTGCTCCCCCTCTTCTCTCCTATCCACCCACTCCTCTGGGGACAGGGAAAGGGATGGGGTGCTACATCTGACACTGGACCCAGCAAGGGACTCCCTATCTAGGGGGTACTCACTCTCTGCTGGCGCCCATCCACTGTCACACTCACTCTCCACATCAGACTCTTCAGGGCTCCCCGCAGACCCACCACCCTCATGGTGTGCGGCCCGGGCCCTCTCTCTCTCACTGTGCTCACGCTCCCAGTCACTCTTCTGCCACAGGATCAGGTTATCCCTAAGCTTGGACTGGGGGTCTGACTCACTCACTGGGATGTCTCTCTCCTTACATAACCGTACCAACTCATGCACACTGTACTTAAACAGGCCACAAAGGTTAAAAGGAGATTCCATCTTGACAGGATGTTCACAGACACGTGCAACACAAGGGATCTAGCAATCTGAAGTAGGAGTACACAATTCCAAAACTTCCACACTCTCCTTAAAAAAAGAACTCACTCATGCGTCCAGGGAAACACACCATTCATCCACACACACCCTCCCCTCGGATCGGTAAGGCAGTTTCTACCACCCCTAACTTCTCAACCTAACCAAAGTGACACAGGTACCAAACTCTGGAAGCAGGGCGGGGGACAAATGCACTGAACACAATTATAAAATGACAATCTTCAGGAGAAGAAACAATGGAATTTTACCAACAACAATAATCCCCAAAATGTGGTTATCTAAAAATGTAGAGCTTTGAAGTGCGGCCAGCCGCTACTGTGGTACAACGCAAACACAAATCCTTATCCCACCGCTGCCACCAATGTTGGAAATGGGATCCCCGGCTGGCCAGGGCTTTCGCCAAAGTCAGTCAGAGACCACCACACCCAAGTCAGGGCAAGGGAGTTACACGCCAAGATAACCCCTACTCACCCTCTAGGTAACATGGCGCGAGCAGCAAGGCTAAACTTGGAGGCGATGTAAGTTAAGTATTTGCGCACGCACCCCAGCAACAACAACCAAAGGCCCACCACAAAGGAAACTCCACACAAGGTTATGTAAAAATAGCCTTTGTATTATAATAAATATACATCAGATAAAACACACATCTTGTTACACTGTGCCAACAGGCACGGGCGGAATTTACAAGGGATATTGCACAGGACAGGGCCACTTGGACCACTGTCGGGGGTATCAGCACTTTTAGAAATAATACTTTCAGAAATAGGACTTTAGACAGTAAAATCAGTGTAGCACACAATATGAAAATAGAGCACACAACCAGTAATCACTGGTAACAGGACCTCACTAGCACCACCTGTACTAGGGAGAAAAACAACCACCTACATGTCACACTACCTGTAGGGGTGTAAAAACAACACACATGATGCATTAACATTCAGAGGTGTAAAGGCACATGACGCATAAACAATACATTCAGAGGTGCAGTAATAACATTGCGCAAAACTTAGATCAGTCACCACCTGTGACAGTCCCTGTGTCCCAATGTCAGGGCCTAAACGTCGCAGTTGCCCACAAAGTGCTGGGCAACTGGTGCAGGGAAGGCTAGGGCAACGTTGGAGCCTCTCTGGGCTCAAGAACCACCACTGTGGCACTGTGGGGCCTCACTGGGCTCCAGACAAGAAATGGCGCCCTGAGCCTCTCTCAGGCGCTTCTTTCCAGAACTACTGCCCCAGAGCCTCTCTGGGCTCAATGAACAAAAATGGCCCCCAGGAGCCTCTCTGGGCTCCTCAACAATAATGCGGGCGTCAGGGCCCCTCACGGGGGACCCTCGAACACTTGGGGCCGCTTGGAGTCCCCCCTCTGGGGACTCAGGACGAGAAATGCCCCCTAAGAGCCTCTCTGGCTCTAGACACAAGGGCGCGAGGTCGCGCTGCTGAGGGGGGCAGGGGGGGCGGACACCGACAACGTGTCCCGGCGCCCCTCCCCTCGCTTCTTGGCAACACTCACCGGCTCGGGCTGCAGTGCGGCTCCTCTCGTCCCGGGGCTCTCCTCTCCACTCGGGGAGCCTCGGGGACCCGGCCGGCAGCTTCTCCCTCCCCGGCTCGTCGGAGGAGGCGGGACTTCCGGTCGGCCTTTCCTGGGCCGCGCTGCGATTGGCCGGGCCGCTTTACCACTTCCGGGTCGCCGCGGGCAGCGCGGCGGCCCGCTTCCTAGGCAGGCAGGCGGCTTCCCAGGATCCGAGGAGTGGGCTCCCTCGTGAATCCACAACAACGGGCACAACGAAGCGGCAATGAGCGGGGTGGCACCCGCGCCGTCAAACCGCCACACAGGGCGGTCAGATGCCGGGTGGGCACCGGCTGTGCTCTCACAGCGCTCGCAGCGCTAGGGCCAAAATAAAGCGCTTCCAAGCGCTATGCAGGGATTCCAGCGCTCCCCAGCGCTGAAGGGCAGAGAGCAGCGCTCTCAGGCTGCAGGCAAAGAATCCTCTGCTCCCCAGCACTGGAGGACAGGACAAAGCTCCAGCAGGGGCTGGAGGCAGGCAGGGGGGCAAGGCTGGGCCCAGAGCCAGCACACTGGGTCTCCAGGCAGGAAGACACCCCAAGTGGCGGTCCTCCTGGCCCCAGCAGCAGCAACAGCCCCCTCTGGCAGGATCCAAAAGCAGAACATTTTCCAAGGGGACACAGCCCCTTCTTATAGTAACAAATCCTTTGTTTCAAGGTGCAGGGTGGGGGGAAAACCAGTTTCAGCTGGCTCTGGAGCACTCTTGATGGCCCAACCACCCATTTCTTTCACTGGGGAGGCTAGGGTCGTTAGACACACCACAGGGGGGCGGAGCCAGCATTGTGTGGGGAAAACCCAGCCCATCCAGGACACAGGTACACTCCTCCCACACATCACTCATGCTAATCTCCCCCTCACCACCGGGCAGACCCATCCAGACTTCCTGGAGCCTGGCATGCCAGCCAGCTCCAGCCAATCACGCTCCAGCACCCTCACAGCACATGCACACATATCTCAATGTCCAGAAGTAGCACTTCCCTTCTAGACACATACATGCCGCAGACACCATCTCGCAGCATTTACTCTCACGAGTTTACACATACTAAACTCGAGCCTGCACTCCCCACGCATCAGGAACTACCAGGGACACACACATTCCCCATGCATTCCTATGGGAGGGCAGGCCAGCCATGCTACACGCCCGCACTTTCACTCTGGGACTCAGGGCAAAGTGCGCAGAGACCCAAAAATCACTGACACAGGGTCACACATAAGGCAAAAAGTTCAGGGGTGAACCAGCCCTGCGGGCCAAGTCCAACAACTCTCTAACAATGAGCACAAATGCTCTGGTTAGCACATTTTGCCCCAACCTGTTACTGGATAAAGCATATCCTTATAGAAGACCCCTCACTCACCAACCTGGTTGGTGACATGCTTCATCATCGGGGTCCCACCCCATAGGCCGAGTGCCTACAGGGTGTGCTGCGACACCTGATTACAGTGGAGCTGGTTTCGTTTTTTATGTGTTCAAGACTATCAAAATTGTGTTTAAAAAAGGGCCAACACTACTCACTTCAAGTATTTATTCTTGAGTGCTTGAACCCTTAGTAAAATTAAAGTGTGGCACCTTTGCCTAATTAGGAAGGCTTTGGTGTCAAAAGTCGTATTAAAATATATAAAAATAGCGAAAGTGTGCTATGTGAATGTGAATGTACAAAACTATTGTTTAAAAAGGTCTACATGTTTCAACCCATACATGGATTCAAGGGTTTTCGTCAGGACCGTAGGTGATTTGAACTGGGTGGTCCGCCCACGCTAAGGAGCGTCCTGCCCTAGTTCAATTTAGAGATCGTAAATAGTGATCTCGTGAAAAAGGTGCGTTTTTCTCTTTTGAAAAAAACCTGTGAAAAGACAGGGAAACAAAGAACAGGAAGGGGTCACACACAGGGGTAGACAAAATGGATTATACCACATATAACACATATATTCATGATCAGTAGCACAATCATAATATCCACGTGTGGAATCATGCCAGCATATCACTATCGTGATTAGAACATATCTATTGCGTGGGTGGCAACAGAAATACAGTGATAAGATGCCGGGAGGTGCCTTTCAATTGAAGGGCAGGCGCCAAATGAGAGGTGTCGATATGGTTTGGCGTCTGGAATATGTGAAAAATCAGGGGTCGGTAAATGGGAGAGTGACCTATTAGCGTGCTGCGCTGTGAACGGCTGCCAAATGAATGTGAGCAGTCGTGAGAAGAACCGTCTCAATTGTATGGAGGCGGCTAGTTGTTTTTGTGCTTACGCTTAGAAGCGAAACTGTCGCTTCATAGGCACCAGCGTTACCAAGTTGACAGGATTCCGTCTCCTGTAGGTAGAAAAACAAATATCTAGTGTCAGCGCTGTGGTCATTGAGCGCTGACAATCGAGTATTGCCTCAAGAGAAAATGCGGTCGATCGTTACCGCATTGCGATCCTTCAAGTGTACTTACTTGTCGCTTCTGTTCATCAGACCGAATAACCTACTTGGTTCTTGCTCGGCGTGCCCCGTGGAGTGTCTCCGGTACCTGGATGCCGGTAATGTGAGCACTTCCTCGTTGGGCGTGGCCGGGTCACGTGTGGTGAGCACGTGATCAAGAGATAGCCAATCACGATGTTCAGTAAACACTGTGGTAGGACTTGCCCAAATGGGTCAATGTGTACATCGCTATGGTAACCGGTGTTGTGATCTAGGGCGAACAGCGCTCTTTTTGCTGAGGCATGGTTCTAGGGTTTTTTTACGTTTGTGGGGGCACAAACACGGGTTGGAATGGGACATATTTACAAGGTATTAATTTACAGAGAATACTATCAGGACATAGAAAAGCGGGCAGAATTACCGCTTGTTGGATTTTGAATAAGATGAAATAAAACAGAATAGAACGGGCACATAGTGATTCCGTATGATGGGGTCTGGATTCAGATGGGCCCTCTTATGTCAATACATTGTTCCACGGTATATTGTCGTTTAAACCGGTTTTATGCGTGGAAAGTCTGTAGACCCACACTGTTCCTTTTCATATAGACGTTTGGTCAGGTTTGTACCAGGTTGCACTTGTTCAATTATTGTCCATTTAATGTCATCGGCAGTGTGACCTGTCGACAAAAAATGTTCAGTAAGCTTTGTATTTGTCTTCCTGCACCTGATGGTGCTCCTATGCTCTCCGATGCGTAGTTTTATTTTCCTACTGGTCATTCCTACATAATGCAGGTCACATGGGCATGTCAATCTATAGATGACGTTCTCGCTATTGCAGTTGGTCTGCCCTCTGATTGTCCACACTTTGTTAGGTTCCAGCAGTAGTGTTTTTGTATTTGTGGTAAAGGGGCAAACACTGCAACTTCCGCATTTGTAGTGGCCAGTTACCTTAGGTAGACCCCATAGATTTGTTTGTGTTTCTTTCCTAGGGTGTACCGCTAAGGGTCTGGTATTGACCACTGCATCTTTTATGCTTCGTGCCCTTTTAAAAGAGAATAAAGGTTTGTTCCATCTTAGGTTGCCTGTATTCAGAATGTTCCAGTGCTTTTTTATTATCCTTGACACGTCATTGGATATAGTGTTATATGTTGTAACACACGTCAAAGGAATCTCTTCCGGGACCCTTTCTTTTGGTTCCAAAAGCGCTGTGCGAGGCTGATTACGAGCTCGCTTCTGGCTTTTCTGGAGGATTCTGTTTGGGTAACCTCGGTTTTGAAGTTTTTGAGAGAGATCATTAGCTTGTCTCTTGTAGTCTTCTAGTTCACTACAGTTCCTACGGATTCTGAGGTATTGCCCGTATGGTAAATTTTCGCGTAGGGGTCTGGGGTGGAAGCTTTCAAAGCGGAGGAGGTTGTTTTTCGCAGTCGGTTTGTAATGGGTAATAGTAGTCAATTTCCCATCTTTTTTTGTGATTTTTACGTCTAGGAAGACCAGAGTGTGTAATCAGCCTCGCACAGCGCTTTTGGAACCAAAAGAAAGGGTCCCGGAAGAGATTCCTTTGACGTGTGTTACAACATATAACACTATATCCAATGACGTGTCAAGGATAATAAAAAAGCACTGGAACATTCTGAATACAGGCAACCTAAGATGGAACAAACCTTTATTCTCTTTTAAAAGGGCACGAAGCATAAAAGATGCAGTGGTCAATACCAGACCCTTAGCGGTACACCCTAGGAAAGAAACACAAACAAATCTATGGGGTCTACCTAAGGTAACTGGCCACTACAAATGCGGAAGTTGCAGTGTTTGCCCCTTTACCACAAATACAAAAACACTACTGCTGGAACCTAACAAAGTGTGGACAATCAGAGGGCAGACCAACTGCAATAGCGAGAACGTCATCTATAGATTGACATGCCCATGTGACCTGCATTATGTAGGAATGACCAGTAGGAAAATAAAACTACGCATCGGAGAGCATAGGAGCACCATCAGGTGCAGGAAGACAAATACAAAGCTTACTGAACATTTTTTGTCGACAGGTCACACTGCCGATGACATTAAATGGACAATAATTGAACAAGTGCAACCTGGTACAAACCTGACCAAACGTCTATATGAAAAGGAACAGAGGTGGGTCCACAGACTTTCCACGCATAAAACCGGTTTAAACGACAATATACCGTGGAACAATGTATTGACATAAGAGGGCCCATCTGAATCCAGACCCCATCATACGGAATCACTATGTGCCCGTTCTATTCTGTTTTATTTCATCTTATTCAAAATCCAACAAGCGGTAATTCTGCCCGCTTTTCTATGTCCTGATAGTATTCTCTGTAAATTAATACCTTGTAAATATGTCCCATTCCAACCCGTGTTTGTGCCCCCACAAACGTAAAAAAACCCTAGAACCATGCCTCAGCAAAAAGAGCGCTGTTCGCCCTAGATCACAACACCGGTTACCATAGCGATGTACACATTGACCCCTTTGGGCAAGTCCTACCACAGTGTTTACTGAACATCGTGATTGGCTATCTCTTGATCACGTGCTCACCACACGTGACCCGGCCACGCCCAACGAGGAAGTGCTCACATTACCGGCATCCAGGTACCGGAGACACTCCACGGGGCACGCCGAGCAAGAACCAAGTAGGTTATTCGGTCTGATGAACAGAAGCGACAAGTAAGTACACTTAAAGGATCGCAATGCGGTAACGATCGACCGCATTTTCTCCTGAGGCAATACTCGATTGTCAGCGCTCAATGACCACAGCGCTGACACTAGATATTTGTTTTTCTACCTACAGGAGACGGAATCCTGTCAACTTGGTAACGCTGGTGCCTATGAAGCGACAGTTTCGCTTCTAAGCGTAAGCACAAAAACAACTAGCCGCCTCCATACAATTGAGACGGTTCTTCTCACGACTGCTCACATTCATTTGGCAGCCGTTCACAGCGCAGCACGCTAATAGGTCACTCTCCCATTTACCGACCCCTGATTTTTCACATATTCCAGACGCCAAACCATATCGACACCTCTCATTTGGCGCCTGCCCTTCAATTGAAAGGCACCTCCCGGCATCTTATCACTGTATTTCTGTTGCCACCCACGCAATAGATATGTTCTAATCACGATAGTGATATGCTGGCATGATTCCACACGTGGATATTATGATTGTGCTACTGATCATGAATATATGTGTTATATGTGGTATAATCCATTTTGTCTACCCCTGTGTGTGACCCCTTCCTGTTCTTTGTTTCCCTGTCTTTTCACAGGTTTTTTTCAAAAGAGAAAAACGCACCTTTTTCACGAGATCACTATTTACGATCTCTAAATTGAACTAGGGCCGGACGCTCCTTAGCGTGGGCGGACCACCCAGTTCAAATCACCTACGGTCCTGACGAAAACCCTTGAATCCATGTATGGGTTGAAACATGTAGACCTTTTTAAACAATAGTTTTGTACATTCACATTCACATAGCACACTTTCGCTATTTTTATATATTTTAATACGACTTTTGACACCAAAGCCTTCCTAATTAGGCAAAGGTGCCACACTTTAATTTTACTAAGGGTTCAAGCACTCAAGAATAAATACTTGAAGTGAGTAGTGTTGGCCCTTTTTTTAAACACAATTTTGATAGTCTTGAACACATAAAAAACGAAACCAGCTCCACTGTAATCAGGTGTCGCAGCACACCCTGTAGGCACTCGGCCTATGGGGTGGGACCCCGATGATGAAGCATGTCACCAACCAGGTTGGTGAGTGAGGGGTCTTCTATAAGGATATGCTTTATCCAGTAACAGGTTGGGGCAAAATGTGCTAACCAGAGCATTTGTGCTCATTGTTAGAGAGTTATTTTTTCTCTAGCCACGAGGGGTTACTCCTTCATTGTTTTTTTCATATTAATTGGGGGACCAGGAGTTCCCACCTCACATAGTGCCTGTCATTATTATTATCCCTCTCTCTCTCCATTGTTGCGAAGATTTAGGCAGCGCACAGCTGCGAGAGTTGTATAAAACACATAAGACACCACACAACATTTGCCAAACCTTTTGGCAACATGGCCGAAAACCAGGGTCTATCATATACCTCTGCAGAGGTCGATGAGATCATGAGTGACCTATCTGCTTTCGCAGATGCAAATATAGCACAAAGTATTTCAACAACAAAAGATTGGGAAAATCTTACAGAGATGAAGAGAAACAGAATCAGGACTATCCTGCATGGGACAATTCTAAAAGAATATTTGAGTAACAGTATGGCTCCTAAAGGACTATTGGTTTCAAATGCACCCCGCATTTTCCTTGAAGACTAAGCTTTTCGAAAAGACTGGGCAGCCATAGCATGGCACTGCACGCACGATTGGATCGTACTGATACTAAAGACAGCCTTAAGACTGTCCGAAAAAATCCAAGTCGAGATCCAGGTGACAGAAAGTCACATGAAAACTACGATTACAGGCTTTAAGAAAAAGCTTGATGAATTAAACAAGGAAATGACAGACTATAAAGACAATTTGACCCAGCAAAAAGTGCAAAAGTTCCAGAAAGATCTAAAGAAATTCTCCTATACTAAGGCATACCCATACTCTGACCCAGAGTTTACCCCTCAATCTAAAGGAGAAGACAACTCAGATGCCTCCAGTAATGCCTCAAGCAATACTTCTAATTCAAGTATAAATTCTGGAGGAAGCAACTCCAAACCAAGAGGGAGAGGACGGGGTAGAGGTCAAGGGAACTGGTCACACTACGCACCAGTACCAATGCAAGGACCACCTGATCCATACTACCACCCACAAAATATGCCAATATATGGCTGGCAACCACCATTCCAGCAGCCATTTTTCCAACCAAACCCCTACACACCGCCTTTTTTATACCGGGGCGGAAGGGGAAGGGGAAAAAGAAGAAATCAAAATCAGGGAGCTCATGTACACTGGGCACCGGAAGATCCGAGTGCGAACCAGAGCAAACCCAGACCACAACAGGCAGGACCGAGCAACCGGAGAACCTGATAACCAACCTCGCAACTAGACCACTGAGCACAGACGAAGAATCAGTCCTGAATAAAGGCTTAGGATTTGTACCGACAGCGAATCTGGACAAATTCAGACTTCACTGCGAACTCTCGTCTTTCTTTAGAAAACTCAGGCTAAAAGCTTTTTTCAAAAAAAGACCAATCACTGAGGAGAATCCAGATCCTAATGAAACAGGTCTGAGAAACAAAGCCACTTTCACCCCTCCGCCACACCTGATACCTGTGGAAATTTCCACATTCGAGCAGGCGGTATTCAATGAAATTGAGAATACAAAACCAAAGAAACAATTCATGAACCTGACCAACCAGGAAAGGGTCGCCCTCGAAACCCTGCGGAATTGTGAAACAATTGTGATAAAACCTGCGGATAAAGGTGGTGGAATTGTTGTGCAAGATCGCACAGCTTATCAAATCGAATGTCTTCGACTTCTATCAGATGACAACAGCTATCGCAGATTACCGGTGGATCCAACAGAAGATTTGAAAAGCGAGATAACATCGCTAGTGGAATATGGAGAAACCAAGGGCTTTATATCTAAACAGGAGGCAAATTTCCTTTGCAACAGCGAAGGGAAAATCCCCTACTTCTATACCCTCCCCAAAATACATAAAAACAGGACACCACCGCCAGGTAGGCCGATTGTCTCTGGTCTGGGATCAGTCCTCGAACCGCTGTCACAATTTTGCGACGTTTTTTTCAAAGCCATGGTGCAAAGAACCAGCACATACCTACAGGACACAAAGAGCCTTTTACAAATTCTAGACCAACTTACTGTGGATAATGACACCATCCTGGTGAGTTTTGACATTGAGAGCCTGTACACCAGCATCCCCCAGGATGCAACGCTGGAAGTACTAGAAAGAGCTCTAGAGAAAGAAACATGGACATCAAGAACACCCAAAAATTTTGTCCTGGAGTGTGCAAGGCTAGCACTGAAAAGGAATTATTTTGAGTTTGAAGGTCAAATATTCCTACAGACGGGTGGGACATCCATGGGCAGTTCTTTTGCTCCAAGCATAGCGGGTTTGTATGTATTTGACTTTGAAGAGAAATACATTCTCAGCGATACAAACCCCTATAGCTCCAATCTCCTGATATGGCGTAGGTACATCGACGATGTGCTAACCATTTGGAAAGGCTCAGAGGAATCACTAACCTCTTTCTTTAACTGGATAAACACCCGAGACAATCATCTAAAGTTCACATATGAAAAAAACAGTGACACTCTGGTCTTCCTAGACGTAAAAATCACAAAAAAAGATGGGAAATTGACTACTATTACCCATTACAAACCGACTGCGAAAAACAACCTCCTCCGCTTTGAAAGCTTCCACCCCAGACCCCTACGCGAAAATTTACCATACGGGCAATACCTCAGAATCCGTAGGAACTGTAGTGAACTAGAAGACTACAAGAGACAAGCTAATGATCTCTCTCAAAAACTTCAAAACCGAGGTTACCCAAACAGAATCCTCCAGAAAAGCCAGAAGCGAGCTCGTAATCAGCCTCGCACAGCGCTTTTGGAACCAAAAGAAAGGGTCCCGGAAGAGATTCCTTTGACGTGTGTTACAACATATAACACTATATCCAATGACGTGTCAAGGATAATAAAAAAGCACTGGAACATTCTGAATACAGGCAACCTAAGATGGAACAAACCTTTATTCTCTTTTAAAAGGGCACGAAGCATAAAAGATGCAGTGGTCAATACCAGACCCTTAGCGGTACACCCTAGGAAAGAAACACAAACAAATCTATGGGGTCTACCTAAGGTAACTGGCCACTACAAATGCGGAAGTTGCAGTGTTTGCCCCTTTACCACAAATACAAAAACACTACTGCTGGAACCTAACAAAGTGTGGACAATCAGAGGGCAGACCAACTGCAATAGCGAGAACGTCATCTATAGATTGACATGCCCATGTGACCTGCATTATGTAGGAATGACCAGTAGGAAAATAAAACTACGCATCGGAGAGCATAGGAGCACCATCAGGTGCAGGAAGACAAATACAAAGCTTACTGAACATTTTTTGTCGACAGGTCACACTGCCGATGACATTAAATGGACAATAATTGAACAAGTGCAACCTGGTACAAACCTGACCAAACGTCTATATGAAAAGGAACAGAGGTGGGTCTACAGACTTTCCACGCATAAAACCGGTTTAAACGACAATATACCGTGGAACAATGTATTGACATAAGAGGGCCCATCTGAATCCAGACCCCATCATACAGAATCACTATGTGCCCGTTCTATTCTGTTTTATTTCATCTTATTCAAAATCCAACAAGCGGTAATTCTGCCCGCTTTTCTATGTCCTGATAGTATTCTCTGTAAATTAATACCTTGTAAATATGTCCCATTCCAACCCGTGTTTGTGCCCCCACAAACGTAAAAAAACCCTAGAACCATGCCTCAGCAAAAAGAGCGCTGTTCGCCCTAGATCACAACACCGGTTACCATAGCGATGTACACATTGACCCATTTGGGCAAGTCCTACCACAGTGTTTACTGAACATCGTGATTGGCTATCTCTTGATCACGTGCTCACCACACGTGACCCGGCCACGCCCAACGAGGAAGTGCTCACATTACCGGCATCCAGGTACCGGGGACACTCCACATGGCACGCCGAGCAAGAACCAAGTAGGTTATTCGGTCTGATGAACAGAAGCGACAAGTAAGTACACTTGAAGGATCGCAATGCGGTAACGATCGACCGCATTTTCTCTTGAGGCAATACTCGATTGTCAGCGCTCAATGACCACAGCGCTGACACTAGATATTTGGTTTTCTACCTACAGGAGACGGAATCCTGTCAACTTGGTAACGCTGGTGCCTATGAAGCGACAGTTTCGCTTCTAAGCGTAAGCACAAAAACAACTAGCCGCCTCCATACAATTGAGACGGTTCTTCTCACGACTGCTCACATTCATTTGGCAGCCGTTCACAGCGCAGCACGCTAATAGGTCACTCTCCCATTTACCGACCCCTGATTTTTCACATATTCCAGACGCCAAACCATATCGACACCTCTCATTTGGCGCCTGCCCTTCAATTGAAAGGCACCTCCCGGCATCTTATCACTGTATTTCTGTTGCCACCCACGCAATAGATATGTTCTAATCACGATAGTGATATGCTGGCATGATTCCACACGTGGATATTATGATTGTGCTACTGATCATGAATATATGTGTTATATGTGGTATAATCCATTTTGTCTACCCCTGTGTGTGACCCCTTCCTGTTCTTTGTTTCCCTGTCTTTTCACAGGTTTTTTTCAAAAGAGAAAAACGCACCTTTTTCACGAGATCACTATTTACGATCTCTAAATTGAACTAGGGCAGGACGCTCCTTAGCGTGGGCGGACCACCCAGTTCAAATCACCTACGGTCCTGACGAAAACCCTTGAATCCATGTATGGGTTGAAACATGTAGACCTTTTTAAACAATAGTTTTGTACATTCACATTCACATAGCACACTTTCGCTATTTTTATATATTTTAATACGACTTTTGACACCAAAGCCTTCCTAATTAGGCAAAGGTGCCACACTTTAATTTTACTAAGGGTTCAAGCACTCAAGAATAAATACTTGAAGTGAGTAGTGTTGGCCCTTTTTTAAACACAATTTTGATAGTCTTGAACACATAAAAAACGAAACCAGCTCCACTGTAATCAGGTGTCGCAGCACACCCTGTAGGCACTCGGCCTATGGGGTGGGACCCCGATGATGAAGCATGTCACCAACCAGGTTGGTGAGTGAGGGGTCTTCTATAAGGATATGCTTTATCCAGTAACAGGTTGGGGCAAAATGTGCTAACCAGAGCATTTGTGCTCATTGTTAGAGAGTTATTTTTTCTCTAGCCACGAGGGGTTACTCCTTCATTGTTTTTTTCAGCTTTACAATGCATGCTACAACTGCCAATTGCTAGTGATTTACATCGCTAGCAATGACAACGGGGACACGGCTGCTGAAGACATGACACTGTGTGCCCGAAGGAGAAATAGGCAGAGAAATGCCAGTGTGCGCGGAAGTAGAAATGCTGCGATAGACATGACACTGTGTGCCTGGAAGGAGGAATAGGCAGAGGAATGCCAGTGTGTGTGGAAGGAGAAATGCTGCTATAACAACGGGGACACGGCTGCTGAACACATGACCCCAGCACTTGAAGTATGCTTCAAAGTAAAAAACATTGTTTTTAAATGCCAGCGTGCCGGAAGGAGAAATAGACAGAGAAATGCCAGTGTGCGGGGAAAGAGAAATGCCGCGATGACAACGGGGACACAGCCGCTGGAGACATGGAGAGGAGGCAGAGAAATGCCAGTGTGCGCGGAACACTACCCTGACATTTCACATCACCCAGGCGCTGCGATTGCGACTAAACCACACTGTCCAGGCTCTTCATTTACCCCACACATTGTCCTTGCCCGCATCATCTATTGAAGCACTCATTCATTCAGCCATTCATACAACATCCATTCATTGATGCATCCAATCGCTCATGCATTTAGTCTCTAGCCGATGCAGCCATCAATGCACTCATTTATTAATTCAGCCAATGGCTCACATAACCACACAGATACTGAATGAAGATTCACTTTCACTTACAGAAAGGTCACGCCTATTGATTTGGTCAATATTATTATGAAAGAGGAATGCTTTGTGTATATGCAAAGAGGTGCCGCTGAAAACATCATATCCCCTGGGGGGTGTCGTCGAGCATCGCAGCGGGGAATCAAGGGAAGTCACAAATCACACCCTTCTATGTACCTTAAAGGGCAGAATCTCTCCGTCTGCCCCAAGGAAGGAAGATCACGAGCACCGAGCCGGTCACATAAATTGCTACCGAAGTAGTAGATTGTTTGGTGTTGCGAAAAACAGCACTGAGAAAAAATGTTGCCAATGCAGATCAAAGTTAATAATTACGGACAATTCCATTACTACAATCAAAATATCTCTAATTAAAAAAGCAGGAGACAACGGATTAACTGGGGGATTGGAATTGCGGATTACGATACCATCATGTATTATGATGTTAAAAGTGGTTCATACCTTAAATAAAGAAATTGCAGGTCAGCCTGTAGTTCTGTCATCTTATAAAGTACATGTGTTCCTACATTTACTCACAGCAGACCTCTTTGTGATTTGTCAGATGATTAGAACGCATGGTAGCCAGTTTGTCATTCCATAAATGACAAGTGAGATCTGATGTTAGAACTACTTTTAATGCGAAACAATAAGCAAATGTCCAAAGGAAAGAAAATGGCTTCACACTGACAGACTGCTCAGAAACTGTCCTGTCTTATTACAGGCAGGTCTGTTGCAAAAGCACACAGCCCGGACCCACTTTGCTTCCAATTATCATGTATTTTAATTCGGCATCTCTGAATTTCAAGCCCAAATTCCCCAGCCTATGGAAGAGCAGCTAACACAAAAAACGCGTTGTCACGGCGTGCGATTTAGTGGTCTGCGAAGTGAGGTGCTGCCAATAGCAATCAACGCATTGGCGTTGCAACAACGTTCGTTGTAAAAGGTGACGATGAAAAGGACTTTGAGATTTGAAATACGCGTGGTAAACGCACGCGATGGAATGGTGCGCTATGTATCGACATACATCCACAGAGAATGCATCAGACCCAGGTAACCAAGGTAGTGCAGAGGGGGACCATCCCTCAGCAGAGGAGGAGTACACTGGTGAGAACCCAGTGACCTCTGATGATGATGTGGATGCTGGCCAGGATGAGGTAGTGAACCCCAACCTGGGCAACTTAGGACTGCCAGGAGACAGAGAGGGCTCAAGTAGACCTCCCATTCCCCCACGTAGGCCTAATGATGGGAATAGAAGAAAAAGATCCCTTTCTAGTGGGTCTGACACTTCTACCTCATCAGTAGTGTCCAATGCCTCAGCTCTGAGGAGGATGACCTCCCCTCAGAGAAGAGAGCATAAAGCTAGGATGAGAGAAGCCAAGCTTAGAATCCAGAGGCAAGAAATTGCCCTTGCAAAAGATCCCTAGCCTTTGAAAGAGAAAGGAAATTGTGTGGGCTAAAGCACACGGGTGGCAACAACATCCCTAGAAATAGGGATAGGTCTTTTGACAATAGAAACCTAAGTAAGATTGTCCCTCCCTACAAGAGTGGGGATGACATCCACAAGTGGTTAACTGCTTTGGAGAGGGCCTGCAAAGTACAGCAGGTACCCTAAAGTCAGTGGGCAGCAATCTTATGTCTCTCCTTTTCAGATAAAGGCAGAGACAAGCTCCTCACAGTTAATGATGAGGATGCTGATAACTACACAGTCCTGAAGAGTGCTCTGATAGATGGGTTTGGCTTAACCACTGAGCAGTACAGGTTGCTCTTCAGAGACACCCAGAAGACACAGACTCAGGACTGGACTGACTTTGTAGATTGTGCAGCCAAGGCTCCGGAAGGCTGGTTACTGGGCAGTAAAGTAAGGGACTATACAGGATTGTATAACCCTATTATGAGAGAACAGATTCTTAATAACTTTCAAAACCAGCTGTTGCATCAGCACCTGATTGACTCTGATCTGGACTCTCCCTAAGAATTGGGAAAGAAGGCAGACAAATGGGTCAGAACCAGGGTGAAGCAGAAGTACAGAACCAGGGTGATGATCAGAAGAAGCAAGACCAAAAGGGTGGGGAGAAAGCGAAAGACCAGAAGTCTTCTCAAGGTCCCCAAAAAGCTTCTAATGGTGGGGTTCCCAACAATCCAAAAAGAAAGAAGGTCCTAAGAAACCATAGTGCAAAGTTTGTAAAGTAAATTCTCACTGGACAAGTGATTGCACCAAAAAGGAGACAGCTCCAACCACCATTGCCCCTAAGGCAACTGTTCCCCCTAGTTCAGCTCCAAGTGGTGATTCTCAGCAGAAGGGTGTGGTAGGGTTAACCCTGGGAACTGAGAAGGATTCTGGCCTAGTCAGAATATCAAAATCAAGCTGTTCTTGTCTGTGATGGGGACATGATTTTGTCCTCTACTGTGAGTCCCAGTAACTTGGGCAAGTACAGACAGACACCTTTGATTAATAACAGAATGGCTCAGGCCTACAGGGACACATGTGCCAGTGTCACCATGGTGACGCCTGACTTTGTGGACCCTGGACAGATTATACTAGGAGAGAACTTCCTAGTGACCAATGCTAGCAATGTCACTACCACACACAGTATGGCAGTTGTTAATTTCTCCTGGGGAGGGGTAACTGGCCTAAAGAAGGTTGTTGTTAGTTCAGACCTTCCTGTAGAATGTTTGCTTGGCAATGACCTGGAATCGTCAGTTTGGTCTGAGGTGGAGTATAGGACCCATGCAGAAATGTTAGGTATCTCAGCACATGTCCTTGCTGTGACCAGGTCACAGGTCAGAAATTGCAACACTGAACAGGCACTGGATTCTGGAATAATGGACCAGTTGCCTTCAGAGAGGAGAAGCAGTAGGGTTAAGGCAGTGCCTTCCCCCTTGCCTCAGGATGAGGATCAGTCTTCCCAGGAAGCTGATTGTGAGACCCAAGAAGGAACTGTCCTAGAAGAGCTTGAGCCTGAACAGGATGAGTTTCTTGGGACAAGGGGACCTTCAAGGGCAGATCTGAGACAGGCGCAGTTGGACTGCCCCTCTCTTAAACCCTTCAGACAGCAAGCTGCTGCTGAGGCTGCTGGGAATGCTAGTGGAACCCATAAGGTTTACTGGGATGAAGGGCTCCTGTATTCAGAGAGTAGAGACCCCAAGCCCGGTGATTCCAGGAGGTTGGTCATATCTTTGGCATTCAGGGGCTTCCTTCTTACCTTGGCCCATAATATTCCCTTAGCAGGACATCTTGGCCAGAACAAGACTTGGGACAGGCTTGTCCCTCACTTTCACTGGCCCCACATGTCTGAAGACACAAAGGAGTTTTGTCGCTCCTGTGTCACCTGCCAAGCCAGTGGCAAATCAGGTGGCACCACAAATGCCCCCCCTTATACCACTACCTGTGGTGGGGGTTCCCTTTGAAAGAGTTGGGATTGACATTGTTGAACCAATGGATCCCCAAACAGCATCTGGGCAAAGATTTATTCTGGTGGTAGTGGATCATGCCAGCAGATACCCAGAAGCTATTCCCCTTAGGACCACTACAACACCTGTGGTGGCAAGAGCCCTCTTGGGAGTTTTCTCAAGAGTGGGTTTCCGTAAGAAGGTAATCTCAGACAGAGGTGCAAACTTCATGTCTAGTTATCTGACTGCTATGTGGAAGGAGTGTGGAGTGAACTACAAGTTCACCACACCCTATCACCCACAATGCAATGGTCTAGTTGAGAGATTCAACAAGACCTTAAAGGGCATGATTAAGGTTCTCCCTGAAAAGCTCAGGCGGAGATGGGACAACTGCTGCCCTGCCTTTTGTTTGCTTATAGAGAAGTCCCACAGAAGGGGGTTGGTTACAGCCCTTTTCAGCTTCTGTTTGGGCATCCTGTAAGAGGACCCCTTTGTCTGGTGAAAGAAGGATGAGAGTTACCTCTCAAACTTCCCAAGCAAGACATTGTGGACTACGTACTTGGTCTCCGCTCCAGGATGGCTGAGTATATGAAAAGGGCATCCAAAAACCTTGAGGCTAGCCAGGATCTTCAAAAAGGCTGGCATGACCAAAAGGCTGTGCTGACTGTTTACCAGCCAGGACAGAAAGTGTGGGTGTTGGAGCCTGTGGCCCCAGCAGCTCTCCAGGACAACTGGAGTGGACCCCACACTATTGTTGAACAGAAAGGACATGTCACCTACTTGGTTGACCGTGGAACTCCCAGGAGCCCCCACAGGGTGCTTCATGTCAACAGACTGAAACCATATGTTGACAGGGCAGACATGGGCTTGCTCATGGCTACTGATGAAGGGCAGAAGGAAGAGAGTGACCCTCTTCCAGACCTGCTCTCTCAGAACCCTGATGATGGGTCAGTTGATGGAGTAGCCTTGGCAGGCAGCCTCACTGACCAGCAGCAGAGTGACTGCAGACAAGTTCTGCAGGCATACAGACATATGTTTTCACTGATTCCAAGTCAGACTACCTGGTGCACCCGTGAGGTGGACAATGGAGACAGTCTGCCTGTTAAAAGTACGATTTACAGGCAACCTGATCATGTCAGGGACAGTATCGGGACAGAACTCCAGAAAATGTTGGAACAGGGAGTTATTGAGCCATCAGAGAGCCCTTGGGCTAGTCCTGTAGTTCTAGTGCCTAAACCTCACACCCAGGGTGGTAAGAGCGAGATGAGGTTTTGTGTGGATTACAGAGGTATCAATGCTGTCACTAGGACAGATGCCCACCCGATACCAAGGGCAGATGAGCTCATTGATAGATTGGCTTCTGCCAAGTTCTTGAACACATTTGATCTAACAGCTGGCTACTGGCAGATCAGACTAGCTGATGATGCAAAGCCAAAGAAAGCTTTTTCAACCCAGGAGGTCATTATCAATTTGTGGTGATGCCCTTTGGTCTAAAAAATGCACCTGCCGCATTCCAGAGGTTGGTGAACCAAGTCCTCTCAGGCCTGGATGACTAATGTGCAGCTTATCTAGATGATATTGCTGTTTTTAGGTCCACCTGGGAAGATCACTTGATCCACCTAAAGAATGTTTTGGAAGCCCTGCAAAAGGCAGGCCTAACTATCAAGGCTACCAAGTGCCAGATAGGGCAGAGTTAGTTTGTATACCTGGGCCACCTTGTAGGTGGAGGCCAGGTTCAACCATTGCAGAGCAAGATCCAGACCATAACGGACTTGACTGCTCCAACCACCCAGACTCAGGTCAGAGCTTTTTTGGGCCTGACTGGGTATTACAGAAAGTTTGTCAAGTGGTATGGTTCCATAGTGACACCCCTCAATGACTTAACTTCAAAGAAAATGCCAAAGGAAGTTCAGTGGACAGTCAGCTGTCAGAAGGCATTTGATGACCTGAAGCAGGCCATGTGCACTGCACCAATTCTGCAAAGTCCAGACTACTCCAAAGAATGCATTGTTCAAATAGATGCTTCTGAATTGGGGGTAGGGGCTGTTCTTTCACAACCGAATAAAGATGGTCAAGACCAGCCAATAGCTTTTATTAGCAGAAGGCTGACCCCTAGAGAGAAACGTTGGTCAGCTATTGAGAGGGAGGCCTTTGCTGTGGTTTGGGCACTGAAGAAGCTGAGGTCATACTTTTTTGGCACTCACTTCAAGGTTCAGACCGACCATAAGCCCCTCTTAAGGCTAAATCAGATGAAGGGTGAAAATCCCAAACTGCTCAGGTGGTCCATTTCTCTACAGGGGGTGGACTTTACAGTGGAACATAGACCTGAGTGTGACCATGCCAATGCAGATGGACTCTCCAGATATTTCCACTTAGAACATGAAGACTCAACTGGTCAAGGTTAGTTTAATGTCCCTGCGGTTGGGGGGGGGGGTTGTGTAGGAGAGTAGGGTCTGCTTCCTATGGTCACCCCCACTTTTTGCTGTGTTTCACAGTTTTTTCGACTCGAGACTGGCTGTGGCCCTGCTAATCAGGACCACAGCCTTGCTGTACTCGCTCTAAATTATTACCATGTACTTTAGGTACATACCAGATTGGGTATTGGGTCACCTTTGTGAGCCCCAGTATAGTGTACCATAGGTACCCAGGGCATAGGTGCATCCAAGGCCTACCAGGGGCTGCAGCATGTATTGTGCCACCCCTGGCTGGCCTTCCAAACTGTGGTGTAATCACCCCTCACTGGGATATAGTATACCTATATACATACCTATATATAGACACAGAGACACCTATAAGCCACTCCTATGGTAGGCCTCGACAATCCTGGATGCAGAGTGCTGGTTTTATGTGAGAGGGTGCTCTGGCATGAGCTGAGCCCCTCTGCAGCTTCGGAACCATCTCCTTATGGCTGTTCTATGATATAGCCATACCAGATACTCTTAAGTGCATTATAATCCTAGCGGTTAATGCTAACTTCGGTTTGGTTTTATCGAAACATGTCATGTAAAGTGTCAAACACTTTGGAATACTACACCCCCCCCCCCGCCAGTCCTAGCGGCGGGGATAGCATTCCACCCTTCTAGAGGGAAAAGACATGTAGCTACTACTTTACCCGGTTAAAGTTAAACAGAGCCCTGGCATCACAAAATGGATGCCACTGCCACAGACACGAGTCTGACCTCCTGTTGCTGGATGAAACTCCGGCAGGGGAGGCCTGGACAATAGGTTTCCTGTCAGGGGAGGTGCTAGCACCTCTCCAGACAGGCTGTAGTGTATTGGGGCAGGGTGGGCTGCATTCAGAAATGCTTTTTCAGACACTGCCTGGGACACACAAGGTGCTCCATGCATAGCCCGGTTCAAACCAGTTGCTGGGGCACTCTGGCGCGAAACTGGACAAAGGGAAAGGGGTGTAACCACCCCCTTCCCAGGTCCACCCATTGGAGGGACCTAGCAGGTAATCCAGTCCCTTTTCTTAGTATAAGTATTGGAGCTGTGTCCCTAGGACTTTAGATTCACCTGGATGACATCTTGAAGCTGAAATCCCGGAACTTCGACATTCCATTTTGACTGGAAGACTGAGGACATCTCCCTTGTGGTCAAGGAGTGACCACCCTGTTCAAACAGGCACCAACATCAACTTTGCCGGTCTGCAACCTCGAGGCTCCCGCCGGATCCCGAAGAGACTGCGACTCAATAACTGGACTTCCAGACTTCTCTGACCCTGACCCACATCCACAGCAAAGCTGAGACCCGTGGCGGACTCGAGAGACTTGGGACCAGACATCTTGGACATTCTGTATTTCGCTACTTGCTCAACTCCTGGGGCCTCCTCGCTTTTGTGCATTGGGGTAAAAGAAGCCCCAGCCCCGAGCACCCTTCACACCGAAGCACAGGCCTCCACACTCTACGAGTGTCCTGTGGGCCCCGCTTTTGTTTTTGTGCTTTATGTGTCTTCCCGGCTCCTTCCCCATTGGCTAGCGAGCCCCCTGAAGGCTTTCTTTTGAATTCCACATGCTTGCCTGGTTGCTCTGGGCTTGCTCCCGCTTCCCTGCAAAGGAGAAGCGCCTCAGACCTTGTTGGTCTGCAACAGAGCTCATCTCGGCATCCTGTGTGGGTTGCGGCTGCCAAGGCTTGTTGGGTCCAATCCGGATACCGACACCGTAGTCAGCTAGATCCTTCGTGGGACAGCTCAAATCCAGCGCCTGGTCATCGTCGATGCCTCCTGGACCACGTGGCTGAAGAGATAAGCTCACCATCTTCATGACGAAAGCACCCGACATCGCCTGGTTCCTTCCTGGTCACTGGCTAGTGACCCAGACTCTGTCCCCTCTGCTTTCAGGTTCTTCAGATCTTTGATCCACCCTTGGATCCACCCGGACACTTTTACTCTGGTCGCCTGCAGCACTTCTTTAGAGGTCTCCATAGAAAACGACGACAAAACCAGAAACGAATAGGCACCTATGCACCCGGCTTCCCTGGGTGAGGTAACATGAGTACTCCGGTGCTCCCATGGTCTTGACTCTCGAAGTGTCCTAGTTTAAAGGGGTTTTACCGTAGTCCACCTTGAAGTGTCCTAAAACAGTAACTTTGTAACTTCTTCGTTCTCCATTATAAGTCAATGGTAACTCGCGTCTGTTTTCAGACTCTGCACGCGTCTCCCGTGGGGCTCCTACTTCCTAACCTTTGGTTGATTAGTGTAGCCCCAGCGATTCCTTAGGCCCTAGGCCTGCTTTCCATTTCAGTCGTGGTTCTTATACCAATATTGTAATATATGGTTTGTGAGGCCCCTAGGGCATTACTGTATATTGTGCAACTTAATGTATGCTGATTGAGAACCGCTCGCTAGCCGTGTAGGAGCGTGGAGTGTCTTCCACAGTGATCCAGGGAGCCTGTTTGACCCGTGCAAGGAGCATTGTCATCAGCGCACAGCTGAGGTGCTATCGGGAGGCGGAGGAGTACAGAGGGCATTGCGGACATTGAGGACGGGGCCGGGACTGTGAGGCCCAGCATCCCAAGTGGCCAGGCAATCGCCGCAGCGGGAGCCTCTTCCCCGCCCCGCCTCTTCTTATTTATTACCATTGATCCCCGCGCACGCGGGACGCGCGCGGGACGAAGACCGGGGCGAAGCCCGGGCAAAGGGCGGGTTGTTTGTGGCCATTAGAGGCCGGGAGAGACCGGACCGGGCCACCCCCCTAAGTTCCTGCTTTCCAGATCTCCTTAATTTGATATCTTGCCTGGTTTTTGGGAAGTAAGGTGTTGTCCAACATGGCAGCGAGGGAAACGAGGAGCAAAGCGGCCACGATGGTAACAGGTACTTTGGATAGCTTCCTCGTTAAGGCAAACACTGTGGTAAATCGGAGTCTTACAGCCCTAGAAAAACAATTAGCAGAGGGCTTGGAAAGCTCGCAACTGGTTTCCACGGGCTCATCTCTGAACGCCACATCTCTAGAACTGCTGGATGCTACCCACTTATCACTTATGGATAGCATCGACCAAACTATAGAGTCAGTGTTGCGGCAGTTAAGGACACCATCCATCCCACAAAGAGATCAAGACCCAACTCATACCATCGATGAGTTGACGTCTCCCTTCTTACCTCACCCAGTAGAATTAAGGGAAGAGGGGGATGCTTTCAATGCTTCAAATCACAGGGGTCTTCGGGAGGGCGCGGTTCCAAAAAGGAAAAGACCTAGGGAGCTAAAGGGTGCAAAGAGGGCCAAAGTAGATCATGTTCCAGACACCGCTGCTAACAGCACGGATGTTTCTGGAGCGTCCTCTGCCGTGGCCGTCACCAATATGGTGAGTCCCTCACAGACCGTTCACAACCATACACTTCCGCACACTGGCCCGTTCATATTTGGAGAGGGAGCGCCAAACATCCCTGACCATAGTATTGCTCATTTATTAATATTGTTAAAAATCTACTCGATCCCGTGCTGGTTAAACTCGCAAGTATTGAGGCCAAACTCATAGCCATAGAAAAATTAAGTGGGGGTAGGGGTGACCAGCATGGGTTGCGACTTAGTACAACTGGAGTGACTGGGACAAATAGTGGGGTCTCTCGTCTGACCAGGGGCTCTACTATTGTGATTCCTACCCAGCCTATTTCCTCTCTTACGGCAAATGCCCCTGCTGTTATTTCTACACAACCCCTTCCAATACCTCTCCCCAGGCAAGTCATTCCCGTGCCTCTTGTTAGGAAGCCGAGGTTGCCTACTTCGACTACCACAACGAGGCAGGAAAAAATGCCAAACGCTAAGGTCGACCACCAGAATAGGACGAGCAATAGACAAACTAGGGCAAACGTAGTTAATTTGCCTCCAGAGGCAGCGGCACACACTGTAATCTTGACTGGGGTACCTGAGATCGCTAACAACGTGGTGGAATCCTTTGATTCCCTACGCAACAAAGTCATTAGCTGGCTGAACATTCACAGGCCCCTACCTCCTAATCTGAGAGGAGAGGTGCTGATGGTCAGGAGGGTCCCCTGGGTTGGGTATACTGTCAAGAAAACAAGGGGAGACTGTATCCTTGTAAGTTTTAGAAAATCCCAGATAGTGCCCCATATATGCAATTGGCTTGGGAGTTCAAGTAATACATCCATATAACTGGTTCCATTGTCATTCTTCTATCCAAGTGGTGGGGATTCCTTCACGGGGGGAAGTGACGGATGGACTAGGGTGGGCTATGCAGTCGATGGGTCAAGATATAGGCCACCTCGAAACGATATCCCCGCCTTCAATAACTATGTTCATGCCAACAGATACAGTTGCCTTGATCAGGTCGACTGACTCTCGATGGCTGCATGTAAGAGGGACACTGAAGAGGCGGTCCTTCGTACTGTCTTGAGGGAAATAGAGCCAGTTGTCATTACTAATACCAACTATAGCTCCCCTGTACCACCACTGGAGAGTCTATCTACCACCAATACCATGGGCCTTCCCGCCAACTCACCCCCGATATCATCCCTAGGAGGTTTAACATCTCAAGCTTCAACCGATCTGGGTTTTTTAGTGGAGCGAGTAACATCAGATAGGCCAATATCATTACCCACAGACAGCAGTGCTGAGAGGATAAGGAGTACGGAACCCAAGCCACCCCTAAGATCCATGAAAGTCCTCTCCTGGAATGTTGCCGGCATCGCCAACAAAATAGATTCCTATGAATGGTGTTCTCTAGTCGCCAAAAATGATATCTGTCTTTTCCAGGAGACTTGGGCTAGGGAACCGTTCCCCTGGGTAGGATACGCAACCTTTTACATCCATGCTAGGTGGAATGGGAAAGGGAGGCCCTCTAGCGGACTCGCGATCTGGGTGGCTAGCCACATTGGCTGTAGAGCAGAGATAATACCAACTTTCTCCGAGGACATTCAATGCGTCCTTCTTAAATGGCCAAACGCCTTCAATTTGGCGATCGTCAATGTGTACTCGCGCCCAGTAAGCGTGTCGATGGAATCATCCACCTTGGATGATCTATCTTCATTTTTGGGGCAACTACCCGCCGACTGTAAGATACTGTTGGACGGTGACCTCAACTGTCATTTTGAACCCTTGAAAGGTCTCAAGGAGGGCGCCCTAACTGCTGAAGATGATCACTGGGGGATCCCACCCTGTCAAACCCCTAATCCAAAATCATGGTCGCCTTTAGCAGTCCAGATTATGTCTCTGACCCTGAATTTTGCTCTGAGGGCCTGTAATGGGCGTACTCCATCTGACACTCCCTCGCTGTGCAACTTTAATAGGAAGGGCCACGAATCGCACCTGGACTACATTTTTGTAGACACAAGCTTGTGGTCCAAGGTTCAGGACTTTGGGGTATTTAAAAGGTCAGATAGTGACCATAATGCCCTCTGCCTAGATATGGTACATCCTGCCCCCGAAGAACGGTTGGCAATTGCAGCTCAAAGTGATGAGACAGGGGACTTGGTTCTATCCAATAACAGACGCAGGGTGAGATGGGGGAAACTAGTAAGCTCAACTGAGTCTATTGCAAAAATATATGAGCTGGTACTCCCAAAGTTTGTCGAAGTGGACGAACTAATCAGTAAACCCATAAGCACTGACTTTAACCAGAAACTCGCCCAAATTAACGCAGACCTAGTGGGAAGCTTAAGAGATGTCCTTTTCCCTGAGGTGGTGACCAAAAAGAAGAGGATAGTTACTTCAGCTTGGTATAATGGTACTTGTAAAAAGTTGAAAACCGAGCTGATTTCTATGATAAAGTCTGGTACCAGCAGGGACAATGTAGCCGTTGCGAGACGTAAATATAGGGAAGCAATTGCCCAGGCAAAATCTGAATGGGACTGGGAGAGATGGCAAGACCTATCTCTGGTTTTGGAAACCAGGGATCTAAGAACATTTTGGGCCCTTGTCACCACAGGTACAGGTGAACCCAAAGCAGCAGTCGAGCCAAACATCGCTGCCTCTGTTTGGGAATCACACTTTAGTAAACTGTACCAAGATACCACTGAATTCGCCAATGAGGCAGCCCTTGCCACCCCACTTGAGCCTGTTGACAAACTAGATTTTACACTGGGGGAAGTACTGAATGCAATGGAGAGGCTGGCACTGGGGAAGGCCCCTGGTCTCCACAAAATTCCTGGAGATTTGTTCCGTTTCCACTCTGAGATCTGGGGCCTGTATTTCTTAATTATATTCAACTCTATCCTGGGAGGGATGGAGATCCCCTGTACTTGGCTGGGGGCAGATTTAGTACCGATTTTCAAAAAGGGCTCTCCTCTGCTCTCAGCCAACTACAGGCCGATCAGTCTTATAGACGTACCCCAAAAGCTTTTCGCTTGCCTTCTCCTGGATCATCTCCTTGATTGGATGGAGGACAACGCGATCCTCAGCCCCCTTCAGGCGGGCTTCAGAAAAAACACGTCCACCATGGATCAGATTTTCCGCCTCGTTCTTCTCTACTGGAAAACAGTGGGGATCGAGGGGGGGAGTCTGTAAATGGTGTTTGTGGACCTGAGGTCCGCCTTTGATTTGGTGCCCCGAAAGAAGCTCTGGGTGGTTCTAAAGCACTTGTGGGACACCCCCGCGCCGCACGGCCACCAGCTGCTGCGTGTGCCCCTTGCCTGCCTGTGCCTCGCTGCTGCCTCGTTTGCCGGGTGCCGCCGCTGCGGTTGTTTTTGCCCTTGTTTTGACGAGAATTTGTGCCTGCTTGTTCTAATCTGATTTCTCCCTTGTTTTTGCGAATACTTGTGCCTGTTTTGTTTTAATCTCTTTTTCCCCGTGTTTTGCCTTTCCTTCCTTGTTGCCCGCCGCCCTCCGCCCTCCCTTCCCGCCAACGCCGCTTTTCCCCGCCCTTTTTCTATTCTGTACCCTCCCCGCTCCCGCCTCCCAGCTGCTCCGCCCACCCGCGCACTTGGCCTTAAATGGCGACCGTGCGACGCAGGTGAGTGTGACCCACTTGTGGGACACCCCCGCGCCGCACGGCCACCAGCTGCTGCGTGTGCCCCTTGCCTGCCTGTGCCTCGCTGCTGCCTCGTTTGCCGGGTGCCGCCGCTGCGGTTGTTTTTGCCCTTGTTTTGACGAGAATTTGTGCCTGCTTGTTCTAATCTGATTTCTCCCTTGTTTTTGCGAATACTTGTGCCTGTTTTGTTTTAATCTCTTTTTCCCCGTGTTTTGCCTTTCCTTCCTTGTTGCCCGCCGCCCTCCGCCCTCCCTTCCCGCCAACGCCGCTTTTCCCCGCCCTTTTTCTATTCTGTACCCTCCCCGCTCCCGCCTCCCAGCTGCTCCGCCCACCCGCGCACTTCGCCTTAAATGGCGACCGTGCGAACGCGCAGCGTTGACGCGCAGCGGGCGCGCCGATTGTGCGCCGAAGGCGCGCCAAAGGTAAGCCCGTCTGCGCCCGTCCGCGCCTGGACCGCGCCCAGGGCCAGGACCCCTGGACCTCGACGATCCCGACCGACCCGCAGGACGTACTCAGCCGCCACCCTCAGCGCACTCAACACCGGCCGACGCCCAGAGTGCCACCAAGCCACACCACGACGCACCCAGGGACCCTTCAGCTGCCACGCCTGCAAGTTCTCCTGCACCCGGACCTGCCTCGCACCAACACCCGCCAAGTCGAACTCCAGCAGCACCCACCTCAAGTGCATCCTGATCAACACCCGCTCCGTCCACAGACACGCCATCGAACTCTGGAACCTCCTAGACGCCACAGCCCCTGACGTTGCCTTCCTCACGGAGACCTGGATGAACGCCTCTTCAGCTCCCGACATCGCCATCGCCATCCCAGAGGGCTACAAGATCGTCCGGAGGGACCGAAACGCCAACCAGATGGGAGGAGGCATCGCCATCATCCACAGGAACACCATCCGTCTCACGACCAGCACCGACAACACCCTGACCAGCGCCGAACACCTGCACTTCCAGATCCACACCAACCCGAACACCACCCTCAGAGGCACACTGATCTACCGACCCCCTGGACCACGCACACAATTCAGCGAGGACATCGCCGACTTCGTCAGCCCGCATGCCCTCCCCTCCGCTGACTACATCTTCCTGGGAGACCTCAACTTCCATCTGGAGAACAACAACGACCGCAACACCACCACCCTGCTCGACAACCTCGCCAACCTTGGACTCAAGCAACTGGTGTCCACCCCCACCCACCTCGCCGGACACACCCTCGACGCTGTCTTCTCTTCCAGCACAGACATCGAGTTCAGCCACGCCACAGAGCTTCAATGGACGGACCACAGTTGCGTCCACTTCACCTTCAAGAGAACGACGACCCACCAACACCAGCAACAGGCCGCCCGCAGAAGCTGGAACAAGATCACAGCAGACCAGCTCACCACCTCCCTGAGCCAGCACCCTCCTGCCAGCTCAGCGAACCCCAGCCAGGCCGCCGACAACCTCACGGAGTGGATCAGCAACTGCGCGGACGAACTCGCCCCTCTGAGGACCCCGCCTAGCAGACCCGGCAGCAAGAAGGCCCCATGGTTCACCAACGAACTCAAGAGCTCCAAGAAGAACTGCCGAGCCCTCGAGAAAGTCTGGAAAAGGGAACCGACACCGGACAACAGGACCTCCTACAAACTTGCCACCCGGAAACACCACCAGCTGATCCGCGCCGCCAAGAAAACAGCATTTAAGGACCGGTTGGACAACAACGCACACAACTGCAAGGAACTCTTCAACATCGCGAAAGAGCTTTCCAACCCCAGCGCAGGAAACAACGACGTCACCCCATCGCAAGACCTCTGCAACTCCCTCGCTTCATACTTCCACAACAAGATCACGGACATACACAGCAGCTTCAACAACCAACCAACGCACACCATGACCGAACAACCACCCCCCACCACCATCCTCCACGCCTGGACCCCGATCAGCACCGAAGACACCATCCGCACAATGAACTCCATCCACTCCGGATCACCGACCGACCCCTGCCCTCACCACGTCTTCAACAAGGCCGACGCTGTCATCGCACCCCACCTGCGAGACATCATCAACACATCCTTCGACACCACCATCTTCCCGGAGAGCTGGAAACACGCCGAACTCAGCGCTCTACTCAAGAAACCAACAGCGGACCCCACCGACCTCAAGAATTACCGCCCCATCTCGCTTCTCCCGTTTCCAGCCAAAGTCATCGAGAAGACCGTCAACAAGCAGATGGCCGCCTTCCTCGAGACGAACGGATCCCTCGACCCCTCACAGTCCGGCTTCCGAGCCAACCACAGCACCGAGACCGCCCTCATCGCCGCCACCGATGACATCCGAGCCCTGATGGACAATGGAGAAACAGCGGCCCTCATCCTCCTGGACCTCTCCGCGGCATTCGACACTGTCTGCCACCGCACCCTAGTGCAGCGCCTCAGCAACGTCGGAATTCAGGAGAAGGCTCTGGAATGGATCATCTCCTTCCTCGACGGAAGAACACAGAGAGTCCGCCTACCACCGTACAAGTCAGAGGCCTCCGAAGTCATCTGCGGCGTCCCCCAAGGATCATCTCTGAGCCCCACCCTCTTCAACGTCTACATGAGCCCCCTCGCGGCCATCGTACGCAAACACAACCTCAGCATAATCTCCTACGCCGACGACACCCAGCTGATCCTCTCCCTGACCAACGACCCCGCCGCCGCCAGAGCCAACCTGCACGAAGGGATGAAAGAGGTAGCCGAGTGGATGACGATCAGCCGCCTGAAACTGAACTCGGACAAGACGGAGATCCTCATCCTGGGCTCCTCACCCTCCGCCTGGGACGACTCCTGGTGGCCTCCCGCCCTGGGCACCGCACCCAAACCGACAGACCATGCACGCAACCTGGGCTTCATCCTGGACTCCTCCCTCTCCATGACCAGGCAAGTTAACAACGTCTCCTCGGCGTGCTTCAACATCCTACGCATGCTACGGAAGATCTTCTGGTGGATCCCCACCGAGACCAGGAAGACCGTCACCCAGGCCCTCGTCACCAGCCGTCTGGACTACGGCAACGCCCTATACGCCGGTACCACCGCCAAGCTCCAGAAGAGACTCCAGCGGATCCAGAACGCCTCAGCCAGACTCATCCTCGACATCCCACGAACCAGCCACATCTCCGGACATCTGAGAGACCTTCACTGGCTCCCCGTCAACAAAAGAATCACCTTCCGCCTCCTCACCCACGCACACAAAGCCCTACACGACCGAGGCCCGAGTTACCTCAACAGTCGAGTCAACTTCTACGCTCCCAAACGCCACCTCCGATCAGCCAACCACGCCCTCGCTGCCGTCCCCCGCATCCGAAGAGCGACTACAGGAGGAAGGTCCTTCTCCTACCTGGCCGCCAAGACCTGGAACTCCCTCCCGACCGACCTGCGCCTGACCCAAGACCACCTCTCCTTCAGGAAGAAGCTGAAGACCTGGCTGTTCGAGCAGTAGCGCCCCCCCCCCGCCCCCCCCCCAGCGCCTTGAGACCCTACGGGTATGTAGCGCGCTCTACAAGTGTCACTGATTGATTGATTGATTGGGTGTACCTCCACAACTGCTCCAGGCCATAATTAGGCTCCATGATGGCAATGTTGCCCAGGTTAGGTGTGGGAGGGATGGAGCGTTGTCCTCTAGGTTTCCGGTTCTCAGGGGGGTAAGACAGGGTTGCGTTCTTGCGCCGACCCTGTTTTGCCTCTTTGTTAACGGCGTCATATCCCATCTTGACAGTGTCAGGGACAACGATGCACCTAGGTTGGCAGGCAGGAGGGTTCCGGCTATTATGTTTGCCGATGATACCCTCCTGCTTTCCAAATCCCCGATGGGGATCCAACGAATACTAGATAGGTTTGGGGATTTCTGCATGACTCATGGCCTGGAGATTAATGCAGAAAAAACCAAATTCATGGTGTTTAATCCCTCCACAACAACAAGGCCCAACCCAACCCTGGGATCCGAGAGGCTTGAAAGGGTCAGAACGTTTCAGTATCTGGGGGTAACTTTACATGAAAATCTATCCTGGGGTCCACAGATAGCCAGATCCCGCTTAAAGTTATCCCAGATGGCGGGAGCAATTCTGATGGTCACGAACTCATCAACCTTTAAGCCTATTAGCCCAGCCTTAGAAATGTACAAAACACAAGCCAGAGCTGCCTCCTCTTATGGTGGTGAGCTGTAGGGCCACAAGGCTGGGCCAGATCTTGTTAAGGTAGAAAACAACTTCCTTAGACGCCTGCTGGCCCTTCCCCAAGGCACACCCTTGTTACCTTTGAGACTAGATCTAGGGCTCCCTTCAATAGGGGAGGAATTGGCATTAAAACCACTGGGTTTCTGGCACAGGCTTTGGTCTACTGGTGAACTTTCCCACTACAGGCAAGATCTTAGGCATGTTCTGAACCTTACCTATTCTGATAGAATTCCTTGGCTGGCTTATGTCAAACGAGAATTCTACCGCCTGGGTCTGCCTGAGATGTGGGAGGATCCTGAAAGAAGCTCCCTCGGGATGGCTCGTAAAAGGCTTGTCAAGATCTACAAGGACAAAAGTCTAGCCTCGCTCGTGTGTGCATCCAGAGTTGGCGCCCTAACTGATACATTTTTGGACACCAAAAATTCATTTCACTTTGAAGGTTTTATGGACATTATCTACCCCATTAAGGCAAGGAAACTGTTTATCCAATGGAGGCTGGGCACCTTGCCCCTTAAAACTTTCACTAGCAAATGTTCGACGCTGAATGATAAAATCTGCCCTGGGTGTAGTGAGTATGAGGAGGACGAACCACATGTGCTATTTTTCTGCCCTGCCTACATGAGACCGAGAAAATATTGGCTTTTACCGTTATGTTGGAATTTGGGCATTAGAAACTACTTACACTCACTCAGAATCCTGAAGACAAGTACTCTGGACCACATAGATTTTGCAGTTGCTAAATATCCAATGGCTATGTGGCAGATAAGGGGGAAAATGCTAAAGAGCTAATGTCACGCTATATGTGCAATGAAATGTAAATGAATAATAATTAACCTTTTATTCACGTCCAAGAGCGCCAGGAAAATGACCACGATGTATGGTGCACCCCGCCCAGGTTTTACTGTATGTTTTATGTCTTTTAAATGTATAAATTAATCTTTTATGGTCTCAAATGGCCGAAATAAAGAATTTTTGGATTGGATTGTATATTGTGCAACTTAATGTATGCTGATTGAGAATCTTGTATTGTACTTTGACCTCTGACCTCATAAAGAGTGCAGAGGGGTTGTGTTTAGGTTAAATACATATATATTTGATATATACCTGGTGTGGTGTCCTTTCATTTGGTATTCAAGGGATTATAATTGGTAAAACAATCAGCTTCTCATGCTCTTTGTAGTCTTAGCCTGATGACTGCTGGTCCATGCTACCACTAGGATAGCTTTCTATAAGGTTGAGTTTACAACCACCATCATTAGGGGTCGATTAGTGCAAGGTGCCCACTAGAACTAGTGGACACCATATGCCAGGCTAACTTCTCACAAGGCCGATGGCCCTTGATCTTCCTGGCTTGAAGATGTCATTGATACCCTCTTCGACATCTTCTCTTTGTTGTTCTAAGAGTAAGATGCAGCCTGACTTGGACCTTGACTAAATGCTCGTTTCTGGGGTTCTAGGCATCTCTTCCAACTGATCCCCGATTAATCTACTCTCTGAAAGGGACATGTTAAGCAAAACGGCCCACTGAGCGCCGCCAGCTTTAGAGGCCTCAAATAAACCTGAAGCCTGGCAGGTCGTGTAGATCCACAGAGGATGCAGACGCCTTCAAAATGTCACAGGAAGTGTCAGTCAGGACCTTTGCTTGTACCTTCATCTTAGAAAATAACTCCCAACATTCAATCGCATCCTGCAAAGCTGGGGTCAAGGTTTGGAAGTCCTTAACTAGAGATTGAGATGAATGGACTGCATTTGTTGCAGCTCTCAAAGGCAGATTGAACGCAGAGTAACCTTTCTTTAGGGGACTCTCTACCTTCCAGACCCCAAGGCCCTTCATCAGTTACGGCGTGGGACGACCCCCCTGATTGGCCACCATCGGGTCAATTTCAACAGTTGAAGGAATCTCAATGTCACCCTTGATGAGGGGTGTAACCGTATCGAGCATTTGCACACGAGCAATTGAATGGCCAATTCCATCCCCTGTAACAGTATTAAAAGCGGTGGGGAGTCCAGCCATCTATTGCGCAGGGCGGAAGGCGTATTTGGAACACCCGGGATATAATAGAGACGACATGAGTGACCCAATCTGAGCCCAAGATATTGGTCTGCAGTAGAGGATTGGCAGGGGAATTTCTTGATCTAATTTGTTTTACTAAATCCCAAAAGGATTTACTGTCCTTCCCCAGGGGTGTATTTCCCAGCAGTTCCAGCCATGTTTATATACTTCCCTCTTCCTAGTGGAGAGCAGGTTTTTATACTCCCTGCGTGCTGGGGAATGCTCACTCCTTAACCAGGGCTGTGCCTTTGGGGCTTTCCTCAACTCTCGATTTGCCTTAGATCAGCCCCATCAAACCACGAGGGTTGATACTGGGTGTGTGGATTGGCCTGAGCATCCACTCGCTGATTGTGCATTCGACCTATTGTAATGCAGAGCCATCGACTCTTGACCACTCTCAATGAGGCCATTGAGAGGTGCGTCCAGGTGTGACTTGCATCCAGAGCCCCCGCTTAACTGCATTAAAATCAACACAAGGAAAAAGTGGAGCTGCAGGTGACGATTTTCAGCCTTATTTTGTAAGTCAGATAAAATTTAAAATTAAAATAATGAATACATTAAAGAAACTAATATAGTGTGTGCATTAGTGAAGTCATTGTTGTAAAAATTTACCAAATAAAAAACTATCTTTGCCTTTGGAACGCAAATTGTTAGCGCTGAGAAGGAAGGTGACACAGATTTAACCCGGGAAACCTCGAGCTGGAGGCGTAGGCTGGCCCGGATGGCTAGCCCACCCCTAGCCCGGCCACCGATAAATGGAATAGAGCTGGGCAGTAGCAGGATTAACCCTCGGAACGGGATGCGACAGGAAGCCAAGTTTACTGCAACACAATTGTGCCAAACTTTGAAAGAAAAGTCTGTCAATCCAAATTATGAACCTCCCCCTTCAGGCCTGCTGCGTTCCAGCTCAGTATAGAAAGAGTTCAGGCAACCAGCAAATACTCCTCACACTTTGACTACACTCTGAAAGTGTGAGGAGTATTTGCTGGTTGCTGTTTTTATTCATAAAGTTTTATATAGTGCGAACGTGATCCCGAGGGATAAGGGAGGGTAGATGACCAGGGATGTACAGGCGATGAATAACAGTGGAAACATTAGCATTACTGGTAACTTATCAGACAGAGGTGTAATACAGAGAACTGCAGATGTTATAAGGACCTTTTTGCCGGCATGTCCATTGTTTTATCTGCCGCATTGCCTCCGTCGCACACAAGTCTACTGTTAATTTGCTGTTTTTAAAGAATGTTTATAAGAAAATATCAATTTATGAGATCAATCAGTATATTTATGTAGAGTAAGAGGTCAATATATAGAATCATGACCCTTAACAAATTTACAAAATATGGAATAATAAAATGAAAAAAAATTCTTTATCAATTTTGTGTGACAAGTTTTCAATGAAGTGGGATATAAGTGATTGAATTGCTAATTTCATAACCTAGAACTGTATGTGTGATATCGGACTGGCTTTACTACAGACCTTTATCTAAACTAGTTATTTTCCCTATGTGTAGTAAGTCGATCGTATATATAGGGGTCCCCATTTTGCAAACTAGGAAGTGTGTGGAGCCCGTTGGCTATAGGGCCGGAGCACAGGACTCAAGATGCTTGCGATGAAACCTGGTCATTGGCGGGAACCTCAAGGGGAGATTAGAAGTAACGGGGCGCTATTTATCAGAGCCAGGATCAGTGACAGGACGTTATCAATGTACACTGGCCATTATCTATGGAGATATTACATGATTGCTGCCTCGGAGGAAAAGGGGGGGTCTATGAAAATAGCCACGCGGGAGCCAGGGGCGCAACTTGGTCTTAACTTTGGGGGGGCTAACATGGCAAACAAAGGGGCGTGGTTAACATGTTAATCAATGGGGGCGGGGCTCAAATGGCAGACGATCAGGATCGGGTAATGCTCAGGCCAAGCTGAGAAAAAGAAGTGGCAAATTCTGCATTCGAAACTGGACAACAATCAGTTTTATGAGAATTAAATTGGAGAACAGAGGGTAATGTGAACCATTTATATAAGAACAGACAAGAGATTTGCTCATCTTGCAATAAAGTGTCACTCGAATACATTATATTGACTCACAACAATATTATGTAGACGGTTAAAATGACACCCTTTTTTCTAATGGAATGCCCATGAACCTGGGTCAAACCTAGACTGTTCACAGATATAATTCACACAATAAAAGGGAACTCTGTGCACCCCCCAAAGACACAGAAGGAAATTCAGATTTTGCAATGTGTCCATTTGCAGTGTTGTTACAAACTACAGCACCAACAAACATTCATTTATTGCCAGTACATACATTAAAGCATGGTGCTTTAATGTATAGGCACTGGAAATAGGGGTGGGTGGGGTGCTGTGCAGCAGCACCCCCAAAATAACCATGCAGGAATTCAGAGGGTGCATGAGAAATAAATAAACATTTACATTTTGATAATATCATGTTACATTTGCTGTCCTTCAAAAGACAGGTCAAATGCCAGGCTGTTGAGACTGCGAAAAACACAGAATTTGGTAATGATATCCCTGTCACCAGGTTCCAATCCTCAAATCTTTGGCTGGTGCAGCTCCTATTGTAATTGCATTTATATAGCGCTTACTAACCCTGACGAGGCGATTTAGCCCTTTTTTGATGAGTAGCACGCTGCTCTGGAACCCATAGAGGATTAGTGGTGAATTAGTATAGTGAAATATGAAAGTCATTTGGGCGGTGGATATGTTAGTCAGTTATTTGGATTGAGAAACACAGTGGAGGGATAGACGAGGGAAAAGGTTTGCATTTATACAGCACTTACTGCCCCATATGAGGTGTTGAAGCGCTTTTTGGTGGGTAGCACGCTACTCCAGAACCCAAACAGGATTAGTGGGGAACTGGTATAGGGAAATATGAAATGAATCTGAGTGGTGGAGATGTGAAAAGGAATAGTGGAGGGATAGAAGAAGGAAGGGTCAGGAATGTGTTTTTGGGGAGGGGTTCATGGCAGTAGGAGAGGGTTTGGGGTGGAGGGGGGAAGAGTCACAAGAAAGGGGTTAGAAAGGCTTGTTTGGGAGATCTGAATAGTAAAAGAGGTATGAGATGGAAGGAGGGGTAGAGGAGGGAAGAGTATGGGTGTACGATGAATGGAAGAGCGGAGGTAGAGAATATATCAAGAGCGATATAGGGTTAGAAATAGGGCAGCGCATTGGAGCGAGTAGTAGAGTGAGGTTTGAGATGAGTCAGAGTGGAGGTAGAGGATATACTGCGAGAGATATATTGTGAGATCTAAGGTAGTGCTCAGGAATAAATATAAAGATACGTACATTCATGAAAAGTATCTAAATGCATCAGGAAGGTAATCCATGTAGAATAAAGTGCCATTTAATAAACTGAGACTTTCAAGTGTTTTTGTACGTGTGTGCTTGTGTTGGGTGTTAGATCAATTCAATTCAAAGAATCTTTATTCGGTGATTAAAAATCACCATAAAAGCACACACATATATACATAGTAAAAAGTCATTAAACATTTCCAAGATCCTTTGTACAAAGTGTAAACAAAGCATAAAATACAAACAGTGAAACATTGTATCACACTTAAAAGGCATAAAATTTGAGACATTTCATTCTTCTCCCCTGGTATGTCTTAAACGGACCGCTACCTTAATAAAATTCATAATACTACATAATGTTAAGGGGTCCGAGGCTTTCTGTAAAAATACTAGTGCCTCCCTAGCGTGGGCCAATTTGTTTTTTTTTAAGTGGTTTACAAGGAATCTGCGTCTGGGCATTGTATAAAAGGGGCAAAGTAAAACAAAATGAAGGGAGTCCTGCGGAGACCTGTTGTCGCAGCCGCAGGGCCCCTTCTGTTCAATTGATGTAGCAAATCCTACTGGTGATGCCAACATGAATGGGAGTAGGTTCAGCCTGAAACGGCACATCAAGAACCTGTCCTGTGCGTTATACATGAGGTACAAGTATGGTTCCATACCCTCCGCGCTCTTCACTAGGTTATAGGCCCTCACTGTCTTTTTACACCCTTCCGCCTCAGCTCTGCATAGGTTTTTCCGCTCTAGAAAATTTTTCCCTACTTGCAACTTATTCTGGGCTACAATTGTTGCAGGGTTAGTAAAGAGGTTCCCAAAACCTAGTTCCTCTAAGGTGTTCTTCACATAATGGAGCCAGGGGATGCGCATACATTTGTCCCTCTCCAAACAATCCGATAAGATTTCTCTACTGAGTGACGCATCAGGATTGACCCAGATTTTTAACCAGGCTACTATGGGCCTCAATTTTACCAGGTCTTCTATATATGGCCTCCCTAACTCCCTATGGGCAATTAATCCAGCGGTGCTTTGGGGTACCCTCAGGATTGATTTCAAGTATTTGTTTTCTTCCCGTTGGATTCTTGTGGTATTAACGAAGCCCCATACTTCTGCCCCATAAATAACTTTGGAGCATGTTACAGAGCTGTACAAGTTCATCACCTGTTCCGGGGACCATCTTCCTAGCCTCCTGCCATAGCTAGCTATTGCCCCGTTAGATGCGATCATTTTACCACAACGCTCCTCCACCAAGGAATCAAACTGTAAGGCGCCATCAAATGTTACACCAAGATAGGGAAACGTTTTGACCTCTTCTACAATGTGACTCCCTATTGTGTAAATACATTTGGAGGTAGATTATTTCCCCGCCGGGAGCACATAGGATTTACCCAGGTTAACAAAAAGGTCCAGGGCACCCATGAACTTAACGAATCCATCAATCAAGATTTGTAAGCTCCTGGGTGTACGTGCAATCAGCACCGCGTCATCTGCGTAAAGCAGAACAGGGATATGACGCGACCCGACCCTTGGGCAATCAACCTTTAAACCTAACAAAAACTGCTCCAAATTATTAATATACAGGGAAAACAAAAAAGGGGCAAGGATGCAGCCTTGCCGAACTCCGCTCATACAGGGGAATGAGTTAGTCAATCCCCCCTCCCTATTGTAACGGACCTTAGCCGTAGTGTCACTGTGCAATTCCCTCAAAATGTTAGTTAGGCCATTCTCAATCCCCATGCTAAACATCATGCCCCACAATTTCTCCCTATTAACGTGATCGAATGCTGCTGCCAAATCCATGAAACCCATATAAACGGATTCATCACTAGCCATGGTATATTTGGCAGTCAGCATGTAAAGGTTCAGGCATTGGTCACTAGTGGACCTCCCTGTCCTAAATCCGTATTGAGTGTCCGAGAAGATGTTATTTTCTTCGGTCCACTCGGACAGTCTGTTAAGAATTGCCCTTCCCAAAAGTTTTGCTGACACATCAATCAGGGAAATCGGGCGGTAACACTTGGGGTCGTCCCTATTGCCCTTCTTAAAAATCTGCACAATTACCGCTTTTGACCAGGACGGAGGCAGGCCACAGGTAATAGCAGTGTTAATGACCCTTGTCATTAAAGGGGCCCAAAGTTCAGTGTTACTCAGAAACAGATCTGGGGGAATCCCGTCGGGCCCCGGGGCTTTATTTTTAGTCAGACCCTCAATCCCTGCGGTGATCTCCTTAATAGTGAATTCAACCGGTGGAGCCTGAGTTGAAATAGCCGATAACTCTACAGTAGTACCAGACTCGTGGTTATACAGACTCCTATAGTGGGTAACCCACTGTTCTGGGAGGATATTAGCCCCTATCTCCGGGGTATCTTTTTCCTGGAAAGTTGGGTTATTGATAATCCTCCAGAAACCCGCTAGATCCTTTCTTTCCCCTACTTCTCTTAAATCTGCCCACGCTTCTGCCTGTAAGACAAGTTTCCTCCTCTTAATCTCTTTTTTATAATTTTCTCTGCACGCCTTCACTTTATGGGGGACCCTTGGTTTAGATTTAAGGCAGCTTTTCAGCTCCCTCAAAGCTTTGGAGCAGTCTTTATCGAACCATCGAGGATTCCCGTGGTTCTTTAAGGACACACAAGTCTTTAGTAGACCGTCGATCAACTTGGCGATCTGATCGAATGCCTCCAGAAGCCTCAATCCGTGAACCTCTGTGTCTAAACAATCGTTGATGGCCAAGTTGCCGGCGTCCACCAGGTCCTTGTAAAACTTTTCCCCATCAATTTTGGACCACTTTAGTCTCCTGCCTTGATCTGTTGCCCTCTCAGTGAATGTGTGTTGAGCTCTATTTCTTGGGCCCACCCTGTACAACAACTCCAAGACAAGGGGGTTATGGTCACTGAATCCGCTCCATTCAATCCCTGCACTAGCTATCTTATTTATCAGAGATCTTGAGACCAGGATATAGTCTATGAAGGATGAGCACCCTCTGCCCTTAAATGTAGGTGGGAGTGTGCCATCCTCCTGCGTCCCCATCATGTTGATAGTATGCTCTAGGTCATACTTGAGCCGGAGCGTACTGAAAGCTAACCCTGTCGGCGTATGGGAAAAGTGCGGCCCCTTCTCCATGGGGCACTGGGACCAGTCTGGGTTTTTTTGAACCAGTGCCGGGCACAGATGGCAATTATAGTCTCCCATAACCAACATTGCGTGTGTCTGCCCCTTTTTTTGGCCCATTGTTTCCTGGCCCAACCTGTGATCCAATTCAGCAGCAAGAGGGGTTTGGATTCCCGCTGTCTCATTGTTGTAGATATTAAAAACTACAAATCTAAGCCCCTTCCCTGAAAATCTAACTGCCTGGATCCTGTGGGAGTTCCAGTCTAGGCAAGAGCAACTGCCCGGAAGGCCCAAGTCAATATAAATAGATAATCCTCCCATGGCTCTCCCCGATCTTGATTTTTGGGCGGGTACAAAAAAACACTTATACCCTTGCAGGTGGAAATTATTCTCCGATGCCCAGGTCTCCTGCAGACAGATTACATGGAATTTCCTGATATAGTCGAGCCACTCTTTGTTGTCAAATTTTCCAGCCAGACCAGCTATATTCCATGAAATAATTCTCAGTGCCTCGCCCCCCTGCTCCACTCCCCCCTGGCGCCCCCTTTGTAACTCACACCCTGTCTTTCCCATATCCGGCCCATGTCCCTCTCCTATACATCCAATATCTACTGCCCTGGGTTCATCCAGCACAGGCGTCATGCCACAACTTGATGGCATTTGCTTTGCCACCGAGCTGTGCACCTCCGACTCGTCTTTCAGAACCCCTATACCCCCTTCTCCCCGAAGACCATTATCCATTTGTCAATCTACCCCCTCTAGGCCATCCAGACAGTAAAACCGGTTGAATGTACGAAGGGGTGGCTCTGGGCGGCTGAATGCTGGCCTGGGGTTAAATTTGTGACGATCACCTCTCCGACCGACCCTTTCCCAGTTATCATAGGTACGAAGCGTATGTGCAGGGGCAGGGACAGAGATAGGGGGGAAGAAGAAAGACACATGAAGGGTTTGAACGGTTGACACCTGCGATCTATTCTTTCCCTGACATATGTGAGAGACAGTTCCAACGTCCCTGAAGCTCACCAATATGCAATCCCCTATAATGGATTTGCGAGTTCTCCCCACCCATGGAACCCTTCTAACCATTATGATTTCGTTATTTAAATGTAATGGTAAGGGTCTGTTCAAGTTTAACCACTTAATTACCCTACTTTTTAGGGCACAAAAGTCCTCAGCTTCACCCGCCTCTAGCGGAGGAACACCCGCCATGACTACAGTGAAGTCATTTGCCTCTGGTGGTAAATTAGGTCTACGTGGCCTGGGGGGAAGCTTCATTAGTGGTGTTAGCACGACACTATCTGTGGGCTGTGGTGGAGAAACAGAGTTTACAGGGGGGGTAGGCCCAATAGGATTAAGTGTCTTCATTCAAGCGGAATTATTCCTCTGGGGTTGTAGTGGGGCAGCCACAATCGCAATCTGTGTCGGGGCTAAGCTCATTACATTTTTTGGAGGATGTTTAGGGGCTGTTGGAGTGGCGATGAGCTCAGGGGGCCTTCCTTGAGAATTGACCGGGATTTTCATGCTACTTAGTGTAGCCTCAAGGATGGTTAATCTAATTTCCACCTTTTTAATGCTTTCACTAATTGGTAACAGTAGTGACCTCAGCAGAAATTCCAAGTTGCCTAACGGGACAACAGAAAGGGGGGCATTGGCAATGTTATTTACTATATTTTCCATCAAACCGGGGGCCAAACCATCCTGTGCAGCAGGTTTAGGATGTGGCTCCTCCACTGTTATCACAGTCGGTGTGGAGGGTTTAGATGGCTTCCCAAACTCGGAGTGAGGGGTTTTGGGTTTGTTTTTTCCCTGAGCGCCCTTCGCCTTTCTCCTGCGTTTATTTGGGGGGGGGCCCAAAAACTCCATGTGCTGCAGCTGGCTTAGGTTTAGCTTTCCTAGATTTCAGGGCTGGGGGAGGTTGAGAAATTAGATCAATAGTCACCTTGCTTGGGCTTATGCTGCTCACTGGGGTAGAACTTGTGGGTGACGCGAGGGGAGTTTTTGTACAATCCCTCAACAGGATTGGGACATCATCTATTGGGGTCAACTCTACACTAGACGTGGTGAGATGTTCTCCAAGAGGTCTATTTTTCAGGTTATCTATAGAGCGTCTCCGCTCAGCCCTAAGCCGGTTTAAGGTGCTCTCCTTGTCCCCTTCCCCCACAGCCCAAGGAAAGTAGTTCTCTAAGGTCTTATTTCTAACTCCACACTGTTTCATGGGGGTGCTTTCCCTAGCCGGGGACGGCATGGCGTCTAGAGTTCAATAAAGACTATGGGGCACTATATCCCTTACTTGGGCCAAATGCCAGAAGACACAGCCAAGAGAGTAGGCCCAGCCCAGCCTACTCCGGCCTAGGACGGCCACAGACGGTCCCGCCCTTGTCCCGGGCTTCTCCCGGCGCGCTCCCGCGATGCGGAGGTACTAGATAGCTTTGTACAGGTTTACTGCAAGCTCATAGGTTGATAGGCGGGTGGGCGTGGCCAGCGGGGAGAGCAGCCCAGGTGTAACGGATTGGGCGCGCAGGGACTCCTGGACACTGGAGTCCCTGCCTGTGCTCGCAGCCCCGCTTGGCCTTCCGCCTACCCCGCGCTCCTCACAGGCAGAGTTCCCAGGAAAACAAAGGCTGGTTAAGTCAAGGAGCGCTGCGGGACCCGCGGAGCGCGTCCGGCGAGGCGCTGACAAAATCCACAAAGCAGCACTGGCAGAGAGACTGCTGATAAGCCAAAGACCAGGTATGGGCTAAAAATCTTCTCCTGAAGGGTACCATTACGGACCACTATCCCACTTGAAATAAAGGAAAAATCTAAAAGCCTGTATTTTCACACTATACTTCCTTCCAGCGAGATGAATCTGTTATCAGTCTCATATCTATAGCACCAAGAGGCTCCTAGGGAGTGAACGTCCATGTTTAACAAAGGGCCAAATAATACTAAAGAATGAAGAAAAGAACAAAATGAGACCACACACAAGCCAATGTGCCTAATGAACGAAATATGAAATGAAACTAAGAAAAAGTAATTATCCTAGACTAGACGCATGGCCTGGGAACAAGCGTGGTGTTGTACATCAGCTTAACACATTGGGCCTGGCTTCAGATGGAGGAAATTCTTACAAAGACCTGCTCGTTACTTGCAAGTGGCATCTTAAAATGTGTATTATGGGGGTGTAACAATTCAATTACAGCACAGTGAAGGTTTAAGACTGGCAGGTTTTATCGGTCTTTATTGAGATAGAGGGTGAATCGAAGAAAAACGTGAAAATAAACTGAAGATCCTCAAATAAACTTCTGAAATTGTCTGCAATACACACACTACCAATCCAAACTTAGGACATGGTAGACATATTGGGCCATCGTCTGTTCTTACAGCCCTGCAGACTGCTTCAGGAAGGCCACCCTACCCCTTGACTGGATGTATTAGAAATGGGCCCCATATGCTCCAATCGACATCACAGACAGGCTGGGACCCCCACCTGCGGAACCACTGGGCGGGGCCACTCGGCAGATAAGGGGGCTTGTTCTGCTTCACATCAACATCTCATCTCTTGCAAGGACATGCCAGGGGCACCACTGCCTCAAGGCCACTTGCTGAAAATGAGGCCACGATCTGCTTCGCAACAGCATCACTCGCAAGTACCACCTGTTCATAGTACCACTGTCCGGCCCACTCAGCAGACACGGGGGCAGGTATGTGTGGCATCACTGCCCCAAGCCCACTCAGCTGGACTGAGGCCTAGCACGCGCCCCTGACCACCACCGCCATCACACTTGTGGTGTAAGGTGAGGACACACCAGGTGTCGCACAACTTCACAGCCATCATTCTCAACGCAGGATCTCTGCTCTCACTTCACCGAGGGACCCTACAGGCTACCCAGGAGTCCAGAAACTGAATCCGCACCCCGACATCCCTCGATGCACAAGCATTGTGGGGAACCAGGGCCTAACATGTTATTTCCAACCAAGTGACGCCCTCCAGTGGGAAGATTTGGTAAAAATTATAAAAACGGATTGATCATAGAACGGACCAGTCAAGCATTAAATGAAAGAGTTGCTTTCCGCTTGGCTGCTAGCGCCTTCCTTTAAGAAGTTGGGCCAGTATTGCCAGCTTTTGGCGACCGCACCACCCCAGACACCAACTGTAGGTGCCTCCATGCTCCCTACCTCAGTGTGCCACTTTCATAGCCAGCACAAGCACCATCACCAGTGCCAAAACCCACCAGGCGCTATATCTGTACTTTCGCACATTCATAGCTCCTCTCCACCCCAACAACCATTTCCTATCAATGAAGGGGACATCGGAAGCAATGAGCAGCACTATCGCGCGCCCCTATTCACTGTGCTCAGTCGGGAAAATGATCATGCGCGTAAACCTGGGAGGTACCGTGTGCACATCGTCGGGTCACACGAAGAATGCCCGTAGAGGACCCACAGGACGCGCGTGTGGTGCTATTGACACAGCCCTCTAACAATTACCATTGCAATGTGTCTCCTCCCCTCATGCAGCTCTGCGGGTTGAGCGTGTGCTGCATCCATGGGCGTAGGAAGTGTGGGGGACGCGGGGGATATATCCCCCCCAGATTTTGGAGTGGGGGGACACGGGGGGACAAGGATGAGGGTGACGAGGTGACAAAAGAATTTCCCCTCGCCCTTCTGTTATTCACAGGGCCATTAGCGCGCGAAAGCGCTACCTAATGGCCCTGTATTTGACTTGTGACCTGCCTGCAGTCAAAGAGGCCACCCGCCCTCTTTGTCCTTTGTTCTGCTGCAATAAGGCTTGGCCGGTCTGGGGGGGGGGGGGGCAGAGAAGGAAAACAAACTCTTGTCTCTTTTCTTTCATGCCCAGAGAAGGCAAGAACAGTGTCTGCTTCTGCACTGCCTCTAGCAGCTGTCTCGTCCCCTCTCTCCATCTCTTTCTGTCTCTGTCTAGCTCCTCCTTAAGTGCTGATTTCAAGAGACAGCTGTTACGTACTCTCTCTTGACCCTCCTTTTCTTTATTTGTTCCCTGTTAAATGGATCCAAAAACGAGAAGAACACTTTGCCAGGAAATGTCCCCATTTTCTGACCGTTTTCTGTTCCAAAGTACAACCTCGGGACGGAGAGAAAAATAGTATCGAAATATGAAAAATAATTAAATATCCAAATAAAGCAATGCAGAGTGCTCGCAGACAGGCCATATTGGTGTTATTCGCACCCACACACATTAGCACCACGTTAAATAGTTTGCCAGTGAAGCGCTACTTTCTTTTTATCTTCTTTCTTTGACTAGCATTGTTTTCCCAGGGTGGGGGGTGCACCATTCCTAAAGGGACTGCAATGCCTTGTTGATGGGTGGAGTGGAAAGCGTTTAATATTGTCGTTTTCAACTGTTTTAATGATTTTAGCATATAAAATCTGTACCGCAGCTCTGTGTTTAGAAATGTGGTCTTTTTTAATCCAAACTGCTTACATTTTGTAAGGATATTAGCAATCGACATTGAAACAGGTCCGTTTCTGGTAAAAAAAAAAAAAAAAAGAGATGGAACTTTTTTTTCCCCTCGGTAACCATGTTGTTCCTGTTTACATTTCACATGCTTTGCTCATCCTTTCATTCGCTATGCGTGTTTGCTTTTTTCAGGGTGTTATAACTTTTTTCAGGCAGCTTTTTACTCTTGTCTAATGCATAAATTGAATTGAGTCCTAGCACAAAAGTCAATTTTGGGAAGCACTTTACTACAATGTAGGCAGTGAAATGTGCAATTTCACTAAACCCAGGGCATATAAAACTCATTTTATAAGGGTCCTCCTTGTAGATACTTGCCCCCCACACCTGGGACACCAGAGGGAAACCCTGGGGATACCTAATATGCCCCAACATTGTAGTTTATCAATTTGTAAGTGCCCCACACCCCGAAGTGAAGTTTGGGCACAATTTGCATTTTAAACTGACCTCAAGCTTCAGCAGTGCACACATGCAAGTGCAGGAAGGGCTGCTGGCCTCTACATTGCCATGCCCTAATATATACTAGGGACTTAAAGGTAGTTTCAATCCCCATGCCCTATTATGTACTAGGGCTTTGTAGGAGAGGTCATGCCAATCATAGGGGTAACCTACCCATGGTGCACCCTAGTGTATGTAGGTGTTTTCACTGTATTTTTAAGTGTCTCTGTCAGCATAGCACTGGCCCTGGCCCTGGGCCTGGTTAGGCAGAGGCCAGGGTCAGTCAGAGGCAGGTACCACCAGTACCAGTCAGCAAAAGGTTGGGGGGTGCCCAGGGCACAGGGTTGCTTTGCAACACTAGAGAAGCAAAAACTCAGAATTTAAAACATAACACCATGGTTGGGGGTTTTCTAATAATCAGAATTGATTTCCATCCTAATGAACCCAATTTCCAACATTAGGATAATGAAATACTGGGGGAAAAGCATAACGTGCTATTCTATACCTTGCATGTTTCATGCTGCTCTTTGGTGACGTAATAGCTCACTGTTCAATGTTAGGATTTTAACTGATAAACTGCAAATAGCAAAAGAACCTCTCAGACAAAAGCAGTAACTCACTGACCTATTTACATAATAAGCATTTTGTGATCTGCGTGGTACACGTTCTTTGCAGCAGGCTTATTAACACACGGTGGCTACCTTACCATGAGTCAAAACTTCCACTAGCCAAACCTCTGATCTCTCTCATTAAGGAACATTAATCACCGAAGTTATCTTCACATTTTTATTGTTGCCTGAAAATTGCTGGAGACCAGGAATGCAGCAGCAGGTACTTTTCAAACCATAATGCGCTTGCAAACACGACGCCCCACCCTAAGTCAGCGACCTTTGTTTGCTTGGTGCCTGAAGATGGAAGATTCATATACATGTTTTCTTAACATTTGGTCTGATTACTATGTGAATGTAAATAACAATAAAGCATACATGCAAACTGTGGCTACATGCCTGCTTATCTCAATATTTCACTTCATATATATGCGATTGTATTTGTTTAACGGGCGGTAATTTGTATAGGGTCACTTGAAAGTCCACAAGGTTGTCCCTGTCCCCCCCAGAATTTTAGTCTCTCCTACGCCCCTGGCTGCATCGATCTCATGTGTAGCCAACGCATCACTAGCTTGATTCCCCGCACAGCCACTCAACTGTTTGTCCTCCCAGCAACAAAATGAAGAGCACCGAGTCTAACAACCCTCCGAGTACAGACTGGACACAAGCAAGGACGGCTCCTGAGAATCAATCAGTTGAGGGGCTCCTCGGAAACCTGTGTCCAAAATGCCCAGGGCGGGCGGGGCCTCCCTTGAGAGGTGGGTCATGAAACTCAAGCTCACACAACAGGACTCTTGGCACAGGGAGTGGGAAGATGTGCCCAGCCGGGGGAAAGCCAGGGCCAGTGCAGGCGACGCTTCTCCAAACGTGCTTCGGTGAAATCCCGGCTTCAGGCAAGGATAGCACCTCAGTGGCACCCCTCTCAAAGAAAACAAAAGGTGGGGGGCAGGGAGGGTCGATGAAACCTTCAGAGGCGGGCTGGCTCCGGCTAGTTCTGGGCCTCCCAGAGAGGGTCATTAAACACATTCTCAGATTCTAAAGCATCCGAGAATAAAAATGGAGCCTTCAATACAAATGAAACTGGGGAAACGGCTTCCATGCTTTCATTATTTTAGATCATTGTAAGTCAGCATTTCGCAGAAGTATGTTTTTGGCGAAGAAAACCGCGGTTTTCGCCAAAAACTTACGTCTGCAAAAACGCCTGGGCAGCCTTGTAAATATTGCGATGTGCACACGAGCAATATTTACAAGGTTGTACTGCCCAGTGACGCCCACTTTGCATCTCATTAGAGATGTTAAGCGAGGCGTTGGGAAAACGGGTGCTAACATGCGCTAATGCATGCTAGCACCGGCTTGTAAATAGGGCGATAAAAATATTGACGCTTTAGTGTCAAAAAGTGCCGCTAAAGCGGCGATACTGCCCTTGATAATATGCCCCTTGAGGCATATTAGGTTTGGGAATCTAAAGTTTGCCCCAGTAGAGTCCCCCTGGAGTTCTGGGTGGTTCGGCCCTGTCCATGCTCATCGCTTGCATTAAGATGGCTGCCTCTGGGGCGAGCAGCCAGGCTAAGGTTTCGGTGAAAAGGTCCTTGAAGGGTTCACTCCGGCCAATCCTTCAGTAGGGTGCACCCACCAGGACAGCCATGTAGGGGTAGCAGCCGGGGGAGCTTGAGGACAGGGCGTTGGGAAATAGCTGCACTGATGGCCCGGTGCCCTCTGCACCCTGCGCACAGTCTGACATTTTGGGAAAGAAAGTAAGAAAATGAATTGAATTTTTCATACTTGAGCCCAAAATGATGTGTCGTTAAATCAATCAAAACTCCTGGGGTCGGGGGGGGGAGGGGGGGGGAGCCGTAAATGTAAATGAAGTGGATACATATAGTACCTCCGAGTCGTTGCAGGTGGCCTAATGCCCTGACCTCGGCTTCTGAAGGGCCCTGATTAAAGTGAGAGGCCCTCGGTCAGGAGGGTCAAAGAGGGGCCCGTGCTAGGGGCCCGTGCTAGGGGCCCCTCCGTGGGATCAGTGGCTCCGGCCCCGCCCGGGCCCAGAGTGTGTGGGGGGGGGGTGTAGTCAAAGTCCCAGGTCAGAGGTCGCTGGCCGGAGCGAGGGTTCTAAGATCTCATTGGTTGACATTTGTATTGCTTAAAGTCAAACATTTAAGGATGCTATATTATATTTACAGCTGTGCAGAAAAAGGGTCAAATGAAAAAGAACAATGGCTTGTTTTCCTCTCTCTTCCCTGTGTGTCAATATTACTACTAAACGTGGCACTGACTGAGGACAGCACGCGGACACAAAGCTCATCCACAGACAGGTGTGACTGATCTCCTTAAAAGGCAGGAGTAAGTCATGGGTCAGTCCCTTGCCCGGGGGTTTGCCCCCCCCTTATCTCCTCCAGAGATGGGGGCACCATTGCCCTCTCTGCTGCTGCCAGGGGCAGCACCATCCCAAGTAACCAGCGGCGATGCAGCCTTTAGATACACCTTACCCATGAATAGTGCCCCCGCCCGGGCTGGCCTCGCAGCTTCGGTGGCAGGCAGAGGCTCTTAATGCATCTCATCACAAACAGCGCCCCCCAGTGTCCGGCTGCTGGAGGACACGAGGCGCTCCTACTGGGTCCCCCGGGTTTCAAGGCGCTCAGGGAGCCCCCCCCCCCGGGCCCCGGGAGTCTGCCAGCCTCTGGGAACATCCGAGGGCTGCCCCGTCACAGGGGGCCGGGCATACAGGAGCAGAGGCTTCCGGTTGATTAAGTAGGGTATGATGACTGGCCTTCGATCAGAACACTTTGTGCATAAAAGACAGACAGAGAGACAGACAGACCTCGCACTCAAGGCAGCGCTGTGTGAACACTTTCACCTGAAAAGCACCTGGCCCACCAGCAGCACATGTCCCCTCTGTGCATCAAGAGCAGAATCACCGGTGACTTTTGTTGCAAGGCTAGAAATCCTATAAGAACACTGCAGGGCTGCCCCGGGCCCACGAAGGGGCCCTCCTAAGAGGGCGGCCCCTCCTTATTGCCACAGGATGGCACGAGTCAGCCTCACAGTGTTTGGGACCCTCGAGGGTCCCCCATGCCCGCGTCACTTCCGGGCAGAAGAAGGTGGGGGAGAGGTACATATACCTCTCCCGCCCTCTGTTCGCCCTCTTTTAAACTGCCTTGAACCCGTTTCCCTCCCCACCGCGTACAGGCAGGGACGGGGTGTGTATCTAACTTATTATTTTGTGTTGCAGGCGGAGTTACAGGGCGATCCAGAGGCGGAAAGGTCCAGAAAGTACCCTCTGCAAGAGCACAACAAGGGTACAAAGGCCAAATATCGCATTGGACCCTGGAGGAGCGACGGCGCTGTGTTAGTCCTACAGGCGGTTGTCGACCTGAGCGACCGGGGATTGCCTGGAAGGCTCCGCCTCCTTAGCTGGGGGGGTTTATGAGTAAGGGGGTCGACTGGCGGTCCACCGGTGGGAGGGGCTATCCCCTCCCCCAAATCTAACAAACACCGGTTGGCGAGGTGGACAGGTGGCGAGGGGCTGCCTGCCCTGGGATCGCCCGTAAGATAACCCACCATGTTGGCATATTTGTTATGCAAATAAACCTGCAGCAATTTCTCCACTAAGAATGTGTCTTGTCTGCTTATTTCTCAAATGTATTGCTGTGGGAGGGATGGGGAGTGTTGCTGATTTTGGCACTATGCTTTCCACACATTTATGAGGATGCTGTTCGACCGACGACTGATTCCACTCAGGTTTATTGTGGTTGGCTGTCGCGAACCACACACTGGAAGCTTCTTTTTTTAAACCTTTATTATATTTATGCATAATACACAGCTGTCAGCCTACAACCCAATGGGCCGGCCGCTATGACATCGGACATTACACATTTCACGCAAGCGAATCTCCCCGGCTGCCTACTCAGGGGTAGGCGGCGTAGCATTATAACCGCGCACATGGCGTAAAATCAGGAATCAAATATTGTAGGTTTTGATTTTGAAATTTCGTTGAAATTGAACTAACAACATAAAACATTCACATGGCGAATAAACATGTACAGGGAGTCAAAGGGACAGGGTGGAAGGATCCGAACAGCATAGTATGATAAAGCATATGTCTCGGGATGAAGGGCGGTGAGGAGATAGCTCAGTATACACTAATAGCAAATAAGAGCCTGGAACGCCAGCTAAGGAGACAACTGGACGTCAAAGGTGTATTCTAGTGGGGGAGTGCAAACATTTCCTCTGTAAGTGTTCCACTGGGACCAAATTCTACCCCATTTCTTGGGATTGCCCCGGGCCACATACACCGTCTTTTCTCTGAACATACACCAGTCCATGTTCTCCTTCCAAGCCGCCATAGTAGGTGATCTGTGGGAACCCCAAAGCTGTGCAATGTCCCTCTTGGCCACCATGTTACCAAGAGTCGCCCAAAAAGTCGGGGCCGTGTTGTAGTCCGTAGGTTCCCAGACATTGAGAAGACATCGTCTGGCCTCAGGCAAGAGAGAGACCCCGGTGACTCGTTCCATTATAGCATGCACTCTAGACCAGAAAGCAGCCACATCCGGACACTCCCAAATAATATGCAAAAAGGTTCCACTCATACCACAGCCGCGTTTACATAACCCATCAAGAGAGTAACCCATTCGCATCAGGCGCGGACCAGTGACATATATACGATGGAGGATCTTCAGCTGGACGAAACGGAGGCGGGCTGGGATGGCCACCTCCTTTGGGGAGGAGACGGCCAGCTGCCAATCCTCATCATCCAGCTCCAAGCCGTCTGCGGTCCACGAGGTTCTGAGGCGCTCAAGCAAGTCAAGTCTGTTATTGATAAGCTTTTTATAAAGCAAAGATATGGTACTATCTGGCACGTGGCCATCGAGGATGCGGTCTTCTAGAGGCGAGGATTCAGGGATCTCCGTCCCCGTAGGGAAGACAGAGGTCAAGGCGTGTCGCACCTGAATGTACCTGAAATATTCCTTGTCATCTAACTCATATTCAATTTTGAGCGCCTCAAAAGTCTTAACACTACCCTTGGACCAGAGAGCCTCCACCTTGCTTATACCAATCGTGTCCCATTTATCAAATCCTTTCGTTCTCCACAAATTACCCAAACGGTCAGAATCATACAGCGGTGTTGCCCTTGTTAACCGATCACTCCAACCCATGGCAGCATTCGCGTCATGCCAGACTCGCACAGCAATTTTCGTGGGGCCAGTCAGGGTACCAAGTGGCTTCCTGGAATACAGTGCCCTATTAAAATTCCCGCCCGGAAGGAGATGTTTGTCCATTGCAAAAGCAGGAGTATGACCAGGGGCGTAAGTCACGTGATTGACAGCACTAAGCTGCGAGGCCCAATAGTAGCGTTTAATATCTGGGAGGGCAATGCCACCATCATACCATGGCAGGGTAAGCTTGGGCAAAGAGATTCGAGCACGCCCATCCCAAATTAGTTGCCGCTGAAGGCCCTCAACTTCACGGAAATACCTCGGAGGTATAGGATCAAAGAAGTTCTGAAGTGCGTATAAGAACCTGGGGAGCAACATCATCTTAAAGAGAGCCGCACGTCCCAATGGGGAAAGGGGCAGACGACGCCACCGCAGGACGTCAAGTTTGATCCGCTGGAGGGGGCCCTGAGGTTACGTTCGTAACGGATGGCAGAGTCCAGCGAGACATAAACCCCCAGGTACTTAAAACCAGTATCAGCCACCTGAATCGGAAATCTACGGGGCAGCGGGGGGAGAACCCCAGCCAAAACGTAGACACATGACTTGGTCCAATAGATGACGAGACCCGAGTTCTTCCCGAAGGAGGTCAGAACATCGAAAAGCACATTCAGAGACTTCCGAGGGGAGGTGAGGTAGAGGAGGATGTCATCCGCATAGAGCGAGACGCGATCCTCAAAGTCGGGAGTCCACTGAATTCCTCTGATCGAGGGTACCCAACGAAGCCACTCGGCCAGCGGCTCCAGAGCGAGGGCAAACAGCAACGGAGACAATGGACAACCCTGACGGGTGCCACGTCCGAGCGTGAAAGTGCCAGAGACCCTGCCATTCACAACCACCTGGGCCAACGGTCGTTCATAAAGGAGCTGAACCCAGGCGATGAAGTTAGAGCCAAACCCAAACTTAGCGAGAGCTGCCCAAAGATACGGCCATTCTATCGTATTAAAAGCCATGGTAGCATCGAGGGAAGCCAAAATGGCCGGCTCCGTCAGGGTCCCAGCTCTCGCGAGAACTCCGTGGAGTCTCCTGAGATTAAGGGCGGTATTCCGGTGTGGGATGAAGCCGGACTGATCCGGATGGATCAAGTCGCCTACAACCTTAATCAGCCGATTAGCTAGCAATTTAGCGAGTATCTTGGGTTCAGCATTGAGTAATGAAATGGGCCGGTATGAAGCACAACGGTCGCGTGGCTTACCCTCCTTGTGAATCACAACAATGGTGGCCAGGCGCTGATCAACAGGAAGGAGACCAGTTTCGAGTGCTTCGAGAAACATATCCCTCAGATAGGGCGCCATTTTGTCGGGTCGCAGTTTGTAAAGCTCAATGGGCAAGCCATTGGGCCCCATAGCCTTACCAGATCGAAGGGAGCAAATGGCTCCAGCGATCTCATCCACTGTAAGGGGCGCATCCATCAGGGTCCTATCCTCCTCAGAAAGGCAGGGCAACACGATATCGCGCAGCAACAAACGGGAATCACACTCATTCCTATCGCTCACCGAAGCATAGACAGTCTGGAAATGGTCCACAAAACAATCAACAATCCCAATCGGGTCAGACACATGTTCACCACCCAACCGTTCGATCACCGGCACAACCCGATTCGCTCTCTCCTTCCTATCCAACCACGCAATGAGCTTACCTGCCTTATCACCCACATCATATATTCGACCCTGTTGCTCTCTATTCATAACTTTAGCAGCATCAGTCACCAGGGCTCTGTAATCGGCCTGCTTTAAAGCAAGGGAGTGTAAAGTTGCAGGGGTATCATTTCCACCTAGGTCACTCTCAAGTACCGATATCTCATATTCGAGACGCGCCAGTTCTACATGTTTGGCCTTCTTAGCCGCAGCAATCAATGACAGGGAATAACCACGAACAACAGTCTTGAAAGCCTCCCACAATGAAACAGAGGAAGAAACTGACCCCACATTTTCAGTAAAGTAACAATCAATGGCCTTGATCAGTTCTGAGCGCGTCTTGGGGTTTCGCAAATGCCATGGATTTATAGGAGCAACTCTCCCCACACAACCGACCCCAGCCTCAACACTTAGCCACAATGGGGAATGATCCGAAATGCCCCTGGGGAGGTGACGGACCTCTCGCACAGAGGAAGACTGGGCGAACGGCAATAAGAAATAATCAATTCTAGAGAGACTACCATGGGCCCCAGAATGGAACGTGTATTGTAGTTGTGCGGGATGTAGCATTCTCCAACTATCAACAAGCCCGAAGGTTTCAAGGAGCTCAGCAAGCCACATCTGGGAGTTCGGTAAATCTCTGGGCGGGTATCGATCTAAGTTTCCAGAGACCACGGAATTAAAATCCCCCCCAAGGATAAGGAGACCATCAGGGAGCCCCAGCAAAAGCCGCCCAAGGTCAGCGTAGGTAGTAGCTTGTAGACCCGGGGGGACATATAAACTAACTACTGAAAGCATCTTACCCTCCCATCTCCCTGAAAGTGCGACATATCGGCCCCTGTCATCCCGTGTTATCTCGTCAATCTCAAGGAGCAGAGAGGACCGAATCAGAATGCCCACCCCTCTAGAACCGGAGGTGAACCCGGCGTGAGCGACCAGTCGGTACCCACGTCTATTCATAGCCTGGCAAGCATTCCCTATCAAATGGGTCTCCTGCAATAAAACAATATCAGGGGAATGGCGTCGGAGGAACTGAGACACTACCCCGCGTTTTATCCTGTCTCCCAATCCATTAACGTTCCAGGACAACAATCGCAACTCACCCCCCCCCATCCCAAAAAAGGACCGCTGCCCTCCCCCCGGAAACCCAGTCACAGCAGGATGAGCGCAAAGAATACAGTGCCATGTGAAAGAAACAAATACAAAAACAATAACAATCCCCCCCACCCCCCAACAACCCCCGTTACAACATCCCCCACCCTGCACCCCTGCTTACGACTCGAAAGCCACCCCAACTTGCAGTGTGCCTGTCGCCCTCCCATAACTACACTACACAAAGAACCCAGGAGGAGGAAGGTCCCCTTACACCTGAACCACCCTCGGGCTCAACCATATAAATAGTAAAACAATAGGCATAACTCAGCTGATAAGCAAGTAATAAGAAACCGGACGTCGAGAACCACAATGTCACTCCTGATCCGATGCGCCCCCCTCGGCTCCACCGGGGCGTCCGCTAAGATCGTCTCCTTTTGGCAATGTATCAAGCCAGTCACTGGCGCAGTCTGGTCGGTCAAAGAAAAGGGTTCGTTCCTCATATTCGATGCGCAGTCGAGCTGGAAACAGCATCGCATACTTGAGGCCCAAGTCCCGCAGTCGCCTCTTCACTCCCTGGAACCCCATTCTTTGTCTCTGGACCTGCGGAGTGAAATCCGGGTAGATGTTGATAGTACTGTTGTCGATCTTCAAGGGGCCACGACCACGGGAGGCCTGAAGAATAGCATCTCGATCCCGAAAGTGGAAAAGTCTTGCAATAATAGGCCTCGGGGGGGGCCCCGGTTTAATCTTCCCACCCGGGAAGCGATAAGCACGTTCAACAGCAAAGAATTTGCTGAGTCCGGCGGGGGCAAGCTGCTTGAGGATCAAGTCCTCCACAAGAAGGTCGACAGTAGTGCCCTCGGGATTTTCCGGCACCCCCACCAGGCGTATGTTGTTTCGCCGGGCCCTATTTTCATGCTCGTCCAGCCGTCGGGTCATCAAGTCGTGCGACGATCTTAGGTTACCAATCTCCGACTGTGCATCCGCCACATCAGTAACAAGGCTGGAGGTCTTCAAATCCAAGGCCTTGACCCTCTCATTAGTTTTGGCCAAGTCGGCTCTGATAAGTGTGACATCAACAGCCACGATATAGATTTTGGCGGCGAGGGCCTCATACTGTTGTCCCATATCAGCTTTCATTCCAGTAATGGCACTCACGAGGTCCTGGAGAGAAACCTCCGTTGGCGCAGTGGAGTCCGTCATGGGGTCTGCAAGAGTACGGCTAGTACCGCCGGGGGATCCCTTCGGTTGCGTATAACGGTCCATAACATTAGACTGAGTAGGTCCCCCGCGGACCGGCGTCTTTGTCTTGCGCTTCTCGAACTCAGGTTTAAAGGCCATGTTGGGAGCTGCGCCCCGAAGGGGCCCTCGGGACCTGGTGAAAATGGCCGACGTTGGTGGGATCCAGAATTCGAAAGTTAGGGCCAAAACAGTACAAAGTCAGTTGAGTGGTAGGCCAAGGATAAACCGATGTGGTGGGACACTGCAGCGGGTCGGAATTGAACCGTCTTGGGAGCCGATCCGCTCATTGAATAGTTACTCAAGGGTCCGAGGAGAAATCGAAACCGAAAGCGAGACTGAGGCCGACTGGGGAGATGTCCCTCCGGCCGTTGTTGTTGACTTACTCCCCAGCCCAAGAAGCAGCAGAGTCCCCTGTCTCGTCTGGGGTGGGCCCAGAAAGTAGAAGTCGGCGTAGAATCGGTTCCCGATGTCCAAACTCAAATTTTAAAAGGATGATAAAATCAGCGAGAGTAGGTCTTCAAAAGCCCATAATCATAAACAGGATATCTTGAGGATATTCGCAAGAGGGCGGCGTGGGTCTCGGGAGCTCTCTGCTCACGCGACAATCTTGGACGCCCGCATAGCTCCTCCTCGCACTGGAAGCTTCTTGAACAAGCATTGGCATAGCCAATAGGTCTCGCCTTTTGGACCTCATAAGTGTTTAGCCATGCAGCACATTATCCTGGACGCTGTGCCACCACACTCAACAGTTATACAATTACTACACACGGGATCAGTTCAGGGATTCCAATTCAGGAATACATACTTGCCTCAGGAAACATTTATTAACACCTTCCAAGAGTTTTTAACGCACAGACAGAAAGACAAGTCCCTCGATGCAACTCAACAGCACTATAACATTCTATCTGCAACGGCTTCACTAGAGTATTGAACAGCGTATGGTGCACTTAGTTTACAGCACCCCTCTGTCTCTCAAGCACTACTACACTGCTCCATCCTGCCATTTTTCCCCATCTTTATGCAAGAGATCCATATATCAGCAGCATACACAGACACAGCAAGTGAAGTTCATTTGTTCGATCTTTGTGGTTATTCTGTGGAGTGTGTGGTGCTCTTTTTATCCTATCCCTGTAGTACATACCAAGAGGGCACACTACTGAACTACTTCTGTAAAGCTATACAGCGTGAGCACACACACAACACATCGACACTCACAAGGGAATAGAATCGAGTGCATGTTTTTTGGGCGTGATTTGTATGTGTGCCCTTTGGTTGAGTGGCATGCAGAACTCAGAGTATGATACAGATAGGCAGTATCGTTGTAGAAAAATACAAAAACGCATTCTTGTGTTATTGAATACTAGCATGAAATTTTAGAGCGCAGCAGCTTCTTTCTGCTGCAGACGCAGAAATAACAAAAACATAAGTACAGCGAGTGGGGATGATCTATAACAATACATTCAACAGAACACAACAGATGTAAGGGCACACAGACTAGGTGCGGGGACAAAATGCCGCTTGGTGTAAGCCGCTTGTTCGCCATAAGTGTGGCAGGGTATGCTCAGACGTATGTCCCTTGCTCACTTTGCCACTGGATTCAAGCAAGCCGGGCTGAAGACGGCTGAAATGCCAGAAACCGGTCCTCGGAAGCTTGTTTCCGGTCCAGGGAAAGCATGGCTTGGCAGTTCGGGCTGGACTGTTCCCATGAGGCACAGGGTCAGACTGATTTGCATATAGCCATGTCTGAACTGGGGTGGCAGAGTGGGCTAAAGAACGGTGATGGATTAAACCCAGATCTGTTGACTCGGTGTGAGTGATTGGTTCAGATGCTCCGTCCATCACCACCCCCTTTTGTAGCGCTTGCTGTAAGCAGCACCCCTGGGGCGGCAAGGGAACAAAACAATTTGAAGGCATGAGGACGGAAGGCAAAAATCATGAGCCTCCCCAGCACAAATTAGCTGTATTGGGAGAAGGACTAAGAATAAAAGTAACAATAGCAGAATGAAAATGCGTTGAATGTGTGGAGTTAATTTAAAAATGGTATGGGTGCAGAAGAAAAGAAAGTTGCTGGCAGTTGGGCTGTGTATGTTATTAGGAAGGGGTACAACAAAAGTCCTGTGCACACAGGTAGGTATATGTAAATATCATCAAAAGTGAAAGAACAATTCGTAGCGAATGAAACAAGGTAGACACATATAAATGGTTTCTTTCAAATGAAATGTATTGAATCTTCCTTCAGGAAGGGTGACTTCAAAAGAGAACAACCAGCCAACACGTGTTTCGTCAAGCGGGCACTGAACCCATGACTCTTCAGGGCTGTGAAATGTCAACAGATACAGGTTCATATAGCCAGTGATAATTCCGACCCGTCACGAGCGGGTAAAGGTGAAGTACCATTAAAACGATATCCCAAAAACACTCGGGAGGACGGGCGGGTACAGCCATTTTCACGGAGATCTGTGAAATCGGCGAAGGAGAGACGGGTAGTGTCTATCTTCAATGCTGGACTTCATTTCACAGCCCTGAAGAGTCACGGCAGCATTGCCAACGCTGACCAACACATCTGACATTCTTACAGTGCATGCATATCTCCTATCTAAAGGCACTGAACCAAGTCAAAAGCATCTCTTAAGTACTTGAGAAATAATAATAAGTTGCGTGCTTTGCTTTCCCTTTATTGCATATGCATCGACCGCGCCCAGCCAGGATCAAACTCGAACAAAAGAGGACTGATATCCCCTTAGCTTCTGCCTTTATCTCGGACCTTGCAGGAGGTGAAAATAAAAAAGCATCTTCCCTGCCTGCACGTTGCTGCTGGGAATGGAAAACAGACAACATGCAGGTGCTGCTGAACGTGTCCTGGTGTCTGAAAATTACACCAGGTTAAGTTCAGCATATTTCAGTAGGACCCAACTTCTTGGCAGGGTGGACTATGTCTTCATTGTGAAACGGTGCGTGGACGCCGTCTCCCGCATGTACCCCCAACTTGTGTCCTAGCATTGTCAACTTTGTATGCCTGCACCACTGATATTTTAAAGTCAAATAACATCTGGAAAACAATAATACTCTCTGAAAACAACTGACGAGTGTTATACACACAGGCCTCCTTCCCAGAAATTACAAACATTCTCATCCCTCTTAGAAACCGGGTGAAACGTCCCCCTTATTATTCGTTGCTGGGCATCTTCAGTCTGAAATAAACACGACTTTCATTAACAGTGACCTCACATTTAAAATAATTATTGGCATATTATCAAGGCAGGCAATAAAATTATCGCCGCTTTAGCGGTAGAAAACTGCCGCTAAAACCGCGATAATGGGCTTGACAATATGCCCTGTGGTATTCCAATTGAAGCCCATGTTAGATGTACTTCACATCTTCCCTCAGTGTCATAAAGAATAGACATTGCGGTATTTACTCATTCTAAATAAAGGTCTTGAGATACCAATACGTGTGTTTTCTAGTTTCCTTGCGCTCTCAACTGTCCGCATTAGAGTGTACACCAGCAGATCCACTAAGCCTAACATATTTCCCCGTTTGATAAAAAGAGTACCACCGAGTTTGACACAATGGGTCAGATGTATCAACATCCTGATGTGCGAATCTCAAATAGTGATTTTTTAGAAATTGCTATTTGAGATTAGCAAATAGGGATGTATGTAGAAAATCGCACTTTTTTTGCAATTTCTTAAAATTCCGTAGTTGCGATTCGCAAATTGCGAATCGCAATTAAGGAATATTTTCCCATTCATTTCTATGGGCCAGGAGGCCCATAGGAAGGAATGGGAAGTTATTCTCAATTTGTGATTTGCAATTTGCTAATCGCAAATTGAGAATAATTTCAAGGGTGCAAGGGTGTCTTAAGGACACCCTGCTGCACCCCTGAAATTTACATGTGTGCACATATGGCGCACATACATGCCCTAAGGGTATGTATGAGCGCCATATGGCACCTTTACAAATGCCAAAAAGTGCATTTGTAAAAGTAATCGCAAATTAACACCAACTACAAATTGGTGGTAATTTGCGATTTCTTAATGTGAAATTGCAAAACTTGATTGCTTCTTTCTATAGAATTTAAGGAATCGCTTTTTGCGATTCCTTAAATGCTTGCGCAAAACTAAGGAATCGCAAATTTTGCGATTCCTTAATTTTGCGATGCGGTTTTCTTCATACATCACATTTGCCAATTTTTTTGTCGCAAACGCTGCTTTTTTGCGAATCGCAGCATTTGCGACAAAAAAAACGGATGATACATCTGCCCCAATATCCCTTACTCATTTGCATTATGTATAGAATGGCTCCTGAATCCTGTGACGGTTTGGTTGGATGATTTTGCATTGCCTGATGGAATAAACATTTGTGTAGGAATGTTGTGGATGGAGGAGATGTGCTTGGCAAAGGGGTTTCTGATTCCAATCAATGCTTAATATGGGAAAGAAGGAATGTAACAATTAATAATACAGAAGGAAGTGAGTAAGGTGGTAAGTAAACTGGAATGCAATCACCTCAGTTTTAAAGCAAACATTTGCTAAATCATGCAATATGGATCACATGATAGTTTTCATCAACAAAGCAGATTAATTTCACATTAATAAGATGCATTTAGCATTTATTTATTTAGAATCAGTTCTGATTCTTCTCAAGTTTCTTATCATTGTAGCTTTTTTTCAGACAAACGATGACGAGTTGACAGTCTGGGGCATAAAGTGGTACCTCCTAATATTCAAGGATTAGGTAACTGAATTTTCTTCCATACCATTGTGAAGGGAAATTGCTGAGGAAAACTGCTATCCAAATAATCATTTAGTTGCGCATAAATAGTTGTTTATGTTGTTTTTTTCCGATATTTAGCCATTTGCAACAGGGTCAAAAGTCAGTGTGTTAATATGGATATTATGTGATATTCCTTTATAACTTTAATTTTTAAATTGTAAAGGAGGAGATGTCAGTGCGTCCATCAGCTAGCACACTTGAAGCTATATAACAAAGTGTAGTTGATAGCTCATAAATAAACTTGGTACTGCATGTGCCTCTTTCAGTGATCTGTGTGATTCGATGCTGCACCAGAGCTGCTCTTACTCCCTATAATCCTATTCCTCATCATGGCTTGAAAGTACCCCTCCTGGTTGTAGCTGTGAGTAGTCACTCGTCTTAGGTTATCGTGTGTCCTATTTAAACCTGCATGATGCCCTTACAATAATAGACCTCTGCCCTGTTTGTTGCTCACGGTAACGTATTATTGCCCAAACTCCTCTGCTGTTGATGGTTGTGTACTGAGGGTCTACGTTGTAGATATGTTTTGCTCTATTCTTCCTGATCTGTTGAGCACACTGCCCTTTTGCTTGCATGCCCTCCCTCCTCACCCCCCAGTTTTAATAGTACTCCACTCCTACGTGAGTGCTGGTGGTATTGTGTCATTGTCCCTCCCTTCTTGTGTTTCCGGCAGAGCCAGTGTCAGCTGCTCGACTAGTGGGCAGCGTGATGTTTGCTTTGCGAGCTGTCAGTCCCAAGTATGATACCGGTGCTGTGCGATGGCTCTGGGCGATGGTTCCGAGATAGGAGGAGCGGTCTTTTACTCACGTAGTGCTCATAGAATTTGGAGAGCCGCAGTTTGCTGTGGTTGTTGAAGATAAGTATGGCTTTGATCATGCTGAGGCCGGCGCAAGGTTATGGGGGCGCCGGGTACAGTGTTGTGGCCGGGGTCTCCTCTCGCGTAATCGCCTCTTCTGCTCAAGACAACTCCTCTCTCGGTCATTAGGTTCTGACACAAGCGCGCATGCTCACGCAGCCACCATGTCCAGAGCAGGATAATTCAATACTATCGCAAATCCCATGGAACAAATCTTCACTAGGAAAGTTTGGAGAAGAGCTATTTGCAAAAAGAAAACAAGGACTGTGGAAAGTTAGCATGCGCATCGCCAGCCAAAACTGCATAACTGGCCAAATTAAAGGTATCCATCTCATGAATAAAGCACAAATAAAACAAGCGCAAGCACCTCGCTCTCACAAGTGGGGGGAGTGCGGCCGGCCGAAAGCAGGGACGCGCAGCTTTTACCTTGTGGGAGCGAGCGCGATAATTACTACTAGATGGCCCGGTCGTTCCCGCTAAGGGAAGGCCAAACGTGCACGTGTTGCCATTGAAGGCAATGCAACATGTGCACGTTTTTGGGACAAAAACTGTAGCAATTGCTACAGGTCTTTTTCCTAAGTAGCACATGCGCGCTGCGTAGGCGAGACCTAAAAAGGAGTTTCAGTTAAACATGACCTTAAAGGGTGCACTTCCCATTGATTGGTTACATGGTGCTGATATCACTGGTTGTGGAACATTGGTCTGAAAATGCTCTCTTTGTTTTCCCTTTTCCTGTCAATCTAAGTTTTAAGTCCTTTGTTTCTTTTTACTGCTAGAAAAAAGCCAGTACTGCAACAGTGACTCCTCCTCACCCTTGGGCAGATTTATGACGACTGGCGCATCCCTGCAAATCAGCAGGGATGCGCCAGATAAGATGGGCCACACAAGTTTACCCTTGCGCCACCACTGATGCGCCGCATTTACAATGTGGCACATCATGGCGCAAGGATAAACAGATGCGTGACTCATCTCCTGTGAGAAGGGTGGCACATTGCTGGAGTCTTGTCGCAAGTGCGACGCAACTCCAGCAATGCTCGTGGCCTGCCTATACACAACGTGGTGCCTCAAGCCTTATGCCTGCTTCAAGCAGGTGCAGGGTTTTGACGCAGCGGAGTCGGAAAAGTGACTGAGTGGAATTTTGTAGATTTCACTCAGGCACTTTTACGAGGTGTTCCTGCGCTGGACGCCCCCCCCCCCGGCTTTACAACGTGATGCATCTCCCTAGACGTAAATAGGACACAGCGTGGCGTATGGTTTATGCTACCGTCGCAAAAACAACAGGTGATGGACAGAATGCAGAACATTGTCATATATTCACCCCAGTACAGAGATCAGGGCCTAAATCCATCGTTTTTTTGCACTCCACACCACCCTGGGTCATTTCCTCATCGTTTACGGAGTGCACCTTGGGTACTCCCTGCCGGGCTTCACACCTGCAGCACATTGGTAAATGAAAATGTGTGCACCTGAATGTCTTTCTATTGCATTGTTATCTGTATTTCTTGTGACAGAAAACTGAATAAACCAATTTGAAAAAAGAAAGGAAAAAAAAGTCATCAACTCTTGTCTGTAGAAGTATGGAATGGATCAGTGAGGGGATGATAAAAAATGATAAATAAAAATGGGAATGTTTGCTTGCCTTCTAAACAAATGTGTTTAGTTTTGCAAGGGGGATCCAGTAGTCTAGTAGCGTGCTATCATAGAATTCGAATTCTATGGTTTTTATAAAGCACATGGCGACCCGGAGGCCTCCCAGGGCTGCAGGCAGACCCAGTTGGATCATAGATAGTCGAGAGGGAGCCCATCGCGAAACTGCTGGGTCTTCAAAAGGGAGGTTCGTGCTGCAGGAGGCGCACTGCCAGAGGGAGAGACTTCCAGAGTCTGGGAGCAAAAAAAGAGGAATAACGTCTGCCCATCGGGCTCTGCGGGATCCTCCGTAGGTTGGCTGAAGGATCTGAGGGTTCTCCCAGTTAGATACGGGGAAGCTATAGATCTCAGCAGTAGGGGCCTCTATTGTTTATTGCCCTGTGTATAATGCATATGGTTTTAAAGTGTACTCAGCATTCCACAGGGAGCCAGTGGAGGTCTCTGAGCCCTGGCGGCAGACTGATGCTTTAGGATGTCCATCAAAAGTCGAGCAGCGGCATTCTGCAGAGTCTGCAGCCTCGAAAACCACCTAGCGGGGGGAGCCAAGGTACAAGGCATTCCCGCAATCCTGAGGTGAGTGTACACGAGCCTGCACGATTACTCTTCTAGCTGAAAAGGGGAGGAGGTGGAGAACCATCCTCTGTAACTTCAAGACACCGTTACAGTGGGCAGCAAGTTTTTGGGCTTGACAGTCCATCTTGAGATGGGAGTCAGGCCACATTCCAAGGCTCTTTATTGATTTTTTCAGGGTGGGCAGCTTGCTCAAATAGTCAGGTAGAGGACAAAAGACTAGCTATGAGGCTCGTTCAGATTGATTTTAATGCAGAAAGCAAATGAATAGCATCTTTGCGTTTTGGGCTAAAGCTGTGTATCTTATTACCATCGCCAACACCGTATAAGCATGATCCAAAACACTTGTGGGCAGATTTACAAGCCCCGGACGCCACTTTTGCACCGCCGTTCTGTGACGCGACCAACCCCTGCTATCCAGCCCCCAGCCCCCGCTGTCCAGCCCCCGCTGTCCAGCCCCAGTGTCCAGCCCCAGTGTCCAGCCCCTGCTATCGAGCCCCCGCTGTCCAGCCCCCGCTATCCAGCCCCCGCTGTCCAGCCCCCGCTATCCAGCCCCCAGCCCCCGCTGTCCAGCCCCCAGCCTCCGCTATCCAGCCCCCGCTATCCAGCCCCCGCTGTCCAGCCCCCGCTATCCAGCCCCCGCTGTCCAGCCCCCAGCCCCCAGCCTCCGCTATCCAGCCCCCGCTGTCCAGCCTCTGCTATCCAGCCCCCGCTGTCCAGCCCCACTGTCCAGCCCCTGCTGTCCAGCCCCCGCTGTCCAGTCTCCAGCCCCCAGCCTCCGCTATCCAGCCCCTGCTATCCAGCCCCTGCTGTCCAGCCCCCGCTGTCCAGCCCCCGCTGTCCAGCCCCACTGTCCAGCCCCCGCTGTCCAGCCCCACTGTCCAGCCCCTGCTGTCCAGCCCCTGCTGTCCAGCCCCCGCTGTCCAGCCCCAGTGTCCAGCCCCAGTGTCCAGCCCCCGCTGTCCAGCCCCACTGCCCAGCCTCCGCTGTCCAGCCCCCGCTGTCCAGTCTCCAGCCCCCAGCCTCCACTATCCAGCCCCTGCTGTCCAGCCCCCGCTGTCCAGTCCCCAGCCCCCAGCCTCCGCTATCCAGCCCCTGCTATCCAGCCCCTGCTGTCCAGCCCCCGCTGTCCAGCCCCCGCTGTCTAACCCCACTGTCCTGCCCCCGCTGTCCTGCCCCCGCTGTCCAGCCCCCGCTGTCCAGCCCGCCCCTGCTGTCCAGCCCCCGTTGTCCAGCCCCAGTGTCCAGCCCCCACTGTCCAGCCCCACTGCCCAGCCTCCGCTGTCCAGCCCCCGCTGTCCAGTCCTCAGCCCCCGCTATCCAGCCCCCGCTGTCCAGCCCCCGCTATCCAGCCCCCGCTATCCAGCCCCCGCTGTCCAGCCCCCGCTGTCCATCCCCCGCTGTCCAGCCCCCGCTGTCCAGCCCCCGCTATCCAGCCCCCGCTGTCCAACCCCCGCAGTCCAACCCCCGCTATCCAGCCCCCGCTATCCAGCCCCCGCTGTCCAGCCCCCGCTGTCCAGTCCCCAGCCCCCGCTATCCAGTCCCCAGCCCCCGCTATCCAGCCCCCACTGTCCAGCCCCCGCTGTCCAGCCCCCGCTATCCAGCCCCCGCTATCCAGCCCCCGCTGTCCAGCCCCACTGTCCAGCCGCCGCTGTCCAGCACTCGTTGTCCAGCCCCCGCTGTCCAGCCCCTGCTGTCCAGACCCCGCTGTCCAGACCCCGCTGTCCAGTCCCCAGCCCCCGCTATCCAGCCCCTGCTGTCCAGCCCCTGCTATCCAGTCCCCGCTGTCCAGTCCCCGCTGTCCAGTCCCCGCTGTCCAGCCCCTGCTGTCCAGCCCCTGCTGTCCAGCCCCCGCTGTCCAGCCCCCGCTGTCCAGCCCCCAGCCTCCGCTATCCAGCCCCGCTGTCCAGCCTCTGCTATCCAGCCCCCGCTGTCCAGCCCCACTGTCCAGCCCCCGCTGTCCAGCCCCCGCTGTCCAGTCTCCAGCCCCCAGCCTCCGCTATCCAGCCCCTGCTATCCAGCCCCTGCTGTCCAGCCCCCGCTGTCCAGCCCCCGCTGTCCAGCCCCACTGTCCAGCTCCCGCTGTCCAGCCCCACTGCCCAGCCTCCGCTGTCCAGCCCCCGCTGTCCAGTCTCCAGCCCCCAGCCTCCACTATCCAGCCCCTGCTGTCCAGCCCCCGCTGTCCAGTCCCCAGCCCCCAGCCTCCGCTATCCAGCCCCTGCTATCCAGCCCCTGCTGTCCAGCCCCCGCTGTCCAGCCCCACTGTCCTGCCCCCGCTGTCCAGCCCCCGCTGTCCAGCCCCCGCTGTCCAGCCCGCCCCTGCTGTCCAGCCCCCGATGTCCTGCCCCAGTGTCCAGCCCCCGCTGTCCAGCCCCACTGCCCAGCCTCCGCTGTCCAGCCCACGCTGTCCAGTCCTCAGCCCCCGCTATCCAGCCCCCGCTGTCCAGCCCCCGCTGTCCATCCCCCGCTGTCCAGCCCCCGCTGTCCAGCCCCCGCTATCCAGCCCCCGCTGTCCAACCCCCGCTGTCCAGCCCCCGCTGTCCAGCCCCCGCTATCCAGCCCCCGCTGTCCAACCCCCGCTGTCCAACCCCCGCGATCCAGCCCCCGCTATCCAGCCCCCGCTGTCCAGCCCCCGCTGTCCAGTCCCCAGCCCCCGCTATCCAGTCCCCAGCCCCCGCTATCCAGCCCCCACTGTCCAGCCCCCGCTGTCCAGCCCCCGCTATCCAGCCCCCGCTGTCCAGCCCCCGCTATCCAGCCCCCGCTGTCCAGCCCCACTGTCCAGCCGCCGCTGTCCAGCACTCGCTGTCCAGCCCCCGCTGTCCAGCCCCACTGTCCAGTCCACAGCCCCCGCTATCCAGCCCCCGCTGTCCAGCCCCCGCTGTCCAGCCCCTGCTGTCCAGCCCCCGCTGTCCAGTCCCCACTGTCCAGTCCCGCTGTCCAGTCCCCGCTGTCCAGTCCCCGCTGTCCAGTCCCCGCTGTCCAGCCCCTGCTGTCCAGCCCCTGCTGTCCAGACCCCGCTGTCCAGACCCCGCTGTCCAGTCCCCAGCCCCCAGCCCCCGCTATCCAGCCCCTGCTGTCTAGCCCCCGCTGTCCAGCCCCTGCTGTCCAGCCCGTGCTGTCCAGCCCCCGCTGTCCAGCCCCCGCTGTCCAGCCCCCGCTGTCCAGCCCCCGCTATCCAGCCCCCACTGTCCAGCCCCCGCTGTCCAGCCCCCGCTATCCAGCCCCCGCTATCCAGCCCCCGCTGTCCAGCCCCACTGTCCAGCCGCCGCTGTCCAGCACTCGCTGTCCAGCCCCCGCTGTCCAGCCCCCGCTGTCCAGTCCACAGCCCCCGCTATCCAGCCCCCGCTGTCCAGCCCCCGCTGTCCAGCCCCCGCTGTCCAGCCCCTGCTGTCCAGCCCCCGCTGTCCAGTCCCCGCTGTCCAGTCCCGCTGTCCAGTCCCCGCTGTCCAGTCCCCGCTGTCCAGCCCCTGCTGTCCAGCCCCTGCTGTCCAGACCCCGCTGTCCAGACCCCGCTGTCCAGTCCCCAGCCCCCGCTATCCAGCCCCTGCTGTCCAGCCCCTGCTGTCCAGTCCCCGCTGTCCAGTCCCCGCTGTCCAGCCCCTGCTGTCCAGCCCCTGCTGTCCAGCCCCCGCTGTCCAGCCCCCGCTGTCCAGCCCCCAGCCCCCAGCCTCCGCTATCCAGCCCCGCTGTCCAGCCTCTGCTATCCAGCCCCCGCTGTCCAGCCCCACTGTCCAGCCCCCGCTGTCCAGCCCCCGCTGTCCAGTCTCCAGCCCCCAGCCTCCGCTATCCAGCCCCTGCTATCCAGCCCCTGCTGTCCAGCCCCCGCTGTCCAGCCCCCGCTGTCCAGCCCCACTGTCCAGCTCCCGCTGTCCAGCCCCCGCTGTCCAGCCCCACTGTCCAGCCCCTGCTGTCCAGCCCCTGCTGTCCAGCCCCCGCTGTCCAGCCCCAGGGTCCAGCCCCAGTGTCCAGCCCCCGCTGTCCAGCCCCACTGCCCAGCCTCCGCTGTCCAGCCCCCGCTGTCCATTCTCCAGCCCCCAGCCTCCACTATCCAGCCCCTGCTGTCCAGCCCCCGCTGTCCAGCCCCCGCTGTCCAGTCCCCAGCCCCCAGCCTCCGCTATCCAGCCCCTGCTATCCAGCCCCTGCTATCCAGCCCCTGCTGTCCTGCCCCCGCTGTCCAGCCCCCGCTGTCCTGACTGGGAGCGTGAGCACAGTGAGGAGAGGGCCCGGGTCTCACACCATGAGGGTGGTGGGTCAGAGGGGAGCCCTGAAGAGTCTGAGGAGGGAGAAGATGATAGCACAGGGACGCCAGCAGATAGTGAGGACCCCATAGGTAGGGAGTCCCTTGCTGGGTCCAGTTTAGGAGGCAGCGCCTCATCCCTTTCCCTGTCCCCAGAGGAGCTGGAAGATAGGAGGAGAGAAAGGGAGCACCAGCTGGCTTTAGAAAAGCTCAGGTTGGAGCATGCCCAGGCTATGGCACAGCTGGGCATTAGAAAGCAACAGCTGGAGGTTAAGAAGCAACAGCTAGAGACCGAGAGGGTCTTAGCGCAGGAAAGGATAGAGGAGGCTGAGAGGGCCTCCACCAGAGGCGAAGTAGCTCTGGAGGGTAGACTATCCCCTGCGCGCAGTGTTGAGTTTCTGGATCCCCCAGGGAGGGTTGGGTCCAGTGGTGGCAACTATTTAAATCTCAGTCTAGAAAGTCCCAGTTCCCAGAGTATGGTTCCTGTTTCCCCAGAGGAGGAGAATAGGTTGAGGTTTAGGAACCTTAGGAAACCGTCTCATCAGTCTTGGGAAGACTTTGAGGATGACTGTTGTAGAGCCCTGTGTGATTGGGTACGGGAGCCCACGAAATGTGATTGGGACCTATTGCTCGATATGTTTCTCAGAGAGCAGTTGCTCAGTTGTTGTTCACCAGGGTTGCGCCAACACCTGTTAGGGTGTGGATTGTCTGAACCATGTGAGCTGGCAGAGGAAGCAGACCGCTGGGAAGGGACCAGAGGTTCTGTAGAGTCATTGGTGAGTGACTCCAAAAGTAGTGGGTCAGGGATCTTCCAGCCCAGCGTGGTGGAAGAGGCTCAGTGTAGCCCAGCGAGGTCCCAGTATAGTGAGAAGGGTGGAGGGGCTGACTGCCTGGCTCAGTGGAGCAGGAGTCAGTGGGTGGCTGAGAGCCCCCAGAGGCCCGAAGCCCTGTCTCAGAACCTGGGTGGTTTCTTGAGGGAACACCAGGTTGGGGACCTAGGCTGTCCTGTTAACCCAGTTGAGGAGGATCTCCTAGTGAGTAGAGGACCTGGAGCGTCTGTAACCAGAGCTCCTATGGTTCTAGAGTCTGGCAGTACCGCTCCGGTAGGGAGGGTACAGGAGTCCAGAGTGAGGAGTGATTGGGGGAGTTCCCCAGTGGAAGGACCAGTGGGTCAAGGACTACCCAGTTGGGCTAGGTTCCCGTGTAGTGACCATGGTAACACCACTTCTGGTCTGGGGGATCGTCACGCACTGTCAGGTGGACAGAGGGCGGGAGATCTGCGCCAGACAGACAGTCACGCAACAGATGTGACATTTGTTAGCCTCAGGGGGATTGCGTGTGAATCCCCAGAAGTCCTGGAGTGCCAGGCAATTGTTCCACCGAAGGTTCTAGACCAGAGGTTGGGAGGCCAGGTTCAGGATCAGCCTGACCTGAAGGGTAGGACGACTGTAACCAGTGTCCTGACCGGTTCTTCTTCCAGAGGAACTTCTCCAGGTGGGAGAGGGCAGACCTCTGGAAGGGGGTGCAGAGGGTGGGAGAGCCCACCTCTGACCCCGGTGCAACCTGAGTGGATAAGTCCTGGGTTGGAATGGCGTTCTAGGGGTACCCCTCGCAGAGGGAGGAGGAACCCTAGGAGAAGAGGTAGGGGGAGGAGAGCCTTCCCTGAGACTCCTGGTCCGCCTGAGGTTGTAGGCCTTAGGCTGGAGAACCAGTGGCAGTCTAGTCCTGTCTTGCGGACAGGAAGAGTGGAAAATGGCTCCTATGTGCCAGGGGTTACTACCCCCCACTCTGCGAATTGGCATGGACCAGTGGCACCTGGGTGGCCCAGGGCCTGGTCCTGGCCGCGGACAACTTGGGAGTACCAGTGGGGTAGCCCAGTTGGTCCAGACAGTGTGTTTAGAAGGAATCCCATGGGTTCACCGTGGCGTAGAACAGGAGGGTGTCCCTGCAGTTGTGGGCCCGCGTCCGTGTTCTATCGCCCCAAGCAGGGAAGTCCATCACGGTGGTGATTGGTCTCCCCTGCGTTTTGGCTGGAAGGGGGTTATGTTGGACTTTGGCCCTTAGGGCAGGTTCACCCCTAGACTTTTTGCTTGAAATGGTGACCTGGAGATGGTGATTTTTGGATTGTGCGCACTTTCACTGTGTCCCAGTGGAAAGTGCGTGCGCACTCTGAGTGCATGTGCTGAGCTAGGCCTGCCCGCCCATAGGAATGCATGGGGAATGTATGTGTCCCTGGTAGTTCCTGATGCGTGGGGTGTACAGGCTTGAGTCTGGTATGTGTGAACTCGTGAGAGTGAATGCTGCGAGATGGTGTATGCAGCATGTATGTGTCTAGTAGCAAAGCGCCATTTCTAGACATGGCTGTACGTGTGCTGTGAGGGTGCTGGCGTGTGATTGGCTGGAGCTGGCTGGGATGCCAGGCTCCAGGAAGTCTGGATGGGTCTGCCCGGTGGTGAGTGGGAGATTAGCATGAGTGATGTGTGGGAGGAGTGTACCTGTGTCCTGGATGGGCTGGGTTTTCCCCACACAATGCTGGCTCCGCCCCCCTGTGGTGTGTCTAATGACCCAAGCCCTGCCAGTGAATAGAGAGGGTGGTTGAGGTAAACAGAGTACTCAAGAACCAGCTGCGACTGGTTCCGCCCCCACTCTGCACCCTTGAACAAAGGAATGCACTGTATAAAAATGGGGCTGTGTCCCCACAGAGGTTGTTCTCTTCCAGGATCCTGAGGGGGCTGTTGCTGCTGCTGGGCCAGAGGACCGCCACTTGGGCTGTCTCCCTGCCTGGAGACCCAGTGTGCTGGCTCTGGGCCCAGCCCTGCCCCCCGGCCTTGCTGAAGGACTCTGCTGGACCTTTATTTTACTTATAGCGCCTGGGAGCGCTCTATTTTGGTCCTCTAGCGCTTGAGAGCGCTGTATTTGGCATTTAGCGCAGGGAGCGCTGTAAATTGCCTTTTAGCGCTGAGGAGCGCTTTGCCTGCCTAGCGAGTGCCCACCTCGCTTATTTTGGTTAATTTGCCCCCTGGCAGGTGCCCACCCTGCCAGGGACCTTGCCGCTATATTTTAAGTTTACCTCGAGGGAGCCCACTCCTCGGTAAACTCATCCCCCCGCCTACGAGTGCCTGGAACGGGCCGCCGCGCTGCCCGCGACGACCCGGAAGTGCAGGGCCCGTCGGCCAATCACAGCGCGGCCCCGGGGGAAGCGACCGGAAGTCCCGCCCCGCAGCCGCGACCTGGAAGTCAGGCAGGCCGGGGGCAGGAGCGAGGAAACCAGAAGCAGACGGGAGGCTACCCCGTGCTCCGGTGAGGGGAAAAGCCGGCGTCTTTCCTTGTCCCCCCCAGGCTCCCAAAGCGAGGGAGAGCCCGGGGGAGAAGTCTGAGGAGAGCCCCGGGACCAGCGGGAGAGACCCGCCTCCGCTGGAGACCAGCCGGTGAGTGTGGCCGTTCTGGAGGGAGGGGCGCCGGGACACATTGTCGGTGTCCGCCCCCCCCCCCCTGCCGCCCTCGGCAGCGCGACCTCGTGCCCACGTGTTTAGAGCCTGAGAGAGGCTCTGGGGGCATTTTCTGTTGGCAAGCCTTGCGAGGCTCGATTGCCGGCACCGCGTCCCGAGCCTAAGAGAGGCTCCAACGAGTGGGAGCGTTCCCGTTGAGCCACGAGGTGCCCCGGGGGCACCAGTTGAGTTAGGGCCCAGCGAGGCTCTTGGCAAGCATCATTGCTTTGGGTCCCCAGAGCGAGGGACCCCACAGCCCAGCGAGGCTGCACCTTTTGTTGCTGGAGCCCTGAGAGGCTCAGCAGCCCCCTTACTTGTGTAACAGAGCCCCGAGAGGTTCGAGCTGCCCCTTTGGTTTGTGTGGAGCCCAAGAGGCTCCTGGCCCACATCTGTTGCAAAGAGCCCAGAGAGGCTCAGGGGCAGTCCATTTGTTTAGAGCCCAGTGAGGCTCTGGAGGGCCACATTCATTTCTTAGGGCCCAGAGAGAGGCTCCAGGCGCCAAAGTTGTGTTGAAGAGCCCAGAGAGGCTCAGGGGGACATTTTGTTTCTACAGAGCCTGTGAGGCTCCCCCATTGGCCCCATTGTTGTTCTTGAGCCCTGGCAGGCTCAAACATTGTTGCGCCAGTTGCCCAGCACTTTGTGGGCAACTGCTACGTTTAGGCCCCCCCTGACATTGGACACAGGGCGTCCTAGCCCCAGAGAGGCCAGTTGGCCTAGGGACAGTCACAGGTGGTGACTTACGTGGGTTTGGCGCAATTGTACTTTCTGCACCTCTGAATGTGTTTTTATGCGTCATGTGCCTTACACCTCTGAATGTATTGTGATGCATCATGTGTTTTCCTCCTTTACACCTCTGAATGAATGTCATGCATTGCATCATGTGTTTTCCTCTTACACCCCTACAGGTATTGTAATACATAGGTGGTTGTTTTCTCCCTAGTACAGGTGGTGCTAGTGAGATCCTGGTTACCAGTAATTACTGGTTGTGCGCTCTATTGTTATATTGTGTGCTATTTTGTGCTAAAGTAATTTTACTTTCTGAAAGTGCTACTTCTGATTCCTGACAGTGGTCCAGGTGGCCCTGTCTTGTACATATCCCCTGTAAATTCTGCCCGTGCCCCTGGCACATTGTAAAGTGTGTGTTTTATCTAATGTGTTTTGGTGTAATACAAAGGCTATTTTTATATAACCTTGTGTGGAGTTTCCTTTGTGGTGGGCCTTTGGTTGTTGTTGCTGGGGTGCGTGCGCAAATACTTAGCCTACATCGCCTCCAAGTTTAGCCTTGCTGCTCGCGCCACGTTACCTAGAGGGTGAGTAGGGGTTATCTTGGCGTGTAACTCCCTTGCCCTGACTTTGGTGTGGTGGTCTCTGACTGACTTTGGCGAAAGCCCTGGCCAGCCGGGGATCCCATTTCCAACAGTTACCTATATCTAAACCTAAAATGGACACATATATTCCTATCAGTCACTCCTACGGCAGGCCTTATCAATCCTGAAGGCAGAGTGCTTGGAATTATGTGAGATGGTGCTCTGGCATGAGCTGAGCCCGTTTGCAGCTTGCGGAACCGAGTCCTAATAGCTGTTCTATGATAACGCTATACCATATACTCTTAAGTGCATTATAATCCTCGCGGTTAAATGCTAACTCTGGTATAACATTATCAAAACATGTCGAGTAAGGTGTCATACGAATTGGAATACTACCCCCTCGCCAATTCTGGCAACGGGTGTAGCATTCCACCCTTCTAGAGGGAGACGACATGTAGGTAACTGAGAACCCCGGTTAAAGTTAACTCAAGCCTTGGCATCACAAAATGGATGCCACCACCACAGACACAAGTCTGACCTCCTGCTGCTGGGAGTCCTTCCAGCGAGGGAGGCTTGGACAAAGGGTTTCCTGCCTTGGGAGGTGCTAGCACCACCCCAGACAGGATTTTGTGTATTGGGTAGGACAGGCCTGAAAGGAATGAGACATGCCTGGGGCACACAAGGTGTCCTGTGCATACTCCGGCTCAAACCAGTTGCTGGGGCATCCCTGCCCCTACTCTGGCGCGAAACTGGACAAAGGATAGGGGGTGTAACCACCCCCCTTCCTGGTCCCACCCATGGGAGTGACCTAGTCAGTAGTGCAGCCCCCTTTAGGAGAAAAAAGGTAGGAGCTGGTCCCATTCCAAATTAGATTATCCTGAACACATTCTACAAGAAGAAACTCTGGACTTCGTCGTTCTGCTCCACAGAAGACTAAAGAATCTCCCTTGTGGGCAAGGAGTGTCCACCCTGCACAAGCAGGCACCATCAAGCGTCCAGCGGCTTCACTTTGTCGTCTTCCCTCGAGGATCCAGACTTCAGAGCCCGACGAGACCCGGATTCCCAGACCTCTCCGACCTCAACTCACATCTGCAGCACAGCTGAGATCCGTGGGTGCGACGAGACACGTGGGACCGGCCATCTTGAAAGAACCTGCACTTCGCTTTCAGAACGACTCCCGAGGTAAACTCGACCAAGTGCTTTGGGGACTGAGAAGCCCCAACCCCGAGGAGCTCCTGCACCGAAGACCAGCCCTCCAGCATCACGTCATACGCTGACGACACACAACTTGTCGTCACTATTGATAAAAAGTGTACGGACGCAGACTTACGATTCCAAAATTGCCTCTCTGATGTAGTTCAGTGGTTGAACAAAAACCATTTGAGATGCAATAGCGCCAAGACTGAAATCATACCGCTGGGTAAAGATCTATCTTTCTGCCCGAAAGACTGGTGGCCCAAAGGATCAGAGGCCCCACCCAGTGCAGTATCTTCCGCACGGAACCTGGGCCTGCAATTTGATTCATCCCTTTCTTTTGATGACCACGTCAGGATCACTGCTGGACGCTGCTTTGGACTTATTAAATCCTTAAAAAAATTATTCGATTTTCTCCCCATTGCAGCGAGAAAATCAGTCGCGGTAGCTCTAATACTCTCCCGACTTGATTACTGCAATGGATTAATGGCTGGAGTGAAAAAGTCCACCCTTAGAAAGTTGCAGAGCATACAACATGCAGCTGCTAGATTGGTCTTAAAACTCCCCAGAAGGTCATCAGCTTCAGCAGCACTAAACTCCCTGCACTGGTTACCATTACACAAAAGAATTCTTTTTAAACTTCTTCTCACTGTTTTTAAATCCATGAAAAACACAGGGCCCCATTACCTTGCTAATCGCTTCACACGTTACAACCCCTCGCGATGTTTGAGATCCTCTGGCACAAATCTCATCACGATTCCAAGATTCAAGTTCAAAACCAGGGGTGGGAAAACCTTCACCGTTCTGGCAGCTAGGGCATGGAACAACTTACCTGTCAACCTTAGATTAATTGAAAAGGAGAGCCTTTTTAGGAAACTCCTTAAGACATGGGTGTACCAACAATCAGACACCTCTGTAATGGCAGCCATCTAGACTCAGTTTTCACCACGTATCACTTTTCACCTATCTACTGCACGTAAGCTCAGCGCCAAGATGCTCCTTTCGGAGCGAATGTTTGCGCTTAACAAATACCCATAAATATCAAATATCAAATATCCACGAGATCTGCGTGGGGCCCTTCTGCTTGAGGCCACTTGCCGGCTGGCTAGTGGCCTCCTAGACGACGAACTTTGAAACTTCCACTGCTGGTTTGGTTGCTCCAGACTGGCCCTTGCTCCCTTCCAAAAGAGGAGCACCCCGGACCCTCCTGGTCCACTCCAGACGCCGTTTCCACTCACCGCGTGGGTTGCCTTTGCCAAGGCCTGTTGACGCCGATTCCGGATCCAACACCGCCGACAGCGAGAGCCTGCGTGGGACAGCTCGTGCCTCCATCCTGGTCGTCGAAGACACCTCCTGGTCCACGTGGCTGCAGAGACAAGCGTCCACTCTTCACCTGCTGATCGCGACGACGACATCTGGTTCCTTCCTGGTTCCACTCCAGTCACTGGCTAGTGACTTTGAACATTGTCCCCTCTGCTTTCAGGTCTTCTTCACCGATCCACCCTTGGATCGCACCGGACATCTTCCTCCTGGCCGCCTGCAGCATCTTTTCTTCCAGGCTCCATTGACTTCAACGCGAGATCCCGACACACTTTGGCACCTATGCACCCGCAGCCCGTGGGTGAGGTAACGAGGGCATTTCGGTGCTCAAGGGTAGTTTAACTGTCCTAGTGTGCAGTTCCACAGTCGTTTTTTGTCCTAACTAGTCAGGATTGTCCGTACTCACCTTTAACTTGAACTGTACTGTCCATAGACGTTGTTACGCATCTCGCGTGTGAGTTCACACTCTGCACACGCGTCCCGTGGACCTCCTATTACTTACCTAAGGTGAAGATAGCGTAGTCCTAGCGAACCTTCAGCCTCTGGACAGCTCCATTTCCTCTATAGACTTTCACATTCCACTTACTTAGTATATGGTTTGTCGTGCCCCTAGGGCACCATTGTAATTTTGTGCAACTTATCGTATTTTTCCTAAGAGATTGTCATGTGCTTAGCCCTCTGACCTCATAAAGAGTTCAGAGGTGTTTGTTATTAATAAATATATTGTTTATTTTCATAACAACATGTGTGGTGTCCTTTCATCTGGTATTCAAGGGGTTATATTGTGGTAAAACAGCTGGCTTCACATGCCAAAAGAGTTTAGCCTAAGACTGCTTTGTCCATGCTACCATTAGGATAGCTGGTCTATAAGGTTGACTTACAACCAATCACCATAAGGGTTGTTTGGACTGATACAAGGTGGTCACTAGAATTAGTGAGCATCATATATCAGGCCAACTTCTCACAATCTTCTTGACAATTGTCAGTCCGGCTTCATCCAAAACTGCAGCACTGAAACAGCCCTACTGCAAGTGGTTGATGACGCGCTGAGGATTCTCGATTCAGGGGGGTCCTGTCTTCTAATTCTCCTTGACCTTTCTGCAGCCTTTGACACAGTCAATCACAACACCCTCCTCAACACTCTTCAACAGAGAATGGGCTTGGAGGGCACTGTGCTTAGATGGTTTGCCTCCTTCCTCTCAGATAGATCCCAAATGATCAAAATAGAGAACAGTCTTTCATCTCCTGTGGCGGTAGGTCAAGGTGTTCCTCAAGGCTCTATACTTGCACCCACTTTGTTCAATCTCTATTTAGAACCACTGGGAAATCTCCTAAGTAAATCCGGGATCCACTATCATCTCTATGCAGACGACACTCAAATCTACCTCAAGGTTGCCTCCACTTACGATGTCTCCATCCTAAGGTCTACTATCGACTCCATTCAAAACTGGATGTCAACTCATCAACTTATTCTGAATCCCGCCAAAACTGAATTCCTCCTCTTCTCCTCCTCACTCTCTCCTCCCCTGGTTCAATCATGGATGGATCAGATGAATCTACTTAAAAATAAACCCATCATTGTCGACAGCGCAAAATCTCTTGGTGTCATACTCGACAAAAAACTCAATCTAATCTCCCACATCAATTCCATTGCAAAGTCTGCTCGATACCAATTGCGCCTTCTTTGGGGAATACGTCGCTTTTTCCCGGAGCAGGACTTTAAAACCCTGGTCCCATCGCTGGTCCTCTCCAGACTAGACTACTGCAATTCTCTTCTTACTGACCTCCCCAAATCCCACTTGTCCCCCGTCAGATCTGTTAACCATTCAGCAGCTCGTTTCATTTATGGGGCCAAAAGAAGCGATCACATAACACCGATGTTATCCACCCTCCGCTGGCTTCCCTTCGAGGCTAGAGCTATCTACAAGACTGCCGGTATCACCCACAAAGCCTTGCACTCCTCCTCTCCTCGCTACCTGGCGAATAAACTGAAACTCTCTGGAGGCTCTAGACCGTCACGTAACGTGGAAAATCTACTGCTTGAACCTCCCACTTTCAAGAAGAAAAGAACGATGGCCCAATCCTTTTCAGGCAACGCGGTGAGAATCTGGAACTCACTTCCGCCGGAGCTCCGGACCACCCCCTCCTCCCAGGCCTTCAAAACGGACCTCAAAGCTCTCCTCCTTCAAAGACCCTTCCAAAGTTAATTCACGCCATCTCTATTATGTGAAGGAAGACCTCCCATCACTTAAAACTCTATTCTCCATGACTTTGTGTTTTGTTTTTTTTGCAGCATTATCCTTCTACCTGTGTCTGTTGCTCTTTTGTAACATGCACACACCACTTTTTTCTTGTAACACACTGTTTGTGTAGTGGCGCAGTCTAGTCGTTGCACGTCACGTACCGGCGTGACATGCCGGCGGCCATGTTGGGGGCTGCGCGCGCATCGCGCATTGAGTGGCGCGAACAGCCGAGGCAGCCAGCAGCGCCTCGGCGCTCTTTAGGAGTACAATTCTAATAAATACCGGTTAAACCATAAACGCTGTAGCGTCCTCATTGGGGGCAACCCTCAACATTACAGTTCGCTCCTCTCACATTTTATTTGCTCACAATTGTCACTTTTGCCTCATGTGATGTAACGTTTGCTTTTGTGATTTGTTCTCTTGTAATGTTCTCATCAGTTCTGTTCCTATTCTGAAGCCTCCGACGCCTTCGGGTAAAGTCCGCGCGAGAGAAAAATGCACAAATATATAAATAGAAAAATCAAATAAAGAAAATAAATGAACCCTCGCGAGTGCAGTGACGTGTGACAGGCCCCGCGCGCCGCCGGCCGGGCGGAAGTGACGCGCCCCGGCGCCGCCGTTGCCCGGCGCGCTCTTCTAATGGCGCGGAGTCACTTCCGGGTCGGAGGCGGCCGAGGGTCTGCGGGGCACAAAGGGCTGATGCGGAGCCGGCGAGCGGGGGCCGGAGGCGGGGCCGAGGGTAAGGAGCCCCCGGGGGGGGCCGGGACACCCCTCCCACGGGGGGCGGGGGCACCCCGAGAGCAATGAAGACCCCCCCCCAGGGCACCCCCATCAAACACACTGCACCCCTCTCAGAGCACCCCCCACTACGGGGACCCCCCCGCAGGGTCAGACCCCCGCGCGCTGACGCCCAATGAGCCCCCCCTCGCAGGATGAGACGAGGGCTCTTCACTCACCTCCTGCTGAAGGGACCCCATGGGACCTGCATTGCCCCCCCCCCCCCCCCCGCCCCCATCCACGACCCTCGTGCGCACCAGCAGCAGCAGCAGTGAGGGTGAGCCTCGCCCCAGGAGTCTCTGCTGGAGGGGCATCGAGGTGTGTCTGGTGCTCATTCACCGAGGGGGCTCCAGCGCCCTCCCCCCTCGAGCTCCAGGTGCTCTCAACACAGCTTTGAGTAGTTTCTATTCAGCCCTATTGTTAACAGTGACACTGGAGGGTTGGCCACAGGATGCCGAGGGGTGGCTGTGCCCAGGTGCATGGCATACACTATAGGTGCCAACATTGCACAACTCACTGCAGGAGCCCTTGACAGGTGGCACATACAGCTTAGGGCAGAGGAGCTTGTCTGCTGACACGTACAGACATTGCAGGAGCCATGGACACATACAAGCAGGGCTCGAGTCGGGGTACCACGAGGGTGGACGGCGTCCCCCCACTTATTTTACCGGGTGGACGCCATCCCCCCTGCCCAAAAGCTGTGAAGAAGAAACTCTCATACACAGCCCTTCGATGCATCATGCAATGTAATACATTTAAACATCCCAAGAGAGCCGTCGGCGTTTCTGGCACCCGCACTGTACGTGCCCGCCCGCTCCCCAAGGGGGGTAAATCTGCGTGTTTTTGTTATGGGTCCCCTGGCCCGTAACTTATTTACATACCTATTCACAAGAATCGATCACCAATCACCTGCAGGTGACTCTGAGGTCTACTGTAACACTTTGGCTATTTGAAGGTTGAAATGCGTGACATCAAGACTGATGGGAAACCATTTCTTTTCACTGGGAGACTCCACCAGTTTATTTTCTAAGCGGTTACTAATTTCGATAGCGACCTTCACACCTGCGAGCGCTAAGAGGCGCTTTCAGCAGCAGTTAACACTTTATCAACCACCCAAGAGGGCTTACACGTTTGCGCAAGTTACTTGTTCTGCAACTTGCAAGTTTTTTGAGAGTTGTGAAAAAAGATAACATTGGTTGGGGGTTATATGCATTAGACGCAAAGGGCAAAAACAGAACAAAGCATTCGTTTTCTGTCACCACGGAAGGAAATACATTTGCCAGCCACAGCACCGCCGCACACATTCCATGCTAGGCTGCAGCCGTGCTATACATCCATTCCTGGTACTTGCCTTTACAAACATGTGCCCTTCGGCATTTTCTGGAGAAATATTCTTCAAATGAACTCACTGGAATAAGACACCCACATAAAAGCGATTTGGAAATAGAAACCATAAACTGTCTGCCCAGTATTTCGAGCAATGCAGCGATACAATGGCAATGTTAGCCAACTTTGTCTTTTATTTAATTTTACCAACATGTAGTTCTAAAATGTCCTAGGTCCAGGTGCGAGCTGTTCACCCAGTTCCTGCATTATCTGAATTGTAGCCCTAGCGATCTCGTTGTAAAATTGGACTATTACATGTCCTAAAATGCAAAGAGAAAACGTGGACTGGACGAGCTACTCGTGCATGGGCGACGTAAGAACCCTGCCTCTGCCAATGACACCCCCCCCCCCCCCCCCAATGGCTCATCCAATCACATAAAATAAAATAAAGTAAACTGGTTTATTACCAATGACGCTACATTCCACAGTGGGTTAATGACTCCCTGTCATGAGAGGGGACTGACTACCTTTCGTGACTTCACTTACTGTCGTGACGTCACTTCCGGTGACACCACCTACCTTGGAGCGTCCCCCCCACTTCTTTTTTTAGGACTTGAGCCCTGCATACAAGTCATTGCAAAGGCCCTTGACTTTGGACACATACAAGACATTGCAGGAGCCCTTCACTGGTGACACACAAAAATCATTGCAGAAGCCCACCTCTGGTTATGCGTGATACGTACAAGCCACTGCAGAGGCCCTTCTCTGGTGATGCATGCCTGGGTTTGTGCTGCAGGGGGTTGGAGCCCACCTACTCCAAGGAAAAAATACACATGAAAACTTGTTACCCATAACCCCAAACAATATGCCTGCTATAGGAATTCCACATCACTTCTCAGTTACATCAGGAGATCGTTCGCATATGAAGAAACCACATGCACTCCATCTTCTAGTGGGATGCCCCAGTTGTCTCCTCCCTTATACAATTGCATTGCCAGCGACTCCGTACCTAATAGAAACTACAGAGGAAACAGTGGGCAACCTTGTCTGGTGCCCCTATTTAAAACTACACTCTCTGATGTTGCACTACTTATGCATATCCAAAAGAGGAGCTGCATATAGACCAAATTAATCAGTTTGAGAAAGGTGTGCCAAGACCAAATTAGCACAGTACTTCGGAAAGATAGGGCCATTCAAAGGAATCAAAGGCCTTCTGCAGATCGAAGACCATGCAGCCAGAGTTGCACCAAGTGCATGCAGCATATTCTTGGAGTATAAAGAATCTACGGATATTTATGGAAGTGTTTCAGGTCAGCACAAATCTGTTTTGATCAGGATGTGCTAGTGGTGCCAGTCTCGCTGCAATTATGAAAGCTAAAATTTTGTAGTCCGTGTTGAAGAGTGCCAGCGGTCTATATGACCCCAATTGGGTTGGGTCGTTATCCAGTTTAGGGCGGAAGATTAATAGCACGCCAAGTTGCGTGTCTGTGTGCGTGCAGACAGACAATGCAGCGTTGTATACCTTTTTTAACGGGAGCTCTAATAATGTGGCATAAGCTTTATTGAATTGGTTTGGCAGACCATCAAGGCCTGGGGTTTTCCCTGTGGCTTAAGTGCATATGCCTGCCAGGATTTCTTCTTGATTAAATGGAGTATCAAGCTTTAGTCTCTGTTCTGGGGTTTTTTAGGGGTGGGACGGGGGGTGGGGTGATTTCTGTGAGGAATTTGTGGATCTCTACGTGTACTGCTGTGGCTGTAGATTTGTTTTAAATTGGTATAGTGTTTTGTGAACTCGCGGAACCTAGTGTCTGGCCCTGGCTCTGTGTTCAAGTGTGTTCTCTCAGTTTTCCACTAACTTGGCTGGTGTCTCCAGAATTTGTACAGTCTAAGATTTGGCGCCAAATATGTAATCTGAATTATGCTGCGCCAATAGCGGCACTTAGGCTCGAATTTGGGCTACTGTCAACATATGTGTTATCAATGGCTGCCTGTTTAAGATGGTGCAATGCTTTGAATAATAGCCCCGATAATTTATTGAGGGGAGCTGTAGGAAGGTAGATCCCTGACTATGGTTGCCCCCAACTTTTTTGCCTGGTGTTTTGCTGGTTTTCTGACTTAGTTGACCTGGGGCCCTGCTATTCAGGACCCAGGCCGACTGCTCTCTCTGTAAAATGGATTCCATGTACCCTAGGTACATATCCAATTGGCACTGGGCCCTCTCCAAGTCCCTGTACCCAGGGCTGAGGTGCACCCAGAAGTCTCCCAGGGGCTGCAGCATGTATTATGCCACCCCTGGACTGACTAACTAAATCTGACACAACTGGCTGCACGACAGCTGGGGCAAGGTGGTGTAATCACCCTTTGCTTTAGATATAGTATTCCTATATCTAAACCTAAATGGACACACAGATCTCCTATCAGTCACTCCTATGGCAGGCCTTAACAATCCTGAAGGCAGAGTGCTTGGAATCGTGTGAGATGGTGCTCTGGCATGAGCTGAGCCTGTCTGCGGCTTTCGGGATCCATCCCTTAGCCGTTTCCATGATATCGCATACCGTGGAGAAGTGTGGCTCAGGGGTTAGAGGCAGCAGACCCGGAAGCTGAGATCGGTCCTGGACCAGGGTTCAATTCCCCGCCTCGGCGGGGTCTTGGGCTAAAAATTCCACGGACTCGATAATTCTCACCCCGGTGCCTCCTCGACTCACGGGTTCACACTCTGCGACTCTGGGCAATAGCTTGCTTAATCTCCACAATGGCCCCTCGCGGCGGGATGCCTGACTTTCACCTTGTGGATACCCTGCTATCTCACAGGGGAATACCAGGAAGGGTTCCCTAAGCAAGCGCCGGGAAACCCACTGCGGGTAGCTGTGCGCTATATAAGCTCAACTACATTTACACATTTACATATACTCTTAAGTGCATTATAATCCTCGCGGTTATATGCCAACTCTGGTATCGCTTTATCAAAACATGTCGAGTAAGGTGTCATACGAATTGGAATACTAACCCCTCGCCAATTCTGGCGACGGGGTTAGCATTCCACCCTTCTAGAGGGACACGACATGTATGTAACCCCTAACCCCGGTTAAAGTCAAACAGAGCCTCAGCTCCACAAAATGGATGCTGCCACCGAGACACAAGTCTGCCCTCCTGCTGCTGGGAGTCCTCCCAGAGCAGGAGATAAGGACAAAGGGTTTCCTGCCAGGGGCGGTGCCAGCACCCTCCCAGACAGGATTTTGTGTATTGTAGGTAGGCAGGGCTTCAGAGGAAGGTGACTGCACGTGGCACCCCGGTGCTCACTGTGCATAGGCCGGCTTGAACCAGTTCCAGGGACACTCCAGACCCTGTGCTGGGGAAAAGCCCGCCAAGGAAGTGGGTGTAACCACCCCCTTCCTGGTCCCACCCATAGGGCAGGACCTAGTCGCGTGCCAGCCCCCTTTTCCCAGATAAAGGTAGGGACTGGCCCCCTTCCAAATCAGATCATCTTTGGAATCAAGATACCACTTTCCACGAAAGGACTTCACGATTTCTTCTTCAAGATTCTCCCTTGTGGCTAAGGAGTAGTCACCCTGCATCCGCAGGCACCATCTAAGAACACTGCGGTCTGCTGCACGTCCTTCCTCCGGAATCCGACTGCCCAGCTCGACGAGACCCGGCTTCCCTGGCACCTCTGACCTCTACCCACCTCTACAGCACAGCTGAGAACCGTGGGTGCGACGAGACCTCGAGGGACCGGCCATCGCCAAGACTGCACGACTTCTGCACAGCAAGCCCACCGAGTAATTTCCTGGTGAGTGCTTTGGGGTCCGAGAAGCCCCCACCCTGAGCAGCTCCAGCACCGAAGAGCAGCCCCCCAGCATCTCCACGATCGGCGTGGGGCCCTTCTGCTTTTTGCCGCTCACCGCGTTGTTTGGCTACTAGCCCGCTGGCTTGTGGCCTTCCGTACGACGCCCGACGACAACACTGCTGCTAGTCTGGTTGCTCCAGACTGGCCCTTGCTTCCCTCCATCGGAGAAGTACCCTGGACCCTCCTGGTCCGGCTAAGACGCCATTTTAGGTCCACCGCGTGGGCCTTGCATTTGCCAAGACTTGTTGCCCAATCCTGGGTCCAGCGACGTCGACAGCAAGATCCTTCGTGGGACAGCTCGCACCTCCATCCTGGTCGCCGACAACGCCTCCTGGTCCGAGAGACTGCAGAGCCCAGCAGCGCCCACTCACCTGACTGCGGTGACTTCGCCCGGTGCCATCCTGGTGCCCACTTAATCACTGGCTAGTGATTCAAGAACTTGGTCCCCTCTGCTTTCAGGTTTCCTTCTTCCTTGATCCAGGCTTGGATCCATCGAACTTTCCTGCACTGGTCGCCTGCCAGCAACTTCCTTCTTCCAGGCTCCTGGTCCGGCACGAGGATTCCCGACGTCTTTTCAGACCTATGCAGCTGCAGCCCCTGGGCTAGGTAACTTTGGCACTTCGGTGTCCCAGCATAGCCTCACTATTCAAGGGTCAGGATCCACTGTCATTTTCTCCCTACCAGGTCGGGTTCGCCCGAGAACACTAACTTTGTGAATTCTAGCTTCCATAGACTTTGTCCCGCATCCCGCGTGAGAGTGCACACTCTGCACCCGAGTTCCCTAGGCCTCCTGCTAGTAAGCTAAAGGTTCAGTAGTCCAGTCCTAGCGATCCCAAAGCCTCTGAGAATCGTTACTTACCTGCTAGTAATTCGCATTCCACTTTTAGAGTATATGGTTTTTCGTGCCCCTCGGGCATTTGTGTATAACGTGCTAACTTAAGTATTTTCATAAGAGTTTTGTTGTGTGCTTAGCACCCTGTCCTCATAAAGGGTACAGGGTTGTTGTGATTCTAATAAATACATTGTTTATTTTCATAACACTTGTGTGGCGTCCTTTCACTGGGTGTTCAAGGGGTAATGTGATGGTAAAACAGCTGGCCTATAAGGTTGACTTACAACCAATCATCAATAAGGGTTGTTTGGACTGATATATAGTGATCACTAGAATAGTGAGCACTGCACATCAGGCCAACTTCTCACAGGAGCATTGCACAGAGAAATATTCTTAAATATGAAGGGGAAAACCGTAATTTTTAGAAATTACATAAAGGCTTTAAGTATGTTCGGTATAGATAAGGAAGGGGCAGCAGTTTTATGTAAAACTTCGTTAAAACTGATAATTAAGAAGTCAATTTATGTGGTCTCTCGTGAAAGAGATATGATACTATGTTCATTGAATGGGAGGATGGACTGTGTTGCGGGTAGTTCTATTCTTAAAAATCCCCAGCCAGGAGGAGGAGCTACGCTAGCAACCAAGATGGCCGCATAAGCTCCCGGCTCCGCCGACCTCCACCGGAGGCTCATGAATCCTGACTCCCATCCTGATTTCCCACCGGACTCCCGTGCAGCTGAAGTGCGCCTGATTCTAAAGGTGCAATCCCGGAATTTCTAGCTGCTCGGATGTCGAAGATACGTCGTGCGCCATTCTTGGACTAACTCAGAGTTGCAGCCGGGGCCTCGAGTTATAACCTGGCTGGGTTGGAGTTGAACAACATCGGCCGCGGGACGTGGGTGGTTCCGGTCTCCCGAAGTGGCATCTTTCTTTTACGTTTTGGATGGTGACCTGGTGGCAGCTTTCTCTTGCAACTACGGCGGCTTCCATATCGACTGCTTTGACCGGGGATCCGCTGCCCGGACGCCCCGTTGAGCTCCCGGGGTTGATGGGCTTGGTTCCTCGTTGGCGGCGACGGCACTGCGATCGTGCTTTGGTAGCGCCCACAGTTGTCATCTACATTGTTTCTGCCTGGTGCCCCGGAGAAGTCGACCTCCGGGGTTCAGATACCCGCCCGGTCGCTCACTGAGGTGCGATGGAACGGGCCGAAACTACACAGTCGCTGCGCAATGTAATGGCCGCCATTGGGGAGCTCCACAAACAAGTCACCGCCACCTTCCAAAGGATGGTCTTAACGGTTGATCACATCTGCCGGAGACCGGATTCCGACCCTTTGTTGGTCGTGAGCCGAGATGCCTTACCGGCGGAGCAAGCTCCGATTGCTACAGAGGACCCTGTGCGGACGTTGGACTTGGAAATTTCTTGCGACCCTCAGATGGCGGCGAGCGAGCCCGAAAGTACTGGCTGTGTGTTCTGCCCTCTGTCGATACCGCCCGAGATGGATGTGACTATTTCTGTACTTCAGTGTGTCTTCTCCACGGACTATCGGATTCATACCTCGCCTCTTTCAGAGAATGCTCAAAAACGCTTTGCTGACTTATCGTTGGTGGGCAGTGAACCTGGTTTGACTTTTGAACTTTGTCAGCGTTTATCCTGGTATCACTCCTTCTGTGGCGACCTTGAGCCGTTTCTGTCTTTGAATGCTCAGAGAATGCTCAAAAACGCTTTGCTGACTTATCGTTGGTGGGCAGTGGACCTGGTTTGACTTTTGAACTTTGTCAGCGTTTATCCTGGTATCACTCCTTCTGTGGCGACCTTGAGCCGTTTCTGTCTTTGAATGTTCTTGTTGTGATGGCGGTTCGAATGGTCAGGGCTCGCGTGAAGAATCGTAGCGGCCTGGTCGTACTTGATGGGGTCTGCGTAATGGATCGTCAGGGCCAGGGCTGACTTTGCAATGTTTTCTTTTGGCTTTGCCATGTTTGTCTGTGGGAGCGAGGGCCAGATGGGATTTTGATTGTCTGGGTATTGTGTAACTGCTATGTTCGAAACGGGATGTGCTGCCTCTGTGGTGCCGGGGGCCGGGCGGGACGGTCCTTTCTCTGTTTGTGGCTCCCCTATTGAAATTTTTTATTGATCTGCTATAACTTGCTTAACGCTGTGGTAGGGGATGTCTGCTTCTGGTGGGGGATGGGAATCTGGGAGCCCGTATCGTTTTGTACCATATCTCCTCCTCCAGCTTTCCCCTTCCTTGGGGTGTAGTTTAGTGGGCGACAGGCACGCTGCTAGTGGGGTTAGGTCGTATCCATCGGCAGGGGTGTAGGGTGGGGGGTTGTGGTTTTTATTTTTTTCCTTTATTTTTTTCTATGACCTTTCTATTCCCTTTTCCTTTCTGCACAAGAAATGTGGCATACTCTCCTGGTCTTTTGTCCATCATATCTGGGTGTCGCATGTCCAATTCGTATATCCTGTATTCCTGGTGGGCGGGTGCTGTTGCGATGTACTTGTGGTCCTACGCATCTTATTGTTTTGCTTCAGCTTTAAGCTGGTATTGATCTTTTTTCGATGCCTATGATTGTGGTGTATTTCTTCAACTTATTTGCCTGTCCCCAGCTGGACTATATTTCACCAAATGACACCTGATATGTATATTTTCTTTCTTGTGTTATAATCAATAAAAATATATATTAAAAAAAAATCCCCAGCCATACGTTCTGTGGAACTTGGAACATGGTGTTCGCAGAGTTATTCTGTTGCTAAGATTGAATTTATTACCCCTAAGAGTTGTAACAGGTGCATGGGAGGGTATTCCCAAAAATGAAAGATTTTGTCATCTGTGTAATTGTGGAATACATGATCTGAATCATGTTTTGATTGTGTGCCCCGCACTTCACGCCATTCGACGAAGATACTTAAGGATTGCTTTTTTAAAGTATAATATTTATACAGCTGAACAGGCCCGTAATTGTCTTATGTCCCCTCCATCTGAACTGATGTGTTTTAAAATTTTTTGTTTTTTTAAAGAATTTTTAAATGTCTACTAGGATTGTAGGATTGTAATATTTTTAAGTGAACTGAAAGTTTGAAATACCTCAAGGTAACTTATCTTCATCTGCTGTTGTATCTGTTAAATGAAATTGCACTAAGCACCTGCACTTTTTTTTATGTAAATAGCTGTTTAATGTTTTGGGGTTGAAATGTCTGTATAGCTGTTATGGGATCGCTGGTAATATCTTTGCCATATTTTGCACAGAGCATTTGCACTTTTCTATGTCAATGGATTGTCTTTCCCTTCCGCTAAACTCGGATTACATCTGGTACTGTTTTGCGTGCGCAATTTTAAATTCAGGTATTTCTTATTAATTCCTCTGTGTACTTCTTTTTAAGGTTCTCCGTACTGCCCATACTGTGTTTCTAACTGAAAAAGACCTTTTGTATTGATATGACGTAGCTCAGTGTATAGTTTAGTCCATTATAGGATAGGTCCTCTCCTTTAAGTATTGGGATTGTAGTATAAAATTGTACTTTTTATTTCGTATTTCTGTATGTAATGAATGATGTTTTATATATCTATCTTATGTGGAATTCTTCGGAATTCTAAATCATAATAAATACTAATTGAATTGTGATTGTACAGTCTAACCCCTCCCAGGCCGCAATGGGAGTGTCGAAAAAGTGGGTCTTGTCCTTTCGCTACTACCCGTAGGCGTGTAGGGAATAGCAATGAATATATGAGGTCCAGCTTGAGGAGTCACTGTTTCACCTCTAGGAAAGAATGTCTCTGCTTTTGCACCGTTGCTCTGTAGTCCTGAAAGAACATCACTGTTCTGTTTGCTTGCTACTTGTATTTTCTGTAGCTTCCTTGTCTCTTGCAATATTGTGTCTCTGACTTTGTTGTTTAGTGCATGAAACAGTAATGGTCTGGGGACTGTTCCCGGTGGGGGAGGTCGTGTCGGCACTCCGTGTGCTCTTTCTATGACAAAGTGTTGTGATAAAGTCCCTTCTGGTAACAGTCCCTGTATCCAATCTTCCAATGTAGGTGGTAGCGTCTCTTCCTTTTTCACCTTCTGAGAGGCCTTGGACACGCACATTATTCCACCTAGGGCGGCCTTCGGAGTCTTCTGCTCCATGCTTGAGTAATTTCACCCTGGTGGACAGCTCTTAGGTGTTTTTCATCATCATGTGTCTTTGAGGAGAGAGCTCTTTCATGGTTACCTCTAATGTATGGGTTCTGTCTGCTAGCTTCTGGTGTTCTGCCCACAGGAGATTTAAGTCTAGGGCCACTTTACCAATCTTGTTTTCAAGTGAGGTGCATATTTGTGATCCCCAGCTTCTCTACTGCTGCTAAAACTGCATCTAACTTACTTGACATGGGTCTGCAGATGACTTGCCAGATGCTTTATCTGGTTGGTATTGGGCGGAAGCGATTGGCTTGCCGGCCCCCCAGCACCAGAACAAAGTCGACCCATGTCCTACATGAGACGCCAGTAAATGGTTTAATGGACTTGTGTGCCTAGACTCCGCAGGGCTGCTTTAGCTTCATGTGACTCCTTGTATTGTGGGACCAGTAGCCTCACAAAGATTGATGTGTTGCGGGTCATAGCAACAGAAGTAACATTTAAGAGCAACCGCTCCTGCACAGTCAATAATTATTTGACTCAAGGCCGCACCTGCTGTGTCCGTGCCTATTGGGAGGAGATATATATTTCCAGTCGGTCTTATGTCCACATCACATATTGCGTTATCTTCCCTTTTAGTGGCTGTCCTGGGGTGTCTCGTATGACAGGTGTCGTATATCTCAGACAAGAGCGGTGCACTTTTTTAGTACAGTCTCTCACAACTATCAAGGACCACCTTAACAATTTGGGGGTTTCCCTTTTCATCTGCATGAGCCATCTGAGCGGTCTCTGGTCAGTTTGGAAGAGGAAGTGAGAACCAAACTGGTATGGTCTCCTCTTCTTCAGGGACCAAACCACAGGTCTCCTTCTCAATGGTACTCCAACGCTGCTCTCTGGGGAGAAGCCTCCTGCATATGAAAGCAACAGGTTGGTCATGGCCATAATCATTCGTCCGGGATAGGGCTGCTTCCATCCCATGTTCAGAGACATCCGTCTCCACTATGAACTGCTTGGTGTAATCAGGAGCTTTTAGAATGAGTGCTGAGCACATCGCTTCTTTCAGGGTGTCAAAAGCCGTTTGACAGCTCCCTGTCCAGTTAACCTTCTTGGGCATTTCCTTGGAGGACAGTTCTGTGAGGGGAGTCACAGTGGACCCATATCCCTGCCCACACCTCATGTTGTACCCAGTCAAGCCAAGGAATGCCCTGACTTGGATCTGGGTGGTTGGAGCTTCCCAATCCAGAATTGTCTGGACTTTGGGTTGTAATGACTGAACTTGACCTCCACCCACAAAGTGGCCCAAGATTACAACCTTGCCCTTCCCCATCTGGCACTTACAGTTTGCAGAGCCTCATGAACTTTGGAGGTAATTCAGGTGATCCTGCCAGTTGGAGCTAAAGACAGCAATATCATCCAGATAAGCTGCACTAAAGGATTCCAATCCAGCAAGGACTTTATTCACAGAGCTTCGGAAGGTGGGAGGGCATTCTTCAATCCAAAGGGCATCACAGTGAACTGGAAGTGCCCATCTGGGGTTGATCATGCTGATTTCTCTTTTGCTCTAGGGGTCAGATCTGTCTTCCAGTACCCTGATGTAAGATCATATGTAGGCAGACATTTGGCTGCCTAACCTGCCAATTAATTCATCAGCCCTAGGAATTGGATGATCATCAGTTTTTGTGACTGCATTGAGGCCTCTATAGTCCACACAAAACCTCATTTCTTTCTTTCCACCCTCGGAGTGAGGCTTGAGGACTAACACAAATGGGCTGACCCAGGGGCTCTCTGAGGGTTTGATTACACCCAATTCCAGCATCTTGCATACTTCTGACTTGATGATTTCTTTGACATGATCAGACTGCCTGCATATTTTTTCGACAGGTAGGCTATCATCAGTGTCCACATTGTGTGTACACCAGTTAGCCTAACTGGGGGTCAACAAAAATAACTCTGCAATGTAAAGGTTTTGAGGGTTCAGTCCAAATGCATTACAGTAAACTGGTAAGGTCAATCAGGGTTTGGAAATGCTGATTTTTCTTTCACTCCAGGCATCAGACCTATCTGCCAGTACCCTGAGGTTAAATCAAAAGTACTGATAAGCTTGGCTGCCCCCAACCTGTCAATAAGTTTGTCTGCCCATGGGATAGGGCGTGCATCTGTCTTAGTGACCGTGCTGAGACCTCTATAGTCCACACAAAACCTCAGCTCTGGTTTACCCCCCGTGGAATGAGGTTTGGGGACAAGGACCACAGGGCTGGCCCACGGACTTTCTGAGGGCTCAATCCTCCTTCGCTCCAGTATATATTTATGTAACTTATACATTTTAAAAATATATTTTGTATCTCACAAATATATTTTTAATGTAACATTTTTAAAGGTAATGTTTTATAGTTTGTATAGTGTCTAATAGTTAAAATACAATATTTCCTTTTTTTGTACTATTGTTGTCTTCTATCTTTCTGATGTCAACATTTTGGACTTTACATGTAAAGTTAATATTTGTGTGTCCTCAATATATTCTTTACAATACTTTTGTTGCTAATATTTTTGTTGGTGTTAGTTCATGATGCAGCCGTGGATGTGCACTATTTGAAAGAATACAAGCATGAATATTAAAGGCTACGGTATACACCTAAGCCAGGCAGAACCCACAACTCTAGTCAGGGCGAGGGAGTTACACACCTTAGAGAACCCCTGCTCACCCCCTTGGTAGCTTGGCACGAGCAGTCAGGCTTATCCCAGAGGCAATGTGTAAAGCGTTTGCGCAACACACACTCGCACCGGTGACACACTAAGCACACCACAAAAGGAACTCCACACAAGATTATATAAAAATATCCTTTGCATTATTAATAAATACACTTTAGACCACAATCACATAAATCACTGTGCCAAGAGGCACTTGTCATGATGTTACATAGATTACACAAATCACTTTGCCCATTGAGTAATTATCATAACCACGCCAGCAGTGCACTCCAATCAGTACTTGTAGAGTGCACACATCATACATCCACCAATCCTGCATATATAGACAACTTCCTGAGGTTATAACCGTTAGCTGCAAGGCAAAAAGATATATATATATATATTTACATAACGCCATCAGGGCATGAGATTACACTGTCCAGAACATAGGGATCCTCAATGCAATGCCACCCTGTGCGAATCCTAAAAAAGGCTATTCTCGAAAGGGCAGTCAATGTGGTACTCGTGTGCCTAACCAGTCCCCTTGGGCCCCCCATGGCTCCCTACAGGCGTCAACTTTGGAATTGGGGGGCCCACACCGGTCTCGCCCCGCAATCCCACCCCAAAATGCCCCTAACAGTGAAGGACACATGGCGCAGCTGCTGAATCCAATTACGGCGTGGTCGGGGTTCGGACACTCTGCTCAGGCCAACGGAGCCAGCCGGGTCCCCTGTACCATCAGTCCTTCCAACACTCCCAACAGGGGGTAAAACACACAGCTGCTTATGCCTGGGGACGGTGCTGTGGCGTGTGGCTCCCGGAGAGGGCTGGGGGGAGGGCACCCACTTGCTCCCTGGTCAGGACCGACTGACTTCCAATGGATCTCAGAAAGGATTTAACCACGACGGACGAGGACGCCTCCTTCTTTCAATGCCTAGGATCGCTTAGGCGGCCACCCCTTCATTTACTTCCACCGGCTGGTGAAGTTTACGAAATAATTCAGACCACAACCTACTGGTGTGAATCTGAGGTGTTGTGCATGAAGGTGTCAGCCATTGCTTCCAGTTGGATGCCGATTGACTAGGATCCACTAATACCGGCTGTCATCCCTTCCGTCCTGATGAAGACCCGCTTCGGATGTCCATTAAACTGCACCATTTTCTATGTTCGAAACGTTGACATTACCGTCACTACTAGTCCACGCAATCTCCCTGACCTGAACAGGAAATTATAATCACTGTCGAGGGTTCTGCTTTTACTTTGGACTTGACCATAAAGTTCCCCCCCCTCTTTGTATACACATCATCCATGTCACTTTTGTATAGTACAATTGTCACCCATCACTAATTGTACACTTGAGCCCTTTATAGTTTTGTCTTATGTGTATTGTGCCACAGAGAGCCATCTCATTATACTTTGAAAAGTAAAGAGTACCATTTACTGCTTATCTAAGTTGTGTTCTCTTGGTGTGTTTCTTGGAAATGTTTTCAATGTGTTGAATACTGTGTACAAATCATTTTGACCTACTCAACAGAACCAATTTTTCCTCATATTATGCTTACCCAGGTTCTGAGGGTCACAGGGATACCCCATTATCTTTAATGACTTCCAATGTTGGCGCCTCCCCGTTGACACAGATTTATCACTACTATTCCAACCATACCAAACATGGCCGTGCTACCCCCCATATCAGAAATTGCCACTGAAGCACATATCAGGGAATCCCCAATGCAAACCTATGAGAGGGCAGCCTCACAACAGTGAGAAACCAAATAGGCTGTTTGTCACTATCAGGACATGCCACCCAGTTAAGACACATGTCCTACCTTTTACCTACACATCTCCCTGCCCATAGGGCTAGCTAGGGCCTACCTTAGAGGTGACTTATATGTAGTAAAAGGGGAGTTTCAGATGTGGCACCCACTTCTGCATGCCAAGTCACTGAAGCAAGACACAGCGCTCAGGCCCTGCAGCCGCAGAGGCCTGAGGCAGGTTTAAAAGGCTGCTTCGGTGGGTGGCGCAAGCAGCGTGGAAGTCCCACAAGTAGCATTTAATTTACAGGCCCTGTGTATGTGGGTTAGCACTGTACAAGGGACTTATAGGTAAATTTAATATGCCAAACAGGTGTAGACACATCTTACCAAGTTTACAAGAGAGAGCACATGCACTTTAGCACTGATCAGCAGTGGTAAAGCGCCTGTAGTCATAAAACCGATACAAAAGGGGATGATGGACGGAGCGTTTGAACAAATCAAACACTCACCCCCAGTCAACTGATCTGGGTTTAATCCATCACCATTCTTTAGTTCACTCAGCCACCCCAGTTCAGACATGGCTATATGCAAATCAGTCTGACCCTGTGCCTTATGGGAACAGTCCAGCCCGAACTGCCAAGCCATGCCTTCCCTGGACCGGAAACAAGCATCCGAGGACCGGTTTCGGATTCATAATCCTCATCAGCCAGGCTATCTTGAATCCAGTGGCCAAATGAGCAAGGGACTCACGTCTGAGCATACCCTGCCACACTTAGGGCGAACAAAGCGATACAAAAGGGGATGATGGACGGAGCGTTTGAACAAATCAAACACTCACCCCCAGTCAACTGATCTGGGTTTAATCCATCACCGTTCTTTAGCTCACTCCGCCACCCCAGTTCAGACATGGCTATATGCAAATCAGTCTGACCCTGTGCCTTATGGGAACAGTCCAGCCCGAACTGCCAAGCCATGTCTTCCCTGGACCGGAAACGAGCTTCCGAGGACCGGTTTCGGATTCATAATCCTCATCAGCCAGGCTATCTTGAATCCAGTGGCCAGATGCTCCGTCCATCACCACCCTCTTTTGTATCGCTTTTGGCCGCCATAAGTGTGGCAGGGTATGCTCAGACGTGAGTCCCTTGCTCACTTTGCCACTGGATTCAAGCAAGCCGGGCTGAAGACGGCTGGAATGCCAGAAACCGGTCCTCGGAAGCTTGTTTCCGGTCCAGGGAAGACATTGCTTGGCAGTTCGGGCTGGACTGTTCCCATGAGGCACAGGGTCAGACTGATTTGCATATAGCTATGTCTGAACTGGGGTGGCAGAGTGGGCTAAAGAACAGTGATGGATTAAACCCAGATCTTTTGACTGAGTGTTTGATTGATTCAGATGCTCCGTCCATCACCACCCCCTTTTGTATCGCTTTTGGCCGCCATAAGTGTGGCAGGGTATGCTCAGACCTGAGTCCCTTGCTCACTTTGCCACTGGATTCAAGCAAGCCGGGCTGAAGACGGCTGGAATGCCAGAAACCGGTCCTCGGAAGCTTGTTTCCGGTCCAGGGAAGGCATGGCTTGGCAGTTCGGGCTGGACTGTTCCCATGAGGGACAGGGTCAGACTGATTTGCATATAGCTATGTCTGAACTGGGGTGGCAGAGTGGGCTAAAGAACGGTGATGGATTAAACCCAGATCTTTTGACTGAGTGTGAGTTTGATTGATTCAGATGCTCCGTCCATCACCACCCCCTTTTGTATCGCTGTAGTCATAAAACCAGCAACAACACGTCAGAAAAAATACAGGAGGAAGAAAAAAAGTTCTGGGATTGACCCTGCAAAAAAGAGCCAAGTCCAACACACCAAAAAACACAAACCCTAAAATTACCCTTCCCACCCAAAACCCCAAACCCGCCCTAAAATTACCCAGCCCGTTCAGAAACTCAAACCCATCCTAACATTACCCTTCCTACTTAAAAAACACCCCACCCTAAAGCTTCTGGAAAATTCAGTGTCGACTATTAAAACATAAAAGTATTCCTCTTGAAAAACGTACTTACCTGATCGAATTGATTCTGGTGCCTAAATCTACATAAAAATACATGTTATTTTAATAAATTGGTGTGGATCTCCTTATTGAGTCATGCGTCACACTTTTTAAATTGTGTGTGTGTATTTGTGAAGGTCTAGCTCCCCTCTGTTAAGTGTAAGGCTGCTCAACCACACTACCCCCCGACAGAGCACCATGGGGTTGCTAGAGCAATCCCCTGTCCACTCATAAGGGAATACCTGTACTCTCTGCACGTACACCTCCTTTTTGTATAAAGAGCCAGCTTTCTACACTGTTCACATACAGCAAAGTACTTCACACACTAACCCTGATACATCCATCATTGAGAATATGACTTCTGCACATCCTGCTTGATTTCAGCAAAGGACCTGCTTGAGAACCGTGTGCCTTTTAAGAAGAAAGACCTGTAAACTCTGCTCCACTGAAGTTGATACTTAAAGGACATCCCCTCCTAGTGGACTGAAGGCGGCCTCCACTGCCAGACCCCTCAGCCCGGTGAGGCAGTTGCCACACTGAAAAGAAGGGAGGGATTTTGGGTCCCCCACGCTCTGGGATATCAAACCTCATTGACCGGGTGCAATTGTTGTGTTTTCTGAAGTGAACATCACGTCATGACTTTACTGGTGAGTGGTTCAGCTAAGGACCGCGTCATGTAAAGGACAATTCCATCCCAACAAAATGTCAGCCTAGATTTCCACTGAGATGCCTTAATTATTCGTACCAGAGCCTGGTGAACTGTATTTGGGAAGTTTATGTCATGTGTTAGACGGACCGGGAGGGTCGGCCGAGGATAAGGGGAGAGGTCTCCGGGGAGAGCCGTCTCCAGTGAATCGTACAGACAAGTAACTCCCCCCCCACAGACGGACACCACACAATGATAAAGTTCAACGATACTTTATAGGCAATTCTTCAAGTACGGTAGAATGGTACAAGGAGGTCTGGACTCAGGGGTCCCCTCTATTCTGGTCTCTGTTTGGGAAAAGGGTAGCGGGACAGTCTTGTTACCAAAGAGATGGAAATAGCTCTCAATCCTCGAGCTCGGTGGTGTAGATGAACGGGCCGCGGCGGAGCCAGCAGGTCCCGTGATGGATGAAGGAAGACGACGGTCCGCGGCAGAGCCAGCAGGTCCCGATGAAGGTGGTGGTTACAAACGGTCCGCGGCCACGCCAGCAGGTCCCGACGACGATGAAGGATAGGGTGGTTCCCAAAGCCGCGGCAGCGCCAGCAGGCAAGACGAGGGTGCACAAGACAGAGCTACGGCAGCGCCAGTAGTCCGTCAAGGATGAGTTCTTCTTTGCGTCTCTCGACTCCAAGATACAACTGCCGTCCGGCTCTGGAGCTGCCCCAGTTATAGGGCTGGTGTGCTTTGATGTCCGGACCCTCGCACTTGGAGGTCGGGAGGTCCGGGATGAGGGGGTTCAGACACCCAGCAGGGGGGTGGAGCCAGCGCCCGGGGAGGCGATGGGCGAGCGGTACTTGGCGGGGGAGAGCCATCGACACCTCTTGCTCCCATTGACTGACCAAGTAGCCCGCTCACCTCCTGGGTGGATGTTGGTGCCGGAATGTCTGAGGCCTGGCCAGGCCCAGGGTTGAGGTCGATCGGGGGCCAGGCGGCCTCGTGGTGGAGTGTCCAAGATGGCGCCCAGGATGGGCGCGCAGGCCGGTAGTGGGTCGGCCTACGCGGTCAACAGGTTCGAGTGTAGGGGTCCCTGCGGGGACGGTGGACGTGTAATGGTGGTGTGTGGTACTTGCGTGGCTGGTTCGGGCCTGGTTGGGCCGGGGGAGAGCGGCCCTTCATGTGGCCTGTCCAACATCATGCAAGTTCCTGGATGATTATAGCAGATATTTGTGTGTCCTTTTGTTCTGCTTCGTTGGTGTTGTAATTGGAAATTTTTGGGATTGTTGATAAATCCTAACTGACTGTGGTAATGGAGTGGAGATTGAGGCTCTGTCCCTTTTAGGGGTAGGAAGTTCTTTTTTTCACAACCCCCTCCTGCTCGCTAGCATCAGCCAGGAAGGCAGAGTTGGAGAGCTTGGAATCTAGTAACATTCATACCCACACACTGGGACAGCAGAGGTAGAGAGAATTAACGCAGACTCCTTACCCCAGCAGTGAGCCTTTAAAGAGCCCCATCTACACACCGAAAACAAAGCACAAAACCATACTCATGCAGCACCCTGGCACTACAACTGATCTTCTACCGCCAACCCCTACTCCTGCAGCACCCTGGCACTACAACTGATAATCTACCACCAACACCAACTCCTGCAGCACCCAGGCACTACAACTGATCTTCTACCGCCAACACCAACTCCTGCAGCACCCTGGCACTACAACTGATAATCTACCACCAACACCAACTCCTGCAGCACCCTGGCACTACAACTGATCTTCTACCGCCAACCCGTACTCCTGCAGCACCCTGGCACTACAACTGATCTTCTACCGCCAACCCGTACTCCTGCAGCACCCTGGCACTACAACTGATCTTCTACCGCCAACCCGTACTCCTGCAGCACCCTGGCACTACAACTGATCTTCTACCGCCAACCCGTACTCCTGCAGCACCCTGGCACTACAACTGATCTTCTACCGCCAACCCGTACTCCATCAGCACCCTGGCACTACAACTGATAATCTACCACCAACTCCTGCAGCACCCTGGCACTACAACTGATCTTCTACCGCCAACCCGTACTCCATCAGCACCCTGGCACTACAACTGATAATCTACCACCAACACCAACTCCTGCAGCACCCTGGCACTACAACTGATAATCTACCACTAACACCAACTCCTGCAGCACCCTGGCACTACAACTGATCTTCTACCGCCAACCCCTACTCCTGCAGCACCCTGGCACTACAACTGATCTTCTACCACCAACACCAACACCAACTCCTGCAGCACCCTGGCACTACAACTGATAATCTACCACCAACACCAACTCCTGCAGCACCCTGGCACTACAACTGATAATCTACCACCAACACCAACTCCTGCAGCACCCTGGCACTACAACTGATCTTCTACCGCCAACCCGTACTCCATCAGCACCCTGGCACTACAACTGATCTTCTACCGCCAACCCCTACTCCTGCAGCACCCTGGCACTACAACTGATAATCTACCACTAACACCAACTCCTGCAGCACCCTGGCACTACAACTGATCTTCTACCGCCAACCCCTACTCCTGCAGCACCCTGGCACTACAACTGATCTTCTACCACCAACACCAACTCCTGCAGCACCCTGGCACTACAACTGATAATCTACCACTAACACCAACTCCTGCAGCACCATGGCACTACAACTGATCTTCTACCGCCAACCCGTACTCCATCAGCACCCTGGCACTACAACTGATATTCTACCACCAACCCCAACTCCTGCAGCGCGCTGGCACTGGTATTCTACTCCTGACCCTAGGGTGACGCCAGCCCCTACTCCTGCAGCACCCTGACCCTGGCACTGGTATTCTACTACTGCCCCAGAAGTGAGCGCTCGCCCCCTCCCCGTGCAGCACACTTAGGAGAGTTAAACACGAATATTGCTCCAGCCATGTTCTGCCACCCCCAGAGAACAGTGATGCCCCCTGGGGCATTGTGTCTGGCTCCTGAGGCCTGTTGAGCGCTCTGCTGCCTTTTTCGAAGGAATAAACAAAAGAAGAGAGGTTGGGGTATCAAAACAAGCCACATAGAAGGAGCGAAACAACTAGTGGAATTCACACCCTATTTGGGTGGAAAAGAAAGCCCTCACACACCGACCTAGTCAGTGTCATGCTTCATCATTGGGCCCCACCAAAGAGGCCGAGTGCCTCTTTGGTGTGCTGCGACGCCAGAAGACTGCGGAGCTGGTTGTGTGAACTGGGCGTGTTGTGAGATTAACTACAAGTAAAAGTGTCTAAAGGGTATCTAGAATTTTATAGCCAAAGGTAATGGATGGTTAATTCAGAATTAAATATTAAGTTAACATGTTTCAGCCTTACGGATGGTTTAAATTTACCTAGGCATTCATCAGGACAGAGATAAACCCCGGCGCTCCTACCCCCCTCCTGAGACCCATGGAGCAATTAGCGCCATATTTTAAAGTGAGATATGTTGGTATTTATGCAACCTTTCATTGGGGGTCACAGACCTTTGGTCCATTGATCCCTTGAAGCACCCATATCGTGTTTTTAAAAAATCTTTCTTTTGGCTTTTAATACAAACACCATTTTCACCTCACTTCCCAGAGCTAGAGGTATCATCCCTATAGGGTGTGTGGATGGTGTTAATTCTAGCAATTATTTGGGAAACACGTTCAATGCCACTACTATGGAGCACCATGGTCAAAAAACGTGATGACACAGCATTACAACTAATTGTTTGTATGTCGTATGTGTTTGTCTGTGTTTTTTTACTCCACAGGTGCAGATACACTCCAGAGTTAGGAGTATTTTTTGGAATGAGCATTGCGCTCTTCCACTTTTTTATGCACTTTTTGTTAATTTTTCACTTTCACGCCCCCAGGTTAGGGTGGACGATTAGAGAGTCCATACCGCCGGGGTTTATCTCTGTCCAGATGAATGCCTAGGTTAATTTAAACCATCCGTAAGGCTGAACATGTTGACTTAATATTTAATTCTGAATTAACCATCCATTACCTTTGGCCATAAAATTCAGACACATAAATCTTTTATCTGTGTCCTAGGGATCATTTAATAAAAGTTTTTTCTAGATACCCTTTAGACACTTTTACTTGTAGTTAATCTCACAACACGCCCAGTTCACACAACCAGCTCCGCAGTCTTCTGGCGTCGCAGCACACCAAAGAGGCACTCGGCCTCTTTGGTGGGGCCCAATGATGAAGCATGACACTGACTAGGTCGGTGTGTGAGGGCTTTCTTTTCCACCCAAATAGGGTGTGAATTCCACTAGTTGTTTCGCTCCTTCTATGTGGCTTGTTTTGATACCCCAACCTCTCTTCTTTTGTTTATTCATATAAAACCGGGGATCAAGAGAGTGTTCCTGATCTTCCCTGTCTCTCTCATTGTTATTTTGTGCCTTTTTGGAAGGTTCACAATATAGAAATACTATATATATACATTTATACATTCATGCATTCATAAGTACATACATACATGTTGCCTGACTTTAGATCCATTCACTGAAACATTTGTTAATTCTTGTAACATGTGCTTACTTTGTATGTTGGTCTCAATCCACTGAAACCCTGGTGGGAGTGGTTGGATCAACACTTATTTCAGTTACATGTGTTCTCACACGTCATTGCTTTTTAGAGTGATGGCTGCCGTTTGTGTCCTTGCTAAGGTCCCAGTGTTTGGCATGTTCAGCGGGTGTCGTGTACGGTTTTCAAAGCCCCTCCCTACCTATCAACATAGATGCTTCATGAAGTGTGGGGAAACTTTGTATGTTCTAAGACTGCAGCTGCTTGTTACTTCATTTCTCTAAATACTCCCTACAATTCCAGCCTTTACTGGCTGTCCATGCTTGAAGCGAGCTCTGCTGCACCTCGCCCAAGAACTGCTCTGTCCTTCCTGCTCAGAGCCAGGCTGGTCGCCTAACACATGACAAGCGGAGGACCTGATTACAATTTAACATCTTAGTGCCACTGGCCATTAAGTAGTAAGCAGGCCTGGTTAACCAGCCCTGTGTTCCTACTGATGATCACAACCTGGTGTTTTTCTCCCACCTGTACCGTTATTCCAGATCTCCTGTTATTCTAATGTATATAATTGCCATTGTATTGTACATCCTTCTCTTGTCTCTTTCCTCACAGACTCCTACAACGTTAGAAAAAAGAATACAGCTGGAGTTTTCATTGTGGTGTTTGTCTTCATCACACACGAGCATTAAATCTTCTTTACAAGCTTGTCGATAATGTCTTCTCGGGCTTCAAAACAGGTAAGTTCTCTCATTTGTGCATTCTAGTAATGTGGCAAACCACTTCAAGTCTTTGTCTAAAGGTGGCTGCCAAATATTGCCTTCATCCTAAAGACACAGAAGAGCGTGGCACCTCATTTTAAACTCTTGCCTCCAGCATGGATGACGTGCATTAAGCCAGTGTTTCCCAAACTGGGGTACGTGGACCCCAGGGGTCCGTGACACATTCCCAGGGATGCTGCAGGTACCAGTTTTAAAAGCACTGCAAAGTTCCTTGTATAATCAGCAGTTTTTGGGCAGCGATAAAAGTGTCAAGATAACTCTGGTGATCAATGTTCCTGCTGGAGAGAGATGGGGGTGTTGTCCAGTGACAGCTTTGACTCATCTAATGAAGCAATGGTGATTATGCCTGCTGCGAAGAATGTCTACCATGCATTTTAAAAAAAGATGCATTTTGTTTTGTGCTTAGCTCAGTGGGTTCCTGCTTTTGCCATAGAGATTCTTTTGTTATTGTACAGTGCACAAGTTCCAATCGTAATCTAGCATAGTGAGCTATGAACTGCCATCAAAGAGCTGCATGCAAACTACATGGTACAAGATAGTAAGTTAAGCTTTTCCCCGGTCTTCCATTATCCCGCTGCTGCTAAAAAGGTTTATTTGGACAGAAATAAATCCTTATTATTAAAGTCCATTCTAACCCCTGTGTCATGTTCTGAATCTGAAGTTTGTGCTTCTTCAGTCCAAGCACTCTTCAAAAATGCCACCAGTATGGATGACATGAATCCTAAACCTTGTAGTCCCCTTTGCCTTATGTAACATTTTCTAGTCACTGATTTTCACATGTATGATTCATTGTCTCTGTATGTGTGTGTGATGTAAAATGCTCTAACACCCTACAGTGGTATGAGAGGTGCTATAAAATAAATTAGATACATGTGACAGTGGGGCTATGGAGAGATGAGAGGCGCTGTTGGAGGGTAGTAGTGAGGGAATCATTGAAGACTGTCTATCATTGAAGATTTCCAAAGATGGTCATATCCTGGTGCATTGTCCGGTCATTATTTACTACACTTTAAAAGCTAATACAAATACATAATGACAAATGTGTTGTAAAATGCACCTTTCCCCCCCCCCATCTTCTTTGAGGAGAGCACCCCAAAGCCCCCTTTGTAGTGGTCAGGCTCACTCGCTGCATATGGTCTGCACTGTACGGGGACTGGTGTGACAACATTTGTCAGAGCAGCTTTAGGTTTCCAGTCCAGCCATTGGCAGGAGCCTCGTGCAGCGAAATAAAATCAAACAATATTAACCCCTTGCGTGTGGTCGTCGGCCAGCGGCTGTCGCGAGCACTACCTCGGTAGTGCTGCGCACGTCTGTTGGCTGACGTGGCACCACCCGCGTAATGGAATGCCCGCACAGCGGCGAAATTGCTGCAGCGGTAAACGGGTTAAGTTAGTCGCAAGATGTTATTGTTATTGACATTTATAGAGCTCTATTGCTAGCCGAAGGTGTCCTGGCACTATATGAAGTCCTGTTGGAAACTATCAGAGTGGAAGAAGCAGCACCGATATTATTTAAAAAAAAAAAAAGCCATGTTTTTAATGCTTTCCTGAAGGCCATTAGATTGGTCATAGTTCTGAGATGTATCGGGAGGTGGTTCCATGCCTTGGCAGCATTGGCTGCAAAACTACTGCCCCCCCCCCCCACCCCCAACTGGCTTTATTCACGTGCTGCACCATCACCATTTTTGCATCCGATGACCTCCGCGATCTTTTTGGTGCATACCAGCCTATTCTCTGTTGAAGGTAGTCTAGTCCAGTTCCATGAAGGGCTTTGAAGACCAAACATAAGGCCTTAAATCTGGTGCGTTTTCTGACCGACAGTCAGTGGAATGTTTTTTTGCTCAACGGTGATGGAGGCATATTTAGGTATGCCGGTGAAAAGTCTGGCTGCTGCATTCTGCAGGATCTGCAATGTGTTCAGTAGTCCTTCCTGGATGTTAAGATATAAGTTGTTACAGTAGTCCTGTAGAAAATAGAAACCGTCTCAGGGGTCTCACTGATACACCTCCAACAACGAAGAGATTGGCACAGAAGCTGTAATATAAAAGACATATATTTACCTCAGATGAGGGAGACTACGTCACACAGTACCCTCAGGAACTGTAGGAGGCTTTCTAAGGATACAGAGAACAGGAGCCTTATATAAGCATAGGTTTACATAGTCCGCATAAAACCAAGGGGAGGTCCTGGCTCACGTAAACATGCAAAATGACTAAAATGGGCATGCAAGATTTGCTTGCTCAACAAAGTGGGAGGAGAGTCATTCTCCTTATATCAGCAAGAATAGCCGGACAGTTATAACACAAGAGCAGGTGCATTCTATAAAAATTGCCGAGCGGTGGGTGAGCTCGTGTCTCTTCAAACATCTGGAGCAGAATCATTTCCTGGACGAAATACAATTCGGTTTCCGTCCAGCCCATTGCACTGAAACAGCCCTACTCACCGCCATGGAGGACCTCCGAATGCGTGCAGACAGGGGCCAGGCAGTAGCTCTGATCCTGCTGGACCTGTCTGCCGCATTAGATACGGTTAATCACGGGATTCTATTGGAGAGACTAAGGGAGGCCGGGGTGGGCGGCATTGCCCTGCACTGGTTTCGCTCCTTCCTGCGGGATAGGCTGTGTCCCTTCCCCCGTTTCAATCGTCCTTCTCCCCGGTGTTCTACGGGGTGCCTCAAGGCTCACCCATCAGCCCGATTTTATTTAACGTTTACCTTAAACCACTGATTACGTTGATAAAATCCCACAGGCTAAAGGCAATCAACTACGCTGACGACACTCAACTCATCCTCTCTTGGGAGGGTGTGGAATCGATCCCCTTGGAATCTTTTCATGACTGTCTACGAGACACGGCTGGCTGACTACACAATAATTCTCTACAGTTCAACTCCTCCAAAACCGAGGTTCTGTTCTGTGCCGGAAGTCGGATCCCCCGCCCGTTCCCGGTGGAGTTTTGGCCCCCTGAATCCCCGGAAAAGCCACAGCCGGTCACCACTGTTCGCAATCTGGGTGTTATGATGGATAACAAACTCAGCATGGAAGCCCAGGTTGCGAAAACAGTGTCCACCTGCTCGGCCCTCATTTGCTCCCTTTGTAAGATCTTGCCACTTCTTCCCTTACAGGCCCGGGCTTTAATAGTCAGGTGTACCATTCTTAGTCGGCTTGACTATTGCAATGCGCTGCTACGCGAGGCTCCATCCATGCTGTTTGACAGACTCCAAAGAGTTCAATCTGCCGCTGCCAAACTGGCCCTTGGTTGGCCTAGGAGATCTTCGGCCACTGCGGCAATGGCCGAGCTTCACTGGCTCCCATTGAAACAGCGAGTGGCCTTTAAATCCTTCTGTCTTGTTTTTAAAGCCCTGCAGGGAGTTGGGCCCAGCTCTCGGCAAACCGTGTTTGAAGGGTACATTCCAACCAGAGCCCTTCGATCCACAACGGCCTGCCTTGTAAAAGTACAGAGATTTAAGAAGGTCAGGACCGGAGGCAGATCTTTCAAAGTTGCGGCTGCCAAACTTTGGAATAGCTTGCCCCTGGACATCCGCCAAACAAAGGAACTTCTCCCTTTTAGGAAACGGGTCAAAACTTGGCTGTTTCCTAAATGTTAAACTTCTGGCCACTCTTTTGCTGCCTCTCAGTGCATCCCATCTTAGGAGATATCTCAGCGCTAGGATACTTGTAAGGTGACAGCCGCGCTATACAAATGTTTTAAATAAATAAATAAAATACATTCTACTAGCTAGGCCCTTCTGAGCAGGTGCAAGGCTCTGGAAGAGGGAAACAGCACATTGCGAGTACATGGCTAACTAAAATGGCTGCCAAGCACAAAATGGCTTTCAGCTCATGCTAACATATCCCTGCAATCTTCAACCGTCTAATCTGGACATTGTTAGCGCTGTGATGGCTGATTTTTGGGAGTCTTTGGGGAGCAAAGGCATTATTTTCCTGCAGGATCTCAAGATATAGAAAATCTGTGATGCCACTGTGTTGACCTGGTCCCTAAAGCTAAGGTCGTTCTCAATCCACACTCCCAAGTTTTTCACTTTCCTACTTGGAGTGGGAAGGGGCCCTGAAGTGTCCGGCCAACAGTCAGAGGTACAGAAATTGGGGTTATTGCCAAATATTACAACCTCCGTTTTACCGGAGTTGAGTTTTAGGCAATTTTGTGCCATCCAGAACCCTACGGCGTTCATACAATTCTGGAGCCGGGACGCAGTTCCCGGCATCTCCTCAGGCCGTATAATCACCACTATTTGGGTGTCGTCAGCGTAGGATTGAACCAAAAGATTCAATTAGTGGCGCCAATGAGGACACATAAATATTAACAACTTTCTGACTAAGTGAAGACCCTTGCAGCACACCACAGGGTAATGAGAATGGATTCGCCCAGGGCAACAGTTGGGGTTCTGTTGAATAAGAAGGAATTGAAGAGTTTCCAGGCAGTGCCCTGGACTCCAATCTTGTGCAATAAGTCCATCCGCAAAGAATGATGGACGAATCAAAGGCTGCAGATAGATCCAACATAATCAATGCAGCTTTTCCTCCCTGATCCAGAATGGAGATGTAGCACCAAAATTCCCATTAAGATTTTACGATTTTTGCAAATATTTTTAATATAAAAATACTAAAATCTTTAAGAATTCTCAAGTCTAGTCTTTGTTTGATGTGCAGACTTATGTGTTTAGTTTTCCAAACTACAGTTTTAATGTTTGACATTTAAATCATAGAAATTGCTTGGGGGGTCCCCGGATTCCAGTAGTGACTCAATGGGGGTCCTGTGGAGTGAAAAGTTTGGGAACCACTGCCTTAAGTAGTAACTGTTACATCCCATCTTTTTGTAGTATTTTTTTTAAATTTTTTTTTGGATTAGTTTCAAACTGGCATATCATGTACATATCACAAGTACATTTTACAATGCAAAAGCTTCCATCAGAACACCCAACCCCTCCCCCCCCGGCCCAAACCCCCTTTCTGCAGTCTATAGCATATACTTTTTGGTGCTGGTATCTGGACAGGTAAGTACAGCAGTTCAGTAGGATCGCACGTGGCTGGAATCACCACCCTGAAAAGGAAAAAAGGTAACAATTCCATTTCATGACATTACATGGGCCAACAAGTCCCTCAGTACCCGCAATGTCACTCAGGTTGCCCACTACGTGCCACCAAGTATTCCAGCAGTGGGGCCCAAATATCTTTAGGTCTAGATGTTTTCGGCAGCTCCTCCATATATAGTTCTAATTGTTCTTGGCAGTACACCTTGTCTGTAATCCATTTGGCAGATCTTGGGCTCTGATGCCCATCCCACGTGAATAGCACTCGTCTTTTAGCCAGCAGTAGCGCCACTCTCACAAAGCGACCCAGTACACCTTTTACCTCAGGCACGTATCACAACAAGCATTCCAGAGGCGTGCACTCTAGCAAATGGCCAGTCATGGTGTAGAGCAGGTCCACCACCTCTACCCAATACAAGTTCACCCTCCGACATTGCCCAGCTAGATGCAGAAAGTCCGCCCCTTCCTGCCCACACCGCCTACACAGCAATCCGTTTCTCTAAGCCCCATTCTATGAGGTTTCTTGGGGGTGTGATAGATCTGGTGCAAGAACTTCAGGTGAATAATACGTAGGTTGCTATTAGACGACAGTCTCCCTGTTACCACACAAATCTGCTCCCACATACCCGCTGTAATCTGTGGGTCCATAATCTTATTCCACCGCCCCAGGCTTTTATCTTCTGGAAGCACCGTCTCTTCCTGCACAGCCTGGTGAGCAGGTGTTTCTTGGAGGCAGCTGTTATAACCATTTGCAGAGCCATAGACACTGCTGGCTCCTCTGGGAAACAAGTATAGTGATCTCTGACAGCTCTGCGCAGCCTATAACAAGTATACGTAAACAGTGGTGTATGGTAAAAATATAGCTCCGATGATCCCCAGTAAGATATGTCCCCTCTCTATATAGGTCGCCCATAACAGAGATGCCTGCCTCCCTGAGCGAGCGGATCGAGCCACGCTCACTCACCACCGAAATAGTACCATGTCCCTAAATAGACATATCTGGAGTGTACAAGGGCAGTCTAGCCGTCCGCCTACCAATTTCTTGTCATGCCGGGACCGTGACATCAATGGTGTTGATCTCTGACCTAGGCGTTAGCCTGTGAACATGTGTGATGATGCTTCGTAAGGGCACATCGCCTGCGTCTCCCTCCTCAACCGCCACATGGGGAATAAAGCCATGTGGACGAAACCAAAAATATGCCCAGTGATCCTGCCCACATAAGTAGTACACGAAGAAATCCGGAGCACCAAACCCCCCCCTTGTTGAAAGGCAATGTCAGCGTGGCCCAGCTAATTCTCAGAGGTTTCGCCCTCCACACCAGACGAAGCAGTTGGGTCTGCACAGTTTTGAAAAATTGTTTGTTCAAACGAATGGGATATTACTAAATAAATACAAAAACCTAGGTAGAATCACCATTTTGATCACCGCAATGCGATCTGCTAGCGACAGGGGCAAGCCCACCCAACCATCAACTTGCTGTACCAGATCTGAATAGGCCCTCCCGTAATTTTCCCGTACCACAGTCACAGGATCCCGATGGATCCAAATGCCCAGATACTTTACTGGGTCCTCCGTCCACACTAAAAGATATTCCACCTGTGGTGAACGGTGGCGGGTGTAAGAGGAACGATTACAGACTTATTCCAGTTGATGTGCAGCCTGGAAAATAGACCAAATCTGATGTATTCCCGGATGACCCGTGACCAGTAGATCTGCGGCTCTCTGACATATAGGACCATGTCATCCGCATAAGCAGATATACCCACCGGTCTACTATTAAAATTCAGAGCAGCTGCCCTATGAATTTGGCGGATTTTGCATGCTAGGGGCTCCAAAACAATGGCAAAAAGAAAAGGAGACAACGGGCATCTGATGTGGTGCCAGGAGATTTGCGTCATCTCTGCAAAGATTTAGCGTACGCCATTGCCTGCTTTGGTGTTGCAAAGATTTTGCCCCCCTCAAATTCCCCGATGCGCAACCTCGCTGGATAAAGCATGGCATAAGGGATCTTCTCCTGCTGGAGCAACAGCTTCACATTTTGGAATTCTTTCCGCGCCGCCTGCACCTGCGCGGTGAAATCCGGATAGAATGAGAGGGAAATATTTTGATATGTGATCTTGCCCTTCTGTCTGGTGATACGTAGGACAGTGTCTCTGTCCCTGTAATTTAATAGATGAACAATTATAGGTCGCGGCGGAGTACCAGGAGGTGGGCGAGCCGCCAGGGACCGGTGAGCTCGCTCGACCGCGAACATGGGGGATAGCTCGTCCGCACCACAGACTTCACGGAGCATATTCTCGATGTAATCCTCCAAGCGTCCCACATTTGTCGCCTCCGGCAGGCCTAACACGCAGATATTGTTGCGTCTCGATCTCGCCTCGATGTCCTCGTTCTTTTCTTGAATGACCACGAGGAGCCTCGTAATGTCTGATGTTTTTTCTGCTACTTGTTGGAGCCCATCCTCTGCATCAGTTATCCTCTGTTCCGCCTCCCCTATACGCGTCACCTGTTTGTCCAGCTTTGCAGAGAACTGGTACATACGACCATTGAGAGCTTCAATCTTTCCGTCTATCTCCTGCAGGCTAGACTGTATAGCAGCCAGCGATTTCTCCAAATTTGAGGGGCCCTGCGAGGTGGCGTCCAATTCAGAGTCAGAGACCACATTTTGGGCCGGCCTACCGCCCTTGCGGAGCTCAAACGTGAGCCTCGGCTGAGATTTATCCGGCTTGCCCATCCTGCACACGCACACTGACGATCAGCAGTACTGAGTAGCCCAGCAACAGCCTCATCCCACGAAGTAGTCCAAGCTGCCCCACACGTGTCTACACGATATAGGCAGATAGTCCTCAAGCACACTCCGCAGGCCCCAAGCCCTCTTCTGCCAACCGTCGCCGGGATCCCCCAACACCTACCACTTCTCGCCAGACCAGATTCAGAGAGGCTCACACCGGGCGGCAGGCTCCCAGATGATCGCCCACAGTGACTGCCCCCGCAGTCTCGTCCGTCCGGAGGCCCCCTCTTATCAAATCAGCACGATATGAAAGCTGCCAGGCCAGCAAAGTTTTCTGAGGGACCAGCACCACAAGCACCTCGCCTCCAGCGTCTGGACGCCGCTCTTCCACCGCAGCTCCTGCACCTCAGATCCTCCTCAACCTCAAGCAGCGCTGCCAGCACGCAATCAGCCCCGGGGGATTCAGGCCTCTGTCACAAGCAGCACATACCGCACTCGCGGCAGTCTAGCAGTCTGGTATTGGCACCCCCCCGCAGTGATCTCCTTCCACACGCAGCCTCGGGGGGGGGGGGTATGCGGTAAGGGATAATCAATTTGTGCAGCTGTGGCCCCCCAAGCAAGCACAGCAGCCGAGGCCCAGTTCTCGCGGACCTCCCGCTGCCCGGATCAATCACCGGCGCCGGCCGCTCACATGATTCTGCGGCCCAGCGCCTGCAGGCTCTTCCCCGCGCAGCCAAAATCGAGACCCGCTCCCCGCCGTCTTCCACTTATCTGCAAGCGGCTTGTCCCTTCAGGCGCGGGTCTTCTCCCCGGCACCGCACCAGGAGTCTGGTCCACCACAGCAGTCAGAGGCACCTGAGGAGCACGATCCTCCGCTCCCCTTGCACGCCCCTGCCGTATCGTAGCTTGGCCGGCTCGGCACCTCCACGCCCAGCCGCCACTTCTGCAGCGCGTTGTCTCCAGGCAATACAATCCGGCACTGTGGCTGTCGGGTCAGGATATCAGCAACCCTCTCCCATCCAGAACATCAGGCAGCTGGCCCAGGTAAGGCAGGATTATGTAGGATTTCACACGGTGGCCGGCAGAGCAGCACTACAGCGCTGCCATCTTGCCGCGCGCCAAGCCGCGTCCCCCATCTTTATGTAGTATTTACCTACTTCAGGTATTTAGTCTGTTGTGGTGCAGTCTATGCAGAAACTATGATTGACAGTGTAAGCAGGGAGCACATTGGTCAAGACTTTACTTCAAGATAAGTGAAATTAGTTGCCATTAGAAAAGGACCTTTTTCTCTAGTTTCTAAACATAAGATATGAAGTAACTAATTACTATGGGGAACTTCTTGCCATCTTGAGCATTTAGTGGTGAGGTTAGATGTACTTATCCTCAGTGAATCACAATCTTCCCACTTGCCTTTAATCCGGGTCCTCAGATTTGAACAGCCTTTATGTCCACATTCACACATGTACCACTATGTTGTGCCAGGAGCCGGTGGCCTAGTTCCTACCTTTGTTAGGTGGATATCAAACCCCGCTTCTGTCCTGAATAGGAAAATATGGTTGTGTGTGATGGATGACGCCCAGTGGGCCAGAAAAAGTGAAGTATTAGTTTGTTTCAATCTAAACTTAGTTTATGAAAGCACACTGGAGGAAGGACAGGTTTGTAAAATGGTTCACCAATTCCGGCAGAACAATTAACTATAGCTGTGTGAGGTAGATGGAGGTTCATCAGTGCTCCCGAAGATTCTGAAAAGGCGAAAGGTTAGCAGCTCATTTCTGGTTTTCACATTGTTAAATTTGGTTCATTCTTTTAGGAAAGTGCCCCTTTTTATTTCTCGCACCTGGCCACGCAGCGCGAAGCGATGTCGCCAGCGAGACTTATTGTCAGCGACTTTCCTCTCAAGTGGTACAGACCGGGGCACGCGCAGGGCTTTTGGCGATAGGGGTCTGTGGACGCGCGCTTGCTTCTAAAGTGTGTACAGCTGGTTGGCGGCGTGGCACGGCACGTTAGTTCGGCTCAAGGTTATTTTCACTTTCTTTTTTTGCATGTGCGCTGCAAGCGCGGCACGCTCCGTCGTGTTTCCTTCAGCCAGGGCCCTCAGCGGGTAAAGTCTGCGCTATATAAAAACGCATAAAATAAATAAATAAATCTCTCGACCTGTCCCCTGGAGGTTCGTGAAACCAGGAATGCTTTCGCATACATTTCCTCAGCGGCTGCGTTATTGCCACTGTATATCCAGTCTTCTGGAGAGCCCAGGCGGCACCACCCCGGGAGCTGGCCTGGCTGCCGTCAATCCGGGCAGGGTCATGTGAGGTCTGGCGCACCTGTACACGGTGTCCAGCCAGGGCAGTGCACCATGGCGCGCCCTCTGCCAGCCGCCGCGCTCTTTGCCACCCTCCCTGCCCCACCCCACCGTGTTTATCAAACAAACTTCTAACTAGCATTGCCCACTCCAATTCATTACCTTCTAACAGCAGAGCACACACCTCAGAGTCTCAAGCTTCGTTCGCCATTAAAGCAACAATTGGAAATGGGGTGGGAGTGAATACTCACAGCGGAGGACTCCAACTCCATCCTGCAGCAAAGCCGGAAGAGAGGCGGAGGGAGTGAGTGCATGTGAGGTCGGCTCCATGCCCCTGCTGCCACACTGCAGAATACACGCCCTATCGAGGCTCCTTGAAAGCCCCTGGTGGGACGTTTAACTCCTGCGCCGCCTCTCCGGGGCGGTGCTGCTTACAGGATGCATCGAACCCTGTGCACGGTCTGCAAAAACCTGGAAATCAGGGAGCCAAACGGCAATTGAAGCCATTCTTACTGCTTGAGCACACAGTGCTGCCTCTTGGAGGCATACAGGGCTTAAGGCCACTAAAAGGAAACCCATTCTCCCGCACGAGGATGGCACATTTATAAGTAATTCATTTTTCAAGGAGTCCTGTGCAAAGTTCTGCTCAGGCCAGGGTCCACATCCGCCCAGTCGGGAGCCATTCCTTCAGCATGGGTGCAGCCACAAGAGCAACACAGCACGGTATGTGCACGGAAGGAAGCCTTGAAGTGGGCAGGCGGGAACCTATGCGTACAAGACATATGTGCGGAATGGCAAGGGGCGAGTCACAATGACACCCACACAAATGCAGTCTTTAGTTTGACAAGCTATATGGGCGGCAAGGAGGCGTCTGGTTTATTGACCATTCATAAGTGACAAGATTGTACAAGTGGATCACAGGAGGACACGGATGGATGTTTTTTTCAAAAATTGACGACAAACTGGAATGGTATGGCACATCCAGCATGAATTGAAGATAGCTAAGTGACAAACCTGACAACACTGTTATAGACTAAAGCGAGCAACGATACTAGACAGAGGACAGCCAATGACCGAGATGAAATGACAAAAGTAGGAAGGTTCTTTGCTGCAGCAAAAGTTCTGTCTTGAATGCGAAAGGGGCAGTCATGAAGAGGCGAAACCCCTCTTCAGCGGGGCAGAAAAGATAAAAGAACGCTGCAGAGTAAACACCCTCTGGACATGCAAACATTTTCTATGAGGTAATAGTGAAGAGACAAATACAACTATTTGGGGGACATCAGTTAAATGGTCTTCCCAAAGGCCTGCAGAGTGAGGGCAACCCCCCACCCAGCTTACCTGCTCCCTTTACAGAATCATGAGAAGTTCAGGAAACATTTTAAAATCATGGTGCTTCAGTCTTCTTTAGTCCCCTCCAGATTCTCGTCCTCCTCATTTTGGCTCATTGAATCTTTTCTTAGCAGTGAGGTGCCAATGGGTATTTGTAGCACTTTATAAATACTGTTCATTCAGATGCAGAGTGTAGGAACTGGGGTCGCCAGTTCCCCGGGGGTAGCCTGGCACGAGCAGGTAGGCACCCGAAAGCTTATGTGTTAAGTGACTACACAGCACACACTCCCTGAGACAATAAAAGGCACGCAATGACTGACGCCACTCCAGTGTGTTTGATTACAAATCAAATAACTTTTATGTAAGATTAAGATTCAGGAGTGGAAAATCACAGTATTGTTTGGTCATTAAAGCTTTTTATAGGAGGGGAGAAAAGGGAGCAGTTCAATAATCACTTAAACCTGTTACAATAACATCTCAGTAGATAATTAGCATTTCAGTAGCTAAAGATGAACATTTCTTGGATGAATTAGCATCTCATTAAATGTCGAGCATTTCCTTAGCCCGCAGTAAGCAGTACCTTAGATGACTGTAGACCTGGAGTCAACAACTTCCTTTGCAGGCCTAAACACTTTAGGGAGAATCAGGCAACCTCTCCTTAGGTACAGCCCAAACATTTCCTAATCAGGAGTAAATAGGTCATTAGAAGGTAAACCATGACCTCAATCAGAGGGAACACCCCATAAGGTAAACATGACAATCTCATCATCCATGCAGCATCTCTTAATACTCGTTTGCCTGCAGGAGTAAAGGGTGTGATTCTTTAATCACCACAGCATATCGCAATAACCCTGCCAGGAAAGAAAATAGAGGTTCCCTACACAGCAGTAAACATTCCAGTAGGTATAAACCAGTATGTCAGCAGGTAAATTAACACATTGCTGAACTCACATGGGATCTGCAGCCCTAGCCTTACTCCAAAAAGACTGCGAATCAGTAGCATGCCTGGCACCGTGCATTGTAGAGTTAAGTTATTGTGACTAATGCCAAACCGATCAAGTGATCATACAGACGAAAGATCTATACAGTTCTGTTTATTGGGGTTTAGCCTTTATTTTCACACGTGCTTCTTTTTTTAAGGCATGCGTTGTGTTCTGGACTCTGCCTCCCAACAAATCGACTCCCAGCCTCACTATCTCTCTCTTCTACGTCTCTCCTTGCTCTGGTGGAGTCTTAATCAAATCGAGCACATCTTTGAAGAGTTGCGTACAGAAGGCTGTCCCCTTTATCGCATCGCTGGGCCTCCTGACCAGAACCCAAGCTAACCCGGAACGGTCACCGCCCCAGGCACAGAGTAGCTTCAGCAGAGCCAAAAGGACAGCGAGGCTCCCTTCCCCCCCACCCCCCCTCCCCCTCCACTCACGATGAACGTGCCTATTTACATCGTCCGTCGCATAGCTGGGTCTTTCATAAACTAACCCCGCCCGTGTCTGCCACACTGCTTGCGTTGTATTGCTATTGCAGCAGTTCTGTATAGCGCAAACAAACCTGGTCGAAAGGCAGCTGCTGATGCCACAGCTGTTTCGTCACCGGGCAAGCCTCCACGTTCACTTCTCTAAAACGTGCATGCACTGAAACTAAAATCCCAGCTGTTTTATGGCAAAACGCTGAACCAACCCATCTGAATTGAAGAGGTTTCAATGCTTTGCTGCTGCCCGTTTGACTTACGACGTGCTTTCTCTTTCCACAAGCTCGGATGTTTGTGTTCCTTTATTTTGAGACGCTTCCACCAGGCACACACACCGCCAGCCCTCAGTGCACACATCAATTGTTAACGCATCCACAATTAACTATTGTTGCAATCGCAGTATGGCGCACTTTACTTTTAAACATATTCATCTAAAGCGCAGCATGCCACCATTGCTACAAAAATGAACACATTGTTTTAGCCTACAACTTATAGACGTTTGTTGCAATTGGTGTTGCAATATTTAGCAATGCCAATAGCTCTAACTTAATTAATGCGAGACCTATTGCATTGCAAATACTTGTTAAGTCAAGCTTTCGAGACCATTTGTATATACTTGGGTATGTACTTGTTTGTGGGCTTAAAGCCCGCCCACTGATTTTCATTTGCTTGGTTTAGTATTGATAGGTCCTCGCTTGCTAGTGGGCAGTCCTTCCTCTTTGTCCCACGTTTTTGGCTTTTGTTTCCTCCCAGGGACCGAGTATTGTGCCTTTATGCTTTGGTTGTTTACCTGTTATTTTGTGGGATTATTTTGGTTTCATTTCTTGCCGCACATACTTTATTACATCTTCCCTCCGGCACCCTCTTTCCCCTTTTGTTGCTGTCATCCTTCCTGCACCTCCAGCTCCACTGCTTCTTTGTATTCTGCTCAACCCTTCTGGAAGGTCATCGTGTTAGAACAAAGACGGTTGCTGCGCTGAAAAATGGAGGCGCTTTACAAGAGAAGGGGACGAGTTTTCCTCCATCGATGAAACATTGCGAGCGGTCTGAACGTGCCATGTCATTGTGCACGCACTGGCATTGTCTTTCTTCGGCTCGCGGATGTTACTTGAAAGATGGGTGAACAGAACAAGGAGACTCGATGGGTGCGTGCGGAATTAAATAAGATTTTTTTCTCTCTCTATAGTGTTTAAAATGTTTTTTTTAGCAAAAATACACCTATGAGGGGTATCGGTGGTTTAGTGCAGTTTTATGTGTAGTGATGTTAAGGGGAAGCGGTTGGAATACCGCAATACATAACAATGTTCAATGCGTTTGAAGGGGCTACCTGCAACAATCGACGTTATGTGGCAATTGTCGACGGTGTTGAGAGCGTGCTTCAGATATTTGGTGAGGAATGTCTATTTGGCGGTGCGTATGTCGGTGTTACCCTCTCACAAGACTCTTCTGAAACTGGCGACCAGGGGCTGTGGTGAGGGTGGATTGGTCATGCCCTGACCCTGTATTTTCCACTATCGGGGCATACCTTGAGAAAGCATTCCCTCATATAACACAGAGCCTTATCTACCCACTTTTAAACAGCTTTTTTTTTTGTACTGTCTAGAACTAGGCCCGGTGTTTCGCGGTATTGCTGACTGCCTGGGTACATGTGTAGTGTTGGCTGTCCTGCCTGTTCATATGTGTAGGGTTGGCTGTCCAGCCTGTGCACACGTGTAGGGTTGGCCGTCCTGCCTATGCACACATGTAGGGTTGGCTGTCCTGCCTGTTCACACGTGTAGGGTTGGCTGTCCGGCCTGTGCACACATGTAGGGTTGGCCGTCCTGCCTGTGCACACGTGTAGGGTTGGCCGTCCTGCCTGTGCACACGTGTAGGGTTGGCCGTCCTGCCTATGCACACGTGTAGGGTTGGCCGTCCTGCCTGTGCACACGTGTAGGGTTGGCTGTCCGGCCTGTGCACACATGTAGGGTTGGCCGTCCTGCCTGTGCACACGTGTCGGGTTGGCCGTCCTGCCTATGCACATGTGTAGGGTTGGCCGTCCTGCCTATACACACATGTAGGGTTGGCCGTCCTGCCTGTTCACACGTGTAGGGTTGGCTGTCCGGCCTGTGCACACATGTAGGGTTGGCTGTCCTGCCTGTTCACACGTGTAGGGTTGGCCGTCCGGCCTGTGCACACGTGTAGGGTTGGCCGTCCTGCCTGTGCACACGTGTAGGGTTGGCCGTCCTGCCTGTGCACACGTGTAGGGTTGGCCGTCCTGCCTATGCACACGTGTAGGGTTGGCCGTCCTGCCTGTGCACACGTGTAGGGTTGGCTGTCCGGCCTGTGCACACATGTAGGGTTGGCCGTCCTGCCTGTGCACACGTGTCGGGTTGGCCGTCCTGCCTATGCACATGTGTAGGGTTGGCCGTCCTGCCTATACACACATGTAGGGTTGGCCGTCCTGCCTGTGCACACGTGTAGGATTGGCCGTCCTGCCTGTGCATATGTGTAGGGTTGGCCGTCCTGCCTATGCACACGTGTAGGGTTGGCCGTCCTGCCTGGGCACACGTGTAGGGTTGGCCGTCCTGCCTGGGCACACGTGTAGGGTTGGACGTCCTGCCTATGCACACGTGTAGGGTTGGACGTCTTGCCTATGCACACGTGTAGGGTTGGCCGTCCTGCCTGTGCACACGTGTAGGATTGGCCGTCCTGCCTGTGCACACGTGTAGGGTTGGCCGTCCTGCCTATGCACACGTGTAGGGTTGGCCGTCCTGCCTGGGCACACGTGTAGGGTTGGCCGTCCTGCCTGTGCACACGTGTAGGGTTGGACGTCCTGCCTATGCACACGTGTAGGGTTGGCCGTCCTGCCTGTGCACACGTGTAGGGTTGGCCGTCCTGCCTGTGCACACGTGTAGGGTTGGCCGTCCTGCCTGGGCACACGTGTTGAGGTGACTGCTCTTTGTGCCATCCACTGTAGCACCCCCACGGGGACCCTCTGGGTGAGTGGGTGGAATCATTGAGCCCTTGCTGTGTGTTCAGCAGGCGGTCCGAGAAGGGAGTGCTTCTGTGCCTGGCTGTTTTTTGTGGGCAGTGGGACGAGCGTAGTTCATCTCCAGATTGCTGAAGCGTTTTGTGTTATAATCAGTGTGCGCTGTAAGAGGGTCGTGCGTTGTTGTTTTGGCCCTGTATATTTTCGTGTTATAAACACTCAGCGAATGTGGATGCAGACAGACGTTTCTAAAACTTGTGGTCGTGTTTTACTTTGATGCAGGGATTTCCTCTTAAATGCGGGATTGCTGGTGGCGATTGTCCGATTGGAGACCGCGGTGCCCTTCTGCTGAGCTCGATGAGGCCACTGATTAGCCTTTTACTTTTGCGCACAAGCGAAGCATTTCCACCATGCATGTTTTAACTTTTAGTCTATTTTACTTTATCCAGGCTAGCAGGGCTTTAAGTGGGCCGGGTCTTTCCGGTGTTCTGCACCAGCAGTTCTAGAACGCAGGTGCTGTGACAGGTCCCTGTCGGGCTCTCCATTTTTGCCCTCACCCTTGCCTGCCTTTGAGATCACTTCAGCGAGACTCGTTGTAGTTCTTTCAGTCATTTCAAAACTGAAGCATTTTCAATGTTCTGTACAATGAAGCCATATGTTGCTTATTTATCGTATGCAACTAACAATCATTGGCAAAGCCAATAGTACTGGATTGTTGTAGGTGTAATGTTGCTGTTCTATATCTGGATGCATTGACGGATACAGCCAAATACCAGTCAGGGCACACTATGCTAAGCACAGATTTTTAGCTTATGTATTTTTAAGCCACACCCGTAACTGTCAGACACGCACCTTTCCCCTCCCAGTTTTTTTCATCCCTCTTAAAACCCTGCTGACTAGCTTTCTTTTTCTTGCTGAAGCTTCTATTTTGAGTGGGTTCCACATTTCCTGCATTTTTTTTTAGTTGAGGTACCAAGTTGGGTGGAATTCCTGTTGTAACTCGTATCTTGTTAGCGGCGAAATAGCTGATCTGAAATGTTCAAAGGCCTTTATTTCACAGAGAACCCACCCAACGTGATGATCTTCAGTTTTCATTATTCAACGTGAGACGCCAATTCCACATAGAACACGGCTCGGTGTGGATACTCAGTGGTGTGTGGGTAGACGCCCCACGGATACACAAGCGCGCCCTGGACTCATTGCAGGAAACTTAAGAATAAAAATCAAAAGTCCTGGCAGTTCGCTACTTACAGGTGTGAGCTCCCGGCTTTTGCTGCACACTTTGCTGGCAAACATGCAAGTAAGGTTACTGGAAAAGCTGCTAGTTTCTCACCGCATAATACTTAGGCTGTCCTTATGCACCAGATTTGTCCAAATTTGCCTGGAATAGGTTTGCACACGTAGAATGGTGCAGCACACTCATTTATTCACGTCTGGTCGCTGTTGAATAAAGATGCCAGTTCTCTCCCAATAACTGCTAGAACTGCAGCCAACAACGCGATGCATGCAATGCCCTCAGCGGCTTCTGCAAATCACAGATGGCAGCAGGCTCCGCAGTAGATTCCAGCCACTCAATGTCATTTCTGAAGGCTGTCAATCTTTAAACCTCACTGGTTAGCGTCCAATGTATGGTCACATCCCCTGATTTGAGGAAGGTCAAGCGCCCTAGGCAAGCTGTCCCGGTGGTAAATGATGCTGGGGGACTAGCAAGGTGTTCTTTTCCTCGTAGGTTCAAGTTTCTTTACATCAGGTTTCCTCAGTAGTTTAAAATAACTCCAAATTGTCGCCATTGTTACACTCCAAAAGAAGTGCAAAGGCAGCAATGAAGTAGGTTATAGGTAAGCGGTTGATTAAGCTTATTTATTTATTTATTTTGAAGGTTTTACATTGCGCGAACAAGACTCATGTGAGTAACAGAGCGCTTTACAAGTCATATGTGACAAGCAAGTAATAACATAACATGATCTAAGTGAAAAAGATATACACAGTTCATAATCGTAGAGACCACACTAACAAAAGATCGACTATGGAGCGAAAAAAACATCTTACGTAAAACAGGACCGAAGCAGTTATAGAGTTCACGTGAATTCAGCCATGAGGATCGCTTTCACTTCTTTTTTGAAAGCGGCCGAGGAAGGGTTCATTCTTGTTTCACTGGGCAAAGCATTCCAAATCCTGGGAGCCTGGCAAATTGTTGTGGTTTTAGAAGAAGAGTCTTGGCACTCCTGGAGGCTCTAATGCCTGCAGAGAGCACCAGTTTCTGCGCTAGGTAGTGTGGGGCGTTGTGGTAGAGGGCCCTGTGCGTCATGCAAGCGATTTTCAGATGGATTCTGGATTCAAACAGTGACCAGTTGAGGGCTTTCAAGTCTGGGGATATGTGAGAGTTTCTCTTAGAACCCGTGATGAGTCTCGCGGCTGAGTGGATCGTGGCTCTTAGTGGGGCTGTCGAGGACCTTGGGAGGCCGCATAAGGTTACCGCCCCATAATCCACGTGAGGGATTACTAAGGCTTGAACTGCTTGTTTACTGTAGGCGGGCAGAAAGGGGTTCAGTTTACTCAGGGTCCTCATGTGGACGTTGGCTCCTTTTGTGGCGGCGCTGATATGTTTCTGCATGCGTAGGTTGCTGTCAAGTGTCACCCCTAGCGATTTTGCTGAGTCCATGACGAGAGGTCGACCATTAAGGGCTGTTCGGTGCTTCATCCAATCCAAGATAGTGTGAGTTTTGTTCAGGAGGATGGGTGAGGGGTGATTGAGAGGAATTCCGTTTTGAGGGAGTTTAGTTTCAGATGGGTTTTGGGCTGCCTAGTTTGTGTTTTTTGAAGAGTGTTGTTGAGCGATTTGATGTCATCAAGTGAGTGGATCTTGCTGTAGATTTGGGTGTCCAGTTCCAGGATGGTAAGTAGGATAATAAGCTCCGCCCCACCAGGAGCGGCATCCTTGCTGCTCAGACCACACACTCCGACCTTCTCTCTCACAGCCACAGGGGTTCTTATCCTTTTGATTTCTGTAGACTCCTGCTCTGTCATTACTAGTGCCTGGGGCCCCCTCTTCATTACTGGAATCTGGGGACCCTGGCCTGAGCGATTTTCAATTTTGGAACGGCAAAACAATACACAACAATATGGAAACAAGCATTCATCAAACCAATACATAAAAGGGACATATTTAATATAATTCGGAAACAAATCTGAAACATAGAACATTTTCATTTTTAATGGTAATGTTGGCTCTCCTCTAAACTGAGGGGAGGCGCCCATCGTTCATACGACATTTGGTTTGAGGATGTCCTTTTATTATTTAGATTTCACTTTAAAATTCCTTCACGTTTATAGAAGGTTTTAGTATTGGAAATGTTGCCTCTTCGTGCAGACACATCTTATTAATCTGTTGATATTGTTTGTCTGAGCAGTGGTGTACCCCCTTTGTAGGTGTTGTAGACCCCCCTGGTTTCCGCGGACCACAGGTTAAAAAACACTGCCCTAGAAATTTATCTTTAGTGCCCTTTCATTATGACACGTCTTGGTGTCTGCAGATGCTGGGCATCTGAGACGTTTTGTGTGTGTGTGTGTGATGATGGTACGGGAAAGTGCAGGTGCATAGCTGTGTAATTCCTTGTCACTTCCAGTTATCATACGAAAGAGTCTTTGCTGCTTGTTAACCGTTTAGTATCAAATCAATTCTTTGTCAAATGGTCTTAAAACGGTGCTTGATTTGACCACGTGTAGCATCACCGTACACCATAGGAGCTTCATGTTTGGAAAAGGTGTGGCGCAGCAGCAAGGGTGCCCGACTCCGGACCACGGGGTTCACGGTTTGATCGAGGGCAGCAGGTTAGCACAGCACCATGTGACTCTGGGCAATAGCTCGCGTAATCTTCCCGACGCCCCCCTGCGCCGGGACACCTCTCTAGAGGTAACTGTGTGCTTTACAAATGCTGGCATATTGATTATTTTCCTCTTCATGGAAGGTGGAACTTCCAGTCCGTTCCCTCTTCCTGAGTTGCACTCTGCCCCCCGATACTGAACTGACCTTAGCCTCTGTTCTGTAAACAGTAAAGTGTATAGATTTTACTATTTGAACAATTTAAAACTGCACTTATGATGTTAAAATATTTTAATTCCTGTAGAGAGCAGGTCGTGCATCTTGCCTCTGGAAGAGCACTGGACTTTACAGACATTTATTGTACAGTTTTCCTGAACCCCAGAGTCTTGGGCTACCAAGACCTATTGGCTTTGCACCCAGGATAATGTGCTGCATGGCTAAACACTTATGAAGTCCAAAAGGCGAGAACTATATTTGCTATGCCAATGCTTGTTTTCATTGTTTTCCCCCACTTTTTGTGACCTGCTGCAAACCATGGTGAAAACACAACGTAAACACACCCTGTGTGCCAAACCCACAGACACTTTGTGCAGTACACGTAGGTCACCCCTACAGCAGGCCTTATAACCTTATGGCAGGGTGCATTATATTCCTTGTGAGGACATATTTCCAGGTTCACATATGCCCTTGTGATGTGTACTTCAATTACTAGATATTCCAGGTGCACAAGGAAGCCATCTTAAGTATATTTACTGGACACTGGTCATTATGAGTTTTCTATCTTCATGATGGCTTCACTGAAACGTTTGCTGTTTGGTATCAAGCACTTTGTCTTACTAAAGCTGTTCTGTTTCCAGTGCCAGATTTATGATCACATGCAGCTAGGGGGCACCTTAGAGGTGCCCCCTGAAACATCTACCACCATCTAGTGATCCGGCAGACTGGTATCTTCCAGCCTGCCACTGCAGACACGTTTCTGAACCCCTGCAGGTGAGAGCAGCGCTCTCCAGCTGGATGACGTGTGCTTTACTATATCAAGGGCAGGGGCTACAAAACCCTGTCACCTGTGATATGTGACCCCAGTTTCCCCCAGACCTGGAAGATGCCCCTCTCTGAGGCCCACTTGGCACCAGGACAGGCGGAAATTAGCTATGCAGTAGGTGTGTTGCACCACCAGGCTAGTCACACACCTAAGGTGGTCTGCCCGATGTGTCCCACAAAAGAAGGACTCTGCTAGCTTGTTTTACGTTGAATTAGGAACTCTGGGACAGGATTATGGCCATATAGGGGGAGTAGTGACCACGGGGTTAGTAATCCATTGGCTAATACCCTTCACTCCCCTTAACACCCCCAAATTCAGTATTTAAGTGGTCCCCTGACACCAGGAACTCTAATTTGTCTACTGAGAACAGAAGAAGGACCAAGAAGTGCCAAAAACGTGAGAACTGTGGCCCAGTACTGGACTTGGCACAAAACCCTGCCTGCCAGCTGTTGTCCCGCCAATTGCAAAGACCCGACTTGTCCTGAAACTGCCTTGGAGGGCTGCTAGCACTTTGCCAATCAGCCAACATCTGCCATGAAGTGGAAGAGCCTCTTGCCTACAGGCATCAACCTTATCTGCCTGGTCCACTCACGCAGCAACTCGCCAGGAAGAGGTCAACGAGTGTCCAGGTGGTATTCCCCATCGATCTATCCAGTCTTCGAGACACTGAGCCTTCCCGGAACCTCCCTGCACCAATGCCTGGAGTACCGGAGCCAGTTGCAAGCACCAAGGCTTGTTTGGGTTCAGTAACGACACCACCGCTGCCAAACCTTACATGTAGGATTCCAAAGAGGCCGGCTCCACACCAAGAGTGGCCCTTATTTGTTTCTTTTCCCTCTTTTGCAGATATCCGAAGAACCCTGAGAGCCTTTAATTTACCAAATTGCCGGATGAAACATCTCTGCACCCGAGCTCCCTAGTTCAGGCTCAAATAAACCAAGGGTGTCTTTGTGGTCCTGAGACCCTCAAGAGCAGAGCCCCCTTTGGGTTCTGCCGGACTCGTCCCCCAGTCCCGACTTGCTGCCTTTTTCTCACCGGTGCTTTTCCCCATTTACTTTTAGCGTGTAGCGTTCGAGGCACCCCCTGTGTGCAGCACCTCTTCATCCGGACACCTCTGGGCAGGTAAACTTGAACTGTTGGTGCTTTCTTGGACCTTGAACTTTACTTACCTAAAGTCGAGAAGAATAATCCTGTAAGTTGTTTGCAGTGTATGTTTCTCCCATAGGATAACATTGCTGCGTTCGAGGCTCATGCCTCAAATCTGACGGCTGGATTTTTACTGGTTTCGTAAAATTGCTAACTCGAAAAGTAATTACCTGATTCTGATAATCTTGGTCTCTAATTTTAATATAAGAAATCAGTTCTTTTTTTCAAATTCGGTTTTGAATGACTTCATTGAGTGGGTCTCATTTATTGACTGTGTGTACAAAGTGCTCAAACCTCCCCCTGATAAGTCTAAAGCGGCCCGACCACACTACTACAAAAAAGATTACTTTAAGATTGTTAAATCAAGCCCCTGAAAACCCATAAGGGTCGCCTGGACTCTGCACAGTTGGACCACACAGAGAGCCAGCTTCCTGCAATACTCTTTGGAGGTGTGGAAATAGATGCTTGTAATTTCAAACTGATCAATATGTTTTAATTGCTTGTGCTGTGTTACTCTCAAGATAGTCAATCAATCAATCAAGACATTTATAAAGCGCACTGCATACCCGTGAGGGTCTCAAGGCGCTGGGGGTGTGTGCGCAGTGGTGCGTGCGCGAATGCTTGTGGTTAGAAATGCTGCCTAGGGTCCCTTTGCACAGCACAGTTTCAGGGATCTGCAACAGAGTTTCAGCTGCAGTGATATCATTCCTAATCCAGTCTTTTGCGTCATTTCTTTTTCTCCTCCAGGGGTCGGTGACCTTCCATGATGTTGCAGTCTATTTCTCCGAGGAGGAGTGGGGACACTTGCAGGAGTGGCAGAAGGAGCTGTACCGGAATGTGGTGGAAGAGGTCCACACAGCTCTGCGCTCTCTAGGTACGCTGCATGCTCACCTCCCCCTGAATGTTGTGTTCGAGCAAAGAAGGCAAGCACTGCCACAAAACCCATTCACGTGCTCTAAGTCTAAGGGTGGCTGTCCCGCCTGAATGCTGTGCACGAGCTTAGAGGGAAAACCGTGTCTGTGGTCTGCGGTGTGGAATTATACAGCCTAGCGTTAAACGAGGACTCTTGGCTCGTCAAGTCTCCTCTCTCTGTAAATCTTAAGTTCACTGGCCTGTCTTTCAAAAGTAGACAACAACCACCGAAACCATCAATGATAGTGTTTGAGGAAATAGAAAGGCTTGTGTGGAAGAACTCTAGAAATGTTTAAGGGTACATTATAGCCCCAGATACTGCTATCACCTTATGGTTTTATTTTATATATTATGAACGCCTTTTTACTTGCATATATTAAAAATTCTATTCCTTACAATTCTAGCTGTAACCAGACATTGCAATTATGGAGCTTTATTCATTGTGTCACATTGATTTTCTAACCCCCCTATGAGAAGCCTTGACTGCTTGGCCTCGCTACTCTGACAGGTGCTTGAAAGAGTAACGCCCTGCCACAGTCCTTATTTCGTGGTGCAATAACCAGCATTTATTCAGGACATTGCGCACTAACCTATGACTATCTCAGGGCCCCCTAGAGAAGTCCTTATGCGGGTGATTTAGAATTGGAGGTGCTGGAGATGGGGTGTAGCGGTAAAGACGTGGAGAGGTTAGCATTGGTTGAGCATGGCTGGGGTGCCCCTTAACCAATTTTATGACTTGGGGTGCCCTTCATTGGGGTCAGACAGTGGTGGGCGAACACAGCACTAGATTGAAAGGCATTGCAACGCAAGCTTGTTATTCGATTGGTGAACAATAGAGTTTGCCTCTACTCTTTAGTTTTGTCTTACTGGAATATTTTGCAATTGTTTTTTTTCTTTACTTGTACAAATGCAGATTGTCCCTCTAATCCACATTCTGTTCGTGCACCATTCTGTCTATTCTTTGTAGCTCATCTCTCAAGTTTTCTATGTGTGAGCATCACCTTACTAGAGCTGTTTGTTTATGAAACTAGATTTTCTACTTTTATGTCCATGCACCTCATCGGGCCAGCCCTCTGAGTGTTTCGTTTATGCACTTTCTGTTTTAATACCGCCTTTGGTTATCTGTATTTTGTTTCAATCTGTACCACTCATCGCTACATTTCTCTTCTTGAAGATGCGCTGGTCAAGTTCTCTGCCTGCATGCTGATCTCTAACAAAACATCTTTTTGTGGCAGGTTACGCCATCGCCAACCCAGACGTGCTGGTACACCTGAAGAAGGAGGAAGAGCAGCATCTTCGAGCCTGTCGTGACTCACAAGGAAAAGAAACCCTCAAGGAGAAGAGCACAAGTATGAAGAAGCCTTTACATAATGTGTTTCCCAATTTTACAAAGTAACTGTCTGGAGGTTTGTGATGCTGTCCATCTCTCCTCTGTATCTGGGGTGGTGTGTCTGCTCGGAGGTTTGTGATGCTGTCCATCTCTCCTCGGTATCTGGAGTGGTGTGTCTGCCCAGGGGTTTGTGGCACTGTCCATCTCTCCTCTGTATCTGGACTGGTGTGTCTGCTCGGAGGTTTGTGATGCTGTCCATCTCTCCTCGTATCTGGGGTGGTGTGTCTGCTCGGAGGTTTGTGATGCTGTCCATCTCTCCTCGGTATCTGGAGTGGTGTGTCTGCCCAGGGGTTTGTGATGCTGTCCATCTCTCCTCGGTATCTGGAGTGGTGTGTCTGCCCGGAGGTTTGTGGCACTGTTCATCTCTCCTCTGTATCTGGAGTGGTGTGTCTGCTCGGAGGTTTGTGATGCTGTCCATCTCTCCTCGTATCTGGGGTGGTGTGTCTGATCGGAGGTTTGTGATGCTGTCCATCTCTCCTCGGTATCTGGAGTGGTGTGTCTGCCCAGGGGTTTGTGATGCTGTCCATCTCTCCTCGGTATCTGGAGTGGTGTGTCTGCCCGGAGGTTTGTGGCACTGTTCATCTCTCCTCTGTATCTGGAGTGGTGTGTCTGCTCGGAGGTTTGTGATGCTGTCCATCTCTCCTCGTATCTGGGGTGGTGTGTCTGATCGGAGGTTTGTGATGCTGTCCATCTCTCCTCGGTATCTGGAGTGGTGTGTCTGCCCAGGGGTTTGTGATGCTGTCCATCTCTCCTCGGTATCTGGAGTGGTGTGTCTGCCCGGAGGTTTGTGGCACTGTCCATCTCTCCTCTGTATCTGGAGTGGTGTGTCTGCTCGGAGGTTTGTGATGCTGTCCATCTCTCCTCGGTATCTGGAGTGGTGTGTCTGCCCAGGGGTTTGTGATGCTGTCCATCTCTCCTCGGTATCTGGAGTGGTGTGTCTGCTCGGAGGTTTGTGATGCTGTCCATCTCTCCTCGGTATCTGGAGTGGTGTGTCTGCCCGGAGGTTTGTGGCACTGTTCATCTCTCGTCCTTGGTGTCTGGGGTGAGGTCTTCCTGAAGATTTGTGGCACTCTCCATCTCTTGTCAGTGAACTGCTCTCCTTCCCTCACAGCTCTGCCTGGTAGCTGCTGCCCCCGACCCCTGCAGGTTCGCGAGTTCAAGGGAGCATCTCTGCTCCGCTGCTGCTCTGCCTCTCTGCTGTCTGCCTTTTCTCCTCTGATCTCTTTTTTCTTTCCTTTTCTTCAATTGTTCTGATTTTCTGTCACTTTTGTTCTCTTTCTACACTTTTTCACTTTTCATGCCTTTTTTCTCTCCCTGTCCCCTCATCTGCTTGTTCCCCACAGCCCGCCCCCTCCAGCATTGCTTTCTCACCCTCCACCTGTCCAGCCCTCCCCCTCAAGCTACTTAACTGTGGCCACGCCTCTTGCGTGCCAAAGGCAAGCCCATCTGCGCCTGAACTGCATCCAGCGTCACAAACCCTGGTCCTCGGACTATCCACCACTATGACACTAGCACCCTCCCCGCCCTTAACACCAGACGCCACTCCGCCTACCACCCTTGTGTCGCCGAAGAACACCCAAGGCCCTTTATTATTATTATTACAAACATTTGTGGAGCGCATGGCTACACGAAGGCATCCCAGCGCCAGCAGTATTACACAGACAACAACTAGGTGCATTATGGTGCCGAAATTTGGAGCAGAAGCTTTCGGAAGGGAAGGTGTTGAGTCACCGAACGAAAATGTAGAGGGAGGGAGTTCCATAACTTCGCGTCATTATATTAGAAGCAAGGACCTCCACATCTTTCATTTTTTAGGTCTCCCCTGACCCAGCGCATGCTCTATTCTGGCGAGACTTTTAGTAAGGGCTTCAAAAAATGCTACCATGGCCGGCCTACAGCTTGCGTGCACGTGCCCGGGCACGCACTTACGAGCAGAGGCGCCATATGGCTTTCCTCGTCATGCTCATTAAGCGCATCTCTCACCACGCTTGATCGTGATCACTTTCACTTTTGCGGCCGCTTTGCTGTTCTCAGTGAGCTTTGTCGCGATTGCGATCACTTTCGTGGTCCGCGCGGCCGTGTCACTTTCACGGCCACGCGGCCAATGCTTGTTATTGTTAATCGCAGAAACCAGTATTAATGCACCAGAGTCCTGAGAGCCCGCCAAATCTAGCTAGCTGCATCAGTCGTGGCCCCTCAATAAAACACCAGGCTTCTGAACCGTAGCCGAGCGGAGATCACAAGACCTAATGAGCGCCCTCCGAGGGAAAGTTTAAAATTAGAGGCTGCGCTCGGGTTGTAAATCTGTGCCCACCACCTCTGCTGCTCCTATTTCTATTTTCAGCCTGCATCCATTAGAGAGCTTCACTCGCCGGCAAGCCTCTGGCTGCGGATCCCAGGAATACCAGCGCTGTATTTAAGTAGCACTTTCCAAGACCCTCTTTATATATCTGGGCAGCTTCCAGGGAGAGCATAAGCAGCACACTGCAGGAGCAGACCATTGTATTTTTTTGTTTTTGTTTTACAAGAACAAGGGTAATCTACAATAGTGCTCTCATACAGGAAGTGTGCTGAAAAGACAATATCAATGTAAGTCCATTCCCATGTGTAACGACGACAAATGTAGGAAGAGAATACAGCATTTAAATATATTAAGCACCTGACCCGTAATCCCGGTGTTGAAGGCCTGCTCCTCGTTCTGTGACCGGCACACAAGGTAGCGTGCGCACAGACGCATGAGAACATGAAGGGTAGAGAGAGGAATTTACCTCAAGGACAGAGCAATGAAGAACAGAACCTACATAAAAGAGCAGTATATTACTCCCTGACAAAAAACAACAGCAGAGGAGGTTACAGCTTCTGGGGTGTTTTTCCTAATGATTATGTAGCATGAAAAAAAATGGTTCCAATTGACAGTGGTAGACAAAAAAAAGCATTTAGTTCCAAGAAGCAAGAATAGACAATCTGAGCTAATAAAAGAATAGCTGGTTGTCGTATCTCACCCCGCTTCTATGCTGCGTTTCCCATCTGAGCTCTGCAGCGATAGCATTCCTGCCCGCACCCCTAGCCACCACCTCCACTTTACCAGGTACCTGCAAGAAACGTAGCGAGAACTTCAACAGACTCCCGCCCGGCCGACCAATCAGCAATTCAACAGTGGCCTCATCTACAGCCCAGCCAGAGCCTCGGAAGTAGCTTTTCATGGCAGCCCCAGCGGCACTTGAAACAGTTGTAGCCATCTCTGGCCTAACTGCAGACCGATCAGCACTTTAACAACAAACCTTGTAAAAGCCAAGCCAGCACGTCAGCAGCATACCAGCTGATAGTTCAGTCACCACTTCAGCAGCAGCCCCACCTGCAGACCAGACATCACTCTCAGCAGCAGCCTCACCTGCAGACCAGACATCACTCTCAGCAGCAGCCTCACCTGCAGACCAGACATCACTCTCAGCAGCAGCCTCACCTGCAGACCAGACATCACTCTCAGCAGCAGCCGCACCTGCAGACCAGACATCACTCTCAGCAGCAGCCTCGCCTGCAGACCAGACATCACTCTCAGCAGCAGCCTCACCTGCAGACCAGACATCACTCTCAGCAGCAGCCTCACCTGCAGACCAGACATCACTCTCAGCAGCAGCCTCACCTGCAGACCAGACATCACTCTCAGCAGCAGCCTCACCTGCAGACCAGACATCACTCTCAGCAGCAGCCCCACCTCGAGCCTACCTGCAGGCCAGCCTGCATTTTACTGAGGCATGGTATCAGACAGTAACACCCTTGCTTCATAAACTCAAATTCTAGCTTCACAACGAAAACACGGTGTGATCATTGGCAAGTCACACAACAAATCTCTGCCTTTTTCCTTTTAAAATACTGATGGTGCTATTAAAGGTTCAGAACAAAAGTCCGGTTCATCCTCACATTTGTATGGGTGTTAGGGGTCCCTCAATAATGGCTACGGGAATGCAAATTTAGCTTGTTAGTGCAAAAATGAGGGTGACCCCCGTCCAGTCTCACAGATCAAGTAGATGATGGAATATACTATCGCCACAACAAAGAAATGAGCTGCAGTTTTGGCCTGAAGCCAGTAGGGAGATATCAGATGCATTATGGGTGGGTCAGAGACACGTGTCCTCTGATGGCCCATCTCTCGTTTGATGTTCTTTTTATCAGTCTTCTTTACAGCGAGAACATTCATTTAGACAACAACTTTACTTTGGAAAGTTTAGGCTGAAACACCAATTCCAGACAAAGGCACCCAGTTACCATCTTCACAAAAGCTTCACAAACCTAGATGATTTTTTTAGGTGTGAGTGGAAAACCCCGAAACAAACCAAGAGGTGTCTGTTGGTCTGATGTTACAGAATGAGTGAGCGTTTAGACAGATGAATGACCAAGTAGTGCAAGCGGGTGCCCTTGGGCTTAACCGTGAGCGGGTACAACACATAAGTATTCTAGAAAACAAAACTACCGTCGCATGTAAACCGATAATAGTATCCCCTGAGGAATTACCGCCTAACTCAGGCATTTCTCTCTAACGTGAGCATCTTACTCCATTATCCTGACCAGGAGGGCAACTCGCTAAGGATCTAGATGCCCTCGATCCTCATCCGTGTCTAGATACGGCAACGAGAGGTATAAACACCGCAGACCAAGGTCGCGCCACGAGGAACAATCTCACTATTTTCTTGATTCGCTTGACGCATGATCCTGGAACCTTCCAGGAGCTTCGAAATCTAAAACAGGCAACTAATTATAAAGTCCTGATGATGGTCCCGGTTCATTAGGAGCCAGGGGACCGAAACGTCGACCGTCTAAACAATTCTGTAATATATCCATTGAGACTATTTTTTACAGAGATTGTGTGTCTAAACTTGCTTCACCAATTACTCAATAGCAAGAGACAGTTGGCTCCCATGTCTTTTTTGCCTGATATTGTTTGTTTTTCTTTACCTCTATCTTTCCTCTAAACTGTTTGTCAGCTTATTCTTGGATAGGTACAGGCTTGTACCCTATCAAATGTTTGTATTTGACCCTCTTCGTGGTCACCTAAAATTCGTTACATATATTGAATAAAATGTCCTGACCCGGCTGGGTACTGGAATATTAGATATAGTACTGATTCAAGACTATAACTTCATTGCATGTGTAATTAAACTAACCTTAGGACCTTTGTTTTCTAGAATAGATTGTCCGCCCATGGTCCGTAGGTATCCATTGGGTTCCCTTGTTATAACTTAAGAGCAACACATAAGGGCACAGAATGCTGTACCTAAGGGAAGTGGAGAATCCATCATCCGCTCATAGCAATCCGAGCTGTACGCACACATTATGGACAATGTATACAATCCTTTATATTTTGCCCTGGCCAGCCCACCACTGCTCCTTTGCTGGAACAGTGATGTATGTGCTGGGGAATATTGCACTGCCACTGCATGGGCTGCATGCATCAAGCCTGTGTTGCCGATGTGCTCCTCTGATGGGTGGTGGCTGTGCCCTTACACTGAGTACTGGCAGCCTCAATGTGGTTGTACCTTACCTAACACCTCTTTGCGTCCTTCAGGTCTGTGGTTCCCACTCTTATCTCCCATTATCTCCCAGGTCAGTGCTCGATGTTGACTCTTCTCTTGCCCTTCCCCCATGCATCCTCCCTTCTTGTATCCATGCTCCACCCCTTGCACCCGTGCTCCCTCTTTACCCCGTGCAATACTAGTTTAGCCATTGCCCTCTTGCATAGTCTGCTCCTCTTCCCCCTCCATGAAAGTGGCAATCAGTTTGGGCTTGATGGTGAAAAGCTACTTGCCAAACTTCTTTAATACACACAGTGTTACACTGTGTGTAACAAAAAAATCATCAGGTACTTCCACACGTGCTACCTCGTATGCATTATTCAAGCTTGCCTACATCTTTTTTTTATTATAAAAACCACAAAAGAAATGGCCCAATTGGCTCTCTGTAGATGTCCGATATAGACGTCCGATATCGACAGGTCACTTCTCTCATGGATTTTTCAAAGACCAGTGGGGGCTTCTGAAACCAGTCTTTTATCTTAAATATGAAATGGGAGTGTGCAGGGCATAGCCATGCTTCAAAAGCAACAATATGTGCAACAAAAATGAGTCGTATGTAGCGTTATCACCTCCTCCCCCCAAGAAGGCTGGTAAATCAGCATACCAAGGCAGGATGCTTCTGTGGAAAAGTAAATTTTGCCATGTTCTGTGTCCCTACGTGTCCTCCATCTTATGTTATGTGTGCATGATTAATATGCATATGTATTCCCCATGTTCGATTTAAGATGCAATTATAGTTGTGTCCATCTCTAGTATGCCAGTTTCCAGTTCTCGTGAATACTACGAATATTAGGCCTATGTAAAGTTACGTTGCCACGTTTCCCAGTGTGCACGTTATTTCATTGTAAAGTCCCCGTTTCTAGGCCTCAAAAGGGCCCGGACACCAGATTCAGCTCCTGTCTCCTGAGCACTCGCTGAGGAGCGATACAGCCCCCACCTGTATCCTCGACCCTTCACTTACTTCCTGACTCACAGTGCCCGGCTCAGCCTGGCTCTGCCTCTGAGTCTGCCAAAGAGTATGTTATGATTCTAGTTATCAGTCCAGCCCTCCTTCTCTGCATTCCTAAGCTACTGAATCGCATCCATAGTTTCCGTCATCGTCTAGCCTTTACGTCTCCATGTAAGAGAAATACTGTATTTATGGTCATTTAATATTCCTCAACACGCACTACATGTAGAATAATGCATGCATCAGTCTTAGAGTCTGTTAGCCTTTACCCCGATAACTTTTGGATTCTATCAACATGTTCTCTAAACATCAGATACTAGATATTGTTTAGGCACATGTCGCCCTGACTCTCCAGACTTCAGTCTCTGCTCCTAGCACAGAGTTCATAGCCCCCAGCTTCTCCTAGTAACACGTCATTGTCAGTTTGCGCGCACCATTAGGTTAGAGGTCCCGGCTCCTTAGGTAGCCCCCTCCATGTTTCCGCCCCATTAATGACATATTCTGTTACGTTTACATCACATGTCTATGTATACGCCTTGTTACACCCACTTTCACCCTTATCTTTCGCGACTGCTATTGACCACACCCACTGCTCCGCCTATTGTATTCACTGTAATGCAACTGTTTTAGTATATATGCTTGTGTACTGTTATTAAAGTTAGGGCGCTCATCCCAGATCCAGCCCCGGCAGCTGCCGGGCCCTGTCATCCTATTCCTGTGCAGGTTGTCCTGTTCCTGTCCTTTATGCTGTATTAAACCTGCAAACTCCTACTACCTCGAATCTTGACTCTTATTTATTGAGCTATCTGTTATTCATTTATCCATTCAAAAATAGAGGTATTATTTATTTATTTACCACATAATGGCGCCCGAACAGGGACTTGCCCTTTCCCCACGCGCCGGTGAAGCCACGCCGGCCCCCTGACCCTCTGCAGCCGTGACGGAACTCTTCTGCGCACCGGCAGATATTTCTGCTTCAAGTATCCCTCAGGCCCACGGAGGAGACGGAGGTGGCGGTCCAGCATCCAGACGAGGCGGTGGAGGAACGCGGCGAGTCCCGACCAGAGCCCAAGCCGAGAGTCCAAGGTCCGAGGTATCCGGAGGCCCACCCGTAACAGAAGTCCGAAGTTCGTCCGTCCGGCGTCGAAGCAGTCCAGTCCAGTCCGAGGCCTTCCGTTCTTGCTGCCCGGTGAGTACCATTGCTGGGGTAGTATCTAGACAGGGTCAATCTAATTGACTCTGGTCCGTGGGTTGGTGGTACACAGACCCAAAACTAAGTGTCCACTTTGGTGGATGCGGGTCCTAACGTGTCTCTTTATGAGACCGGTGAGTTTCGTACTGTTTTAGCAGTACATCTAGTTTCTGTTCTAGTCAGTTCTGTTTCTCGAGAAAATTCATGTATTCTGTTTTCAGTATTCCAGGTAGTATTCTGTTCGAACTGTTATTTTAAATGTTTTTCATGTATTGTAATGTCGTGGTATGAATGTGGAGTAATTATCGTGTTCATTGTGTATTGTATTGTGTCTAGGTTACAGTTCAGTCATGCCCTTATTTTCTAAACTACGTCAGTTAAAAAACCGAAAAGGTCTGCTAGAAGCAGCAGTTCCTGTCCCGCCTAGGGACAGTCCAGGTCATTTTATGTATCAAAAGCATGGCATAAGTGCCATATTATATCTAGATTTATGGGTAGAGTATACCAAACAGTTAGAGGAAAAGTATAGATGGCCCGTATCAGGTACGTGGGATGCCGAGTGCATCATGCGAGTAGAAGAAACATTATGGAAAAAGAAAGCCAGACAGTCACAGAAAGATGCCATCGAGTTATGGCGCAAAGAATCTCATAAGAGAACCGAAAAAGAAATCAGAAAGTCAGAATTAAGTAGAGAATCTTTAGAACGAGCCCAAGAAAGGGAATTAATCGAGATAGGTGAACGAGTCAAAACCGAACAGTCAGACAGACAGAGGCATGCCCTCATTAAGGGTATGTATCCTCTTCTTGCCGAGGGCTTGCCAAAAGCGACCCGGAGGCATCCAGTAATTCTCCGCCACCATTAGTTCCGACTAAGCTACGTCACAAACCGACCGCAGCTGATATTTTCATCTCGTCCTATTTGGACGACACAGTCCCGGAATATGCAAATCCTGTTCCGCCAGTCCCTGTAAATCAGGCAATTCCTGCTCCCCCAGACACCGGGGCACCCTTTGCAGTACCCGCTACGGTACCCCCGGTCCAGCCTACATTACAATTTCCCACCGCACCGGTACGACGAGTATCAGTCGACGATTCCGGTTTAGGGGCCGCAGGAGGAGGTCCTCCTGGTACCCCGCCACCACACCAACGTAGAACGTTGGCCGAGTTACATGAATGTGCGTTACAGCGTACGCCCAAATATAAGTCCGTTGCAGACATCCGACGAGCTCTTACTGAATGCCGCTATGATCCAGTTGCAGGTGATGATAGTACGGTTATATATTCCATCCGTGTAAGACGGGTGACCGGGTATTTGGACACCCTACCGAATATGAAAGAAGATCTAGACAGAATATATCGTTTCATCCGTACAGGGGATGATCCAGAAAGTATTGGCGAAGCCATGTCTCAAAGGAAAGCTGAGATCCAGCTCATGCTATTAAAGTTTCTGATTAATTGTTTAATAAGAGAACAAGATTATCCGACCAAAGATCCGGCCGAAATGAGAATCCTGACAAGGTGGAGTGATAATATAGCCGAGGGTAAGCACAAGACTATCAGTAGTATAGAGAGTATGTACAAGAAAATTCGTAAAGAAATACTAAAGTTACACGAACAACGTAAAGCAGCACAAGTAAGCGAGAAAGAAAATGACTCTACCGAAGAGGTAGACGACGAGAATCCCACTAGAATAGCGTATGTAGGAAAATCTAGATTTCCAGATCGCCATTTATGCCTAGAACACAAGACAGTTTTTCATCATCCAGCACCAGAACAAGGTTCTCTAGAACAAGTATTTCAAGCTACCGATCACATTTTGAAGTCACGAATCGGTTATAGTGAATTAAGTACTATGCATGAACAAGAACTAGTCCGATCAGCAGTCCGATGGATTACTGATTCTACCACTTTTCCAGACGAAATAGTGGCACAAATGTTTCTGAAATTGCCCCTAGCCGAGCAACGACTGGTGGGTATGTATATGATCCAGCACCTCATTACTCTGTATGAGGGTCAACATTCTGATCCAGGTCCGTTACATGATGTCCTGAACGAGTTACTCCAGTATAGGTGGAAAGGTCTAGGTACCGATTTAATTAGTGTCATTCTAGAACAGCGCCACAAATATAGAACGTTTTTGAACCCGCATTTTGTTCATGTCTCACCCCCAGAAAGTAAACCCTTTTACATAGATAGACAGAACCCGTTACGAGAAGTACACCCAGTCAGGACAACAGATGGTGAAATGCAACGAGTGTTTGTTTACACCCCGATTACAAAGATGGAACTCTTAGAGATGAAGAAATTAATTCCTTGTCACGACAAAGATCCAGCAGGGTTCCACCGAGAATTAAAAGACATGCTCCGTATGGGAGAATACACGTATCCAGATATAATTAAAATGTTAAAGGTCCTGTTGCCCGCAGGGGTATACGAGAAACTCAAGGAAAAAGAATGGGAGGTGGGAGAGAAAAAGATCGATTGGGCAGTTCTCGAAGCTGAAGATAAGATACGAGTACCAGGTACCGGTCTTGGAGATAAATGTAAAGAATTACCAGAACTGTTAATACAAGTTTTGCCTAGATTATTAGCCACTAAAAAGGAAGACTGGGATGCAATCTCAGCCTGTAAACAGAAACAAGACGAAGACACTAGTGATTTTTATTCTAGATTTGAAAAGTGTTTTATTATAAACAGTGGATTGAAGACGAGTAGCGAGTCATACCCTCATCTTTTTGTTACTAAACTAGTCGAGAATTCAAGTCCACAAGTTAAGAATCGAGTTTTGAAAGTCGAAAGTACATGGCAAGCTAATACTCCGTCCCAGATGTTACAGATGCTCCAGTACCACCAGAATAGAATCAGAGAAGAGCAAGATCATGAAAGAAAACGTATGAAAGACACGAAAATGAAAGTACTAGTTGCACAATCTGTTCCTCAAGACAGTCAGAAGAGGGGTCCGAATCAAGCCAGTCATCCTGCAGTTCCCGTTAAAGGGACATGCAATTATTGTAAACAGCCAGGTCATTTTATAAACGAGTGTGCAGTTCTGAAACACAATATAGCTACTGGTAAGACTAAAGAAAGACCACGTCCGCCTAGACAAGAACAAGTTTCACAGACTTCTCAGCCACAGAATGCACAACAGACAGTTCCAGCACCGCAGCCTATTGCTGCAACACAGCATGTTACACAGCAGATGTACCAGTATGCACAGTCCGAGTATCCAGAGTATCAGCCATATTCATGAAACAGCCTAGAGAGGGAGGTAGGCTTGCCTCTCATCGAGATACCTGTAGATCAAGAGGGTCCCTATGTTCATAGTCAAGTACTAGGGAAAGACAGAAAGTTTTTGATTGATACAGGGGCAAGTAGGACGACCATCAGTCACGCCGAAGTTCCAGGGGCTCCGCTCTCAGGCTCTAGAAATGTTTCCCTTGGTTTTTCAGGAAAGCCTATAGTAAACGAGATATCTAAGCCAGTTATTCTAGAAGTAGGTCCATTGTCCCGCACTACTGATCTGTTACTTACGAAGTCATGTCCAGAAAATCTGTTAGGTATTAAAACACTGAAAGAATTAGGTGCAGTTATTTGCTGCTCCCCAGAGGGAATACGATTGTTCCTACGTGACTTCAAGGGTCACTATGTATTACGAGATTTTGATCCGAGATTGTCCAATGTCCCGCAGCATCTATGGGCGCAAGGTCCAACTGATGTTGGTTATATGCAAATCACACCCCATCGTGTGACTCTCAAGCCAGGTGTAGTCCTGCCACGAATCAGACAGTACAGATTGCCACCTGAGGCTGTAGCAGCCTTATCCAAAATCATTGACGAGCTCATCGCTCAAGGAGTAGTTGTAGAAACTGACTCCAATGTATGTAATTCTCCGATCATTCCAGTCATGAAACGTACTGATCCAAATGCACCCCCAGTATATCGATTAGTGATTGACCTTCGAGAACTCAATAAATGTATTATTCCCCAGTACCCAGTTGTCCCAAATATCTCTTCCCTATTGACAGCCATTGATTCTGAAGCCACATTTTTTACAGTCATAGACCTCAAGAACGCGTTTTTCAGTGTCCCCATTCATCCAGACAGCCAGTTTCTTTTCGGATTTTGTTTAAATGGAAGGAGCTATATGTTCACACGAGCTCCTCAAGGTTTCACAGAAAGTCCTAGTATTTACAGTCAAGCACTTAAGAGACAACTAGACAACATTCACATGCCAACTGACACTGCCCTGCTCCAGTATGTCGATGATCTACTGATCACAGCCCGTTCTGAACGTGCTTGCGAGCGAGCATCCCTTACAGTCTTGTATTTCCTTGCCGAGATGGGGCACAAGGTGTCCCCTTCTAAGCTTCAATTCTGTGTCCAGCAAGTGATCTATTTAGGCCACTTACTGTCCAAGAGGGGTAGGCAGTTGACACCAGACCGTATCCAGTTAATAGCGAGTCTTCCTCAGCCCAAGACCCAGAAGGAGGTACGTGCTTTTATCGGCCTCACTTCTTACTGCAGACAATGGATTCCTCAGTATGCATTTCTAGCCAAGCCACTGATGCAGTTAACGACACAGGAGGCAGCCGTATCGACTGTCCTCCCTTGGACATCTGAACATACACTTAGTTTCAATGAGTTAAAGAAAGCTCTATGCCAAGCTCTTGTTCTAGCTACACCGAACTACAGTAAGCCTTTTACACTTTTCGTCACTGAACGTGAAGGTACAGCATTATCTGTTCTCACACAAGATCAAGCAGGACAATACAAGCCATGTGCTTATTTTTCGAGCACACTAGATCCTGTAGCCCAGGCTCTGCCTGCGTGCCTCAAGTCAGTTGCAGCCACAGCACTAGCTATCAGACAAAGTGATTCCATAGTATTAGGACATTCCTTGACAGTACAAGTTCCACACTCCGTGGAAGTTCTTTTAAACCGAACACAAACTCAGCACTTGACAATTGCACGTTTAACAGGTTATGAATTGACACTGTTCCAGCCACACATAGAAATCAGACGCTGCAACGTTCTAAATCCTGCTACCCTGTTACCATCAGTTAATTCAAATCCTGCCACACACGACTGTGTGGAAGTAGTTAACATTATGACTAAGCCAAGACAAGATCTGACAGATATTCCATTACCAGATCCCGACCTGACACTTTATGTGGATGGTTCATGTATGAGAACGAGTACAGGAGAACTAGTAGCCGCGTATGCAGTGACTACTAACACTGAAGTTATTGAAACACACCGTATTGACACCCTGTCTGCTCAAGCAGCAGAGCTAGTTGCTCTGACTCAAGCCTGCATACACGCTAAGAACCTGAAAGTTAATGTTTACACAGATTCACGTTATGCATTCGGAGTCGTACACGACTTTGGAGTGCTCTGGCAGGAGAGAGGTTTCATGACTTCTCATGGAACCAAGATTCAGCATGGTCTCCTTATTCAGGCTCTGTTAGATGCCATACATTTACCGACATCTATTGCTATCATGAAGTGCAAAGCACATACGAAAGTTACTGACACTATTTCTCAAGGTAATGATCTAGCAGATCGCACAGCCAAGCTTACAGCACAGACTCCAGACACTCCAGTTAATCCGACACAGACACATACTCCAGATCCGACTACTTGTATGACAGTTAAGGACCCCACTCAAGATGTCATAGATATTCAGTTACATGCTACTCCCGATGAAATCAAGAAATGGTCCGAACAAGGAGGGGTCCAGACAGATCAGGGATGGGTAACGAAGGGTAAAGCCACATGGTTTCTCCCCGACTCTATGGTTCAAGTCATTATCAATACCGCACATAGTCCAGCACATTTAGGAGAAAAAGCTATGTTAGACAGTATCCAGAACATTTGGTTCAACAAGCATTTACGAGCTGCAGCCAAGCAGAAAGTCCGTACCTGTATGATATGTTGCCAGTTTAATCCAGGTAAAAGTGTCCCGGTGGAACAAGGTGGATTCCAGCCCCCTGACCACCCTTTTGAAGTCCTCCAAATGGATTATATTCAGATGGAGCGATGTCGAGGTTTCAAGTATGTCCTTGTAGTTGTATGCGCTTTGTCCAGGTGGACAGAGGCATATCCAGTCCCAGATTACACAGCCACGACCACTGCCAAGCAGTTGGTTCGTGAATTCTTCCCCCGTTATGGACTCCCTAGAGTCGTATATTCTGACAACGGCCAGCCATTCTCTTCTGAGCTCATGAAACATGTCTCCCTTTTGTTAGGGTACCAGTGGAAGTTCCATTGTGTACGCCATCCTGAAGCAGCCGGTCTCGTAGAGAGACATAATCAGACCCTGAAAATTCGAATTGCAAAAGTATGTAAAGAGAAAGGTGTAGACTGGCTAGTAGCTCTGCCAGTTGCTCTGTTTTATATGCGCATGGTCGCACATTCCAGATCAGGTCTGTCCCCGTACGAGGTCGTATTCGGCCGCCCCCCTAACATGTGGGGTACACCTAGACCTCGAAGTATTACAGATGTTTCAAGTAATATGCTGACAGATTACCTAGCTTCCTTGATGTCTGCCCTCAACTCTTGTCGTTCACAGGTTGCTGCCGCATTTCCAGACAATACCGAGGTGGCACCGCATGACATCGTTCCCGGATGCATGGTTCTTGTCCGGAATTTTGATCGTTCAAGTCCGCTGGAGCCTCGCTGGAAGGAACCCCGACAGGTCCTCCTGGCCACCCGTACTGCCGTCAAGCTGGAAGGCAGGAAGGGCTGGGTCCACCTGTCACATGTGAAAAGATTTTTTGGACTAAAACCTGTTACCAAGAACATTTCCGAGGATTTGAAAGACTGCCAAAGTACTATTCTTAAGGACTGTCCCGCAAAAGACTATGATACGAATCCCTCCCTGTTAGAGAAAACTCCGCAGCAGGAGTATAAGAAGAAATTAAGGTCTAGTAAAATAAGTCAGCCAGTTTGATTGTCTAAGTCCTCCCCTAGGTGAAACGGTTAGACCGGTTTCTGACATGTATAAAATAGACCCCCATAGTGAGAGAGTTAGTCAAAACTCAATCCGATGTATCGTTTTTCTAAGTTTCATATTGTTTTTCAGCCTTATGTTTACCTGCACAGGTTATGCTTTTTATTTGTGTTTTCCAGCTCCTCATGTAAATACGTCTTCTATTGCTACAGTAGAGCATACGTTTAGTGATCTGCCTCCTCATGAACTATCTTATCGTCTTGCTATGCGTAATAATTCCTTCATCCGCATGTTACATTATTCACACCAGACCAGCAATGCCACTAATTGTTGGGTGTGTGGTCGACTCCCCCCTTTCCAGACACCGAAGGGAGTTCTGCCACTCTTTCCTTATCCATTTTCACATAATGGTTCGTGTGGAGCATGGTCCACGTTAACGTCGTCCTCAACAGATATGTCTTTTCTGAACAGTACATGTTTTCCAGACAAGCAAGGTCTTCCCCACAGAACAGGGTTAGATCTAGAGAATGAAGTTTATAACTTAGGTAATTATTCTTCGAATTTCATGGTCCTGAATGTTCAGTCTGATTCTACTCCCGACTTACCTGCTATGTCAGTACTACCAGTCAAAGGCGAATTATGTGTCCGAAATAATGGTTCCGTACATGTAGGCCATAGTGATTGTACTACTATTGTCAAGTATAGTGACAGTAGGAAATCTATTTTCAAAGCTTCACGTCATTCCTATTTTGTTTGTGGTCAAACCGCATATGTTCGTCTGCCCCTCGATTGGGAGGGAACCTGTTACATTGCCTTCCTACTGCCACCAGTTTTTCTAGCCCCACCTGACTATCATAGGAATTCCCACCTAGTACATACTAGACACAAGAGAGATCTCCCGATTGTCGATTATACTGAAACTGCTCTAGAGCAATACATAGATATCAATAAAGGTGTCTTCCCCTACTTAGGCACTGTTGTAAATAGTAAACTGATACGTAGATTAACCAGAACACTTGAAGCAGTAGTGATTGAGACTACTTCTGCTCTAAGTAACTTAACCGAAGAACAATCCTTTATGAGAATTGTCGTGCTCCAGAATCGTCTCGTCCTTGACGTCATACTGGCCGATAGGGGCGGGGCCTGTAGAGTCATCGGATCTAGTTGCTGCATTTTCATTCCTAATAACGCGCCGTCTGTTTATTCAGCTATAACCAGACTCCATAATATTGCCCATATGTTACACCAAGATCCAGGCACCTGGACATGGTCCGGTTGGTTCTGGAATATAATTTCCGCCTGGGGATGGAAAGTATTGTCTTTTCTAGGTATTGCAGTAGCGATCATATTCAGTTGCTGCCTCTGTTTACAATGTGGCCCCGCGATTTGCGGCATTTGTGCTACCTCTTGTATTCCTAGTCCCAAGTCCCGTTCTAAATCCCGTTCCAAGAAAATTCGAGACGAGCAAATGATACTGTATGAAATGATAGATGGTATCATGAATATTGATGTTTCCTGATGGAAACGTAGTGACAAGGAGGGAATGTGGAAAAGTAAATTTTGCCATGTTCTGTGTCCCTACGTGTCCTCCATCTTATGTTATGTGTGCATGATTAATATGCATATGTATTCCCCATGTTCGATTTAAGATGCAATTATAGTTGTGTCCATCTCTAGTATGCCAGTTTCCAGTTCTCGTGAATACTACGAATATTAGGCCTATGTAAAGTTACGTTGCCACGTTTCCCAGTGTGCACGTTATTTCATTGTAAAGTCCCCGTTTCTAGGCCTCAAAAGGGCCCGGACACCAGATTCAGCTCCTGTCTCCTGAGCCCTCGCTGAGGAGCGATACAGCCCCCACCTGTATCCTCGACCCTTCACTTACTTCCTGACTCACAGTGCCCGGCTCAGCCTGGCTCTGCCTCTGAGTCTGCCAAAGAGTATGTTATGATTCTAGTTATCAGTCCAGCCCTCCTTCTCTGCATTCCTAAGCTACTGAATCGCATCAATAGTTTCCGTCATCGTCTAGCCTTTACGTCTCCATGTAAGAGAAATACTGTATTTATGGTCATTTAATATTCCTCAACACGCACTACATGTAGAATAATGCATGCATCAGTCTTAGAGTCTGTTAGCCTTTACCCCGATAACTTTTGGATTCTATCAACATGTTCTCTAAACATCAGATACTAGATATTGTTTAGGCACATGTCGCCCTGACTCTCCAGACTTCAGTCTCTGCTCCTAGCACAGAGTTCATAGCCCCCAGCTTCTCCTAGTAACACGTCATTGTCAGTTTGCGCGCACCATTAGGTTAGAGGTCCCGGCTCCTTAGGTAGCCCCCTCCATGTTTCCGCCCCATTAATGACATATTCTGTTACGTTTACATCACATGTCTATGTATACGCCTTGTTACACCCACTTTCACCCTTATCTTTCGCGACTGCTATTGACCACACCCACTGCTCCGCCTATTGTATTCACTGTAATGCAACTGTTTTAGTATATATGCTTGTGTACTGTTATTAAAGTTAGCGCGCTCATCCCAGATCCAGCCTCGGCAGCTGCCGGGCCCTGTCATCCTATTCCTGTGCAGGTTGTCCTGTTCCTGTCCTTTATGCTGTATTAAACCTGCAAACTCCTACTACCTCGAATCTTGACTCTTATTTATTGAGCTATCTGTTATTCATTTATCCATTCAAAAATAGAGGTATTATTTATTTATTTACCACACTTCAAAGGCCTCTGCCACCTTTGTTATTCGACCCACGGCTTCCTCGGACAGCAGAGATGCAACCCCTTACCCTGGGCCCATCATGCCACCTCTCTAGGATGGACAAGCCTGAGGTAAACATCATTTTAGAAAATCCACCATCTTGTGTGTGGTGGAATTACGAATTCTGAGACAGGGTGATGCCCACTCCCCTAAGGAAGTGGTCATCAAGGGGGGTAACCCCAGGAGTAAGCAGCCCATTGGCCACTTCCCCTCACTCCCCTTAATTCCCCTAAATTAAGTATTTCGGGGACCCCCCAATACCAAGACTCCAGATTTCGATGAACACAAAAGGAAGAGTGGACAAAGAAGACCGCTGACCCGAGAACCGAGGAGCAAGACTGACTTGGTGCCAACCCTGCCAGCCTGCCTGTTGCACCTGATGCTCATGGAGCAACCGGCATGTCCTGTGCAGATTTCAAGAAACCCAGATGGATGCCAGTGCTTTGCAAATTGCCCAAGAAACTCCTTTGGAGTAGAGGAGCTACTCCCCTGCAGCCCAAAGCACCAAAAAATCAAGACCCTGTTCACCGAATTGCCACCCGCCATGTCTTTTGACGCAGAGGCCGCCCAAGAACAGGTAGCTGGGCTCCTACATGTCAGATCCGTCCTCTCCAAGTGTGGGGATCCCAGAACGAACATGCCTCACATCAGTTTCCTGGGGTACTGGACCCCTTGCAGCAGCCCAGGCTTGTTGTGTCCAGTCAGGACTTCAATTCCGAGGATAACCAACCTGCACATTGAGGGACTTCAGGAACAGTGAGACCCACATCGTGAGTGGCCTAGCTTTTCTGTTTGCCCCGCTGCTACAGAATCCAAGACCGAGGGAGTCGCCAGCCGCTGCCACCGACACCTCAAAGTGCCTCTGCACCCGTGCCGCACAGCCTCAGCCAGGAGAAGGTGATGGTGCCAACGCGGTCCCCAGACACACAGAAGCTAAAACCACCCTTGTATTTGCCAAGACTGGACTTCCAGTTGCTGCAAGCAGCCTCTAGCTGATGGCCCCCTCCAACCACGCGAGACTCCAGCACTGTGTCTGCTGCCAAAAGACACCATTGCACTGGATCCCACAGCTCGAGGAGCAGTGGACCAAGCGTGTCCCTGCATGGCTGAGAACATCAAGGATCGAGCCCCCCTGTATAAAAGCAAGGGAGGCTTTCCTAGCTGTTAACTTGTGGAGGTTGGCTGTTACAGAGGCAGAGAGCAATGGGCCAAAAAACAGGCATGGGTAACCTCCCTAGCTTCAGAGGGACTCGTGCCTCTTCTCCTCCTTACACAAAGTGTGACCCACTACAAAGGATCCATGGAATGTGTTGGAGGAGCCCTGTGCATCACATCTGTGTGGGCTGTCTCTCACCCTTCATCTTTGGCACTACTTAAAAGTAGTAAATTCAAAATGGATTCTAGTGTCTAAAGCCACAGGTATTGCTTAAGCGCCACACATGCGACCTCGATCCACGCCGAAAGGAGTATACGCAGCATCCATGTCCTGCATGAATGGGTAGCAGAGGACTGGTAGCCTAATTTAAAAATTGATAGGAGAGTGCTGTCAAGTACTCTTGTGGGTACCGAAGGGTAAAAACATGACCTAATGTTGTCCGGAGTCGATCGTTGATTTGCAGTCAGAGCTTAGAATTCTTGGATTTCAACTTTTCACCCTCTGTAGCAATGGTTATGTTATGTGTATTTCCAAAGCGCACAGTCCCCCTTACGGGTATCCTTGCACTTAGCAGGTGTGTGTGCCTGGCCCGGCCAATGGTAGGTTGGTTAATTGCAAAGCCAGGTCTGCAGCTTCATATGGAATTCAAGAAGAGAGGAGGCGGCTCTGATGTGGAGTTAGGGGTCATTAAATGCTTTAGGATCAATGTAATAGAACGCTCGACCTCCTGATCTGGTTCTGTGTAGTGTATGCATGGGATGTATGCTAGTTGAGTCCTGCGGAGTGGTGGGGACCTGGGTGGTTTGTGGAACGAGATGCAACTACTCAGGGTGGTGTGGCCTGAGTTGTGTAGTGCTTTGGGGGTGTGTATAAAGAGTTTGATTTGAATGCTTTTTTATCTTTTGAAAACTCTTTATTGATTCATCCGATAAAGTAATCCCATATATTACAAAGTAATGAAACTATACATTAATCAGTATATCGATTTCAAAGTAGATGACTACTATATAGCATTTATAAAGCAAGAGAATGAACCATTTGGGTCTATAAATGACAGTCCCTAAAATTCTTAACATCTGTTGAATTGAATACGTGTGTATCAGCAGCCAGTGTAGTTCCATGAGCTTTGTTGTGATATGAGCTCTGTGTAGGAGGTTGAGTATGAGTCTGGCTAACGAGTTGTGGATAGTTTGAATAGGGCATGAGTGACCAGTTTTCTACTATTGCTTGGGAGCCATTTGAAGGTATTTCCTCCACATCTTCAGGGTGTGGAAGCAGGATGCACTGGCAGCGTTGATTTGTGTGGTCAAGTGCAGTATGCTGTTGATGATTTATTACGAACTTCCTAGTGTGGGCGTGAGTCCGGGTTCGGCAGCCCTGAAAGTCAAACCTTAAATAGGCGGTACTTGGGAATTTCGTGAGCACACAGTAGTTGTAGTTTCTTTATTTCCAAGGACAGCATTAATAGATGTATTGGATAACTGCTCCTGAGTCTCACAACGTCTGGAGAAGTGGCCTTACATGCAGGTACATTGTTGAGTTGAACAATACCTGTTTATTGGCTAACATTTGGTTTGTGCTGCTGAACTAGTCAAATATCTGGTTGTTGGAAAACAGCCCTCTCTGAAAGGTCTCCCTAAACTTTGTGCCATCCTCCTACTCTTTTTCTACCTTATGTTTGTTATGTTATGTTAATTTCGATTTATATAGCGCCAAATCACCGACAGGTCTCTTAGCGCTTGCTTTGGGAACCCGTCCTGGCTTTCCCTGCGAGATAACCCCTACTGGGCATCCCCAAGGTGAAGACCAGGCATCCCATCACAGTGGGGCCGTAGTGGAGATTTATTGCCCAGAGTTGCAGAGTGTGAACCCATGATTCGAGTAGGCACCGAGGCGAGAATTATCGAGTCTGTGGACATTTTGAGCTCAAGACCCTGCCGCGTCGGGAATTGAACCCTGGTCCAGGGTCTGCCTCCTCTAACCAGTGAGCCACACTTCTCCACCTTGGCTTGTTGGCTTTAGGACTCTGAGCACTTTACCACTCATGGCCAGATTAGAATAGAGTTGGTTTATCATGTTTTATATCTTGGTAATGATAAATCCTTTTTACTTGTAAAGTTGGATTGGTAGAAATGCCACTTTTAGAATGTGGACATTTCTCTGCTCTTAAAGCTCTGTGTGCCTGCAGCCTGTCTCCAATATACGTCTGGGATGGGTAACAGCTTCACTTTGTGCATTTCCGTTAGACAGCCGCAAACACAGGAAGGTAAGGTGTGACTGAGTGCCATTTGCATTCTGATGGCTCTTCCTGGGTAGGAAGGAAGGGATCTCCTGACACTTACACTTGAATTGGCAGTATCCTGTCCTCACACAAAGGGCTGATTACCCCCTACAGATAGTCTGAAGCCAGGGCTGGGAAGAAAGGGGCTTCTGTGCATTTCAAAGACCCTTCTTTGAAGTCACACCCACTTCAAAGGCACAAACGGTAGAAGTACTGCGTCTCTGATACCACCAAACCCGACACTACTGGGCCTTTAAAGAATTCTGCCAAGGATTGCTGCTCTAGAAGAACTGATTTTCTCCTCTGCTCTGCTGTGCTGCCTTGCTGCCTACTACCCTCTGTCCTGCTGAGGAAAAGGACTGGACCCATCTTACTTGAACCCAGAGTGACTCCAGGGACATGCTGGCTTGTCCCTTGGTGTTAATTCAAAGGGACAACAATGACTTCTTGTAACCTTACAACAGCACCTAGACTGTGCCATCTGTCAGTCCGCCTGGTCAAGAGGTACCAATCATGTCCTGAGCCCTTGGAAGTGGGTTTTCTGTGCTACCAGTGAAAGAATCTGCATATCTCTGACACAGCCTGTTTCAACGGTGACGACGCATCACGATCTCCAGTGATGCTCGACCGGGACCCACCCAGGAATATTCGGCTCAACAACATTGCACACAAATCCTAGGGATTGACTCAGACGCATCATGTCTCTTTGCACCTCGCAGCTCGTCTGTGACGTTGACACCCACCCCCCAACCAAAGGTACTGTTTTCAACAGGCCAAGGCTGATCCCTTTATCCAACCCGCACTCTATCGTGGTCGGCCTAAACTTTTGAATTTACCATGGTCACCCGTGACCAGATATCCCAGTTGGCGCTTTAAGGCTCTGAACACTATATTTTTGTATATTCTTCAAAAATTTAATAACTCTGGTTATCCTTGTTAGATTTGTGTTATTTCCGTCTTGTTTTGTTCATAACAATATTGTCTCTGTTTCTAAGTATTTGTGGACTATTGTTGTGGTGTCTTTGTTGCGTTACTGTGCAGTGTTGCGCAGATGCTTTATACATTGCCTCTTTAGATAAGCCTTACTGTTCTGTGCCATGTAACTTGAGGGTGAGCACAGGTTATCTTTTAGTGTGTATCTGATTTACCCCGACTAGGATTGTGGTTCCTGCTTGGACATGGTGCATACCTCTTCCAACCAGAAACACAATTTCTAACACTGATGCATTGTGATTTATGTATGTTCACTACTGAGTACCCTCGTCTGTTTCATCCCTTTATAATGCTTTCCGATTAGGCCTGCTCTTGTCTTACAGTTCAGAGGGTTCCTTATGTTCTAACGCTCAGTGTTTTTTCTTGTTTAGCGTCATTCCCCATCATTAAACCAGATATCTTATTGCGGATTAAACAGAAAGAGGAGCCATCCTACAAGAACACTCGCTGCTCAGTGGGAAGAGACAAGCACCACACTTCTGGTAAACATGTTATTTTAAACCGTTTGAAAGAGGGAGGAAGTCTTTCTATAAATTACCAACACTTTTACTATCTCTTTGTATCCATCAAGTGGGTACCTTGTGTGCTTCTGCTCAGTGGGTGTAGTGTCTCTTGTCATCTGTCATCTGCCGGTGTTTACTGTGTGTTGGTGATGAATAGGAACCTGTGTTGTCTCTGAGGATGCTTGAAATCTGTGGCTAGATAACGGAACCATAACTCCTTTGAAATGTTAGTTGATGAAGCTTATTTTGTCCGAGTGAGCATTGGGCAGGGAGCCACTGTCCACAAGCAAACAGGGAATGCAATTTGAAGAGAATTGACAAAAGGTAACTTTTATCGTCATAAGTAAAGAAATGTTCTGGTAATCTGATCTAAGGTATGTCCTGTTGCATGGAGGGAAAACAGAAGGACACCTGAGGGCAGACCCCAGTGTATCTCGTAATCAACTGATGGAAGTCGAGTAAAACAAGCACCATGATAACCGTGGAGGCCTGGTTAGCTAAGCCAGAAGAGAACCAGTGAGCCAGGAATATGAATGTTTTAATGAACGCAGTGGTGCTATGGTTGTAGGAGTGCTTCATGGTGAACACTTTGAGAAGTATTGGTTGAAAAGTATGAGCTTTGCTATTAGATGGTTGTGATGGGTGGGCTTAGTGAGTTGGAGGCATGAGAGAGAGTAAGGGCCTTAGTTAGAGTTTGGAAAACCAGATACTCCGTCACAAAATCAGCGGATGTCTTGTTCCCCGTATTACATGTACATTATACCCTATGGCACTTGTAATATGACAGACGAGCTATCCGTCAGGTTATGACCGAGTATCCCACACTCGAAATAAGGCCGCTATGACACTTGTAACTTAGCAGACGAGCTATCTATCACGGTTAGACAGAGTATCCTTCTGCCAAACTCTATATAAGGCCCCTATGGTACTTGTAATATGGCGGGTGGATATCCATCACATATTGACACAGGATCACACCTGACAAACTCTATATAAGGCCCCTATGGTACTTGTAATACGGCGGGTGGATATCGATCACATTTTAACCGGTATCTATCTCTCCTGCCAAACTCTATATAAGGCCCCTATGGTACTTGTAATACGACTGGTACATATCCATCACATTTTAACCTGTATCTCTCCTGCCAAACTCTATTTGACACAGTATCACACCTGCCAAACTCTCTATAAGGCTCCTATGGTACTTGTAATACGACGGGTGGATATCCATCACATTATGACACAGTATCACACCTGCCAAACTCTATATAAGGCCCCTATAGTACTTGTAATACGGCGGGTGGATATCCATCACATTATGACACAGTATCACACCTGCCAAACTCTATATAAGGCCCCTATGGTACTTGTAATACGGCAGGTGGATATCCATCACGTTTTGACAGTATCACACCTGCCAAACTCTATATAAGGCCCCTATGGTACTTGTAATACGGCGGGTGGATATCCATCACGTTTTGACAGTATCACACCTGCCAAACTCTATATAAGGCCCTATGGTACTTGTAATACGGCAGGTGGATATCCATCACGTTTTGACACAATATCACACCTGCCAAACTCTATATAAGGCCCCTATGGTACTTGTAATACGGCGGGTGGATATCCATCACATTTTAACCTGTATCTCTCCTGCCAAACTCTATATAAGGCCTCTATGGTACTTGTAATATGACGGGTGGATAGCCATCACGTTTTGACACAGTATCACACTTGCCAAACTCTATATAATTCATAAAAGGGGGTGGTGATGGACAGAGTATCTGAATTAAGCAGAACATTCCTACCCAGTCAACAGATCAGGGCTTGATCCATCACCGTTTTTTAGCTCACTGCACCATCCCAGTTCAGAACCTGGCTACATGCAAATTAGTCTGTCCGTGGCCCAGTGCATCATGGGAACAGGGCAGACCAAACTACCAAGCCAATTCTTTACTGGAAAGGAAACAAGTTTCCGGGGACCGGTTTCTGGCATTGCAGCCGTCTTCGGACCGGCTTGCTTGAATCCTGATGGTGCAGTGAGCAAGGGACTCACATCTGAGTATACCCTGCCACACTTGTGGTGGCCAAAACGATTCATAAAAGGGGGTGTCCGTCACCACCCCCTTACATGAATCGTTTTGGCCACTATAGGAGTGGCAGGGTATGCTCAGACATGAGTCCCTTGCTCACTGCTCCATCAGGATTCAAGCAAGCCGGGCCGACGACGGCTGTAATGCCAGAAACCGGTCCCCGGAAGCTTGTCTCCTTTCTGGTGAAGAATTGGCTTGGTAGTTTGGTCTGCCCTGTTCCCATGATGCACTGGGGCAGGGACAGACTAATTTGCATATAGCCAGGTTCTGAACTGGGGTGATGCAGTGAGCTAAAAAACGGTGATGGATCAAGCCCTGATCTTTTGACTGGGTAGGAGTGTTCTGATTAACTCAGATACTCTGTCCGTCACCACCCCCTTACATGAAACTCTATATAAGGCCCCTGTGGTACTTGTAATATGGCGGGTGGATATCCATCATGTTTTAACCGGTATCTCTGCTGCCAAACTCTATATAAGGCCCCTATGGTACTTGTAATGTGGCGGGTGGATATCCATCACGTTTTGACACAGTATCACACCTGCCAAACTCTATATAAGGCCCCTATGGTACTTGTAATATAGCGGGTGGATATCCATCGCATTTTAACACAGTATCACACCTGCCAAACTCTATATAAGGCCCCTATGGTACTTGTAATACGGCGGGTGGATATCGATCACATTTTAACCTGTATCTCTCCTGCCAAACTCTATATAAGGCCCCTATGGTACTTGTAATACGGCGGGTGGATATCGATCACATTTTAACCTGTATCTCTCCTGCCGAACTCTATATAAGGCCCCTATGGTACTTGTAATACGGCGGGAGGATATCCATCACATTTTAACACAGTATCACACCTGCCAAACTCTATATAAGGCCCCTATGGTACTTGTAATATGACGGGTGGATATCCATCACGTTTTGACAGTATCACACCTGCCAAACTCTATATAAGGCCCCTGTGGTACTTGTAATACGGCGGGTGGATATCGATCACATTTTAACCTGTATCTCTCCTGCCAAACTCTATATAAGGCCCCTATGGTACTTGTAATACGGCGGGTAGATATCCATCACATTTTAACCTGTATCTCTCCTGCCAAACTGTATATAAGGCCTTCATGGTACTTGTAATACGGCGGGTGGATATCCATCACATTTTAACCTGTATCTATCTCTCCTGCCAAACTCTACATAAGGCTCCTATGGTACTTGTAATACGGCGGGTGGATATCCATCACATTTTAACCTTCCACTCTCACCAAAAAAGCCACTAAACGTTTTAAACATAACTTCTTGAGGTCGCACCCTGAAACACCCTTTGCCGACACCTACTTCTCACCGGGCAATGGAGCCCTGAATACTGATATCATCTTCCACACCTCACGCAGAGCCCAATGGAGAAAAGCGTTCCTATCCCTACTCACCGTCTCCACCACCAGGAAAACAACTCATGGCCTAACTCTCTCTATCACACCTTCCCACCTCTTCCCTGGCAGGACTACCATTACTATCTACAATAACGGGATTGTCCTAATTCAATCCACGGACAAGAACCTGGAACTACTAGACAACCTGTTCCCCAAGTTCAAAGAGCACCTTTCCAAGCTGCGGACCCCCACCCAGAACCTCACCAGCACCATCACCCCTGACGTCGCAGCCCCCACATACAACACCTCTACCCCCAGCACCCCAGTAAACGGCCCACCAGCTGTTAACGCCTCACACTCCCCAAGGACAGTCACAAATTTCTCCATCACATATACTAGCCGCCCCTCTAACATGACCCCTCTTATCCCCACTCATACCCCCCCATCCCTCTCCCCCCTGACATAACAACTCCCACCCACAACACGCCACCATCTGAACACACCACCACCTGGAGTTTATCCACTCCCCCTCCCATCCCCCCCAAGGCAGACTCCTCTCCCTCCCCAGCTCCCTCCCCACTCTCATCCACGAGTCTCTCACACCTGACACAACAAATCTCACACACAACACGCCACCATCTGAACTCACCACCATTCGGAGTCTATCCACCCCCCCTCTCATCCCCCCCACGGCGGACACCTCTCCCTCCCCAGCTCCCCCCCACTCCCACCCACGACACTCTCACCCTCCCAATAAAAGATACAAAACATACCGCCTCCCTTACCTTAGCATCCCCCTCTCTCCCACCCCCTATTCTCAGCCCTCACTACCCTCCTGTCTCCCCCACTGTCTTCAGCCTTCACTCACTCTTCTATTCACCGGCACCGTCTCCCACTTACGTCACTACCTATACCTCCCACCCACCGCCTACTTCACCTACTTCACCCACACTCCTCGCCCACAAACACGCCCACACTTTGAATGCCAGCCCACTCATTAGCACCGCAGAACCTTCCAACAACGCTAGTATATCCCCCCCCTCGATACCCTGCCCGCTTTCCAGCTCACTACTCAACCATTCACCAATGGCTCTCACCACCAACCCCATCCCCAATGCACCTCCTGACCTGACTTTATCCAACCTCCAACAAGTCAAAGAGGATATTCTACAAATCAAAAAAGATGTCCACGCAATCAAAGACCTTCTCTCCTCACAGCCCAGTCCACGTCCCACCATCCCTCTACCCCACAAACGACGCACCCTCCCTACATACCCTCGCCTCCAACGACACCCGAGCTGGCCGACTATCCCAGTTCGCAATAACTCCCACCGCCCCCGTCGTTCCCTCAACGCATTGTCAGACCGCGACTTATGCTCTCTCCTACGCTCTTATGGCCCAGGTCCGGTAAAACACATATCCAACACACACATCCCCATACCCACAATTCTTACAAACCCTCTGAGGCGCCCATCACTCAACAATAGAGGTTCCGTCCCTAACAACCTCAGAAAAGTCCCCCTCACACTAGAAAGCTCGACCACCCTTCTCTCTCCCAAACTCAAGTGCATCCTACTGAACTGCAGATCGGCCCAGAGACACTCCTCCGATATCGCTGATCTCGTCTCAGCCATGGATCTGGACCTAGCCATTCTAACGGAAACGTGGCTTACTGAAGCCTCTACCCCGATTATGGACATCCTAGTCCCCCCCAATTATCAGATCATTAGGCTGGACAGGTCTCCTGGCAAGACGGGCGGGGGAATTGCATGCATTTTTAGGAGCAACCTCTCCGTTACTAAAGTCACCTCCCCCTCCCTTTCCTCCTGTGAACTCCTCTGCCTCGACATCACCAGCGAGGGCAAACAAGTTTGTGCTTTACATCTCATCTATCACCCGCCTGGTGACAATCTCATATTCACCCAACAACTCATGGACATGATCAATTCCAATGCCGGTCGGCAGACCACCCAAGTCTACCTGGGTGACTTCAATCTCCACTGGAACGATCAGAAAGACACAGTGGTGAATAGTCTCAAAACTTTCCTTAATTCGCTTGACCTCACCCAAATATGCGATAGACCAACACACGACAAAGGCTCGATACTCGATCTCATCATTGCCAAAGAGAACTCTACACAACTGGAGGCGATCCAACCCTGCGACTGGTCAGATCACCACATTATCACCTTCTTTATCAATGAAAAAGTTAAACCAAACCCGGCTCAACCAATCAAATCCAAAACATGGAAAAGGGACATGAAGAATCTTTCCCCTCTACCCTGCCTCCCCACATCGGCAATCTCCTCCTTCCCCCTTCAGGTGCCTCGGATGTTCAATCACTGATCAACCACTACCATGACTCTATGAACACAATAGTCAATGAAGCCGCCCCACTGCAACTGAAGAGAGTCTCCACCAAAATTTCTAACCCCTGGTATGATGATAGACTCAATGACGACAGGCGTACTATGCGAATGGCAGAGCGCACCTGGAGATCGGACCCTTCAGCACTGCACCTCAAAAGGCTTAAGAACAAGAGAAATGCCTACTTCAGGAAAATAAAACGCACAAAGTCGGACTTCTTTAGCCGCCAGTTGGACCAAGCAAAAAACAGGCCAAGAAAGCTGTTTGAACTAATCAAGACCCAAACAAAGACACAACCCTTACAACCAAACAGCACAACAAGCGACACCCCACACTGTGAAGCCTTCTCTGCCTTCTTTAAGCTAAAGACTGACAACATAAGAAATGACCTCATCATGGATGTAAGCCGATTCCCCAGTCACACCAGAATGTCTAACACTCAACCTAAAAACAAGGCATCATGGCTGTACTTCGATACCTACTCGGAAGAAGCAATACACAAACTGCTCTGCACCTTGAAGCCCTCTGATCACCTCATAGACCCTCTACCTGCTAATGCTGTAAAAGACTTCATCCCCTTGCTCCTCCCTCTCTGGACCAAAATCATCAACAGCTCCCTACAATAAGGCCTCATTCCAGACTCCCTCAAGGTGGGGCAAGTCACGCCTATACTCAAGAAACCTACAGCTGATCCGTCTGACCTAAACAATTACCGGCCCATCACCAATATCCCCACCCTGGCCAAACTGCTGGAGAAATGTGTCCAACTCCAACTAACAAAACACATTGACCAATTTGACCTCCTCAACCCTCATCAATCAGGCTTCCGAGCGAAACATAGCACGGAAACAGCTATGACACACATAATTGATGATGCCCTCCAAATTCTTGATCGCAATGAGTCCTGCCTCCTCATCCTTCTTGACCTTTCGTCAGCATTTGACACGGTCAAACATGAGAACTTGCTGGAGCTACTAAGCTCTAGAATGGGTCTATCGGGAACTGTTCTCAAATGGTTTTCGTCCTTCCTTCACAATCGGTCTCAGAAGTTCAAGATCGACAATGTGCTATCTACATCTGTGCCTGCAGATCTAGGGGTTCCACAAGGATCCTCCCTCTCCCCCACACTGTTCAACCTCGTCATGGAACCGCTCGCCACCTTGCTCCAAGCTTCCAATGTCCAATTCCATATGTACGTCGACGACACACAACTGTACCTAAAGCTTCAATCCCCGGAAGATATCAAACATCTGAATTCCACGCTTATTAACACTCAATCCTGGCTGGCCGATGATCACCTCAAACTAAATGCTCTGAAAACTGAGTTCCTACTCATCTCACCCCCGGCGAAAAGTTCCACCACCCAAACATGGCTCAACAACCTAACAGCACTCAATGTCCAACCCACCATCGTGGACTCAGCGAAATCCCTAGGCATCACACTCGACGCCAAACTCAACATGCAGCAGCACGTTAGCAAAGCCACAAAAGCAGCTAATTTCCAAATCAACACACTGAGGAAACTTAAACCCTTCCTCCCTGCCAAAGACTTCCAAACTGCTGTACAAGCTTTAGTCATCCCTCGCATAGACTACGGACTCGTGGCCCTCAGCGGACTCCCGCTATCCACAACAGCACCCCTAAGAGCCTCCCTGAACGCTGCAGCGAGACTCATTACTGGCTCAAGAAAACATTCGCATATTTCCCCAGACTTAAAGTCTCTAAAATGGCTACCCTTTGAAGCCAGAATACAGCTAAAAATTGCAGTTATGACACACGCGGCCTTGCACCACAATGCGCCCAACTACCTCGCTCAAAAGTTATCTATATCAGGAGGCTCAAGATCCAAAAGAAGTACAAAAAATCTACTCCTGAAACCTCGTAGATTCCGGAAAGAGAAAACATACAAGCGCTCCTTCTCAGGAATGGCACCCAGGATCTGGAATGCGCTCCCCCCTGAAACCAGGCGTATCTCCTCCACTGCACTCTTCAAGAAAGAGGTGAAAACCTTCCTTCTGGCCAAGATCTCCTGAACTTTATAGGTGCTGGATCAGAGACCCTGCATTGCTTTGCACCACTGTTCACCTGGTCCTTTGGCACTATACTTCTGCGTGATGGGGACACCACTACGCTATTCTCTTACTACCGACCAATATATGATACACGTTGGTTTACTGACTCACTCTCCCGATGCCCCCACTCAGTTCTCTCTACACTAAAACATTGATATAAGCCATCCACACACCCATGGTGTACCTGAACACCTCTGTAGTGGGAACAATGACTTGTGCCTTTTGATATTACTTGTTTACCTGATTGCATACTGACATGTTTTATGTATGTTATTATTATCCTACCATGTTAATGACTATTATATTGCTACCATTTTCTCTGTTCATTCCTACTGCCCCCACCCTGTCTTTGTGAAGCGCTCTGATATCTGTAAGGATCTTGTTCGCGCTATACAAAATTTTGAATAAATAAATAAAATAAATAAGTATCTCTCCTGCCAAACTCTATATAAGGCCCCTATGGTACTTGTAATACAGCAGGTGGATATCCATCACGTTTTAACACAGTATCACACCTGCCAAACTCTATATAAGGCCCCTATGGTACTTGTAATACGGCGGGTGGATATTCATCACGTTTTGACAGTATCACACCTGCCAAACTCTATATAAGGCCCCTATGGTACTTGTAATACGGCGGGTGGATATCCATCACATTTTAACCTGTATCTATCTCTCCAGCCAAACTCTATATAAGGCCCCTATGGTACTTGTAATACGGCGGGTGGATATCCATCACGTTTTGACAGTATCACACCTGCCAAACTCTATATAAGGCCCCTATGGTACTTGTAATACGGCGGGTGGATATCCATCACGTTTTGACAGTATCACACCTGCCAAACTCTATATAAGGCCCCTATGGTACTTGTAATACAGCAGGTGGATACCTATCACGTTTTGACACAGTATCACACCTGCCAAACTCTATATAAGGCCCCTATGGTACTTGTAATACAGCAGGTGGATATCCATCACGTTTTAACACAGTATCACACCTGCCAAACTCTATATAAGGCCCCTATGGTACTTGTAATACGGCGGGTGGATATTCATCACGTTTTGACAGTATCACACCTGCCAAACTCTATATAAGGCCCCTATGGTACTTGTAATACGGCGGGTGGATATCCATCACATTTTAACCTGTATCTATCTCTCCAGCCAAACTCTATATAAGGCCCCTATGGTACTTGTAATACGGCGGGTGGATATCCATCACGTTTTGACAGTATCACACCTGCCAAACTCTATATAAGGCCCCTATGGTACTTGTAATACGGCGGGTGGATATCCATCACGTTTTGACAGTATCACACCTGCCAAACTCTATATAAGGCCCCTATGGTACTTGTAATACAGCAGGTGGATACCTATCACGTTTTGACACAGTATCACACCTGCCAAACTCTATATAAGGCCTCTATGGTACTTGTAATACGGCGGGTGGATATCCATCACATTTTAACCTGTATCTATCTCTCCAGCCAAACTCTATATAAGGCCCCTATGGTACTTGTAATACGGCGGGTGGATATCCATCACGTTTTGACAGTATCACACCTGCCAAACTCTATATAAGGCCCAGATGGTACTTGTAATACGGCGGGTGGATATCCATCACGTTTTGACAGTATCACACCTGCCAAACTCTATATAAGGCCCCTATGGTACTTGTAATACGGCAGGTGGATACGTATCACGTTTTGACACAGTATCACACCTGCCAAACTCTATATAAGGCCCCTATGGTACTTGTAATACGGCAGGTGGATACGTATCACGTTTTGACACAGTATCACACCTGCCAAACTCTATATAAGGCCTCTATGGTACTTGTAATACGGCGGGTGGATATCCATCACGTTTTGACAGTATCACACCTGCCAAACTCTATATAAGGCCCCTATGGTACTTGTAATACGGCAGGTGTATAGCCATCACATTTTAACACAGTATCACACCTGCCAAACTCTATATAAGGCCCCTATGGTACTTGTAATACGGCGGGTGGATACCTATCACGTTTTGACACAGTATCACACCTGCCAAACTCTATATAAGGCCCCTATGGTACTTGTAATACGGCGGGTGGATATCCATCACGTTTTGACAGTATCACACCTGCCAAACTCTATATAAGGCCCCTATGGTACTTGTAATACGGCAGGTGTATAGCCATCACATTTTAACACAGTATCACACCTGCCAAACTCTATATAAGGCCCCTATGGTACTTGTAATACGGCGGGTGGATACCTATCACGTTTTGACAGTATCACACCTGCCAAACTCTATATAAGGCCCCTATGGTACTTGTAATACGGCAGGTGGATACCTATCACGTTTTGACACAGTATCACACCTGCCAAACTCTATATAAGGCCTCTATGGTACTTGTAATACGGCGGGTGGATATCCATCACATTTTAACCTGTATCTCTCCTGCCAAACTCTATATAAGGCCTCTATGGTACTTGTAATACGGCGGGTGGATATCCATCACATTTTAACCTGTATCTATCTCTCCAGCCAAACTCTATATAAGGCCCCTATGGTACTTGTAATACGGCGGGTGGATATCCATCACGTTTTGACAGTATCACACCTGCCAAACTCTATATAAGGCCCCTATGGTACTTGTAATACGGCGGGTGGATACCTATCACGTTTTGACACAGTATCACACCTGCCAAACTCTATATAAGGCCCCTATGGTACTTGTAATACGGCGGGTGGATATCCATCACGTTTTGACACAATATCACACCTGCCAAACTCTATATAAGGCCCCTATGGTACTTGTAATACGGCGGGTGGATACCTATCACGTTTTGACACAGTATCACACCTGCCAAACTCTATATAAGGCCCCTATGGTACTTGTAATACGGCGGGTGGATATCCATCACGTTTTGACAGTATCACACCTGCTAAACTCTATATAAGGCCCATACTTGTAATACGGCGGGTGGATACCTATCCCGTTTTGACACAGTATCACACCTGCCAAACTCTATATAAGGCCCCTATGGTACTTGTAATACGGCAGGTGGATATCCATCACGTTTTGACAGTATCACACCTGCCAAACTCTATATAAGGCCCCTATGGTACTTGTAATACGGCAGGTGGATATCCATCACGTTTTGACCTGTATCTCTCCTGCCAAACTCTATATAAGGCCCCTATGGTACTTGTAATACGGCGGGTGGATATCCATCACGTTTTGACAGTATCACACCTGCCAAACTCTATATAAGGCCCCTATGGTACTTGTAATACGGCGGGTGGATACGTATCACGTTTTGACCCAGTATCACACCTGCCAAACTCTATATAAGGCCCCTATGGTACTTGTAATACGGCGGGTGGATATCCATCACGTTTTGACAGTATCACACCTGCCAAACTCTATATAAGGCCCCTATGGTACTTGTAATACGGCGGGTGGATACCTATCACGTTTTGACACAGTATCACACCTGCCAAACTCTATATAAGGCCCCTATGGTACTTGTAATACGGCGGGTGGATACCTATCACGTTTTGACACAGTATCACACCTGCCAAACTCTATATAAGGCCCCTATGGTACTTGTAATACGGCGGGTGGATATCCATCACATTTTAACCTGTATCTATCTCTCCAGCCAAACTCTATATAAGGCCCCTGTGGTATTTGTACTACGGCGGGTGGATATCCATCACGTTTTGACACAGTATCACACCTGCCAAACTCTATATAAGGCCCCTATGGTACTTGTAATACGGCGGGTGGATATCCATCACGTTTTGACACAGTATCACACCTGCCAAACTCTATATAAGGCCCCTATGGTACTTGTAATACGGCGGGTGGATACCTATCACGTTTTGACACAGTATCACACCTGCCAAACTCTATATAAGGCCCCTATGGTACTTGTAATACGGCGGGTGGATATCCATCACGTTTTGACACAATATCACACCTGCCAAACTCTATATAAGGCCCCTATGGTACTTGTAATACGGCGGGTGGATACCTATCACGTTTTGACACAGTATCACACCTGCCAAACTCTATATAAGGCCCCTATGGTACTTGTAATACGACAGGTGGATACCCATCACATTTTAACCTGTATCTATCTCTCCAGCCAAACTCTATATAAGGCCCCTGTGGTATTTGTAATACGGCGGGTGGATATCCATCACGTTTTGACACAGTATCACACCTGCCAAACTCTATATAAGGCCCCTGTGGTACTTGTAATACGGCGGGTGGATATCCATCACATTTTAACCTGTATCTATCTCTCCAGCCAAACTCTATATAAGGCCCCTGTGGTACTTGTAATACGGCGGGTGGATATCCATCACGTTTTGACACAGTATCACACCTGCCAAACTCTATATAAGGCCCCTATGGTACTTGTAATACGGCGGGTGGATATTGATCACATTTTAACCTGTATCTCTCCTGCCAAACTCTATATAAGGCCCCTATGGTACTTGTAATACGGCGGGTGGATATTGATCACATTTTAACCTGTATCTCTCCTGCCAAACTCTATATAAGGCCCCTATGGTACTTGTAATACAGCAGGTGGATATCCATCACGTTTTGACAGTATCACACCTGCCAAACTCTATATAAGGCCCCTATGGTACTTGTAATACGGCGGGTGGATATCCATCACATTTTAACCTGTATCTATCTCTCCAGCCAAACTCTATATAAGGCCCCTATGGTACTTGTAATACGGCGGGTGGATATCCATCACGTTTTGACAGTATCACACCTGCCAAACTCTATATAAGGCCCCTATGGTACTTGTAATACGGCGGGTGGATATCCATCACGTTTTGACAGTATCACACCTGCCAAACTCTATATAAGGCCCCTATGGTACTTGTAATACGGCAGGTGGATACATATCACGTTTTGACACAGTATCACACCTGCCAAACTCTATATAAGGCCTCTATGGTACTTGTAATACGGCGGGTGGATATCCATCACATTTTAACCTGTATCTATCTCTCCAGCCAAACTCTATATAAGGCCCCTGTGGTACTTGTAATACAGCAGGTGGATATCCATCACGTTTTGACAGTATCACACCTGCCAAACTCTATATAAGGCCCCTATGGTACTTGTAATACAGCGGGTGGATATCCATCACATTTTAACCTGTATCTATCTCTCCAGCCAAACTCTATATAAGGCCCCTATGGTACTTGTAATACGGCGGGTGGATATCCATCACGTTTTGACAGTATCACACCTGCCAAACTCTATATAAGGCCCCTATGGTACTTGTAATACGGCGGGTGGATATCCATCACGTTTTGACAGTATCACACCTGCCAAACTCTATATAAGGCCCCTATGGTACTTGTAATACGGCAGGTGGATACATATCACGTTTTGACACAGTATCACACCTGCCAAACTCTATATAAGGCCTCTATGGTACTTGTAATACGGCGGGTGGATATCCATCACGTTTTGACAGTATCACACCTGCCAAACTCTATATAAGGCCCCTATGGTACTTGTAATACGGCAGGTGGATACGTATCACGTTTTGACACAGTATCACACCTGCCAAACTCTATATAAGGCCCCTATGGTACTTGTAATACGGCGGGTGGATATCCATCACGTTTTTACAGTATCACACCTGCCAAACTCTATATAAGGCCCTATGGTACTTGTTATACGGCAGGTGTATAGCCATCACATTTTAACACAGTATCACACCTGCCAAACTCTATATAAGGCCCCTATGGTACTTGTAATACGGCGGGTGGATACCTATCACGTTTTGACACAGTATCACACCGGCCAAACTCTATATAAGGCCCCTATGGTACTTGTAATACGGCGGGTGGATATCCATCACGTTTTGACAGTATCACACCTGCCAAACTCTATATAAGGCCCCTATGGTACTTGTAATACGGCAGGTGTATAGCCATCACATTTTAACACGGTATCACACCTGCCAAACTCTATATAAGGCCCCTATGGTACTTGTAATACGGCGGGTGGATATCCATCACGTTTTGACAGTATCACACCTGCCAAACTCTATATAAGGCCCCTATGGTACTTGTAATACGGCGGGTGGATATCCATCACGTTTTGACAGTATCACACCTGCCAAACTCTATATAAGGCCCCTATGGTACTTGTAATACGGCAGGTGTATAGCCATCACATTTTAACACAGTATCACACCTGCCAAACTCTATATAAGGCCCCTATGGTACTTGTAATACGGCGGGTGGATATCCATCACGTTTTGACAGTATCACACCTGCCAAACTCTATATAAGGCCCCTATGGTACTTGTAATACGGCGGGTGGATATCCATCACGTTTTGACAGTATCACACCTGCCAAACTCTATATAAGGCCCCTATGGTACTTGTAATACGGCAGGTGGATACCTATCACGTTTTGACACAGTATCACACCTGCCAAACTCTATATAAGGCCCCTATGGTACTTGTAATACGGCGGGTGGATATCCATCACGTTTTGACAGTATCACACCTGCCAAACTCTATATAAGGCCCCTATGGTACTTGTAATACGGCGGGTGGATACCTATCACGTTTTGACACAGTATCACACCTGCCAAACTCTATATAAGGCCCCTATGGTACTTGTAATACGGCGGGTGGATATCCATCACGTTTTGACACAATATCACACCTGCCAAACTCTATATAAGGCCCCTATGGTACTTGTAATACGGCGGGTGGATACCTATCACGTTTTGACACAGTATCACACCTGCCAAACTCTATATAAGGCCCCTATGGTACTTGTAATACGGCGGGTGGATATCCATCACGTTTTGACAGTATCACACCTGCTAAACTCTATATAAGGCCCCTATGGTACTTGTAATACGGCGGGTGGATACCTATCACGTTTTGACACAGTATCACACCTGCCAAACTCTATATAAGGCCCCCATGGTACTTGTAATACGGCGGGTGGATATCCATCACGTTTTGACCTGTATCTATCTCTCCAGCCAAACTCTATATAAGGCCCCTATGGTACTTGTAATACGGCGGGTGGATACCTATCACGTTTTGACACAGTATCACACCTGCCAAACTCTATATAAGGCCCCTATGGTACTTGTAATACGGCAGGTGGATATCCATCACGTTTTGACAGTATCACACCTGCCAAACTCTATATAAGGCCCCTATGGTACTTGTAATACGGCAGGTGGATATCCATCACGTTTTGACAGTATCACACCTGCCAAACTCTATATAAGGCCCCTATGGTACTTGTAATACGGCGGGTGGATACGTATCACGTTTTGACACAGTATCACACCTGCCAAACTCTATATAAGGCCCCTATGGTACTTGTAATACGGCGGGTGGATATCCATCATGTTTTGACAGTATCACACCTGCCAAACTCTATATAAGGCCCCTATGGTACTTGTAATACGGCGGGTGGATATCCATCACGTTTTGACACAATATCACACCTGCCAAACTCTATATAAGGCCCCTATGGTACTTGTAATACGGCGGGTGGATATCCATCACGTTTTAACACAGTATCACACCTGCCAAACTCTATATAAGGCCCCTATGGTACTTGTAATACGGCGGGTGGATATCCATCACGTTTTGACAGTATCACACCTGCCAAACTCTATATAAGGCCCCTATGGTACTTGTAATACGGCGGGTGGATACCTATCACGTTTTGACAGTATCACACCTGCCAAACTCTATATAAGGCCCCTATGGTACTTGTAATACGGCGCATGTACATAATTTAAGTAAACATGGGCGTTGCATTCTAACACAGTGCTTCCTTTTTTTATTGTTTACTGTTTTTTTTTATTTATTAACTTTTTTGTATTTATTTACTTTTTTCAGTTTGGTGGCACACGTGCTTTACCTTTAGCCATGTTAAGCTAAACGCAAAGTTGTAGATGTTTTTCTATTTGTTTACTTTTGCTACAATCGCGGCACCCTCGCTTTACTTTAACGTGGTTAAAGTCAAAGCGCGGGTGCCGCGATTGTTAAAAAAAGTTAAGAAATATATATATTTAACAATCGCGGCACCCGCCCTTAAACTTTAACCATGTTAAAGTAAAGCGAGGGTGCCGCGATTGTAGCAAAAGTAAACAAATAGAAAAATAAAGAGTGGCTTGCCATTATTTTTTCATTTGTTTACTCTTGTTTTCCTACACAGTGTGGCCGCTGGCTCTGCAAAGGGTACAGGGGTGGCACTGGGGCGACATGGCTTCTGTCCCACCTCAGAAACCCAGCGCGCGGCTGTTGGACAGGCCACATGAAGGGCCGCTCTCCCCCGGCCCAACCAGGCCCGAACCAGCCACGCAAGTACCACACACCACCATTGCACGTCCACCGTCCCCGCAGGGACCCCTACACTCGAACCTGTTGACCGCGTAGGCCGACCCACTACCGGCCTGCGCGCCCATCCTGGGCGCCATCTTGGACACTCCACCACGAGGCCGCCTGGCCCCCGATCGACCTCAACCCTGGGCCTGGCCAGGCCTCAGACATTCCGGCACCAACATCCACCCAGGAGGTGAGCGGGCTACTTGGTCAGTCAATGGGAGCAGGAGGTGTCGATGGCTCTCCCCCGCCAAGTGCCGCTCGCCCATCGCCTCCCCGGGCGCTGGCTCCACCCCCCTGCTGGGTGTCTGAACCCCCTCATCCCGGACCTCCCGACCTCCAAGTGCGAGGGTCCGGACATCAAAGCACACCAGCCCTATAACTGGGGCAGCTCCAGAGCAGGAGGGCAGTTGTATCTTGGAGTCGAGAGACGCAAAGAAGAACTCATCCTTGACGGACTACTGGCGCTGCCGTAGCTCTGCCTTGTGCACCCTCGTCTTGCCTGCTGGCGCTGCCGCGGCTTTGGGAACCACCCTATCCTTCATCATCGTCGGGACCTGCTGGCGTCGCCGCGGACCGTTTGTAACCACCACCTTCATCGGGACCTGCTGGCTCTGCCGCGGACCGTCGTCTTCCTTCATCCATCTCGGGACCTGCTGGCTCCGCCGCGGCCCGTTCATCTACACCACCGAGCTCGAGGATTGAGAGCTATTTTCCATCTTTTTGGTAATAAGACTGTCCCGCTACCCTTTTCCCAAACAGAGACCAGAATAGAGGGGACCCCTGAGTCCAGACCTCCTTGTACCATCCTACCGTACGTGAAGAATTGTCTATAAAGTATCGTTGAACTTTATCATTGTGTGGTGTCCGTCTGTGGGGGGGAAGTTGCTTGTCTGTACGATTTACTGGAGACGGCTCTCCCCGGAGACCTCTCCCCGTATCCTCGGCCGACCCTCCCGGTCCGTCTAACAGCGGCTCACATGCATGCTTTCATTCATGTTTGCCTCTGCAGACCAGGATGTGCTTGTTAATCTTTCTCTTCACTTCACTGCGAGGTGTGAAATTGTCATGCAGATCTTGTCACGGCTGCATAGCATGCATTATCTTCACTATCTAAATAGAGCTCCAGCTGTCTATTGTTTTGAAACAGTCTCTGCTGGCTCTCACTGTTGTGTTGTGGGTCGAGTAGACCTGCCCACTAAGTTTAGGGGGGAGTGAGCACATGGGTAACATGAATGTCTACCCCGTGGGCGTCCAGGGATTAGTTCAGTCCGGGGTCCATAGTAAGGGGCTGAATAAAAGCAGAGATCGCTGTGTGCCAGGCGTGGTCTTTAGTATTTGATCATTATACTGTGTCCGTGTTATTTAATTAACACTGCGCACTTTAGAGACACAATTCTATACTCACTGTTGCACCAGCACTTGCTACCTCGGCTGATCCTTGGTTGCTGGAGTGTAAGCATAAAAATTCAGTATGCTTCCATCTGAAGTCTTATTCCACTGTGCAGAGAACCCTGCAAACAAGCATTTAATTTAGCAAAGTAAATGAGTACTAGGGCCGGCTAGAATGACCTTCTAATAACAAGCATTTGCAATGCAATAGGTCTCACATTTACGCGAGTTTAAGCTATTGGCATTGTAAATGACAATACCTTTTATTTATGTTTTAAAAACTAAAACAAAAATAAAAGGCATTATTTGCAATGTCAGTAGCTCAAATTCGTGTAAACGCGAGGCCTGTTGCTTTGCAAATGCTTGTTTAGTTAGGCACGGAGAGATTAAGTGATTGCCCATAATCATCGGATGTTGAGCATCATTGCCAAGACTCGAACCCGGTTCCCCGGATTTGAGATCGACCGCCCTAGCCGTTCAACCACATCATCTACAGTTGCTGTTGCCTGTGCTCCATACAATGCCCCATAAGACACACTTTTTTATAAAAATCAGGAGGATGTGGTACAGCTGTGAAGTACCGGCAGGCAGGAATTCTTTCTAGTCCACAACAAGTGTAATGCGTGCACCTTACATGCTCTATCATTCTTCTGCTTCCTTTTTATAGATGTCCATCCCATGGTCCCCGCTGGGACTATAAAAATAGAAGACGCCAACCCTCTGCCCAGGGTGCCGCCACACTTCAAGGACCTTAAAAGCAGCCCAGGTATGTGTGTGAGCAGAGCTGTGAACACCTCCTACAGTCCAGGTGTGTGTGAGAGCAGAGCTGTGAACTGTCCCTACAGTCCAGGTGTGTGTGAGAGCAGAGCTCTGAACTGTCCTTACAGTCCAGGTGTGTGTGAGAGCAGAGCTGTGAACTGTCCCTACAGTCCAGGTGTGTGTGAGAGCAGAGCTCTGAACTGTCCCTACAGTCCAGGTGTGTGTGAGAGCAGAGCTCTGAACTGCCCCTACAGTCCAGGTGTGTGTGTGAGCAGAGCTCTGAACTGTCCCTACAGTCCAGGTGTGTGTGAGAGCAGAGCTCTGAACTGTCCCTACAGTCCAGGTGTGTGTGAGAGCAGAGCTCTGAACTGTCCCTACAGTCCAGGTGTGTGTGAGAGCAGAGCTCTGAACTGTCCCTACAGTCCAGGTGTGTGTGAGAGCAGAGCTCTGAACTGTCCCTACAGTCCAGGTGAGTGTGAGAGCAGAGCTCTGAACTGTCCCTACAGTCCAGGTGTGTGTGAGAGCAGAGCTGTGAACTGTCCCTTCAGTCCAGGTGTGTGTGAGAGCAGAGCTCTGAACTGTCCCTACAGTCCAGGTGTGTGTGAGAGCAGAGCTCTGAACTGTCCCTACAGTCCAGGTGTGTGTGAGAGCAGAGCTCTGAACTGTCCCTACAGTCCAGGTGTGTGTGTGAGAGCAGAGCTCTGAACTGTCCCTACAGTCCAGGTGTGTGTGAGAGCAGAGCTCTGAACTGTCCCTACAGTCCAGGTGTGTGTGAGAGCAGAGCTCTGAACTGTCCTTACAGTCCAGGTGTGTGTGAGAGCGGAGCTCTGAACTGTCCCTACAGTCCAGGTGTGTGTGGGATAGCAGAGCTCTGAACTGTCCCTACAGTCCAGGTGAGTGTGAGAGCAGTGCTTTGAACTGTCCCTACAGTCCAGGTGTGTGTGAGAGCAGAGCTCTGAACTGTCCCTACAGTCCAGGTGTGTGTGGGATAGCAGAGCTCTGAACTGTCCCTACAGTCCAGGTGAGTGTGAGAGCAGTGCTTTGAACTGTCCCTACAGTCCAGGTGTGTGTGAGAGCAGAGCTCTGAACTGTCCCTACAGTCCAGGTGTGTGAGAGCAGAGCTCTGAACTGTCCCTACAGTCCAGATGTGTGTGTGAGAGCAGAGCTTTGAACTGTCCCTACAGTCCAGGTGTGTGTGGGAGCAGAGCTCTGAACTGTCCCTACAGTCCAGGTGTGTGTGAGAGCAGAGCTCTGAACTGTCCCTTCAGTCCAGGTGAGTGTGAGAGCAGAGCTCTGAACTGTCCCTACAGTCCAGGTGTGTGTGTGCGAGAGCAGAGCTCTGAACTGTCCCTACAGTCCAGGTGTGTGTGGGAGAGCAGAGCTCTGAACTGTCCTTACAGTCCAGGTGTGTGTGAGAGCAGAGCTCTGAACTGTCCCTACAGTCCAGGTGTGTGTGAGAGCAGAGCTTTGAACTGTCCCTACAGTCCAGGTGTGTGTGTGCGAGAGCAGAGCTCTGAACTGTCCCTACAGTCCAGGTGTGTGTGAGAGCAGAGCTCTGAACTGTCCCTACAGTCCAGGTGTGTGTGAGAGCAGAGCTCTGAACTGTCCCTACAGTCCAGGTGTGTGTGTGAGAGCAGAGCTCTGAACTGTCCTTACAGTCCAGGTGTGTGAGAGCAGAGCTGTGAACTGTCCCTACAGTCCAGGTGTGTGTGAGAGCAGAGCTCTGAACTGTCCCTACAGTCCAGGTGTGTGTGAGAGCAGAGCTCTGAACTGTCCTTACAGTCCAGGTGTGTGTGTGTGTGAGAGCAGAGCTGTGAACTGTCCTTACAGTCCAGGTGTGTGTGAGAGCAGAGCTCTGAACTGTCCCTACAGTCCATGTGTGTGTGTGAGAGCAGAGCTGTGAACTGTCCCTACAGTCCAGGTGAGTGTGTGTGAGAGCAGAGCTGTGAACTGTCCCTACAGCCCAGGTGTGTGTGGGAGAGCAGAGCTCTGAACTGTCCTTACAGTCCAGGTGTGTGTGAGAGCAGAGCTCTGAACTGTCCCTACAGTCCAGGTGTGTGTGTGAGAGCAGAGCTCTGAACTGCCCCTACAGTCCAGGTGTGTGTGTGTGAGAGCAGAGCTCTGAACTGTCCCTACAGTCCAGGTGTGTGTGAGAGCAGAGCTCTGAACTGTCCCTACAGTCCAGGTGTTTGTGAGAGCAGAGCTCTGAACTGTCCCTACAGTCCAGGTGTGTGTGGGAGCAGAGCTCTGAACTGTCCCTACAGTCCAGGTGTGTGTGAGAGAGCAGAGCTCTGAACTGTCCCTACAGTCCAGGTGTGTGTGGGAGCAGAGCTCTGAACTGTCCCTTCAGTCCAGGTGTGTGTGAGAGCAGAGCTCTGAACTGTCCCTACAGTCCAGGTGTGTGTGAGAGCAGAGCTCTGAACTGTCCCTACAGTCCATGTGTGTGTGTGTGAGAGCAGAGCTCTGAACTGTCTCTACAGTCCAGGTGTGTGTGAGAGCAGAGCTCTGAACTGTCCCTACAGCCCAGGTGTGTGTGAGAGCAGAGCTCTGAACTGTCCCTACAGCCCAGGTGTGTGTGTGTGTGAGCAGAGCTCTGAACTGTCCCTACAGCCCAGGTGTGTGTGTGGGAGCAGAGCTCTGAACTGTCCCTACAGTCCAGGTGTGTGTGAGAGCAGAGCTCTGAACTGTCCCTACAGTCCAGGTGTGTGTGAGAGCAGAGCTCTGAACTGACCCTACAGTCCAGGTGTGTGTGTGAGCAGAGCTCTGAACTGTCCCTACAGTCCAGGTGTGTGTGTGAGAGCAGAGCTCTGAACTGTCCCTACAGTCCAGGTGTGTGTGAGAGCAGAGCTCTGAACTGTCCCTACAGTCCAGGTGTGTGTGTGAGAGCAGAGCTCTGAACTGTCCTTACAGTCCAGGTGAGTGTGTGTGAGAGCAGAGCCCTGAACTGTCCTTACAGTCCAGGTGTGTGTGTGAGAGCAGAGCTCTGAACTGTCCCTACAGTCCAGGTGTGTGTGAGAGCAGAGCTCTGAACTGTCCCTACAGCCCAGGTGAGTGTGTGTGAGGGCAGAGCTCTGAACTGTCCCTACAGTCCAGGTGTGTGTGAGAGCAGAGCTCTGAACTGTCCCTACAGTCCAGGTGTGTGTGTGTGAGCAGAGCTCTGAACTGTCCCTACAGTCCAGGTGTGTGTGAGAGCAGAGCTCTGAACTGTCCCTACAGTCCAGGTGTGTGAGAGCAGAGCTCTGAACTGTCCCTACAGTCCAGGTGTGTGTGAGAGCGGAGCTCTGAACTGTCCCTACAGTCCATGTGTGTGTGTGAGAGCAGAGCTGTGAACTGTCCCTACAGTCCAGGTGTGTGTGAGAGCAGAGCTCTGAACTGACCCTACAGCCCAGGTGTGTGTGAGAGCAGAGCTCTGAACTGTCCTTACAGTCCAGGTGTGTGTGGGAGAGCAGAGCTCTGAACTGTCCCTACAGTCCAGGTGTGTGTGTGAGAGCAGAGCTCTGAACTGTCCCTACAGTCCAGGTGTGTGTGAGAGCAGAGCTCTGAACTGTCCCTACAGTCCAGGTGTGTGAGAGCAGAGCTCTGAACTGTCCCTACAGTCCAGGTGTGTGTGTGAGAGCAGAGCTCTGAACTGTCCCTTCAGTCCAGGTGCGTGTGAGAGCAGAGCTCTGAACTGTCCCTACAGCCCAGGTGTGTGTGAGAGCAGAGCTCTGAACTGTCCCTTCAGTCCAGGTGTGTGTGGGAGAGCAGAGCTCTGAACTGTCCCTACAGCCCATGTGTGTGTGAGAGCAGAGCTCTGAACTGTCCCTACAGTCCAGGTGTGTGTGTGAGAGCAGAGCTCTGAACTGTCCCTACAGTCCAGGTGTGTGTGAGAGCAGAGCTCTGAACTGTCCCTACAGTCCAGGTGTGTGTGAGAGCAGAGCTCTGAACTGTCCCTACAGTCCAGGTGTGTGTGTGAGAGCAGAGCTCTGAACTGTCCCTACAGTCCAGGTGTGTGTGAGAGCAGAGCTCTGAACTGTCCCTACAGTCCAGGTGTGTGTGGGAGAGCAGAGCTCTGAACTGTCCTTACAGTCCAGGTGTGTGTGAGAGCAGAGCTCTGAACTGTCCCTACAGCCCAGGTGTGTGTGGGAGAGCAGAGCTCTGAACTGTCCTTACAGTCCAGGTGTGTGTGAGAGCAGAGCTCTGAACTGTCCCTACAGTCCAGGTGTGTGTGAGAGCAGAGCTCTGAACTGTCCCTACAGCCCAGGTGAGTGTGTGAGGGCAGAGCTCTGAACTGTCCCTACAGTCCAGGTGTGTGTGAGAGCAGAGCTCTGAACTGTCCCTACAGTCCAGGTGTGTGTGGGAGAGCAGAGCTCTGAACTGTCCTTACAGTCCAGGTGTGTGTGAGAGCAGAGCTCTGAACTGTCCCTACAGCCCAGGTGTGTGTGGGAGAGCAGAGCTCTGAACTGTCCTTACAGTCCAGGTGTGTGTGAGAGCAGAGCTCTGAACTGTCCCTACAGTCCAGGTGTGTGTGAGAGCAGAGCTCTGAACTGTCCCTACAGCCCAGGTGAGTCTGTGAGGGCAGAGCTCTGAACTGTCCCTACAGTCCAGGTGTGTGTGAGAGCAGAGCTCTGAACTGTCCCTACAGTCCAGGTGTGTGTGGGAGAGCAGAGCTCTGAACTGTCCTTACAGTCCAGGTGTGTGTGAGAGCAGAGCTCTGAACTGTCCCTACAGCCCAGGTGTGTGTGGGAGAGCAGAGCTCTGAACTGTCCTTACAGTCCAGGTGTGTGTGAGAGCAGAGCTCTGAACTGTCCCTACAGTCCAGGTGTGTGTGTGTGTGAGAGCAGAGCTCTGAACTGTCCCTACAGTCCAGGTGTGTGTGAGAGCAGAGCTTTGAACTGTTCCTACAGTCCAGGTGTGTGTGAGAGCAGAGCTCTGAACTGTCCCTACAGTCCATGTGTGTGTGTGAGAGCAGAGCTCTGAACTGTCCCTACAGTCCAGGTGTGTGAGAGCAGAGCTCTGAACTGTCCCTACAGCCCAGGTGAGTGTGTGAGGGCAGAGCTCTGAACTGTCCCTACAGTCCAGGTGTGTGTGTGAGAGCAGAGCTCTGAACTGTCCCTACAGTCCAGGTGTGTGTGAGAGCAGAGCTCTGAACTGTCCCTACAGTCCATGTGTGTGTGTGAGAGCAGAGCTCTGAACTGACCCTACAGTCCAGGTGTGTGTGAGAGCAGAGCTCTGAACTGTCCTTACAGTCCAGGTGTGTGTGAGAGCAGAGCTGTGAACTGTCCCTACAGTCCATGTGTGTGTGTGAGAGCAGAGCTCTGAACTGCCCCTACAGTCCAGGTGTGTGTGAGAGCAGAGCTGTGAACTGTCCCTACAGTCCATGTGTGTGTGTGAGAGCAGAGCTCTGAACTGTCCCTACAGTCCAGGTGTGTGTGAGAGCAGAGCTCTGAACTGTCCCTACAGTCCAGGTGTGTGTGAGAGCAGAGCTGTGAACTGTCCCTACAGTCCAGGTGTGTGTGTGAGAGCAGAGCTCTGAACTGTCCCTACAGTCCAGGTGTGTGTGTGAGCAGAGCTCTGAACTGTCCCTACAGTCCAGGTGTGTGTGAGAGCAGAGCTCTGAACTGTCCCTACAGTCCAGGTGTGTGTGAGAGCAGAGCTGTGAACTGTCCTTACAGTCCAGGTGTGTGTGAGAGCAGAGCTCTGAACTGTCCCTACAGTCCATGTGTGTGTGTGAGAGCAGAGCTGTGAACTGTCCCTACAGTCCAGGTGTGTGTGTGAGAGCAGAGCTCTGAACTGTCCCTACAGTCCAGGTGTGTGTGAGAGCAGAGCTCTGAACTGTCCTTACAGTCCAGGTGTGTGTGAGAGCAGAGCTGTGAACTGTCCCTACAGTCCAGGTGTGTGTGTGAGAGCAGAGCTCTGAACTGTCCCTACAGTCCAGGTGTGTGTGGGAGAGCAGAGCTCTGAACTGTCCCTACAGTCCAGGTGTGTGTGAGAGCAGAGCTCTGAACTGTCCCTACAGCCCAGGTGTGTGTGTGTGTGAGCAGAGCTCTGAACTGTCCCTACAGCCCAGGTGAGTGTGTGTGAGAGCAGAGCTCTGAACTGTCCCTACAGTCCAGGTGTGTGTGAGAGCAGAGCTCTGAACTGTCCCTACAGTCCAGGTGTGTGTGAGAGCAGAGCTCTGAACTGTCCCTACAGTCCAGGTGTGTGAGAGCAGAGCTCTGAACTGTCCCTACAGTCCAGGTGTGTGTGTGAGAGCAGAGCTCTGAACTGACCCTACAGCCCAGGTGCGTGTGAGAGCAGAGCTCTGAACTGTCCCTACAGCCCAGGTGTGTGTGTGAGCAGAGCTCTGAACTGTCCCTTCAGTCCAGGTGCGTGTGAGAGCAGAGCTCTGAACTGTCCCTACAGCCCAGGTGTGTGTGAGAGCAGAGCTCTGAACTGTCCCTTCAGTCCAGGTGTGTGTGGGAGAGCAGAGCTCTGAACTGTCCCTACAGCCCAGGTGTGTGTGAGAGCAGAGCTCTGAACTGTCCCTACAGTCCAGGTGTGTGTGTGAGAGCAGAGCTCTGAACTGTCCCTACAGTCCAGGTGTGTGTGAGAGCAGAGCTCTGAACTGTCCCTACAGTCCAGGTGTGTGTGAGAGCAGAGCTCTGAACTGTCCCTACAGTCCAGGTGTGTGTGTGAGAGCAGAGCTCTGAACTGTCCCTACAGTCCAGGTGTGTGTGAGAGCAGAGCTCTGAACTGTCCCTACAATCCAGGTGTGTGTGGGAGAGCAGAGCTCTGAACTGTCCTTACAGTCCAGGTGTGTGTGAGAGCAGAGCTCTGAACTGTCCCTACAGCCCAGGTGTGTGTGGGAGAGCAGAGCTCTGAACTGTCCTTACAGTCCAGGTGTGTGTGAGAGCAGAGCTCTGAACTGTCCCTACAGTCCAGGTGTGTGTGAGAGCAGAGCTCTGAACTGTCCCTACAGCCCAGGTGAGTGTGTGAGGGCAGAGCTCTGAACTGTCCCTACAGTCCAGGTGTGTGTGTGAGAGCAGAGCTCTGAACTGTCCCTACAGTCCAGGTGTGTGTGAGAGCAGAGCTCTGAACTGTCCCTACAGTCCATGTGTGTGTGTGAGAGCAGAGCTCTGAACTGTCCCTACAGTCCAGGTGTGTGAGAGCAGAGCTCTGAACTGTCCCTACAGCCCAGGTGAGTGTGTGAGGGCAGAGCTCTGAACTGTCCCTACAGTCCAGGTGTGTGTGTGAGAGCAGAGCTCTGAACTGTCCCTACAGTCCAGGTGTGTGTGAGAGCAGAGCTCTGAACTGTCCCTACAGTCCATGTGTGTGTGTGAGAGCAGAGCTCTGAACTGACCCTACAGTCCAGGTGTGTGTGAGAGCAGAGCTCTGAACTGTCCCTACAGTCCAGGTGTGTGTGAGAGCAGAGCTCTGAACTGTCCCTTCAGTCCAGGTGTGTGTGAGAGCAGAGCTCTGAACTGTCCCTACAGTCCAGGTGTGTGTGGGATAGCAGAGCTCTGAACTGTCCCTACAGTCCAGGTGAGTGTGAGAGCAGTGCTTTGAACTGTCCCTACAGTCCAGGTGTGTGTGAGAGCAGAGCTCTGAACTGTCCCTACAGTCCAGGTGTGTGTGTGTGAGAGCAGAGCTGTGAACTGTCCCTACAGTCCAGGTGTGTGAGAGCAGAGCTCTGAACTGTCCCTACAGTCCAGATGTATGTGTGAGAGCAGAGCTTTGAACTGTCCCTACAGTCCAGGTGTGTGTGGGAGCAGAGCTCTGAACTGTCCCTACAGTCCAGGTGTGTGTGAGAGCAGAGCTCTGAACTGTCCCTTCAGTCCAGGTGAGTGTGAGAGCAGAGCTCTGAACTGTCCCTACAGTCCAGGTGTGTGTGTGCGAGAGCAGAGCTCTGAACTGTCCCTACAGTCCAGGTGTGTGTGGGAGAGCAGAGCTCTGAACTGTCCTTACAGTCCAGGTGTGTGTGAGAGCAGAGCTCTGAACTGTCCCTACAGTCCAGGTGTGTGTGGGAGCAGAGCTCTGAACTGTCCCTACAGTCCTGGTGTGTGTGAGAGCAGAGCTCTGAACTGTTCCTTCAGTCCAGGTGTGTGTGTGAGAGCAGAGCTCTGAACTGTCCCTACAGTCCAGGTGTGTGTGAGAGCAGAGCTCTGAACTGTCCCTACAGTCCAGGTGTGTGTGGGAGCAGAGCTCTGAACTGTCCCTTCAGTCCAGGTGTGTGTGAGAGCAGAGCTCTGAACTGTCCCTACAGCCCAGGTGTGTGTGAGAGCAGAGCTCTGAACTGTCCCTACAGTCCAGGTGTGTGTGTGAGAGCAGAGCTCTGAACTGTCCCTACAGTCCAGGTGTGTGTGAGAGCAGAGCTCTGAACTGTCCCTACAGTCCAGGTGTGTGTGAGAGCAGAGCTCTGAACTGTCCCTACAGTCCAGGTGTGTGTGTGAGAGCAGAGCTCTGAACTGTCCCTACAGTCCAGGTGTGTGTGAGAGCAGAGCTCTGAACTGTCCCTACAGCCCAGGTGTGTGTGGGAGAGCAGAGCTCTGAACTGTCCTTACAGTCCAGGTGTGTGTGAGAGCAGAGCTCTGAACTGTCCCTACAGCCCAGGTGTGTGTGGGAGAGCAGAGCTCTGAACTGTCCTTACAGTCCAGGTGTGTGTGAGAGCAGAGCTCTGAACTGTCCCTACAGTCCAGGTGTGTGTGAGAGCAGAGCTCTGAACTGTCCCTACAGCCCAGGTGAGTGTGTGAGGGCAGAGCTCTGAACTGTCCCTACAGTCCAGGTGTGTGTGAGAGCAGAGCTCTGAACTGTCCCTACAGTCCAGGTGTGTGTGGGAGAGCAGAGCTCTGAACTGTCCTTACAGTCCAGGTGTGTGTGAGAGCAGAGCTCTGAACTGTCCCTACAGCCCAGGTGTGTGTGGGAGAGCAGAGCTCTGAACTGTCCTTACAGTCCAGGTGTGTGTGAGAGCAGAGCTCTGAACTGTCCCTACAGTCCAGGTGTGTGTGAGAGCAGAGCTCTGAACTGTCCCTACAGCCCAGGTGAGTGTGTGAGGGCAGAGCTCTGAACTGTCCCTACAGTCCAGGTGTGTGTGAGAGCAGAGCTCTGAACTGTCCCTACAGTCCAGGTGTGTGTGGGAGAGCAGAGCTCTGAACTGTCCTTACAGTCCAGGTGTGTGTGAGAGCAGAGCTCTGAACTGTCCCTACAGCCCAGGTGTGTGTGGGAGAGCAGAGCTCTGAACTGTCCTTACAGTCCAGGTGTGTGTGAGAGCAGAGCTCTGAACTGTCCCTACAGTCCAGGTGTGTGTGTGTGAGAGCAGAGCTCTGAACTGTCCCTACAGTCCAGGTGTGTGTGAGAGCAGAGCTTTGAACTGTTCCTACAGTCCAGGTGTGTGTGAGAGCAGAGCTCTGAACTGTCCCTACAGTCCATGTGTGTGTGTGAGAGCAGAGCTCTGAACTGTCCCTACAGTCCAGGTGTGTGAGAGCAGAGCTCTGAACTGTCCCTACAGCCCAGGTGAGTGTGTGAGGGCAGAGTCCTGAACTGTCCCTACAGTCCAGGTGTGTGTGAGAGAGCAGAGCTCTGAACTGTCCCTACAGTCCAGGTGTGTGTGAGAGCAGAGCTCTGAACTGTCCCTACAGTCCATGTGTGTGTGTGAGAGCAGAGCTCTGAACTGACCCTACAGTCCAGGTGTGTGTGAGAGCAGAGCTCTGAACTGTCCCTACAGTCCATGTGTGTGTGTGAGAGCAGAGCTCTGAACTGTCCCTACAGTCCAGGAGTGTGTGAGAGCAGAGCTCTGAACTGTCCCTACAGCCCAGGTGTGTGTGTGAGAGCAGAGCTCTGAACTGTCCCTACAGTCCAGGTGTGTGTGAGAGCAGAGCTCTGAACTGTCCCTACAGCCCAGGTGAGTGTGTGAGGGCAGAGCTCTGAACTGTCCCTACAGTCCAGGTGTGTGTGTGAGAGCAGAGCTCTGAACTGTCCCTACAGTCCAGGTGTGTGTGAGAGCAGAGCTCTGAACTGTCCCTACAGTCCATGTGTGTGTGAGAGAGCAGAGCTCTGAACTGACCCTACAGTCCAGGTGTGTGTGAGAGCAGAGCTCTGAACTGTCCTTACAGTCCAGGTGTGTGTGAGAGCAGAGCTGTGAACTGTCCCTACAGTCCATGTGTGTGTGTGAGAGCAGAGCTCTGAACTGCCCCTACAGTCCAGGTGTGTGTGAGAGCAGAGCTGTGAACTGTCCCTACAGTCCATGTGTGTGTGTGAGAGCAGAGCTCTGAACTGTCCCTACAGTCCAGGTGTGTGTGAGAGCAGAGCTCTGAACTGTCCCTACAGTCCAGGTGTGTGTGAGAGCAGAGCTGTGAACTGTCCCTACAGTCCAGGTGTGTGTGTGAGAGCAGAGCTCTGAACTGTCCCTACAGTCCAGGTGTGTGTGTGAGCAGAGCTCTGAACTGTCCCTACAGTCCAGGTGTGTGTGAGAGCAGAGCTCTGAACTGTCCCTACAGTCCAGGTGTGTGTGAGAGCAGAGCTGTGAACTCTCCTTACAGTCCAGGTGTGTGTGAGAGCAGAGCTCTGAACTGTCCCTACAGTCCATGTGTGTGTGTGAGAGCAGAGCTGTGAACTGTCCCTACAGTCCAGGTGTGTGTGTGAGAGCAGAGCTCTGAACTGTCCCTACAGTCCAGGTGTGTGTGAGAGCAGAGCTCTGAACTGTCCTTACAGTCCAGGTGTGTGTGAGAGCAGAGCTGTGAACTGTCCCTACAGTCCAGGTGTGTGTGTGAGAGCAGAGCTCTGAACTGTCCCTACAGTCCAGGTGTGTGTGGGAGAGCAGAGCTCTGAACTGTCCCTACAGTCCAGGTGTGTGTGAGAGCAGAGCTCTGAACTGTCCCTACAGCCCAGGTGTGTGTGTGTGTGAGCAGAGCTCTGAACTGTCCCTACAGCCCAGGTGAGTGTGTGTGAGAGCAGAGCTCTGAACTGTCCCTACAGTCCAGGTGTGTGTGAGAGCAGAGCTCTGAACTGTCCCTACAGTCCAGGTGTGTGTGAGAGCAGAGCTCTGAACTGTCCCTACAGTCCAGGTGTGTGTGAGAGCAGAGCTGTGAACTGTCCCTACAGTCCAGGTGTGTGTGAGAGCAGAGCTGTGAACTGTCTCTACAGTCCAGGTGTGTGTGAGAGAGCAGAGCTTTGAACTGTCCCTACAGTCCAGGTGTGTGTGAGAGCAGAGCTTTGAACTGTCCCTACAGCCCAGGTGTGTGTGAGAGCAGAGCTGTGAACTGTCCCTACAGTCCAGGTGTGTGAGAGCAGAGCTCTGAACTGTCCCTACAGTCCAGGTGTGTGTGTGAGAGCAGAGCTCTGAACTGTCCCTACAGTCCAGGTGTGTGTGAGAGCAGAGCTCTGAACTGTCCCTACAGTCCAGGTGTGTGTGAGAGCAGAGCTCTGAACTGTCCCTACAGCCCAGGTGTGTGTGGGAGAGCAGAGCTCTGAACTGTCCTTACAGTCCAGGTGTGTGTGAGAGCAGAGCTCTGAACTGTCCCTACAGTCCAGGTGTGTGTGAGAGCAGAGCTCTGAACTGTCCCTACAGCCCAGGTGAGTGTGTGAGGGCAGAGCTCTGAACTGTCCCTACAGTCCAGGTGTGTGTGTGAGAGCAGAGCTCTGAACTGTCCCTACAGTCCAGGTGTGTGTGAGAGCAGAGCTCTGAACTGTCCCTACAGTCCATGTGTGTGTGTGAGAGCAGAGCTCTGAACTGTCCCTACAGTCCAGGTGTGTGAGAGCAGAGCTCTGAACTGTCCCTACAGCCCAGGTGAGTGTGTGAGGGCAGAGCTCTGAACTGTCCCTACAGTCCAGGTGTGTGTGTGAGAGCAGAGCTCTGAACTGTCCCTACAGTCCAGGTGTGTGTGAGAGCAGAGCTCTGAACTGTCCCTACAGTCCATGTGTGTGTGTGAGAGCAGAGCTCTGAACTGACCCTACAGTCCAGGTGTGTGTGAGAGCAGAGCTCTGAACTGTCCCTACAGTCCAGGTGTGTGTGAGAGCAGAGCTCTGATCTGTCCCTTCAGTCCAGGTGTGTGTGAGAGCAGAGCTCTGAACTGTCCCTACAGTCCAGGTGTGTGTGGGATAGCAGAGCTCTGAACTGTCCCTACAGTCCAGGTGAGTGTGAGAGCAGTGCTTTGAACTGTCCCTACAGTCCAGGTGTGTGTGAGAGCAGAGCTCTGAACTGTCCCTACAGTCCAGGTGTGTGTGTGTGAGAGCAGAGCTGTGAACTGTCCCTACAGTCCAGGTGTGTGAGAGCAGAGCTCTGAACTGTCCCTACAGTCCAGATGTGTGTGTGAGAGCAGAGCTTTGAACTGTCCCTACAGTCCAGGTGTGTGTGGGAGCAGAGCTCTGAACTGTCCCTACAGTCCAGGTGTGTGTGAGAGCAGAGCTCTGAACTGTCCCTTCAGTCCAGGTGAGTGTGAGAGCAGAGCTCTGAACTGTCCCTACAGTCCAGGTGTGTGTGTGCGAGAGCAGAGCTCTGAACTGTCCCTACAGTCCAGGTGTGTGTGGGAGAGCAGAGCTCTGAACTGTCCTTACAGTCCAGGTGTGTGTGAGAGCAGAGCTCTGAACTGTCCCTACAGTCCAGGTGTGTGTGGGAGCAGAGCTCTGAACTGTCCCTACAGTCCTGGTGTGTGTGAGAGCAGAGCTCTGAACTGTCCCTACAGTCCAGGTGTGTGTGGGAGCAGAGCTCTGAACTGTCCCTTCAGTCCAGGTGTGTGTGAGAGCAGAGCTTTGAACTGTCCCTTCAGTCCAGGTGTGTGTGAGAGCAGAGCTCTGAACTGTCCCTACAGTCCAGGTGTGTGTGGGAGACCAGAGCTCTGAACTGTCCCTACAGTCCAGGTGTGTGTGAGAGCAGAGCTCTGAACTGTCCCTTCAGTCCAGGTGAGTGTGAGAGCAGAGCTGTGAACTGTCCCTTCAGTCCAGGTGTGTGTGGGATAGCAGAGCTCTGAACTGTCCTTACAGTCCAGGTGTGTGTGAGAGCAGAGCTCTGAACTGTCCCTACAGTCCAGGTGTGTGAGAGCAGAGCTCTGAACTGTCCCTACAGTCCAGGTGTGTGGGAGAGCAGAGCTCTGAACTGTCCTTACAGTCCAGGTGTGTGTGGGATAGCAGAGCTCTGAACTGTCCTTACAGTCCAGGTGTGTGAGAGCAGAGCTCTGAACTGTCCCTACAGTCCAGGTGTGTGTGAGAGCAGAGCTCTGAACTGTCCCTTCAGTCCAGGTGTGTGTGAGAGCAGAGCTCTGAACTGTCCCTACAGCCCAGGTGTGTGAGAGCAGAGCTCTGAACTGTCCTTACAGTCCAGGTGTGTGTGAGAGCAGAGCTCTGAACTGTCCCTACAGTCCAGGTGTGTGTGGGAGAGCAGAGCTCTGAACTGTCCTTACAGTCCAGGTGTGTGTGAGAGCAGAGCTCTGAACTGTCCCTACAGTCCAGGTGTGTGTGTGAGCAGAGCTCTGAACTGTCCTTACAGTCCAGGTGTGTGTGAGAGCAGAGCTCTGAACTGTCCCTTCAGTCCAGGTGTGTGTGTGAGAGCAGAGCTCTGAACTGTCCCTACAGTCCAGGTGTGTGTGAGAGCAGAGCTCTGAACTGTCCCTACAGCCCAGGTGAGTGTGTGTGAGAGCAGAGCCCTGAACTGTCCTTACAGTCCAGGTGTGTGTGAGAGCGGAGCTCTGAACTGTCCCTACAGTCCAGGTGAGTGTGTGTGAGAGCAGAGCTGTGAACTGTCCCTACAGCCCAGGTGAGTGTGTGTGAGAGCAGAGCCCTGAACTGTCCTTACAGTCCAGGTGTGTGTGAGAGCGGAGCTCTGAACTGTCCCTACAGTCCAGGTGAGTGTGTGTGAGAGCAGAGCTGTGAACTGTCCCTACAGCCCAGGTGAGTGTGTGTGAGAGCAGAGCCCTGAACTGTCCTTACAGTCCAGGTGTGTGTGAGAGCGGAGCTCTGAACTGTCCCTACAGTCCAGGTGAGTGTGAGAGCAGAGCTGTGAACTGTCCCTACAGCCCAGGTGAGTGTGTGTGAGAGCAGAGCTGTGAACTGACCTTACAGTCCAGGTGTGTGTGAGAGCGGAGCTCTGAACTGTCCCTACAGTCCAGGTGAGTGTGTGTGAGAGCAGAGCTGTGAACTGTCCCTACAGCCCAGGTGAGTGTGTGAGAGCAGAGCCCTGAACTGTCCTTACAGTCCAGGTGTGTGTGAGAGCAGAGCTGTGAACTGTCCCTACAGTCCAGGTGTGTGTGAGAGCAGAGCTCTGAACTGTCCCTACAGCCCAGGTGAGTGTGTGTGAGAGCAGAGCCCTGAACTGACCTTACAGTCCAGGTGTGTGTGAGAGCGGAGCTCTGAACTGTCCCTACAGTCCAGGTGAGTGTGTGTGAGAGCAGAGCTGTGAACTGTCCCTACAGCCCAGGTGAGTGTGTGAGAGCAGAGCCCTGAACTGTCCTTACAGTCCAGGTGTGTGTGAGAGCAGAGCTGTGAACTGTCCCTACAGTCCAGGTGTGTGTGAGAGCAGAGCTCTGAACTGTCCCTACAGTCCAGGTGTGTGTGGGATAGCAGAGCTCTGAACTGTCCCTACAGTCCAGGTGAGTGTGAGAGCAGAGCTCTGAACTGTCCCTACAGTCCAGGTGTGTGTGTGAGAGCAGAGCTCTGAACTGTCCCTACAGTCCAGGTGAGTGTGTGAGCAGAGCTCTGAACTGTCCCTACAGTCCAGGTGTGTGTGAGAGCAGAGCTCTGAACTGTCCTTACAGTCGAGGTGTGTGTGAGAGCAGAGCTGTGAACTGTCCCTACAGCCCAGGTGTGTGTGTGTGTGTGAGCAGAGCTCTGAACTGTCCCTACAGTCCAGGTGTGTGTGAGAGCAGAGCTGTGAACTGTCCCTACAGTCCAGGTGTGTGTGAGAGCAGAGCTGTGAACTGTCCCTACAGTCCAGGTGTGTGTGAGAGCAGAGCTCTGAACTGTCCCTACAGTCCAGGTGTGTGTGAGAGCAGAGCTGTGAACTGTCCCTACAGCCCAGGTGTGTGTGTGTGAGAGCAGAGCCCTGAACTGTCCTTACAGTCCAGGTGTGTGTGAGAGCAGAGCCCTGAACTGTCCCTACAGCCCAGGTGTGTGTGAGAGCAGAGCTCTGAACTGTCCCTACAGCCCAGGTGAGTGTGTGTGAGAGCAGAGCTCTGAACTGACCCTACAGTCCAGGTGTGTGTGAGAGCAGAGCTCTGAACTGTCCCTACAGTCCAGGTGTGTGTGTGTGAGCAGAGCTCTGAACTGTCCCTACAGTCCAGGTGTGTGTGTGTGAGCAGAGCTCTGAACTGTCCCTACAGTCCAGGTGTGTGTGAGAGCAGAGCTCTGAACTGTCCCTACAGCCCAGGTGAGTGTGAGAGCAGAGCTCTGAACTGTCCCTACAGTCCAGGTGTGTGAGAGCAGAGCTGTGAACTGTCCTTACAGTCCAGGTGTGTGTGAGAGCAGAGCTCTGAACTGTCCCTACAGTCCAGGTGTGTGTGAGAGCAGAGCTCTGAACTGTCCCTACAGTCCAGGTGTGTGTGAGAGCAGAGCTCTGAACTGTCCTTACAGTCCAGGTGAGTGTGTGTGAGAGCAGAGCTCTGAACTGTCCCTACAGTCCAGATGTGTGTGTGAGAGCAGAGCTTTGAACTGTCCCTACAGTCCAGGTGTGTGTGGGAGCAGAGCTCTGAACTGTCCCTACAGTCCAGGTGTGTGTGAGAGCAGAGCTCTGAACTGTCCCTACAGCCCAGGTGTGTGTGAGAGCAGAGCTCTGAACTGACCCTACAGTCCAGGTGTGTGTGAGAGCAGAGCTCTGAACTGTCCCTACAGTCCAGGTGTGTGTGAGAGCAGAGCTGTGAACTGTCCCTACAGTCCAGGTGTGTGTGTGAGCAGAGCTCTGAACTGTCCCTACAGTCCAGGTGTGTGTGAGAGCAGAGCTCTGAACTGTCCCTACAGTCCAGGTGTGTGTGAGAGCAGAGCTCTGAACTGTCCCTACAGTCCATGTGTGTGTGTGAGAGCAGAGCTCTGAACTGTCCCTACAGTCCAGGTGTGTGTGTGAGAGCAGAGCTCTGAACTGTCCCTACAGTCCAGATGTGTGTGTGAGAGCAGAGCTCTGAACTGACCCTACAGTCCAGGTGTGTGTGAGAGCAGAGCTCTGAACTGTCCCTACAGTCCAGGTGTGTGTGTGAGAGCAGAGCTCTGAACTGTCTCTACAGTCCAGGTGTGTGTGAGAGCAGAGCTTTGAACTGTTCCTACAGTCCAGGTGTGTGTGAGAGCAGAGCTCTGAACTGTCCCTACAGTCCAGGTGTGTGTGAGAGCAGAGCTCTGAACTGTCCCTACAGTCCAGGTGTGTGTGTGAGAGCAGAGCTCTGAACTGTCCCTACAGTCCAGGTGTGTGTGAGAGCAGAGCTTTGAACTGTTCCTACAGTCCAGGTGTGTGTGAGAGCAGAGCTCTGAACTGTCCCTACAGTCCAGGTGTGTGTGTGAGAGCAGAGCTCTGAACTGACCCTACAGTCCAGGTGTGTGTGAGAGCAGAGCTCTGAACTGTCCCTACAGTCCAGGTGTGTGTGTGAGAGCAGAGCTCTGAACTGTCCCTAAAGTCCAGGTGTGTGTGAGAGCAGAGCTGTGAACTGTCCCTACAGTCCAGGTGTGTGTGAGAGCAGAGCTGTGAACTGTCCTTACAGTCCAGGTGAGTGTGTGTGAGAGCAGAGCTCTGAACTGTCCCTACAGTCCAGGTGTGTGTGGGATAGCAGAGCTCTGAACTGTCCTTACAGTCCAGGTGTGTGAGAGCAGAGCTCTGAACTGTCCCTACAGTCCAGGTGTGTGTGAGAGCAGAGCTCTGAACTGTCCCTACAGTCCAGGTGTGTGTGAGAGCAGAGCTGTGAACTGTCCTTACAGTCCAGGTGAGTGTGTGTGAGAGCAGAGCTCTGAACTGTCCCTACAGTCCAGGTGTGTGTGGGATAGCAGAGCTCTGAACTGTCCTTACAGTCCAGGTGTGTGAGAGCAGAGCTCTGAACTGTCCCTACAGTCCAGGTGTGTGTGAGAGCAGAGCTCTGAACTGTCCCAGCCCAGGTGAGTGTGAGAGCAGAGCTCTGAACTGTCCCTACAGTCCAGGTGTGTGAGAGCAGAGCTGTGAACTGTCCTTACAGTCCAGGTGTGTGTGAGAGCAGAGCTCTGAACTGTCCCTACAGTCCAGGTGTGTGTGAGAGCAGAGCTCTGAACTGTCCCTACAGTCCAGGTGTGTGTGAGAGCAGAGCTCTGAACTGTCCCTACAGTCCAGGTGTGTGTGAGAGCAGAGCTCTGAACTGTCCTTACAGTCCAGGTGAGTGTGTGTGTGAGCAGAGCTCTGAACTGTCCCTACAGTCCAGGTGTGTGTGAGAGCAGAGCTCTGAACTGTCCCTACAGTCCAGGTGTGTGTGAGAGCAGAGCTCTGAACTGTCCCTACAGTCCAGATGTGTGTGTGAGAGCAGAGCTTTGAACTGTCCCTACAGTCCAGGTGTGTGTGGGAGCAGAGCTCTGAACTGTCCCTACAGTCCAGGTGTGTGTGAGAGCAGAGCTCTGAACTGTCCCTACAGCCCAGGTGTGTGTGAGAGCAGAGCTCTGAACTGACCCTACAGTCCAGGTGTGTGTGAGAGCAGAGCTCTGAACTGTCCCTACAGTCCAGGTGTGTGTGAGAGCAGAGCTCTGAACTGTCCCTACAGTCCAGGTGTGTGTGTGAGAGCAGAGCTCTGAACTGTCCCTACAGTCCAGGTGTGTGTGTGAGAGCAGAGCTCTGAACTGTCCCTACAGTCCAGATGTGTGTGTGAGAGCAGAGCTCTGAACTGACCCTACAGTCCAGGTGTGTGTGAGAGCAGAGCTGGGAACTGTCCTTACAGTCCAGGTGTGTGTGAGAGCAGAGCTGTGAACTGTCCCTACAGTCCAGGTGTGTGTGAGAGCAGAGCTCTGAACTGTCCTTACAGTCCAGGTGTGTGTGAGAGCAGAGCTCTGAACTGTCCCTACAGTCCAGGTGTGTGTGTGAGAGCAGAGCTCTGAACTGTCCCTACAGTCCAGGTGTGTGTGAGAGCAGAGCTCTGAACTGTCCCTACAGTCCAGGTGTGTGTGAGAGCAGAGCTCTGAACTGTCCCTACAGTCCAGGTGTGTGTGAGAGCAGAGCTTTGAACTGTCCCTACAGTCCAGGTGTGTGTGAGAGCAGAGCTCTGAACTGTCCCTACAGTCCAGGTGTGTGTGAGAGCAGAGCTCTGAACTGTCCCTACAGTCCAGGTGTGTGTGTGAGAGAGCAGAGCTCTGAACTGTCCCTACAGTCCAGGTGTGTGTGAGAGCAGAGCTCTGAACTGTCCCTACAGTCCAGGTGTGTGTGAGAGCAAAGCTCTGAACTGTCCCTACAGTCCAGGTGTGTGGGAGAGCAGAGCTCTGAACTGTCCCTACAGTCCAGGTGTGTGTGAGAGCAGAGCTCTGAACTGTCCCTACAGTCCAGGTGTGTGTGAGAGCAGAGCTGTGAACTGTCCCTACAGTCCAGGTGTGTGTGAGAGCTGAGCTCTGAACTGTCCCTACAGTCCAGGTGTGTGTGTGAGGGCAGAGCTCTGAACTGTCCCTACAGTCCAGGTGTGTGTGTGAGGGCAGAGCTCTGAACTGTCCCTACAGTCCAGGTGTGTGTGAGAGCAGAGCTCTGAACTGTCCCTACAGTCCAGGTGTGTGTGAGAGCAGAGCTCTGAACTGTCCTTACAGTCCAGGTGTGTGTGGGAGAGCAGAGCTCTGAACAGTCCTTACAGTCCAGGTGTGTGTGAGAGCAGAGCTCTGAACTGTCCCTACAGTCCAGGTGTGTGTGTGAGCAGAGCTCTGAACTGTCCTTACAGTCCAGGTGTGTGTGTGAGAGCAGAGCTCTGAACTGTCCTTACAGTCCAGGTGTGTGTGAGAGCAGAGCTCTGAACTGTCCCTACAGTCCAGGTGTGTGTGTGAGCAGAGCTCTGAACTGTCCTTACAGTCCAGGTGTGTGTGAGAGCAGAGCTCTGAACTGTCCCTACAGTCCAGGTGTGTGTGAGAGCAGAGCTCTGAACTGTCCCTACAGTCCAGGTGAGTGTGAGAGCAGAGCTCTGAACTGTCCCTACAGTCCATGTGTGTGTGAGAGCAGAGCTCTGAACTGTCCCTACAGTCCAGATGTGTGTGTGAGAGCAGAGCTCTGAACTGTCCCTACAGTCCAGGTGTGTGTGAGAGCAGAGCTGTGAACTGTCCCTACAGTCCAGGTGTGTGTGAGAGCAGAGCTCTGAACTGTCCCTACAGCCCAGGTGTGTGTGAGAGCAGAGCTGTGAACTGTCCCTACAGCCCAGGTGAGTGTGAGAGCAGAGCTATGAACTGACCCTACAGTCCAGGTGTGTGTGGGAGAGCAGAGCTCTGAACTGACCCTACAGCCCAGGTGAGTGTGAGAGCAGAGCTCTGAACTGTCCCTACAGTCCAGGTGTGTGTGTGAGCAGAGCTGTGAACTGTCCCTACAGCCCAGGTGAGTGTGAGAGCAGAGCTCTGAACTGTCCCTACAGTCCAGGTGTGTGTGTGAGAGCAGAGCTCTGAACTGCCCCTACAGTCCAGGTGTGTGTGTGAGAGCAGAGCTCTGAACTGCCCCTACAGTCCAGGTGTGTGTGTGAGCAGAGCTGTGAACTGTCCCTACAGCCCAGGTGAGTGTGAGAGCAGAGCTCTGAACTGTCCCTACAGTCCAGGTGTGTGTGAGAGCAGAGCTCTGAACTGTCCCTACAGCCCAGGTGAGTGTGAGAGCAGAGCTCTGAACTGTCCCTACAGTCCAGGTGTGTGTGTGAGAGCAGAGCTCTGAACTGTCCTTACAGTCCAGGTGTGTGAGAGCAGAGCTGTGAACTGTCCCTACAGTCCAGGTGTGTGTGAGAGCAGAGCTCTGAACTGTCCCTACAGTCCAGGTGTGTGTGAGAGCAGAGCTCTGAACTGTCCCTACAGTCCAGGTGTGTGTGAGAGCAGAGCTCTGAACTGTCCCTACAGTCCAGGTGTGTGTGAGAGCAGAGCTCTGAACTGTCCCTACAGTCCAGGTGTGTGTGAGAGCAGAGCTCTGAACTGTCCCTACAGTCCAGGTGTGTGTGAGAGCAGAGCTCTGAACTGTCCCTACAGTCCAGGTGTGTGAGAGCAGAGCTCTGAACTGTCCCTACAGTCCAGGTGTTTGTGAGAGCAGAGCTCTGAACTGTCCCTACAGTCCAGGTGTGTGTGTGAGCAGAGCTCTGAACTGTCCCTACAGTCCAGGTGTGTGTGTGAGCAGAGCTCTGAACTGTCCCTACAGTCCAGGTGTGTGTGTGAGCAGAGCTCTGAACTGTCCCTTCAGTCCAGGTGTGTGTGTGTGTGAGAGCAGAGCTCTGAACTGTCCCTACAGCCCAGGTGTGTGTGTGTGTGAGAGCAGAGCTCTGAACTGTCCCTACAGCCCAGGTGTGTGTGAGAGCAGAGCTCTGAACTGTCCCTTCAGTCCAGGTGTGTGTGAGAGCCGAGCCCTGAACTGTCCCTACAGTCCAGGTGTGTGTGAGAGCAGAGCTCTGAACTGTCCCTACAGTCCAGGTGTGTGTGAGAGCAGAGCTCTGAACTGTCCCTACAGTCCAGGTGTGTGTGAGAGCAGAGCTCTGAACTGACCCTACAGTCCAGGTGTGTGTGAGAGCAGAGCTCTGAACTGACCCTACAGCCCAGGTGAGTGTGAGAGCAGAGCTCTGAACTGCCCCTACAGTCCAGGTGTGTGTGTGAGCAGAGCTGTGAACTGTCCCTACAGCCCAGGTGTGTGAGAGCAGAGCTGTGAACTGTCCCTACAGTCCAGGTGTGTGTGAGAGCAGAGGTCTGAACTGTCCCTACAGTCCAGGTGTGTGTGTGTGAGAGCAGAGCTCTGAACTGTCCCTACAGTCCAGGTGTGTGTGAGAGCAGAGCTCTGAACTGTCCCTACAGTCCAGGTGTGTGTGAGAGCAGAGCTCTGAACTGTCCCTACAGCCCAGGTGAGTGTGTGTGAGAGCAGAGCTCTGAACTGACCCTACAGTCCAGGTGTGTGTGAGAGCAGAGCTCTGAACTGTCCCTACAGTCCAGGTGTGTGTGAGAGCAGAGCTCTGAACTGTACCTACAGTCCAGGTGAGTGTGAGAGCAGAGCTCTGAACTGTCCCTACAGTCCAGGTGTGTGTGAGAGCAGAGCTCTGAACTGTACCTACAGTCCAGGTGAGTGTGAGAGCAGAGCTCTGAACTGTCCCTACAGTCCAGGTGTGTGTGAGAGCAGAGCTCTGAACTGTCCCTTCAGTCCAGGTGTGTGTGAGAGCAGAGCTCTGAACTGTCCCTACAGTCCAGGTGTGTGTGAGAGCAGAGCTCTGAACTGTCCTTACAGTCCAGGTGTGTGTGTGAGAGCAGAGCTCTGAACTGTCCCTACAGTCCAGGTGTGTGAGAGCAGAGCTCTGAACTGTCCCTACAGTCCAGGTGTGTGAGAGCAGAGCTCTGAACTGACCCTACAGTCCAGGTGTGTGTGAGAGCAGAGCTCTGAACTGACCCTACAGCCCAGGTGTGTGAGAGCAGAGCTGTGAACTGTCTCTACAGACAGTGTTTGTTGCTCTTGTCAGTCCCACATACGTGCGTTTCTCTCCAGCGTTGCCCTCTTTCTATTGAGCATCTTTTCTTCTATACCCTGGCTTTCCCCAAATGCAGTTTTCATAAATCTGAATATCCTATGGGCAGCCCCCCTCTGTTCCTTCCATTCTCCGTCCGGGAGGTGTTTGAGTGACTGACAAAGAGCAGAGCTGCACAACCTGTGTCATCAGCTAGGAAGTGTAGGTACAGACGTGTGTCCAGAGAAAGCCGCACTCCGCAACAATTGAACAAAACAGATTTAATGGCTGAAGCTGGGCCACAAAAAAGAGAAATCAACATTTTTGCAACAAACACACCTGGGCATCGTGCAATCCCACATACACGGTCTGTGTTTATGGCAAGTGTACGACCCCTGTGCACAGGCTTTGTACAGGGCATGAGTGCAGTTTATTTATTTATTTTTGAGATTTGTAAAGCGCTCAAATACCCCACGGGTGTTTTTTTTTTTAGGAAAAGTGAAACAACCTTTATTAGGATATAAAAACCATATACTTAGATGAAAATATTAATGGAAGAGACTGAAGATCCAGATTTTAAAGAATATTTTTTGTTAAATAATAAATGGGATGAGAAGTATCTGAGTACAAAACCTAGGTCCGAAACCCCACAGAATCACGTTGATGTCCGCGTGCAACGTTTTAGATGCATCCACAGTTAGACACTTTGAAACCAAGTACATATAATGAAGCACACCCATTAGTTTGGCTGCCCGTTGATCAGCCTTAGGACAAGAAATATTGCTTTCTAAATGAAAACATGCCCAACCAACAGTTACTCCTAAAATAAATGCCGTCATCAGCAGAGGTGTTCAAATAAACCCGTCTTTAAACGAAGGGTGAAGGCCACAGTGCAGTACACTTATATTAAAAATGTGGAGATTGGACCAAAAGATCTGCAGGTCATTCCAGAAAAACATAATTGGTGGTTGTTTAGGCTGCATGTGTATGGTGTTAATAACGGTACAAAAGGGGGTGGTGATGGACGGAGCATCTGAGTCAATCAAACACTCACACCCAGTCAACAGATCTGGGTTTAATCCATCACCGTTATTTAGCCCACTCCGCCACCCCAGTTCAGACATGGCAGTTCGGGCTGGACTGTTCCCATAAGGCACAGGGTCAGACTGATTTGCATATAGCCATGTCTGAACTGGGGTGGCAGAGTGGGCCAAAGAATGGTGATGGATTAAACCCAGATCAATTGACTGGGGGTGAGTGTTTGATTTGCTCAAACACTCCGTCCATCATCCCCTTTTGTATCGCTATGGTGTTCATAACAACACCATATGTAGGACGCCTACAGCAACCTGTGCTTGGTACCGATAGGCGGCTTCTTGAACGGCGTTTGTGTGATGTGATGTCGATAATGGCTTCTTAGACTTGTATGATACTGATTCCAGAGATAGCTTTTCCTTAGACCACATTGGCTGTCACAGCAGCAGTTACAAGTACCAGTATCTGGTTTCTCTGTAGCTGGTGTTGTGCATGCCGTGCCTTCTGTGATAATTTGTAGATGTGTATAGCGCTGCTTATTACCCGAGAGGGTATCCAGGCTATCGACATGATCGATCCCTCATCGTCCACCTTTTGATGATCATTCCCACCTTTCTTCAAATGCTGAACCTTCTTTTGTGTCTTCCCGACAGATTATCCGGCCATTGCATCCGTGGGATTCAAGGAGGAGCCGGATAGCTACGACAGCAACAGTCCGGATGACTTGGATGACGAAAGTATGTATAAGATCTTAGTGTTGTCTTCGGATTGAATGATTCTCTCTTCGAACAATTACCACATCGAAAAGGCACCACTTATCAACCCCTGTATGCTCTGTTTTTATTACCTGTATCTTTCTTTGAGACCCAGGTGTCGGTCAACTAGCACAGGCCTCTTCTGTGCGTGCCTATCTTTTATGTACTGGGAGGACCTTACGTTTAATTATTACTATATATTTAATATATTAACGTAGGCAAACCATACCGAGTGGCTTGTATATAACACTATTTGTATGTATTGCATGTTGGACTGGATTCGCTTATCCCTGAAGGATTGGTGGGCCTGGGAAACAGACATTGCTGTATCTGCTGAATGGCCGTATGTCCAGTCTGACAGGCACTGCCCTTCTTGCCTCATTAGTTGGCAGCAGTTAATATCTTGAGAATTTGGACCCCAAAAAGAAAAACTAAAAGTTCCAGAACTCAGAGTTCTGATGTCTGAAATGCCCACAGTGTCTGAAGGGGTCACATGTAAAATGGAGTAACTTGCCACTACTGCAGGGACCACCTCTAACATGTGGCAGAGGTAATCAATGCATTCTGGATTTGCCCATGAAATGTAGGCATGGTTGCCATGCCAAGCACACCTGTAAACTGATAGTAAACTGGTTACCGGTGTGTGGCAGTAAGGCTGGAGAAAGCAGTGAGAAACAAAGAAGACGCCAGGAGCTGGCACGAAAAAAATTGGAATAAAACCAAAATGAAAGTAGTGAAAACGAGAAACGTAACATTCAATCACATATATAAAATATAGTTTTCCACTACTTAAGTAGAAGTGTGAAGAAGTGTGGCTCACTGGTTAGAGGAGGCAGACCCTGATGCATAGGTCAGACCCGGGACCAGGGTTCAATTCCCGGCTCGGCGGGTCTTGAGCCCAAAATGTCCACGGACTCGGTAATTCTCGGCTCGGTGCCTACTCGAATCATGGGTCCCACTCTGCAACTCTGGGCAATAGCTTGCTTTATCTCCACTACGGCCCCAACAGCGCTGGGATGCCTGGTCTTCACCTTGGGGATTCCCAGTAGGGGTTATCTCACAGGGAAAGCCAGGACAGGTTCCCAAAGCAAGCGCTAAGAGACCTGTTGGTGATTAGGCGCTATATAAATCGAAATTAACATAACATAACATAACAAAAGCATTTAGTGGAGACCTTGTATTTCTTTTACAGTTTGATTGTTTATCCTTTTATGCATATGGGCCTGCAAACCTAAAAGTACTATAAGCTTGCGAGCTGAAGGTAGGTTTTCCACCATGTCTATAGCGCAGAGGATTTCCTCCTACAGGCCTGTTTCTCAACTAATCTAGAAGTGCATTATGACAAGTATATTATAACTGCCACGCAGGCAGTGCTCTCCAGCACAGATGAGGAATTCAGAATGAAACGATAAACTGCTGTGTCCTTTGCTTCTCTCCCCCGCAGGTCTTCTCATCAAGCATTTGAAGAATACAAGCTTCCTTCCCTGACACTTGAGGTTAAGAATCTCGGAGTGTATAATTTATTGTATTGTATTAAGGTATTTGTTCAGCACATACTACCCCCACTGTGAGGTGCAAAATGAAATATTTCCTAACAGAATGCTTCAATTCTATTAAGGACATGGAGGTGAGGGTTGTGTTACTCTTTCTTCACTCTGGAACAACCAGGGTAAAGCAGAAACAACAGTATAACCAACCATGTAACAGTCTCTGTGATAAAGTCTCACAACTCTTTTTCTTCGTGCAGCAGAATCTGTCCAAGTTGACAAGTGGTCCAATCACACTTGCTTGGAAGCCTCCTTCACTGCAAAAAAAACAATTTTAATATCCCTCCACAAACTGGTGGGTCTCCTAAAATTGGCCCGAGTTAAAAACAATTAGGATGGAACTATTACAAATCATTAGAATAATCATCACAAACCAAAAATCCCTAAGCAGACAACTTAAAATCCCACCAAGGAGAGTGAACATAATGAAAATTATGTGTACGTTAAACGGGGATTCCTCCTTCCTGAAATGAAATACTAATCCTGGAAGAGGAAAGGATATAAAAACCATTTATACGGAAGGGAATAATCCTTGCCTTCGTGTCCTTAATAGAATTGAATCTATGTTACGATAGCTATGAAAGTTAATTCAATGTCAGGAGAGGAGGCTTCGATTTATGATTTTTCAAAGCTTATCCACTACCAGGGCAGCCATGGGAACCACTGGCATAAAAATATATTTCTTGAATGTCGAGTCCAAGACTAATCGGGCGCATTCAAGATGTCCTCCAGAAGAATTTCTAGAGCAGATGCCTTTGCCGCCTTAGCACCTCTTTCCAAGTGCGCTTCAAAAATGAAAGTGTCAGTACCGGCCTCTTGAAGGATAACCGTCACCCAGTGGGCTATGGTGGGAGACGAAACTGCCCTGAACGGCTTATGTAAAGCAATCGAGGATTGCAGCTCTTCAGGTGGGCAAAGCTCCGCCATAGCCACTTCATAAGCCTCGGGACATGGAACAGCACATAACTTATGCTTCTGTGGAAAAGAAGGGCAGGAACCCAATCTGGAATGACATTTCGTCCTTCTAGAGACATAGAACGTAACACCCGCAGAGGTGAAGACTCCCTGAAATAGCCACGGCCCTAACATCAGACACTCTTCTGCAAGAAATCAAACACAATGACATCGCAAACTTACCTGATAACTGTTTCCTGGACAAATATTTATTTTGTGGCCAAGAGAGGAAAAGATCAAGAACCTTATTAACATCCCACCAAGATGAATACCTGGACTGGGGAGGAGCCGATAACCATACTCCTCTCACCAACTTTCTAACAAATGAGTGTTCTCCTACTGGAAGGCCCTTTATGGGCAAATGGCCCACAGAAATGACAGATCGAAAAGTGTTTACTGACCTGTATGCCATCCTCTGAAACCAGGGATTAGACATAATTCAAGACATGAGCGATTCTGGATTCCAAGGGATCAATGTCCCTTTGCAAACACAAGCGCAACCACCGTCCCCATGCGGACTCAATCAATCAATCAATCAAAGCATTTATATAGCGCACTACTCACCTGGAGGGTCTCAAGGCGCTGGGGGGGAGGGGATCCGCTACTGCTCGAACAGCCAGGTCTTGAGCTGCTTCCTGAAGGCGAGGTGGTCCTGGGTCAGGCGGAGGTGGGTCGGAAGGGAGTTCCAAGTCTTGGCGGCCAGGTGGGAGAAGGACCTTCCTCCTGTAGTGGCTCTTCGGATGCGGGGGACAGCGGCGAGGGCGTGGTTGGTCGATCTTGTAACTTGTAACTCTTATGACCCGTCTGCCCAAGCTTTGGGAAGGAGACCCTGAACCGCTTCTGAAAGTACTCGGATCTTCCACCTACCCCGGTAATCCTCCATGCCATGAGAGTTAACTGGCCCTTCAGAACCATCCATTCGGTAATGGTTCCCCTGGGGATCCCGAAGGGTCACCTGTCTCCGGGGTAAATGGATTGGAGAATCCCCTCAAAGTTTCATCATCACTGGAAACCATGCTTGAGGCCTCCAAAATGGCGAAATCACCAGCTACCCTGTCATGGGAATGGGCTTTGCCTTTACACTGTGTTAAGTTAGCATGAGCTTATTAGAAGTTTAAACACAATTTTTCCTCTCTGCTGCTTATGCACACGGCACATGATAGTAGGAATGTTTAGAAGTCTAGCAGAATATTTTGCTTTACACGAGAATGTTTTTCCTATAGTATCAGCCTTGCTTGGTAAGCTATGTCTGAACAGTGAGTGCCGAGGCCATCAAGGTTATTTCAACACAGTGGTTGTTGTTCGGTCTGATCCGCGCACGTTCTAGACATAACATATATGCAGCTGTGGGCACCTCTGATTTTGGCGCGTTTAATAATGCACTGCGCAGAGCATGCAGACACAGTTTGGAGAGCATTTGCATGCAGAGAGCTGGAGTAGAAAATGATGTGATACCCTTCTACTAGGACCAGAGGTATGGGGCCGCCCTTGTAATCCCAAGAGACCTTCTGTAGATATAATATAATGTACTACCAATGGACGGTAAGATTTAGGTGCAATTTGGCCTTCTTCCCTTTAGCATTTTAACATGCTTTCTCCCTTTGTATTTTATGGAATAGTAGGTTCGAGGCATGTGGGCTGCTGAATTCATATCTATAGCATAGATCGCCGCCTAGTGTTGGGTCCGGATGATTGCACATTGTTGTCCTGGAAGAGTCTTCGAAGTATCACAAGATAGGTGGCTCCTCCCCTGGACTATAGTGCGCATGGGCATCGACTCCATCCTCAGATTGTTTTTTTCCGCCATTGGGTTCGGATGTAATTTTGTTATCTCCAGTTCGGAATCAACATACACTTTTTCGAGGCCTGAAGGCCTTTTCGAACCGTCGGTATTGTTTGTGTTCGGTGCCCGGTTCAGTTCCAACTCAGTTCGAGTCGGATATCCAGGGAGTCGTGTGACTCTTCGGTGATCGAGGCCCAGTCGACGCAGCAAGACTTTCGACGGCATGGAACGGAGTCCGTTCAAGAAGTGTCCCGTGTGCGGATCGAAGTATCCCCACATTGACGTCCATCCAGTGTGCAACAAGTGCCTGTCGCCGGACCACGACGAGGCCAGCTGTATGGCCTGTTCCAGGTTTCGTTAGAAGAAGACGATTCGGCTTCGGCGCGTGGTGCGCCTAGAGGCCCGGCGCTCGGCCCCGGCACCGGTGGACGTCTTCGACGACGAAGAAGCGGACGAACAACAGGTTCAGATGCAGATTTCACCTCCAAAGGTGGACATCGAATACGACTATGAAGCGGATGTCGAAGGCCAAGACGTACAAGTCGTCGATGAGGTAGGAGACGACAATGAGGCCTTTGGGGCCATGGAATATAGCTCAGAGGAAGAGCTATGCCCCGTTCGAACAATTACAAAGGCTCAGGTCGAGGGATCGCCACATGGCCTTACCCAAGACCTTATACCAGCATCCGCGGCCCCGCCTTCCGGCCGGGCTACGGACACTTTGGCAGAGCCGCCATTGTCGAAACCGAAACTGAAACCATCGGTGTCGACAAAAACAAAAATGGTCGAGGCGCCATCGAAACCGAAGACGTCTGCTCCCCCATCGACGCCATCGTCTTCCGAGGTGTCGGGGCTATCGAAGCCGAAGAAGGCTATCGACCCGGTCAAGGTGCCGAAAGTGGTCAAGGACGTCGAGCCGAAAACCAAAAAGGGCGTCGACTCGGAGTCAAGCAAGGCCGTCGAGCCGAAGTCCAAAAAGACCGTCGAGCCGCAGTCATGCAAGGGCGTCGAGCAGAAAACTGGGACCCCGAAGCCAGTAGTCGAGGCCGCCGATCCGAAACCGTCGACGTCTGCGGCCACGGACAGAGATCGTAGCGCTCCTGAGAAGGATGCTCCTACGCCTCGATCAGAAAAGCCGAAGTCATCGACGCTCGGGTCTTCCCCTGTGGGTGGACCGAGGTCAACTGTCGGGTCGACGAAACCGTCCGCTTCCTTTACGAAGCAGGTCTCGGACTCCCTCAAGCGAATTAGGGACAAGGCTTCAGCGTCGGAACCAAAGACACCTTCCACCCCGAAGCAAGCTGTCCCGACGACAAAGACTTCGACGCCGATCCTCTTCACGTTGCCGCCGAAGGTGGCGCCGAAGGCCTTCGCACCACGGTCGGTGCCCAAGGACTCTGTGGTGTCGAAGCCGACTCACCCGGCTGGGAGCTTGAAGCATCGACCACCCTTACTAGAGGAGCAGTCGGAGCATTTCATCGATTCCGACACCGGGAAGCTTACGCTTTACAAAAGAAAAATCACGGCATCGCAGCCTTTGGAGTCATACACAATTCCTCTAAAGCGCAAAAGGCCTGCTCCAGAATCACCGGTCTTGGTCGAACCAATAGTTCCTCAGACTCCAAGACTTGCAACACCCTCACCCACTTACTCTGATGGAGAGGATGCCGGGGAGCAGGATGAGGAATACAATTTTCCTGCCAACACAGAGCCTGATGAACAACAGGACTCATGGGTAGAGGCAGGTGACCAAGGGGATCAGCACGTCGTCCATGACCCTCAGGTGTCAAGACCTCTCCCACTGAGGATTCTGCGGCATTTAATGCCTTGATTGAGAGGGCAGCTAAAAACCACGACGTTGAAATGCATGCTGACCCTGTAGAGGTGGACTTCCTCTTTGACACTTTCTCAACTGCTGAAAAAACTGTAAAGACTCTTCCAATGCTGAAGGGGGTCCTTAAGCATGCTGCGGACATTTTTAAGGAACCCACACGGTCAAGGGTAGGCAACCCTAGAATCGAGAAAAAATACAGACCGGCACCTGGCGATCCTACCTACATCAAGGGCCAGTTGCCATTGGACTTTTTGGTAGTTTCTAATGCCCGCAAAAGGGCGAATTCGCAGACCACCGGTGAAGCTCCTCCCCCAGACAAAGAATCTAAAGTGCTGGAGGCATCAGGAAAGAGAGTAGCAGCTCAGGCGGCCAATATCTGGCGTATCTCTAACACGCAGGCACTCTTGGCTAGATACGACAGGGCACACTACGACACACTAGAGACCCTGTTGCAACATCTGCCAGATCAATATAAAGAGGCAGGGGAGATGCTTATCCAGGAAGGGAAGCTAATCTCGAACGCTTCCATCAAATGTGCACTAGATGTTGCGGACACTGCAGCCAGGGCAATTAATACCAGTGTGATGCTGAGACGTCAAGCATGGCTTGGGATCTCCGGGTTTAAGCCGGAAATACAAACTACCACCCTTAACCAGCCAGTAAACCCTGACAGATTATTTGGTCCTGAGGTGGATACCACCCTGGAAAAAATAAAGAAGGATACCGAGACTGCCAAGTCCATGGGGGCTCTCCAGTCCCAACAGTTTCGGTGGAGCACTTTTCGTCGCTCAGGCAATAGAGGTGTTTCCAGAGGCCAAATGTCACAGCAAACACAATTCAACAAAGGTGGGGCGCAATCCTCTTACACAAAGCAGAGTAGAGGAGGATACCGCAGCAACAGCACCAAGGGCAGAGGCAGAGGCAACAACAACTCCCGTTCCTCCGCCACCAACAAACAGTGACTCCCTGTCACTGCCCCCGACCATCCAACACCTGTCAGGGGGAGACTCCAGCAGTTCCTGCCAGTCTGGAAATCCATCACCACAGACAGGTGGGTCAGGCAACTTATCCAGTTCGGCTATTGTTTGGAGCTAACATCCACTCCACCCAACATACCACCAAAACACCGTCCTATGTCCACAGAGCATTTGCACTTATTGCAGCAGGAGGTTCTTGTCATGCTGCAAAAAGGCGCAATAGAGCTCGTGCCAGTGGAGGAAGAAGGCACAGGGGTGGCTTTACCATCTGCCACATTGCTGCGCTCGCGCTCTACCAGCGCTGTGTTATTTTAAGCTTTCCTCGTTTTGGATTTTGGTTCCTTATTTGTTTTCACTTACCCCTGGTTTTAATTCCGCTGCCTGCAGCTCGCGCCCTTCTTTCCCCCTCACTGCATTTAAAATCGCACTAGTGTGCCTCAAAGCACCACCACTTTGGTGGGTCCGGGTCTTGGGGGACTACTTTGGGGGCCATTTTGGATTGGGGCACTTCCATCCGGCGGCGGCCGCCATCTTTGAGCGGACTCGCGCAATAGGGATGACTGGAGCGCCTATTTAAGGCGGTCCTTAGTGTGGTGCTGTCCTTTACCATCTGCCACATTGCTGCGCTCGCGCTCTACCAGCGCTGTGTTATTTTAAGCTTTCCTCGTTTTGGATTTTGGTTCCTTATTTGTTTTCACTTACCCCTGGTTTTAATTCCGCTGCCTGCAGCTCGCGCCCTTCTTTCCCCCTCACTGCATTTAAAATCGCACTAGTGTGCCTCAAAGCACCACCACTTTGGTGGGTCCGGGTCTTGGGGGACTACTTTGGGGGCCATTTTGGATTGGGGCACTTCCATCCGGCGGCGGCCGCCATCTTTGAGCGGACTCGCGCAATAGGGATGACTGGAGCGCCTATTTAAAGTCGCTCCTCTACGCGCAGCGGAACGCGCAGGTGGACGCCCTCGCTTAGCCTGAGTCGTGCCGGAGTCCTGCCCGTCTGCGCCCGTCAGCGTCCCGGAGGCGGCGGGGCGGCGGTGGACTGCGGCCCGGCCAGGTGAGAGGGAGGATGATCACCTACACGTCGGCGATGCTGCGTGCTATGCAGACCCACTCTTGTTCGTGCCGCTCGGTTTTTCCGGGGCGTTTCAGAGGCAAACGGCGTTGTCCGGCCTGCGGCTGGTCGCCGATTTGGACTTCGATCAACGTGTACAGGCCTGCCGAGGCCTGCGCGAAACATCTCTGCCTGCTGCTGAATACGCGGTCACTGGGCTGTCATGCCCAGCACTTATATGATCTTCTGGTAAGGGAAAATCCCGTGTGTCTTCTCCTAACCGAAACCTGGCTGGGAGAGGCGTCTCACCCGGACATTTTCTCTGCTATTCCTCCGGCTTATAACATCTTCCGGCAGGATAGAGGGAAGGGCAGGGGCGGTGGAGTAGCTGTGGTGGTGAGGAAAAACGTTCTTTGCTCAGTTCTCCCTCTGAACTCCATCGGGGGCTCGGAGTCCATTGCCTTTACGCTCAGATTGTCCCCGGTTCAAGCGCTTAAGGGGTTGTTGGTTTATAGGGCGCCAGGCCCTTTGGGCTCCTTCCTGGACTACTTGCAGGTAGCGATATCTGAGTTGGCGTTGACTACACAGCATTGTGTAGTGGCGGGCGACTTCAATTTCCATCTTGAAGCGACCAGTGACCCGGATACCATCAAACTGCTGGACATTACATCTCCACTGGGCCTCGCACCGTTTGTGTCAGGTTCCACGCACGAGAAAGGACACACCCTCGATCAGGTGTTCTCGTCAGTCCCGATTGCCGATGTCGAAACTCTGCCGGTGCTATGGACGGATCATAGGCTGATTAGGTTCTCCGTGTTGGAGAGTGGGCGGCCGGCCAACAGCGCCCCCATGCTGCCTAGACCAGCCTCAAGAGCATTGCATAGAGTGACGCCCGATATGTTGGAGCAGGCGCTCTCGGAACATCCTTGTCATCTTTCGGGTGATCTGGAAAAAGACACGGAGGCTCTGCAGCGGTGGCTGACGGAAAGGCTTGACGATCTTGCTCCAAAGGCTGCCCCTCGCTCCACGGCATTTCGGCAATCTGCGCCGTGGTTCACGGAGGCGCTGCGGTTGGCCCGCAGCCAGTGCAAGGTTGCGGAGCGGGCCTGGCGCCTTCAGTATAATGGGGAGGCCAAACTGGCCTATAGAGCGGCTGTTAAGGCCTATCACCGGGACATCTTAGGTGCCAAGAAAGAATACCTTGCGAGAAGGATTGAGGCGGCGGCGAACTCCTGTAAGGAGATCTTCACCGTGGTGAAGGAGTTCACCACCCCCAGTTCCCACTCACCCCCGTCATTATCATCGGATGCGTGGGCGTGTGATCTCGCCAATTTCTTTACCAACAAGATCAAGGCAATTCAGGTTTCTTTCCCGGAGAGCGTGGAGGAGGGAGGCTGCGGCCCCGGGGCGGGACATGGGTCATCGCCCACGCCTGTCGCAGTGCTGGCAGATTTTCCTGCTGTCTCTAGCGAGGCGTCCCGGGTGCTGCTGGCCAGCCTTAAATCAGGCTCGCCACTTGACCCCTGCCCTGCCAAATTTTTGGCGGAGATGGCGGCGGTGGTGAATCCCCTGGTTAATCCCATCCTCAACGCCTCTCTGAGGGAGGGGAGTGTTCCTCGCACCTGGAAAAGGGCGATGGTGATCCCCCTCCTGAAAAAGCCTGGTCTTGATGCCGATGCTCTGGCCAACTACAGGCCAATTTCGCTTCTTCCGGCTTTGGCGAAGATCACTGAAAAACATGTCCATGGTGTCTTGTCGAGCTTTCTTGAAACTAACAACTTGCTCCATCCTTCCCAATCCGGATTCCGTCCTAATTTCAGCACGGAAACGGCGTTGTTGGAGGTCTCAGAGATCATCAGGGAGACCTTGGATGTTGGTGGCAAGGCCATGTTAGTCATGTTGGACCTGTCGGCGGCCTTTGACACCGTCCCCCATGAGGCGCTTCTCGCCAGGCTCCATGACATCGGCATCAGGGGGACGGTGTTCAAATGGTTTACATCCTTTCTGGAAGGCCGCCGCCAGACGGTCTGGGTCTCCCAGAGCTCCGCCGAGATGCCGCCTTTGGGAGTCGGGGTTCCACAGGGTTCTGTGTTGAGCCCATCGTTGTTTAACATCTACATGTCCCCTCTGGCGGCGGCGGTGGAGGCTTATGGGGCCCAGATCGTGTCCTACGCCGACGACACGCAACTCCTCTTCACATGCGGTAAAAATCTAGCATTTGATGGAGAGAATATCCGGGGTTGTCTGGGCATGGTATTCGATTGGCTCCAGCGGAACAGCCTGAAGGCCAACTCCAGTAAGTCGGAGGTTTTATTCTTCGGCTGTGCCACCGACCCTGAGTGGCGGCTATGGTGGCCGTCTGAAATGTGCCCTCCCGCACAGTCATCATTGGTCGCCAAAAATCTAGGGGTTAAACTGGACAATAAGCTTTCGCTGAGAGCGCATGTCCTGGGTCTGGCCGGCACCTGTTTCGGCATTTTGAAAATGCTCCGCAAGTTTCTTCCACTGCTTTCTGCGGAGCATAGGCGGATTACTGTCCAGGCGCTTGTCGGCTCCAGGCTGGATTATGCCAACGCCCTTTTTCTTGGCCTCCCTGACTATCTAGTCCAGCGCCTGCAGGTGGCTCAAAATTCTGCTGCCCGTGCCATCTTTGGTTTGCATAGGCGAGCACGAGCTTCTGGGCTGCTGCAAATGCTCCACTGGCTGCCCATCCGGAAGCGGATTATGTTTAAATCCCTGACGCTGATGCACAAAGCACTTTTTGGCTCAGGGGCAGGGTACCTAAGGCGTAGGCTGGCCTTCTATCGACCAACCCGCTCGCTGCGGTCTGAATCTCTTCCTACAGCTGTGGTTCCGCGTGTGAGGAAGGCCCGCACTGGGGGCCGGTCTTTCAGCTGTAAGGCTCCCCAGCTGTGGAATACTCTTCCACTGGCGCTACGCAGTACCCCCAATCTGCTTCAGTTTAGGAAGAGCCTGAAAACTTGGCTTTTTAATCTCTAGTTTCCTTTGGGTGGGTTTTGTTCTGTCTGTTTCTGTATTTGCTTTTCTTGTTATGTTATTCGGTATTGAGCTGCCTGTGGAAAGCGCCGGGACACTCTTTTAGAGTAGCCGTGCGCTATATAAACTTTGTCTAACATAACATAACACATATTCCCTGTACTTCTTAATCCCAAAGAAGGACGGGTCTCGCAGACCTATTCTGGACCTAAGGGCCCTAAACCAGTACATTCTCTCAGAACACTTCCACATGCTAACACTGCAGCAGGTTCTTCCGTTGCTCAATCAGGGAGACTTCCTCGCAACCTTGGATCTCAAGGATGCTTACTTTCACATCCCACTCCATCCATCCCACAGGAAATAACTCAGGTTCACCATTCAGAATCGACATTACCAATTCAAGGTCCTTCCTTTCGGGGTGACCACAGCCCCCAGAGTGTTCACGAAATGTCTGGCGACAGTGGCGGCGCACCTCAGGAGACAAAACGTCCATGTCTATCCTTATCTGGACGACTGGCTGGTTCAGGCAAAGTCAGCCCAGCAGTGCGCCGCCGACATGTCCCACACCATTCACCTCCTTCACGGTCTGGGCTTCTCGCTGAACTATCCGAAGTCGCACCTTCAGCCAGCCCATGTGCGGCAGTATTTGGGCGCGACGATAGATACTCTGGCGGCCACGGCTCAGCCAAACTCAGTGAGGATCGACAACATCCAGTCGCTAATCCAAAAGTTCAGACCGCAACACTCACTTCCAGCGAGAGTGTTCATGCAGTTGATAGGCATGATGGCCTCCTGCATCTTCATAGTCCCGCACGCAAGGTTGCATATGCGTCCGCTCCAAGAATGCTTGGCACATCAGTGGACTCAGGCTCAAGGACAGTTGAGCGACCTAGTGTTGGTGACCGGTCGGGCATACAAGTCTCTGCATTGGTGGAATCCACACAACCTTTGCAAGGGCCGACCGTTCCAAGAGCCTGTGCCACAGATTATCCTGACGACAGACGCATCTCTCCAGGGATGGGGAGCTCATGTACTCCACTACACGGTGCAGGGCCTATGGACGACGCAGCTCAGAAAGATGCACATCAACTACCTAGAACTTCATGGCACTCAAGTCCTTCAAAGTACATCTGTGCAACAAGGTCGTGTTGATCCGGACGGACAACATGACGGCCATGTACTACATCCAAAAGCAGGGAGGTACCCACTCTCCACAGTTGTCTCATCTGGCTCAGAGCATGTGGAAGTGGGCCATTCAGAGGAACATCTTCCTCATGGCGGAACACCTCCCGGGCAAGGACAATCAGATGGCGGATCTGCTCAGCAGGTACAGCCACCAGATGCACGAGGGCAGATTGCCGCTGCTGAATTATGGGTCCTATATAACTCTTCTTGTAGTGTTATTCAGGCCCTAGTTCGATACATTACCCGCAATTTGCAGGGCGGGGCCCTTGGAGTTGCGGCCCTTCCAGCCGGACCGAGCAAAATGAAGCTCAGTCCCGTGATGGTCAATGCAGTTATGGGCAGGCGTCCCCAAGATAAGGATGATATGCCTTTTTGGCTTGCTGAGAAATTTGACCAGCTGGAAGCAGTATTTCCTAATTCGTCTCCCGTTGAAAAACACAGGATTCTTACAATTAGTTTACCCAAAGACTTGGTACCTGAAGCCGGTGACTGTGAGTCATGGGGGAGGATTTTTGCGTCAGTGTACACGAGGTGCTTCGGCACTCCATCAATGGCTTCTGTTCCCACGGTAATTAGACGTGTTCAGGAGAAACAAGGACCTGAGGCTGTGGTCGAATTGGGAATGAGACTCGTTGGCACATTTGATGTAGTAGCCTCGCTTGTCCTTTCTAATGTGAAGGGAGATGCGGTGAATTTTCAGGTGACTAATGCCTTGCACAAGGTTCCAGACGCAGACAAACCCCATCAGTTACCGAGAATTATTACAGCTGCCTATAAAACCATTGGCCGCAATAGTTTAGGTGTCAAGCCTTTTACTGAAAAAAATAAAAAGCAAACCCAGGGTGTGACGTCTGAAACAGACGCTCAACACTCCGCTCCAAAGAAAAATTGGAACAGAAATAAAAAACTGGGGTAACAGCAGAAACAGGAGTCCCGTCCCCCATCACCTGTGCCTGCGTCTACTGAGCACGTATATGATTTGCGCGTCCGCACTACGATTAAGTCGCCTGATAGGTTTCAGGTTCCTGATCAACGCTCTCCTCGTTCTTTACAGGCCACATCGGCCTCATCGTCCGCTGGTGGAGGCGGCAGAAGAGGTAGGGGTGGCCCACAGACCTGTGACCAGCCCCGCCCGAAAGACAGTAAAGGCAAGCAGGACAATTCTACTCTGAAAAGACCCGAGTTTCAGAAAAAGAAAGTTGCCTCTTTAACAGCGAGATATGCCACAGATAGTGAGAACGCAGCTAAGGAATCTGACATGGGCTCTGACCCTGCTGGACAGCGTGGCGGAGATTACCATTGTGCGAGAGGCCCTGCGTCCACTACTGAACGTGACAGCGACTGATCAATATGTTGTTGTGGAGACAGCTGATACCAGAGTGGCTCCCCCTGATAGGATTTATGAAATGGTCCTTTTAATCGATTTGGTTTCAACCAATGCCGGACGACAGCTCACCCAAATATACCTTGGTGACTTCAACCTCCATTGGAACGATCCCAATGATGCGGTGGTTATTAGTTTCAAAAGCTTCCTCAGCGCCCTCGATCTCACGCAACTATCCAACAGCCCGACCCACGAGAAAGGTTCTATTCTCGACCTTATCATCGCCAGAGAGGACGCTGCTCAACTTGAGTCTATCCAACCCTGTGACTGGTCAGACCATCATACTGTCACATTCTTCATCAATGAAAAAGTCAAACTCAACCCGGTTCAACCCTCCAGAACTAAAGTCTGGAAAAGAGACCTGAAAAAACTCAACCCAGTCTCCCTACCCCCGAACAGTCGCGACATCCTACTCCCGCCCACGGGAGCTACAGATGTACAATCCCTGACTGACCACTATCTCAACGCCATGACCTCAATAATCAATGAGGCTGCTCCTATGCAGCTAAAAAGAGTCTCCGCTAAAATCTCCACTCCATGGTACGACGGGAGTCTCAATGAAGATAGACAAGCCATGCGAATGGCAGAGCGCACCTGGAGGGCAGCTCCCTCTGCACTGCACCTGAAAACCCTGAAGAAAAAGAGAAACGCCTACTTCAGGAAAATAAAGCGCTCAAAAGCAAACTTCTTCAGCCTCCAGCTCGACCAAGCAAAAAACCGCCCAAGAAAACTGTTTGAGTTAATCAGAACACAAACCAAGGAACAACCCCAACCTCTCAGTACATTGCACGAAGCACCCTCCTCTGAAGACTTCGCCGCTTTCTTTACCCAAAAAACTGACAACATAAAGAGTGATCTCCGCGCTGACACAAGACTCCACACCACACTCAACTGCATAACACCCACCGGACCTAAAAACAATGCTACATGGTCAACCTTTGAAACCTACTCCGAAGAAGAAATAGGCAAACTGCTCAGCACCCTGAAACCTTCCAATCACCTCACGGATCCCCTCCCTGCTAACGCTGTCAAAGATTTCATCCCACTACTCCTTCCACTCTGGACTAAGATTATCATCAGCTCACTCCAAGAAGGAACCATCCCTGACTCCCTTAAAGTTGGACAAGTCACACCTCTGCTAAAGAAACCTACTGCTGACCCATCGGACCTAAACAACTACCGTCCCAATACCAATATTCCCACTCTCGCCAAATTATTGGAAAAATGCGCTCAACTACAACTGACTAAACACATTGATCTGTTTGATCTCCTTAACCTTCATCAATCAGGCTTCCGAGCAGGTCACAGCACCGAAACTGCTATGTCTCACATAATCGACGACGCCCTTCAAATCCTAGATCAAGGGGATACCTGCCTCCTCATCCTTCTTGATCTCTCTTCAGCGTTCGACACTGTTCAACAGATCGAGTAATTTCTCATGTTTAACACAAGAATGGGTCTTTCCGGGACTGTTCTCAAGTGGTTCACCTCCTTTCTACACAACAGGTCACAGAAATTCAAGAGCAACAACCTGATGTCCTCTCCAATACCTGTTTCGTTAGGTGTCCCCCAAGGATCCTCCCTTTCACCAACATTGTTCAACTTAGTTATGGAACCTCTCACCACCTTGCTTCAAGCATCCAATGTACTTTTTCACATGTACGCAGATGACACTCAACTATATCTCAAATTACAATCCCTCAATGACATCGTACTCCTGAACTCTACGATCAGAAGCACCCAATCCTGGCTTGCTGATAATCATCTCAAACTCAATGCTCTGAAAACAGAATTCCTGCTGATCTCACCTCCAGCTAAGATCTCTACCACTCAAACCTGGCTTAAACAGCTAACTGCACTCAATGTCCAACCCACCATAGTGGATTCAGCGAAATCCCTAGGCATAACTCTTGACTCCAATCTCAACATGCAGCACCATATCAGCAAGGTTACTAAGGGAGCGAACTTCCAAATCAATACCCTAAGGAAACTTAAACCCTTCCTACCAGCCAAAGACTTCCAAACTGCAGTACAAGCACTGGTCATCCCGCGAATTGAATACGGCAGCACCGCCCTCTGCGGTCTCCCGTTAACCACTACTGCACCCCTAAGAGCCTCTCTAAACGCTGCAGCGAGACTCATCACTGGATCAAAAAAGCACTCTCATATCTCCCCTGACCTGAAATCACTAGACTGGCTGCCTTTTGAAGCCAGAATACATCTGAAAATCGCCTGCATGACACACAAGGCTCTACACCTGAGCTCTCCCGGATACCTCACTCAGAAGCTGTCAATCTCTGGCGGCTCTAGAAACACCAGAGGCACAAACAATCTTCTGCTAAAACCTCGAAGATTCCGGAAGGAAAAAACTTATAAACGCTCTTTCTCAGGAATGGCACCCAGGATCTGGAACTCACTCCCCCCTGAAATCAGGCTCATCGCCTCTACCATACTTTTTAAGAAAGAAGTAAAAGCTATTTTCATGGCCAAATACACCTGACCTATGAGCATGGATCTATAAAGACTCTACACCGACCTGTATTATTATGTTCGAACTCTATGACTATGTATTTCACCTGTATTATTGACGCTACTGACCAGCTATGCACACTTTTAACTGTTATATTTTTATTATTGATTTGCTGTACTAATTTGCTCCCTCACGTACCTACCCCTCCCACTTATTATGTTTAAATTCACTCGCTTGTTGGTATTCCCGGCTTTGTAAAGCGCTCTGATATCTGCAAAGATCTTGTTCGCGCTATATAAAACTTTCAAAATAAATAAATAAATAAATAAATCGAAGGTGACATGCAATGTACCATAAAAGGGGTATTTTGGGAAAATCTTACAACTACCTATGACATTTTGTTAGCGGAGGCTGACTGGCCCCCACCTTTTGTTCTCGCAGCTCCGAGAGGAGAGGAGGTGATCCTCCCTACTTTCGCGCACACGGTCTCCAAGGAGCGTGCGCTGAATTTTGCAGAAGAGTGGGCTAAGTACCTTGCACCGGCTCTGTACCGTACACATTGTGGTTGGGATCAATTTTCCCCACGCCACGAGATTCCCTTACGGTCTATGCCGCAGCCTCAACCTCAATATCCCATCCAGCGTGAAGCTAAGGCTTCCGTGGCAGAAATCCTTGAACAATTGGAATATCAAGGTGTAATTGAAACTTGTGTGTCACCAATAAATAACCCACTTTTTACTGTGACCAAGCCTGACTATACTTGCCCCACTGACTTATGGATGCCTGATTTGCAAACTCGTTTAGCTACAGAATCCAGATTTTCATTTGACACTGACTCTCACACATCGAAGACCCCTTAGAAAATTTCTGTTTTGGCAACATTATTTAAAAAACATTTTTTGATTCCACCTTGGACCTTCTTTTGGTTGGTGCTTTTTTCTATTTACCTGTTTGTCGATTGGCTTTGTGGTGTATTTTTTCGCTTTGTCAATGGACACTATGTCGAGGATAGAACTTGCATTCAACATATTAATGGAACATTGGCTCCCCATTCCTCATCACACAGATTGAAGAGGAACCTGGCGTATGTCAACATCACTGCTTGGCCCGTCTTAGATGGGATTGTGTGGGATGCTGTTAAATTTCAAATCCATGGGCCCACCGAAGTTATAAATGTCCCTAATGTCTGTCTGCGTAAGTGGGCGCCAACCTCATCAGCATTGCGAACGGAGGAAATGTGTACCCTGTCTCCAGATTCCAGTCCTGCAGGAACGCATTTGTCACCACCGCATGTGGATTGTGCCCCCAACTGAAGAACCAGTTCAGGTGACGATCGAGACTGGAAGCAAACAGGTCTGCCGAAAAGGTGTCCCAAAGCCTCGGAATCATCATGAACACCTCCTGGTGCAGCTGCCACGCACTGAGGTCCTGAAGGTGCCTCGAGTGCCAGTCGACCAAATTGTGGGATCGTCCCGGGAGATACTCCAATGTCACCGAAATCTCACGGTCCAGACAGTACTGCCAGACTCCCTTTGCTAGGTCTGCCAACAGTTTGGATCGGGAACCCCCCAGCGGTTGATGTACCTTACCACAGAGATGTTGTTCATCTTCAAGAAAACCGAGCACTTTTACCTTGTTTTTTGTCCAACAGTGGATTGCAAAGGAGCCCACTAGATGTTCCCTGCGAAGTCCACTTTCTTCCACAGCTGACATCCAACCCGATAAAAGGCGTTAGACTGGATAACCAGATCGGGACTGGCACAAAGATAGGTCACCCATTCCAGGCCTCCATGTGGTCTAGCCACCATCTCATTTCCTCCTGGACCTCATTTGCAAGTGGAATCCGTGCGGCAAAAGACAACCCTGCTTAGATTATGTGCTTTCATCCTGTGCACAGACCTGTTGAGAAGAGTGTTGGGAAAGGTGACCTGGATGGAGGAGGCCAACAGCCCCACCAACCTGGCCAAGTTCCTGAGGGACGTCTGAGGATGTGCCAATCTTGCGCAGCTCGTAACAAATTCTTCCCATTTTTTTTAGAAACAAGATGTCTGGGAATGTATCAAAAAACTGAGGAAGGTAACCCTCTGCTCCAGAATGAACAATGAGTTCTGTTAGTTGATTACAAATCATAATCTCTCTAATACATCCACTGCCATCTGAAGATGATCCACCAGGGTTCTTGGAGATTGATCTATCCGCAGAATGTCATCCAAGTAGACAAGCGAATTCCCCTGGCTCTGAGAAACTCCATCACAGGTTTCAATACCTTGATGACGCAACAAGGGGCGGAGGTCAGACCAAAGGGAAGAGTTTGAAACTCCAAGACCTATTGATTGCACACAAACGCAGGAACTTGCGATGAGGAGGAAAGTCTGTCATCCTTGAGGTCCAGACAAACGAGCCAATCCCCTGGATGCAGCAGATCGTGTAAAACATGGATGCCCTCCATCTTAAAATGGCGATAAACCATCCATCCTTTGAAGTCCCTGAGGTTAATCACCAGACACTGACCACCATCTCTCTTCTCCACCAGGAAAATATTGCTTATGTGTCTGTTTGGATCCCTGGTTCACTGTACGATCGCCCCTTTGTTGAGGAGCTCCAAAATCTCCTGATCGATGAAGGCCTCCTGAGACTGCCAAAAAACAACAAAGGTTGAGAACTGACTAGTAAAACAGTAGTAACTACAAACTCCAGATGGTTGCCCTGAGCTATCTGAAGGACCCAAGCATTGCTGGTCAGTTCCCACCAGTTTTCCTGAAACGGTGACATCCGCCCTCTCAGTTTCCATTGGGAAGAACGGAGAGTCCTTACCCCAAAATGTGCAGGGGCTTGCAACTGATTCTGACGGAAGCCTTGGCCTTTCTGTGAAGCATTTGGCATGAAGCGGCTGGATAAGTGTCTCCTACCACGCCCGGCCCCGCTTAAAATATTGGAAGAAAACATCTTAATGGAGGCTTGTGCCTTGTCCAGGAAATCAAAAATCTGCAACAAACGTCCCCAAAGAAGTCCCCTTTTTCAAAGGATTCGCCTCTGAGGACACCAAGTCCCTCAACTTCAGATCCACTTTGATAAGGAGGGATCGCCTATTCCCTGCTGACAACATCAGCAGGGCCTAGCCAGGAAGAATCTCGGGTGGAATAAGGGAGCCAGATTGCTTGGCCTCCAGAATTTTGGTTTGGGGTACTGTGGCATCCGATGGTTTATCTTGGCATGACCACCAAGAGCAGTCAATTCCCTTCTTGGGATCCCCGATGTATTTTTCTTGGAAGGCGTTCATTCTTTCATCCTTGTTAGAAATGGGATTTCTGGTTGGCTGAGGCTTGCGCCAAAGCCAGGCAGAAACCACAATTCTAGTCAGGGCAAGGGAGTTACACGCCAAAGATAACCCCTGCTCACCCCCTTGGTAGCTTGGCACGAGCAGTCAGGCTTATCCCGGAAGCAATGTGTAAAGCGTTTGCGCAACACACACACACACACACAGCAGCAACACACTAGGCACACCACAAAAAGGAAATCCACACAAGGTTATATATAAAAATAGCCTTTGTATTACCATAAACACATTAGATCATAATCACACAGTTACACTGTGCCAACTGGCACTGGGCAGTATTTGCAGGGGATTATTTACACCAGGACTGGGCCACGTGGGCCACTGTCCGAATCAGCACTTAGTAGAAATAGCACTTAGAACATAGGATAATTGTAGCACAAAATAATACTTGTAGCACACAACCTGTAACCACTGGTAAAAGGTAGGTACACACTACGCAATCCTAATCACTTTAGGCATAGATAACGCAGGGACACATAAACTGACTAGCATAACTATACTAGGCAAAACAACCTTCTAAGCATGAGCACATTTAGAAGTAGGAAACGAGCATAAAGGCAAATCACAATATGCAGAAATACACATTAGGCAATTATCATAAACACAATAGGTAATCACCTTGCGCAAGAATCACATTTACTGACCCCAGGCCAACTTGGCCTCTCAGGGGCTCACAGGCCCAATGTCCAGAATGTCTGGGCTGGCTGCGCACGCAGCCCAAAAGAAGAGTGTGCCGAAGAACAGGCCTAAACGTAGAAGCTGCCTGCCCACTAAGTGCTGGGCAGCTGGGGAAACTGAGCCTGGCTCTCCTCTGGGCACAATGCTGCCACCAACAACGTGGGAGCCACGTGGGCTCTAAATTACAAAATGCCTCCTAATACAACGTTGGAGCCTCGTGGGCTCTGAACACAAAAAGGCTGCCACCACTGTGGGAGCGTCCCGCTGCCAGCCGGGGCTGCTCTACCACCGAGAAATGCCCCTTCAGCATTGGAGCCTCATGGTCTCTAGGACCAAAATGCCCGCCCGTTGGAGCCTTGTGGGCTCTAAGTACAAAGAAATGCCCCACTAAGCAGAGGAGCAACCCGCTGCCATCCGGGGCCGCTCCTCACCTGAATCTGTGCCCCCGCCTCGAGATGCCCGCACTCACCGGCCGCTGCTGGGTGCTTCGGGACTCCAGTGGCTTCCTCTGGCAGCGGCCGGGGGACTCCCTCCACTACAGGAGTCCCGCTCCCCGGCTGGCCGCTGCACGAGAGCTCCCGCTCCTCGGAGCTCTCTCTCTCTCACATGGCGCCTTCTCTAGGTGTGGTCACAGGAGCGCGGGGTGGGCTCCCGTTCGCTTCCTGGTTCTAGGCCGGAACTTCCTGCGCTCCCAGCCAGGCCCTGCCCCTGTCTCTGCGAGGGCTGCCTGACTTCCGTGTTTCCTCCGGGTCGCGTTGGTGATTTCCTCGTAATCTGGGGTAGGCTCCCGGTTCAAAACTGAACCCCTGGCGGGGTATGCACCCGCTAGGGATTTAATAAAAGGAAATACGGCAATGAGCTGGGTGGGCACCCACGCCGATAATCAAAGTACTGGGGGGGATCCCCACGCCGCGGAATCCCTCGTAACAGGGATCGCCGCTCCAGCGGCGCTAATCGCTATTTGCAGGGGTGAGGTCAGAGCTTCCCAGGTGCTGGCAAGCGAAAGTCACAAAGCCCAAAATGGAAAATGAAGAAAGGCAGGGGGGCAAAGCTGGGCCCAGGGGCCGGCTCACAGGGCCCTCCAACAGGGAGGCAGGCCCCAGTGGCGGTATCCTACTGGTGCCCAGCAGCAGCAGGCCCTCCTCTCAGGTCAGGAGCAAGAGAACATTTACATGAGGTCACAGCCCCTCTTTTATACTTTTATCCTTTGTCTGGTAGCACAGGGTTAAGGAAAAACCAGATGCAACTGGTTTTGGAGCACTTTGTTGTGCTCAGCCCCTCTCCCTATTCAGAGGACAGGCTAGGGACATCAGTTGCACCACAGGGGGCAGAGCCAGCATTTTATAGGGAAGGCCAAGCCCTATTCAGGTCCCAGGTGTACTCCTCCCTGCCATCAACATGCTAATCTCTCCACTCACCATCGGGCAGACCCATCATGACTCCTGGAGTCAAGCACACCAGCCAGCTCCAGCCAATCACAAGCCAGACAGTCAATTTCACATTTACTACACAGACATGCCAACTTCTAGAAGTGGCACTTCCACACCAGACACATTAAATCACATGAGTCCGCACATACCAAAGTCGACCCTGCACTCCCCACATATCAGGAACTACCATGGACACACGTATCCCCCATGCATTCCTATGGGAGGGCAGGCCAATCTTACAACATGCACTCAGAGTGCGCACGCACTTTACACTGGGACACAGTGGTAAAGTGCGTAGAAGCCAAAAACAACCAACACCAGATCACATATAAAAGCAAAAAGTTTAGAGATTATTCTGCCAAAAGGGCCAAGTCCAACAATCATTCTCTGGCGTTTGGGCTACCTTGCCTTCTAATGAAGGCCGGGGGCATTCTGACGGACAGTACCTAGGGGGCCTCAAGTGATCCGTGGAGGGGCGCCAGGCTCTGGCCAAAAGAAGGTTTATACTATAACAGGGCTTTGTTTTAAACTGAAAAAATGAGCATCAGTAAACTGCTCTGTAATTAGCCATCACTAGGATGTTTTGTCATTTATGTCCTATCTGGGAGTGTGTTTCAAAAGGGAAGGGACTCTGAATACTCTTCAAAACCCCCACCCCACTCCCAATAATCACTCTGTGGATTCTTTTACATATTTAGTAAGCCCTGCCTGACCAGAATAGTGTTTTCCAGCATGAATCCTTTTGTGAATTCACATGCTGTGCATTATTCCGCCATCTAGTGGTTGGGTCCGGATAGTCTTTGTTGTGTGTGTTTTTTTTTTTTTTGTGTGGGGCGTCGTCGACCACCATTTGGTGCTAGGTCCATCCCTTGCACATTAGATGGCACCCTGGAAGTTCTTGTGCATGGTAGCCATCTTCAGATTCTTTTTTCCACCATTTGGTCTGGAAGCAAAGGGAGACTCTCCGAAGATTTGGACAAAATACTTGAAAGAATCAAAGAATTCGACTACAAATACAATTGATCATCGACTACAAACATACCGGAGAATAGAAGAAACCTGCAGATACCTTTTTTCGTCAATTAACTCAGAGTAAACAGCAACGCACATGTATTAACAGAGGGCGAGGTAGGGGCCATGAAAATACCCCTTTAAAATTCTGCCCTAAGTGCCACCACAAGTTTGCCTAGCGCAATCCACACAATGTTTGTAACCTCTGCCTTCCAGCTCTTAGAGGTCTTACCTGGTCACAGTGCCCTGGGTACTTGTAGTACCATTTACCAGGAACTGACCTGTGGCTAGAGATGCCAATTGGGTTAGTTTTGGGGAAACACTACAGGCCTTGGGAACTTGATTGGCAGGGACCCAGGACACACCAAGTAAAAGTGCATCCGTAGTCTGGCAAAAAGTGAGGGAGTTACTGCAACAGGAACCCACTTTCCTACACACCCATGACATGTCGCTGCTTCCTAGTCACTGATCGCTGGTCTATCTCCTACACAACAGCAACTGATCCCTCTGGGCCCTCACTTTAAAGTAATCCTCGCCAGGCGGACAGTCCTCTTCCAATTCTTTGGCCTCTTATCCGGATTGTAGCTTGGCTCCCTCTGCTCCCCAGGCAAGTCCGGTCCTCTCAACCGAGTTCCCAGGCTATTGTATGTTATTGTGTTAGCCTAGGGCCCAAATGCAGACTATGCTCTCTCGGGGCTCCCCAGGCTCCTCAGCGAGGCCACCGGGGATGCCTCCTATCCCTGACAGGCGCCTCTAGTGCGGCTCGAGGCAGGACGAAGCAGTCCCTGTACTGCAAAGCATCTGCATCAAACCCCCTGCAGACTGGGGCACGGAGCGCACCCCCCTCAATCCCTCCTTGCTCAGCAAGGCGTTGTCCATCGACCCTCCTCCGCCCTCGGCACTATCTCAAGCACCTCTGGCCCCCCCAAGTGTATTCGGCATTCACCGGGCTGCAGAGGCGAGCGCTGGCCTGGCGGCGGCAGCACACTCCGGCAGACAGGCCCTCGAGGGGAGGCTCTTGTTCACGTACGTTCTCCGACATCCACAGTGGGACGTATTTCTAATTATGGGCCACCAACTCTTCAACGCTCTGGATAGCCGTTGAGCATCAAACGCAGGCCGGCGTATTCTATTTTCCCTGCAGCGCTCCGGTTTCTCTAGCTGACCCTCTTAGGGCCGTCCGCTCTGATTCCGCCCAGTCGAGGCTGGGAGCTTTCCTCTGTTCAGAATCCTTGTTTAACCCCAATTTTCCAGCGATTGTGCGTCGGGGGTTCTCAGACACCATTTACCGGTGTTTGATGGCTTCCAAGGACAGCATAATTAAAGAATTTAGTCTGGCCGATGAGAGCTGTCGAGCAACACAGCTACCTGGCCATGCTGCTAGCCACCCACACTCCCCACCTCTCTCTGTTGGACCTTTGTCAACCCAGGGTACACTTCGTCCGAGAACCAACTTTAGGCAAAAAGTAAGGGGCAACCATGCAAAAAGGGGGACTTTCCTACAGACTTTAGCTAGCGCACATAGGGATTCTCAGTACCACCCTATGTTAAAGAGCACGCTGCGTCACACAGACAATATCTTTAAAGACCCTGTGCAAGCATGCAGAATCACTTCCAGGGTCGACAAAAAATACAAAGCTGCACCATCTGACCCTGTTTACATCAAGGACGCCTTCCCCGGTTCACTGGTTGCGTCAACCATCTGGGAAAGGGCGAACTCACAAACCACAGCTGATGCTCTTCTTCCTGACAACGAGTCTAAGCTAATAGATGCTTCGAGGAACAGGGTAGCGGCACAGGCTGCTAATCACTAGCAAACTGCCAACACACAGGGTTGGTTAACCAGGTACGATCGCACCCACTGGGACGAGATGGAGGAACTCCTCCAGTGTCTCCCGAAGGAGCATAAAAAAGAGGAAGAGGAAATATTTCAAGAAAGGAAACTTATTTCCACTAATACCTTCAGATGTGCCCTAGATTCACAGATACAGCTGCTAGAGACATTAATACAAGTGTATTGCTGCATAGACACGCTGGCTTCGAATCTCTGGCTTCAAGCCAGAAATACAGCAAACACTTCTAAATGTCCCTTTTGACTAGGAACACCTGTTTGGCCCACAAGTGGACGAAGCATTAGAAAAATTGCAAAATGACACAAAGATTCCCAAATCCATGGGGGGCACTCTAATCCCTTGCTTCACGTGGCTCCTTGCGTAGATCCTCATATAAACCAGGTGACAAAACCTCTTCAGATGCCTCTTCTTTATCATACGGGCAGCAATGTCAACCTCCCCTTCACGGGGCAAGGGGTACACTTGAGGGCAGCAACTCGAAGGGGCGAGGCATTGGTGTTGCCACACGTGGGGCACCATCCACCTCAAAACAGTGACTCCCTTCTCCTTTCCCCAAAACCAACACCTGTCGGGGGACAATTACAAGAATTTCTCCTGGCCTGGCGATCCATAACCTCTGATCAGCGGGTGTTGGACATTATCCAACATTGTTATTGTCCGGAGCTCAAAACCACACCTCCAAACATTCCACCTCGCAGACACAAACTCTCTGTAGAACATCAATACCTGCTTAAACAAAAAGTGCAAGCTCTCTTACTCAAAGGAGCTATAGAAGCCGTCCCTCGTCAGTTTCAGGGATCAGGAGTATACTCCCTATACTTTCTCATACTCAAAAAGGATGGATCACTACGGCCCATTTGAGATCTCAGGCCTTTAAATCGTTTCATCTTGTCTGAACATTTTCACAAATTTCTTTAAATAACAGCTTGTGTCAATATACATTTGTGGTATAATGCTAGTATTTGCTAGTGGCTGTATTGTTATGTAATACTTGGCAGCTTAAATAGCTAAAATGTGACAGACCTCAAAGTATAAATGCAAGTATATCAGTTAAATACATTTAGAAATTTACAGTTTTACAACTTCATTTGTACAAAAAACACAAAATAAATATGAATAAATGCAGATACATTGGCCAAAAAAATATGAATAGACAGAAATATTAAGAAAAAAATCCATAAAACTAGGATCCATAAAAATAATCCACTTTCCTACATACATGCATATTGTAGCCCAGACTTTGGCAGACGGGGACATTCCAGTGCTGCATCAATAATGTGCCTCTTCATTTTTTATTCAGACACTAAATAAAGCCTTGATCAAAAGCCCACATATATGTTTGACTCCCATTCTTCCTGCTGTTCATAACCAATATGAAATCGCTCTTGACGACAACACTCGACTTCCAGCTGTCATCGCTCACCTGACCCAACACAGCAGATTTCTCCATGCTCCTCACAGCCCCGATTTTGATACGCATGATCTTGTCAACGTTTAAGAAATGCGTGAGTGCCTTTTGTCCATGGATGGATGTCCGTCTAAGATGCAAGTGGTGGATGCATTTATTTACCTCTTGTGGGAGAGGGGGGTGGGTGATGGCTTGGGTCATGGGGGCTGTTTTGGCTGCACAGGAAATGGTGCATCGGTGCTTCTTAGCTGTGTTGTGTGTCAGTTTTATTACATAAGCTGATTATTGTTTTTGTTTAATTACAGGTTGCATCATACCCACTCCGGAGACCTACTCCTGGAATAAGACAGTAGTAACAGCCTATCCCAACCATCTTCGAAACTATCCCGGAAGAGGACGTGATAACTGCTCCATGCGTAAGTCCTAGCCACCTTCTTTCCTTGAGTGGTGGAGTTTGTTTTTTTGTGGGTGTCCGAGTGAGTCTTTTTGTGTGTTTGGGGTTGTGTATATTGAGACTGAGTGAATACACCAATGTGTTGATATGAGTGCAAATAAGGATCAGGGTTGAGCTGGAATGATTGGGTGAAGGTCAGGGTTGGCCAGGAGTAGGTGCATTACTGCATCGGTGTGTGAGGATCATTGGGGAGATTTTGTTTGGGTGCACGTAGAGACATTGAGATGATGCTTGAGTGTGTAGCTGTGAGTGATGGTGATTTTTAAATGTCTGAATGTAGGCATGAGCACATCTGTGAGAGTGCGACCCATGGGAATAGATCAGTACCTGGGTGGGTTCTAAAGTGCATTGGCGTGAGTGACTCTTGATTGAGGTCTATGGTCTGAGTGGCATGAGTGGGTGTATATGTGAGTAAGAGTAGTGGATGAGCAGGCGTCCGTGGGTACTTCGTGAATAAATTAGTTAATTTGCAACTGTTGCTGTTAGTGCAAGTGAAGTGTTGGATGATGGTGTAGGTGGGGATAGGGTGAAACATCCAAAGAACGCTGGAGTGTGTTGCTAGGTGGTTGGTGGGGGCAGCAGAATTTTGTTTTAATAGAGGGTTTCTTGACATACTGCAAGGTACTTTCTTTGGTCCCAGTGTATTCTTTGTTACATTGTCATGTACTCTCTGACTCTATGGCCCGATACTCCCTTCTAACGGTCAACTCTCTTTGTGGGAGAGAGGCCGCGCGCTCAAGGTTTACTCAAGGAAGCTGAAAAGGGTCACACTCAATCAGTTACCACGTGCAAATAACACTTAATAAATGAAGTATCCACACAGCTCTATGGAAAGGGCGCATTCTATTTACAGATAAGTAAAATAATTATACATACTAAATAGGCGTATCAGAAACTAGAACGCTTGCACCTTTTGGGCCAGAAAATCGACCTCACATGGACGTGAAGATTTTTACGACTAGATGCTGGAACAAAGTTCACCTAGAACCCTATGTACAATAGCAGCAGCAGCAGTACCAGCGGCGGCCATTCCAAAAGCGCCAGAGGGCAGAGGTGGTCAGCACTCCTCCTCCGCGAACAAGGGCCAGGCCGGGTCTAAGCACCTGAGGTGTTACTTCCCCCTCATCCGTTACCCGCTCCGGTGGGGGGGAAGCATAAAAAATTACTTGGCAGAGAGAGGAGAAAGATTACTCATGCTGAATATTGTTTGCAATAGATACCGTCTTCGTTTTCTCAGCACGCTTTCAGCGATTACACCGGTTTGCTCGCAGTTCTAACTGCGCGAGCTTCAGGTGGAGGCGGATACCCTATTAAGAAAAAGGGCGATAGAAGACGTCCCTCTGTCTCAAAGGGAAAAGGGTCTTTACTCCCGCTTCTTTCTGGTACGCAAGAAAGACCAGAACGAGTTCAGGCCCATTCTGGATTTGCGACAAGCAAACAAATGGATTAGCAGGGAAAAGTTTTGCATGCTGTCTTTGCACCAGATTTACCCTCAGCTGCAAAGGGAGACCGGCTTTGCGCGATAGATCTGCAAGATGCGTACTTCTATGTGCCCATTGCACGTAAACACCAGAAGGTCCTGCGCTTCCTCGTCTGCACCAATCACTACCAATACAGCGTACACTGTTGGACTGAAGTCTGCGCCCAGGACCTTTTCAAAGTGCATGGCAGTGGTGGCTCACCTGAGAAAGAACAAGGTGTTTGTTTACCCTTACCTGGACGATTGGTTGATCAAAGCCTCCACCTTCCAGGAAGCGCAATTGCACTTCAACAGGACGTCCGTTCTGTTGACCCAGCTGGGGTTGCACATCAACATGTCCAAGCCTGTCCCGACTCCGGTCCAGTGCCTACAGTACTTGGGAGCCTCCATCAATACGCTGTCAGCAAGCGTGTCTCCTTCGGAGGAGAGACGCTTGTCGCTCCTTCGGAAGGCTCAGGCTCTCATGGCTGTTCCATCTCCAACAGTGAGGACGGTGTCTTCTCTACTGGGGTTGATGGCCTCTTGTATCTTGCTCACTTCACATGCACGCCTACACATGCGGCCGCTGCAGGAATGTCTGGAGGATCAGTGGGCCAGAGGCGAGGGACCTGGGACAACAGGATACGGCTGTCTCTGCATGCTCTACAGTCTCTGAGATGGTGGTGTTCAGCAGAGAACCTCCTCAAGGGGGTTCTGTTCCACAAGGACATTCCCACTCAAACTATTGTGACGGATGCTTCTCTACGTGGCTGGGGAGCACATCCCGGACAGTTACAGATCCAAGGAACGTGGTCCCCGACGGAGCCCACTTACCACATAAATTTACTGGCACTCAGAGCTGTTCACTTGGCACTGAAGGCCTTTCATCCGTCCTTTCAGACCAACTCTCTACTTGTACAGACTGACAATACGACTGTGATGTATTACCTCAACAAGCAGGGGGGCTCAGATCGCGCACACTGCCACAGGAAGCGTAGGCGATCTGGCACTGGCTGCTAGCCAGAGGACTGACGATAACGGCTACCCATCTGCCAGGTGTGCAGAATGCTCAGGCGGACGCACTCAGCAGACTGATCCAGGAAAACCATGAGTGGGTCATAAACGACGAAGTGCTCGAAGACGTCTTCGCCAGGTGGGGCACTCCAGAAGTGGATCTGTTCGCCACCGCCGACAACAGCAAATGCCGAGGCTTCACATCCAGGTATTACCAGCAGGGGACTCTGGGGAATGCGTTATGGATCAACTGGTCGAACAGCTTTCTGTACGCTTTTCCGCCCATTCCCCTGATTCCGGCGGTGCTCATCAAGCTGTCCCAATCCAGGGCGCGGATGATCCTCATTGCTCCGGAATGGCCCAGACAGTGGTGGTTCAGGGACCTGCTTCACTGGTCTCTCCTTCCTCACATACGGCTGCCGTGCCGGCCGGACCTTCTTACGAAGTTCGGGGGCAGATGGTGCACCCCAACCTCTCGTCTTTGAGTTTGGCGGCATGGCTCCTGAGATAGTGCAATATGGCCATTTGAATCTTCCTGAAGATTGTATGGACATACTGAAGGAGGCTAAGCGTCTTTCCACTAGGACTTCCTATGCTTACAAGTGGAAGAAGTTCTGCATCTGGTGTACGTCTAAGAACTATGATCCGACGACATGCAAGGAAGATGTCATCCTTTCATACCTTTTGCATTTGGCACAGTCTGGCCTTAATTTCCATTCTATTAAGGTTCATCTCGCTGCGCTGACTGCCTACAGGAAATGCCCTTAACAGACATCCTTCTTCCAGATTCCTGTAATAAAGGATTTTTTGGAAGGCTTGAAGAAAGTGTTTCCTCCTGTTTGTCTTCCTTCGCCTTCATGGGAATTGAATGTGGTGCTGTCCAGGTTGATGAAGGAGCCTTTTGAACCTATCCATAAGGCTTCGTTGCAGCACCTGTCCTGGAAGGCGGCGTTCCACGTGGCCATTACATCGGCCCGCAGGGTGAGTGAAATTCAGGCATTGTTTTGCCAGGAACCTTATACTGTATTTCATGCTGCTAAGGTTGTGATGCATACTCACCCTAAGTTTCTTCCTAAGGTGATTTCTGATTTTCATGTTAACCAGACTATAACTTTACCTATGTTTTTCCAGAATCCTTCCACTCCAGCGGAAAGGTCTCTTCATTCCCTGGATGTCAGAAGGGTGTTGAAATTCTATCTGGATAAAACCAAGGATATTCGTAGGTCAGACCAATTGTTTATCAACTATGGGTCGGTCAGGACTGGTCTTGCTACCTCTAAACAGTCCATCTCTAGGTGGATTGTGTCCTGTATCCAGTTATGTTATCCAAAAGGCTAATAAGACCTTAGGGGGTAAGCCTAAGGCTCATTCTACCAGGGACAAAGCGGCTACAACAGCTTTGCTCCGTAATGTTCCCATTGCAGACATCTGCAGGGCTGCCACGTGGAAGTTGGTTCATACCTATGCTAAGCACTACTGTCTGGACTCTGATGCAAGAGCAGATGCTCAGGTTGGGCAGGCTTCGTTACGAAATCTGTTTGCACAGTAGTGGTGTTGTCTTTTTCCTCCACCGCCGGTTTGGTTGTGGGGATGGGCTTGCCATTCTATTCACTAGATTATGACTATACACAGAGATCCCCTACTACAGAAGGAGTAGTTTCTTACCCGTAACTCCAGGTTCGAGGCATATGGGCTGCAGATGGTACATTTATGAATAGATCGCCATCTGGTGTTGGGCTCGGATGATTGCACTTGTTTTTCTTCTGGAGAAGTCTTTGTCGTCATCGATGACTCCTTCTCTGGGTGTTAGTGCGCATGGGCATCGGCTCCATCCTTAGATTGTTTTTTTCCGCCATCGGGTTCGGATGAGGATCGAAGCGCTCCGGATCGACTTCGATAAAGAAAGTTATATTCGGCGCGTAACCCTTTCCAATTCGACCGCGACTACACTTCCATCTCGACGCGTTTCGAAGAACGACGACTACGAGAAGACCAGCTTGACGTAGTCCAGCCCGGAGTCCATGGAAAGGACTCCATTCAAAAAATGTCCAAAGTGTGGTGCTAAGTTCCCACACAAGGACCTACACGAGATGTGCAACCTCTGCTTGTCCCCTGAACACGAATCCAGGGACTGTGAGGCTTGTGCAGCATTTTCCTCAAAATCGACGATTAGAAACCGTCGAGCCCGAAGACACGAGGTATCGAGAATGCAGTCACAAGCAATCCCGGAGCTGTTCGAGGACCAGCAACCAGAAGAGGAGGAAGAAGAGGGCGACGAGGAGGGGTCAGAAGTGGACGAGTCCGACGTCGAGGAGATCGACGTCCAACAAACCGTGACTGACGACGTCCCTTTACCAAAGAACAGACCCCGCACGGTGTCGACCCCGCCCTCGAGCCCGGTCAGACAACCGAAAAAAGTTTCCGACGCCCCGCCTTCGGGCCCGGCAACGAAACTGAAACCGAAACACTCCCATCATGGTGGTTCAGATAAACGACCCACCCCGACATCGACACCGAAGCTCCATATCAAGGAGAGCTCGAAGTCGAAACAGTCCATGTCGACACCGAAACACACTTCGACGTCGAAAACAACCTCGACACCGAAAACATCGGATCCTAATAAAATCTCGGTGCCGAAAATACAAATGGACAGTCAGAAGAAAAAACACCTTTCGGACCCGAAAACTGCGGTACCGACACAGGAATATAAAACTGATCCTAAACAAAAGACTCTGTTTATTGATCCACAAACTGGCAAGGTAGTCACAGAACTACCTAAAAAGAGGAAGAATGAACAATCGGACGAAAAAACTCCTCCGAAGAAGAGAACAATGGGGACGAATACAACTCCTCCCCCTTCTCCACAACCTAGAGACACACCCTCTTCTCCTCTTCCTCACACTAGGCCAAATAAACCTTTCACACGCCCATCTACACCTACAACAGATGTAGAAAGTGACACAGGAGAGGGAGAACATCCTGGGGATGGTGAAGACACAATCCCAGAGGAGGCAGACCCATGGGAGGAGTACAATGTAGGGTCAGATAACGATAAAGACCCTGAATTGTATCCCTCAAAACCCTCACCACCTGATGATAATACTGGTTTTGCGCAACTAATTAATAGAGCAGCAAAATACCACAAGGTAGAACTACATGCAGAACCTCAAATTGAGGATTTCCTGTTAGAAACACTACCTGCTGCACAAAAAACATCAGGAACACTACCAATGCTTAAGGGCCTACTTAATCACACATCAGCGATATTCAAAGACCCGGTGAGGGCTAGAATATTAAACCCAAGAATTGATAAAAAATATAGGGCAGCTCCAAAAGACCCAATATTTATCAAGGGACAAATTCCTCTAGACTCACTAGTGGTCACAAACGCTCGCAAGAGAGCAAACTCTTTATCTACAGGAGAAGCTCCACCTCCTGACAAAGAGTCTAAGCTAATAGATGCCTCTGGCAAGAGAGTAGCATCCCAAGCGGTAAACAGCTGGCGCATAGCTAATACGCAAGCACTACTTGCACGTTATGACAGAGCGCATTATGATGAATTAGAAAAACTCATCACGCATCTCCCTAAAGAACATCAAAAGAGGGCAGATCAACTCATACAGGAAGGGAAGTTAATTACTAACACTTCAATCAAGTGCGCCCTAGACGCGGCAGACACTGCAGCAAGGTCCATAAACACAAGCATCATGTTAAGGAGACATGCATGGCTCAGGGTCTCAGGGTTCAAACAAGAGGTACAAACATCACTATTGAACCAACCTTTTGATCAGAAGACACTTTTCGGATCAGGGACAGATGAGGCCTTAGAAAAGATGAAAAAGGACACGGAAACGGCTAAATCAATGGGAGCATTGCAACAGCAAACCCAAAGAGGTTCCTTTCGTAGGTCCACCTATAGAGGAGGATCCAAAAATACAGGTACAAGCCAGCAACAAACCTCTTTTACACCGACATCACCCAGAGGTAATTCTAGAGGCAGTTACAGAGGTAACAACAACAAGGGTAGAGGTCGCGGAAACAACAACCGCAACTCTCCAACCCCAAAACAGTGACTTCATACAGCTCCCCCCAAACCACATAACACCGGTCGGGGGACGCCTATCACAGTTCCTACCTGTCTGGGAAAACATCACATCAGACAGGTGGGTGAGACAAATTATCCAACATGGTTATTGCCTAGAACTCACAGCTACCCCACCAAACATCCCCCCCAAACAGCGTCCAATGAAACAAGATCACCTGACACTGTTAAAACAAGAAGTACTATCCCTGCTAGAAAAGCATGCCATAGAGAAGGTCCCACAGCACCAACAAGGAACAGGAGTATACTCCCTATACTTCCTAATTCCCAAAAAGGACGGGTCTCTAAGGCCAATACTAGACCTAAGACCCCTCAACGCATACATACATTCGGAACATTTCCACATGGTCACGCTCCAACAAGTACTTCCTTTACTGAAGAAAGGGGACTTTCTTTCTACACTGGATCTAAAAGACGCCTACTTTCATATCCCTATTCACAAAGCCCACAGGAAATACCTCAGGTTTGTGGTAGAAGGACAACATTATCAGTTCAAAGTCTTTCCGTTTGCCTAGCAGTGGTTGCAGCTCACCTAAGAAGACAACAAATACTTGTCTTCCCCTACTTGGACGACTGGCTAATAAAGGCCAAGTCACAAGAGGAATGTCTTCAGAACACACAAAAGACAATTCAACTGCTGCACCAGCTAGGGTTCACGGTGAACTACACAAAGTCACACCTGCAACCAAGCAAGGTTCAACAATATCTAGGGGCTACTATAGACACAGAAAAAGCCAAGGTATACCCCAATCCAGTCAGGATCCAAACAATGCTTACAATCATTCAAAGATTCCAGCCACAACACTCAATAACAGCAAGAGTGTTCATGCAGCTATTAGGGATGATGTCATCCTGCATACTGCTAATACCATATGCCAAACTACAAATGCGTCCGCTACAAGAATGTTTAGCGACACAGTGGAATCATGCTCAAGGACAGATTACAGATCTGGTGTTGGTAGACGACCGCACACACCACTCTCTGAAGTGGTGGAACACAACAAACATTGCCAAGGGGCGGTCGTTCCTAGAACCAATTCCACAGGTGACAATAACAGCGGACGTATCGCTCACGGGATGGGGAGCGCATATGGAGAAATATACAGTACAAGGAAGATGGAGTGTGCAGGAAAGAAGACTGCACATCAATCATCTAGAACTACTAGCAGTGTTTCTAGCATTGAAAGCCTTTCAAATGCATGTTACCAACAAAGCAGTCCTGATCAGAACAGACAACATGACAGCAATGTATTATATTCAAAAACAGGGGGGGACGCACTCTCTCCAACTATCCAGACTAGCGCAGGAAATTTGGAGATGGGCCATTCCTCAAAACATCTATCTGTTAGCCGAACACCTACCAGGAGTTCAAAACCAGATAGCAGACCTCTTAAGCAGACAGTCGGAACAAATACACGAATGGGAACTGCACCAACAAATACTGCAGCCATTCTTCCAAAGATGGGGACAACCAGAGATAGACCTCTTTGCCACTCATCAGAACGCAAAATGCCAAAGCTTCGCGTCCAGGAACCCACACCACCTGTCGCAGGGCAATGCGTTATGGATAAATTGGTCCAACAAATTTGCATACGCTTTTCTCCCTCTCCCACTAATCCCATTAGTGGTCAGAAAGCTGCAACAGCACTCAATGACCATGATACTAGTAGCACCCACGTGGGCACGACAACCGTGGTTCACCACGCTCCTGCAACTCTCACAAGTGCCACACCAAAAGCTAAGAATTCTACCCATGCACCTTACACAGAACCATGGAGAAATAATGCACCCAGATCCCACACAACTGAACCTAGCGATCTGGCTCCTGAAATCCTAGAATTTGGGTACTTAGATCTACCCCCAAATTGCATGGAGATAATTAAGCAAGCGCGACGTCCCACCACCAGAGCATGCTACGCAGCTAAGTGGAAGAGGTTTGCTATATACTGTACCACTAATAATATCAACCCTCTGGACGTATCAACAAAGGAGATTATTTGCTACTTACTACACTTACAGCAATGTAATCTCGCGTATACATCTATCAGAGTACATCTAGCAGCTATAGCAGCGTACCTACAAAACAGGCAGCACATATCCCTGTTTAGAGTGCCAGCGATAAAAGCCTTCATGGAAGGCCTTAAAAGAGTCATTCCACCAAGATTACCACCTTCCCCGGTCTGGAACCTCAACGTAGTACTCACCAGACTAATGGGACCACCTTTCGAACCTATGCATAGGTGTGAAATACAATTCCTTACATGGAAGGTGGCTTTTCTTATAGCCATTACCTCACTCAGGAGAGTAAGTGAATTACAGGCATTGACAATACAAGAACCATTCCTACAGTTACACCAGAATAAAGTGGTTCTTAGAACAAACCCAAAGTTCTTGCCTAAAGTAATTTCAGCATTTCACATCAATCAACCGGTGGAACTACCAGTCTTTTTCCCAAAGCCACAGACGGTAGCAGAAAGGGCTCTACATACACTAGATGTCAAAAGAGCCATTTTGTACTACATAGAAAGGACACAAAATTTCAGGAAAACTAAACAACTATTTGTAGCATTTTCCCCAACACATAAGGGCAATCCTATCTCTAAAGCAGGCATCGCTAGATGGATTGTAAGATGTATACAAATATGTTACATTAAAGCAAAGAGAACATTAACTGTTCCTCCTAGAGCTCATTCTACACGGAAGCTAGGAGCATCTATGGCATTCTTAGGAAACATTCCCCTAGATGACATATGTAGAGCAGCAACTTGGTCTACACCACATACCTTTACAACGCACTACTGTGTTGATGTGCAGGCTACACAACAAGCCAGAGTGGGCCAAGCGGTATTAAAAACTCTATTTCAAACAGTTGCGACAGAAACGGGTGACCACCGCTAGGGAGGTAACTGCTGTATAATCTATTCATAAATGTACCATCTGCAGCCCATATGCCTCGAACGGAATATGCTACTTACCAGTATGCATCTGTTCTTGGCATAGAGGGCTGCAGAGTGGTACATGCCCTCCCTGCCTCCCCGGAAACCTGTGTCTGTCCCAACATTATCTTATTTAGATACACTTACATGGGCATCTCTTTCTGTATTCTACTACACTACTCCATCTAACCCTACTATGGCAAAACAATCTAAGGATGGAGCCGATGCCCATGCGCACTAACACCCAGAGGAGGAGTCATCGATGACGACAAAGACTTCTCCAGAAGAAAAACAAGTGCAATCATCCGAGCCCAACACCAGATGGCGATCTATTCATAAATGTACCACTCTGCAGCCCTCTATGCCAAGAACAGATGCATACTGGTAAGTAGCATATTCCTTCTGTAGTAGGGGTATCTCTGTTATAGTCATAAGCGCCTGCCCTCCTCCCCGGTGGAGAAAAGGATGAAATGATGAATGCTACAGGTCTAGCTTTATACTCCTCCAGAAAGAACTGAAAGTGGAGGGAGTTGCTGTGCATTCTGAGATACCAGGAGAGTTCTGGAAAGTTTCCTTAAAGGCACGGTAGCCCTTTTTAAGCCACATAATGGCAGCCTGTAGTGCGTGTCTGTCCATCCCTTCCTCTCTATCATTCCAAGGATTTTGTGAAGAGGGAAGTTTCTCTATGGGTGAAATTTGGCAGACTGTGCTGAATATGATATTGGTGGAATATCCTTTGCATTTCTAGATGAAGTACTGGCCAGTGTAGCCTTGCAGGTATAGGCTGCATTATTTGTCTTTAATTTTCTTTTAAGTGTCTATGCACTACTGCAAAGAAGACAGCTTAAGAGATTATTTTTGATTGCTCCGGGGTCCCCGCACATGAGCGGGACTATTCACTAGATTATGACTATAACCGAGATACCCCTACTACAGAACTGGAGTTACAGGTAAGAAACTACTCCTTCTGTGTCCATAAAACGAACAGTACTGCCCGTTTCGGTATCCACTAAAATGATACAGTACTGCTTTCGATATCCACAACAGTAACAGTACTGCTGGTTTCGGTGTGCACAAATTGCATTCTGGTTTCATGCCCTGTAATGTGCCTGATACATCTGCCACAAAACCCAACGTGAATAAGACGCCCCCCCCCCCAAAAAAAACTGAAGAGGTAAGTAAAATATCTCCTTGGTTTGTCCCAGATGGTGTCGTGTGGATGATGGCCGTGCGTGTCCATTCACCTGTGCCAAGGGGTCGATAAGTACAATTAATTGGTAGCCACTGGCTACGTGGTGTTCATAGTGAAACGGAGTGCTGAGTGACTGTAGATGTCATTCTTGGATTAGTATGAGGTTAGTTTATTTACGTCTGCTGGTCGTGGGAGAGGTTTCTGGTGAAGTGGGAGGAAACAACAAGCCCAATAGAGTCCAGTATACACTACACTCCTGAGCTGCAGTATTGCTGGACTGGTGACACTAGCAATAGATTGCTAGTACTTCGAGGATCAGGGCGACCTCCTCCAGTCGATGACACTCCCCACGCACAGATTGAGGACATCCTAAGAGAGTCCAGTGGTAGATTTAGGCTTTTCAGGGCACAGTGTGGTTCGGTACAGAAGTGACTCTCCTTCCCACCTTTTACAATGAATCTAATTCCCAAGTTGCCTCTCTGTGAGGGCTGCTCCACATCTACCTCCTTCATGACCCACGGAATGCTGACTCTCACCTTTCAATGTAGCCTGGAGGAATGTCAAACTATCATTCTACATAGTGGTTCAAGGCCAGTCTTTGTGAAGCTTTGATCTGCCTCCATCGCCACCTGTTGGGTGATTGTGGCCGTCACCTATCTGAACTTCCCCGTGCAGCCGGCTGTGGAAACATTCACTCTCCACTAAAGCGGACTCCCGAGCTCCTCTACTACCTCAGGTTTATGATTCAGCCTTGAGCATTTAAACTGTCCAATCAATTAATCAGCATTAGTAGAGCGTGGCACTGTCACCCCTGGTGTTAACTGAGCACTGGGATGCAAGGTCTCCTTCATGCCTGCTCCCCCCCTACGACTGGTCTTGAGATGGCTGTAAGAGGGAAGTTCTCTTCCAGGGGATCCTCATCAATAGTCATAAGCACTGAATATTCCCGCCTACTTACGGGGACCACGGAAATAATATAAAATGATATATGTAAATCACATATAAATAGCTCCACATATATGTATGCACATATATCATTTTTTCTCACATCAATGCAGCCCCTAAACTGAGGCTAAACAATGTAAATACTCGTACATGCACTGAATTAGCAATGAAATAAAAAACACATTAGGTCAAATAGCCCTTGAACTGTGTTTTAATGAGCAAAACACTCATAAATTCTGAAAATTGCTAATAAATACACATTATTAGCCCATAGGCTGCATTGTAAAGCAATAGCATAGAAATGAAACCATTTTCAACAAATAAAACTGGCACCGTGCCTTTCAGGCAGCCATGAGCCCTGACTTCCCATCATGCCTCAAGGGTGACCGTTAGATCCGTTGTTCTTTCCGGCTCCTTCAGTCAGGACCCTGGTTTAACAGCTCCTACCTTTTTTTTACTTTATGTCAAAAATAGTTAGTGATTTACCTCAATTTTCGCTTTCACTCGACGTCTTTTAGGCTTAGAGTGTTGGTGCTGCCTTTTTTGACTTTCAAAAAGGAATTATTTTTGTCAAAATACCTTCTCTTTTTGACACCTGCCCTTCCTGTGAGAAGAAGAAGGCCAGGACTGATACACACTCTGTGTGTATCCTCTGTCTCCCTGAGACTCACTCTGCAGACTCCTGTGAACACTGCAAGACTCTATCTAGGAGAATCCTCAAGGACAGGGAGAGAATAAGGATCTATGGCCTCTCTGAAATAGGTAGGTCTCCTAAGAGACAGAAAAAACGAAGTACGCGATCGACGTCGAGAGAAGTCACGACTTGTTCTCCTTCGGAGTCAGGATCGGCGTCGAAGCTTCCAGCAGCGACTAAGACGATGTCGAAGACGAGTCATCTTCCTTCGACGGCGAAGACTTCAGCGTCGAGATCCAAGGTACCTCCGCTGGCGTCAACTGGGCGTCGGTCAGCGTCGAGGGAGAGGTCTCCGTTGACGCACAGGAGCTCAATGTCGAGACAGCTGCTGTCGACGCCGCATCATCGGCTACCGACGGTGAAGCTTCCTCCGTCGACGCCTAGTCAACAGCGTTTGGTGTCGAGGCACACTCCGTCGGCGCCTAGTCAACGGCGTTCGTTCCAGGTAAAGGGAAGAGGGGTCCAGCGGATCAGGCACCACAGAGTCGCCCCGGATCCCGCTCTAGAGGCCTTTCCAGAGAGAACACGCCTCCAGTGAGCCTTTCATCATCTTCTTCAGGCTCTCGCTCTTCTCACCGTAATAGGTCTCCAGAAGTGGGGACCTATTCCTCTGACAGTGAAAGGTCAAGGCATTCTCCTGCTCGTTCGCTGCATGAACAGAGGAGATCACCTCCTTCAACACGTTCGCCTGCGAGGAGAGACACTCAGAGGTCGCCTTCCGTCAGGTTGTCACCAAGATGGTACAGGCCTCTTCATCACTGGGCTCCAGACAAGGAAACAGCAGCCAGGCTGGCAGCAGATCGAGACAGACCAGTGTCCAGGCCCAGGGAACGATCGCGCACCCCGTGCGCTCCAGCAGGCGAGGTCCAGGTCTAGGAGCAGAAGAAAGGAACGCAGATCCCTGACAACTTCCTCTTCCCCTACTCGATCTCATAGGGATTATTCTCCGACCTTGACGGACAGTCCTCCATCGAGATCATCTTTGCCCAACACGGATGGAGGAGTAGACGGTGCCGTGAACCCTACCAAAGGTATTACGGCAGTGCCTCACACTGCCCTCGAAAACTTATACAGACGCTACTTGGAAGCGCACTTTTATTAATGTGAAAGGACCCGTTGGTACACAGGATTACCATCGCCCTTCGGGGGCAAGAACTCTGGTTAACTCCATTTACGAACAATACTGTATCTAATTCACGGAGGAACGTATTTGGATTCTTCTCTGGGACATCACCCCATATGAAGGCACTGGACAGTCGGGTATCTGATAATATATCTCTTCTGCGCCTACGGTGAACACGCAGCTTTTTCCCTCGAATTATGGGATTGAGACGATGAAATAATTGCCCTGACGAAATTCCCAAGGCACGAAAAGGGAATGAAACGCGTTGGCTGTGCCTCTGTATTTTATAAAGAAAAGAAATAAAGAAACGAATAAAGAAGGAACAGAAGATCCATAAAAATTCATGAACTTATTCTTGTTAGTCATAAAATTGAGTGCACCTCTCAAATTTTGGTAAGTCCTCCATCGAGAGTATCTCCAGTGGACGACATCTTTACCTTTCAAGACATCTTGGCAGAGGGGCTCTTAAGGTGGGAGTTTCCATGACAACTCACCAGACCAAAACCTCAGTCATTTTCGAGACTTTGCATCACAGGTCTGCTCCCAAACCCCTTCTACCCTTGGTTCCGGGGATTATAAAACCGGTTATGGAGGTGTTCTTTGCCAGCAACAATAAAGGCCGCCCCAGCGAGGATTCTCAAGAAGTATCGCTCGCCAGAGGAGTATCCACTCTTTCTCAGAGCTGATCCGCCACCAGATTCGTTCATCATCGCAGCGGCGAGAAAATCCCATGCTGTAGCTTCCTCCTCCATAGTACCTCCTGATAAGGAAAGCAAGTCGCAGGATTCATGGGGAAGAAGAGTCTGTAACACCTCAGCCTCACTTCTGAAAGTATCCAATGCGGAAGCTCTTTTGGGCCGCTATGAAAGGTCCCAGTGGGATTCTCTGCAGCGGTTCATCGAAAAACTCCCGCAAGAGGATCGAAAGGACTTTGAGGAGATTCTCTTGGCGGGCAGCCAGGTCTATAACCAGATCATCAGCACTGCAGCGGACGGAGCGACCCTTTCAGCGCATGGCTATGCTCACGGGGTATGTGCAAGGAGGTCTTCCTGGTTCTGTCTTACTGCCTTAAAACCAGAAGCTCAGTCCCGGATCTTTAACTTCTTCAGGAACATCGTTATTTGGGGCAAGTACCGATGAAAAGATTCAGCGGATAAAGGCATAATTAAGACACTCTTAAAGCCGAGAGTGTTAACTACACTTCAGAATGGATAGATACTGTCTTCGTTTCCAACATCTGCCTCCACCCGTTCCTTCAATGCCAACATCAAGTCATCAGCTGAACCTTCTGAAAAAAGAGGCGGCTATCCTCCTCAAAATGTCAGCCATCGAGAGGGTGGCAATCTCTCAAAGGGGGAAAGGAGTGTACTCACGATATTTTCTATTCAGAAAAAAGGGACAAAAGGCAGAATACAGACCCGTTTTGGACTTGAGAACACTCAATCTGTGTGTCAAGAAGGAACGTTTTTGCATGTTGGCGCTTCATATATCCACATCTCAGGAAAGGAGATTGGATGTGTTCGCTGGACCTACAAGATGCATACTTTCATGTACGATAGTTCACAATCACAGACAATTCCCTCGGTTCCGGGCGGGGACCTCCCACTACAATTGTAATACTTTATTCGATACATATATCATAAAAGTATAAACATAAAAAGTACATAAAAAAGTTTATTGAGTATTACAAATCCTCCTAAAAACATGACATCAATACAAACAATTAAGAGCTGAGGGGAAAATATCATAATTAAAATTCATACTAAAAGATGATCTGTACGGGGATGGGACAACAATTTTGACCGAATAATCCAGGCACTAGCCAAAAACTTAGCGACCCGCAGATAATAAACATAGAGGTAGTGTTAGTTAAAATAATGCGGAGAGCTGATCTATGGTCCCTAACTCCTAGCACTCTACAGACTGGCTTCAACCATTTAACTCTAGCCTGCTTGTATGCTTTACATGAAAAAAAAGTGGCCTAGAGATTCTTCCGAGCATGGACAACCTGGGCATTTTAAATCATCTTCCCTCCTATCCTTCCACCCCTCCATAAAATTTTTGAGAGGAAGGATGCCATATCTTCATTTCAGAAACAAGGTTCTGTCTCGAGGGGTCTATATAAAATCCAGAAATGGCTCTAACTTTACAAGGAGCTTGTGTTCAAAAAATGTAATCGTTAGAGGACCCCAGTTTGGGTTATGCAAAACCTTGGCCTCTACCCACTCCCAATATAATTTTTTTACTATTTGTTTGGGTGGGGGGGATTGGGAGGCCCAGGAGCCACTCAGGCCTATAGATACCACAAGCTTCTTTAAATTGTTTAGCCACTTTATTTTGTTTGAAACATTCAAACTAATTAGCTCATCCAGCACTAGAGCATATTTTGCTAGTTCCGGGGTCCTTCTAAGGCGCACCCAGAATAGCAATGGTCGGAGTTGAACTATTTCAGAGATCGATCTTTTGCCCATGTCAAGAAATAATGGTTTCAGAGGGTCGAGAGAGGGAGCGAGACTATGTCTCTCATAAACTTATTCTCTGCCACTACCAATGCCTTGGTGTTCTCGGCGCCCCATAATTCAGATCCGTAGACTGCAGAAGCTAATGCTTTCCCCTCATAGACTGCCAGGGCAGGGGCTATTAGTCTACTAATTGAAAGTCGCTGATTCTTTAGTATTGCACTAGAGGCCCTTTTAAGATTTAAAACCATTTTACACAAATGAGATTCCCAGCTCATATTGTTACTGAGCCTAACCCCAAGATAATCAAATTCGTTCACTACCTCTAAAGGGGACCCGTTCAAAGAGAGAGAAGCCTTCCTATAGTTACTTTTGGCAGACATAACCATCAGCTTCGTTTTCGCAGTGTTCACCGTTAACCCACGGTCTTTGCAAAAGACATTAAAACGATCAAGCAGTTTTTGCAGGCCCTTGGGGGTTTTGGACATCAGGAGGGTGTTGTCAGCAAAGAGGAGTGTAGGTGTTTTCTCCCCGGCAAGGACAGGGGCATCCGCTGGGTCTTCCCTCAAATGGTCCACCACCCCATTTATAAAGAGGGAAAACAAGGTTGGGCCATCACACAGCCCTGCCGCACCCCTCTACTGACTGGAACCCTCCTGGTCAATTGGCCCTGATTCCCCCATCGAATCCTTGCATAATTTTCTTCATGGAGTTTAATAATAAACTGCAACAGATAACTAGGGAACCCCATCTCCATGAGGACCTCCCAGAGTTTAACACGTGGGATGACATCGAAAGCTGTTTTCAAGTCTATGAAAGCCAGGTATAAACTACCCCTGGTAATAGACACTGACTTCCAATAGACTGCACAGAACCGGAAAACCTGGTCCATGGCGCCTACATTGCGCCTAAACTCCGCCTGGAAGTGGGTCAAGATGTCCTCTTCCATTAGCCATATCTCAGTCCGGTTTATGATGACCCTGCCAACTACTTTTTAGATGGTATCAATTAGACTTATTGGTCTGTAGTTGGCAGGGTCCTCTCTATCACCTTTCTCAAATATGGTAATGACCTCTGCACCTTTCCAGGATTCAGGAACAGGGTGACCGGACTGGATTAGATTCATTAAACTGGCTATGAGGTCAGCCCATAGTTTAGGGTCATGCAATAGTAGGTCCCCCGGCAGGCCATCTGGGCCAGCCGCCTTTCCCGGAATTATTTTAAGGATGGCGTCCTGAACTTCTCGAGGTGAAAAAAACTCATTAGTACCTAGCTCTGTGCTAGACTCGCTCTCAATGGCCGTAACTGGGGATTTTAACTGGCCCTCAACACTAACCTCGCAATACAAATTTAGGAAATGGGAGTACCATTGGTGCTCAGTTATGTGATTTAAAATCTGCTCTGCCCCTCTTCTATCAAGAGCATTAATCAATTTCCAAAAAAGAATGGAATTTTTCCTACAAGCTGCAGCCTTGAGCTCCTGCCAGTGCTCCTCCTCCCAATCCTTCTTAGCTGCCGTTATGCTTTTATGATAGTCTTGTCTAGCTATTCTCACTGCTATGAGGTCTTTACTTTTTATGGCCAGCGTAATAGCTTTCCTCTTCTTCCTGCAGTTCGCCGTATACCAGGGGTTGCCCTTATTAAGTTTTTGGTGTGTCGGGGACGTCCCCTGAGGTTTTTTGGACAAGAACTTTCCTATTTTATCTGTTAGGTTCTTATACACAGCTGGTAAATTTGGTCCAGAAGGGCGAGGGGCTGCTAGAGCAACAGATGCCGAGCCACGAGTTTCAGCCAAAACTAGCTCTTTGATACTGTTAAGTTTCCCCTCTTCGCACCGGACTACATTCCACTTAAGCTTACGATTACAATTTGAGGGGAAAACCTCTTTAGTGATCAACTCTGGCTTTCCACTTTTGCTGATCCCGTTTACCCAATGGATTTCCATACATAGTGGGTTATGGTCACTATCTGTTGATTGCCTAACCTTCACATCGACAAGATTGACCCATGACTGATTGTCCAAAAGGATATAGTAAATCCGGGATGGGAAACCTAACCTATTAAAGGTCATTGCTCCATTGCGATCGGAGACGGTTCGCCCGTTCAAGGCCCGTAGGTTATGTTCTAAAACCAGGGCGTTTAACTGGATTGCTCTGGCAGTCCATTTCTTGATAGGGGCAAGGGCTAGGGATGGTATAATCTGTCTCCAATCCTCGGAATTAAAACCCAATATCTCTTCATCGTCCAGGGGTTCAAAGGTACAGTTAAAATCCCCTCCCCCCCCACTAATATTTTGGATCTTGGAGGGAGGGCTGATAACTTCCTATCTAGCAACTATAGTGTGGGCGAAATTTGGCCACCCTGTAAACCTCTTGCATATACACAAAAGAGTTCTAGTATAGTACTCCCGGATGGGCTTTTTATGGAAATATGCAGAATGTCATTAGAATTTGTATTATGGAAAGTAGCAACACAGTTCAGGTCTATCTTTACCCAGATATGCAGGCCACCAGAGGGGCAACCTTTCACAGTCGTAACTGCAGGAATAAAGTAGGTTGAGTACCCATTTTTATATTGTGGCAGGGGACACCAAGTTTCTTGGAACATGCATATATGGAAAGTGTTTATAAAATCGTTCCAATCGGGATTATCAAGGTTTTTTTTTAAACCTGCTATGTTCCAAGATAAGATGTTAATAGAGGTAGGGGCTGCAAATAGTTCATTCAATGTGTTCGGTGTACTAGATTCCTTTTCTCCTCTGCCTAGGCTGGTGGTACCTATACTGGTTAAGCCATCCCTACTAATATTAATTCGTACCCCCGGGGATGCAGGCACCACTCTCTTACCAGATTGTCCAGGGGACTGGATTGGGAGTCAGTCCACCCCTTCCAGTCCACTGTAACGATTGTAGCATGGGAATAAAGGATAGTTAAGGAGAGGGCCTAACCAATCCCCATTGAACTGTTGGCCACCCAAAATGGGTCTCCCTGCTCTTCTTCGTACTAGGTTCCAACCTTCCTCGTCATTCCCACCCCACTTGGTGGAAATCTGATAGTTTGGATGCTCCCGCATATTCCTCCCTCTCCCACTATATGAAGACCTCAACCAACTCCACCTGTTGTCATGGTGTTCCGTAGACCTATAGAAGTATGACAGGGGTTTAACCATAATCGTGGTGTTGTTGTCACATGGGGGGCCAGAACAAATGTATTCCACCAAACGCGGGTCCTCAAATGTGACAACAACACAATCTCCCTTTAGGCTTTTCCTTTTCTCACCTACCCAAGGGGCTCTCTCCACCATAAGCATTTTATTGTTTATTCCGGGAGGCGAAGGATAGTTTCTGTCTAACCAGTGACAAATTTTATTTTTGAGTGCCCAGAATGGTTCAGAAATGGCCGGGGCAAGTTCGGGGACGCCTGTCAAGACTATCACATATGGACAGGCGTCTGATGGTAGACTGATGTTCCGGCGTGAATTTGGCTTCTCAGGGTGGGGTAAGGGGGATTTGGGGGCTGGGGTAATAGGGTCAGTTGCACTCTGAGAGTTAATGGGTGCAACAGTAGTTGGCTGATTAGTACAAACTTTGTTACCCCTAGGGATAGCTATTTTGGGAGGGCGGGTCTTAGGGGTGGGAGTGTCCCCTGCAGAATGCTTCTTAGAGTTGGTCGGAAAACTATGAGCAGGAGGTGGTGCAGTGGGGGCCCTATGGACATGATTAGTTTCTTTGGGTTGTTGTACCAAAAAAAGGGCCTCAAGCTGGTGTTCAATGCCCTGCAGTCTAGTTTCCAGGGGCAAAAGTAGGGACTTGATAAGGTCAGATAGGGAGTTCAAAAATGAAGCATTCCTATCCTCTAAATCCACTGAGGATTCATCACAACTACTATCATCAGGGATGCTAACCAAACTACTGTTAGAGATTGTGTCATCTGGAATACCCATTGGTAGGGGGTGAGGAGCACGTTCAGCCTCATCAGTCCCTGCATTGCCGTTGTTACCCAATTGGTCCCTCCCTTCTTCGATGGAGCCACTTGCACCTGCCTTACCATCGTTATGTCCCAACATCTCTTGAGAAACTAGGTTGACAGTATTGGCCTTGTGGGTTGTTTGATTTGTTTTAGGGATTGCACCTACCAAACTGCCCCTTTGGGATCGATTAGTCTCATGATGAACTACAACTGGTATCGATAATAGATTGTTAACCAAAAGGGGAGTCGAGATTGGTGCAGTCACGGGTGGAGGGTCAAGGGGGGATAATTGGGTACTAATTGGGGTGTGGGGCCTGGCATCTGACTGTATAGGATGGGGGTCAGAGCTACTTAGAGCTTTGGACGGTGAACGTGCTAGGGCTATATTGCCTAATGAGGACCTTTTTGCTTGAACGAGGTCCAACGAGACCCTCCTTTCCATAAGGATTATTCCCATATCAATTAAAGAATTAGTGCGAAGAATGAAATTATCCAAAGTGCCTGTTAATTTTTTGGTTTTTGAACTTCCCGCAGTTTGACTGTGAGTTTCACGGGTAGACATGATTTTTAACAGATATGGCAGATGGCGGCAAAAAGTAGGATCGAATAAGAATCGAATACAGTTACAATTAACAGTACCTAGCTATAATAAATATCACAAGATAGTCCAGACTTAATGCGCAAAGGAGTGATGGTAAAAAAAATAGTACCAGTAGAAATCGATAGCAATAGACTAGCACAGCAACGGGGTGAGGGAGCAGATGAAGAAAAAAAAAAGAAAAGAAAAAAACAGGAGTCGGGGCCCAGTCCAGGCTCTACAGGTCTCGGAGGGCCTCAGAGGGCCCGCCCTTTGTCTGGGCTTCGTCCCGGCCTACGTCCCGCTAACGCGCGATGAGTCCACCTAAAATGCAGGAAACAGGCTGAAGGGGAGGAGACACGGGAAGAGGCGGCAGGTGTGCGAGGTGTGGGAAACGCACTGCCTGGTGGGCCTCGCAGTCCCGGTCTCCTGCTGGTCACCAAAGTTCCAACTCCCAATCACAGTCCCGGCAAGGACAGGTCTCCTCCAACACGATAGGGATTTACAAGGCAGCAGAATCCAAAACCGACTGCGAGCGGCACCCACGGAGCGGGGGCTGCGAGTCGTGTTTTAAAGGGCAGGGTGACCGGATGAACAGAGAGGAGGAGACACGGGAAGAGGCGGCAGGTGTGCGAGGTGTGGGAAACGCACTGCCTGGTGGGCCTCGCAGTCCCGGTCTCCTGCTGGGCACCAAAGTTCCAAATCCCAATCACAGTCCCGGCAAGGACAGGTCTCCTCCAACACGATAGGGATTTACAAGGCAGCAGAATCCAAAACCGACTGCGAGCGGCTCCCGCGGAGCGGGGGCTGCGAGCGGCACCCCCACTACCAGTTCAAAGTCCTACCGTTCGGGTTGAAGTCAGCCCCCCGAGTGTTCACAAAGTGTGTTGCAGTGGTAGCGGCCGCTCTACGCTGCAGGGGTGTCTTCGTGTACCCATACCTGGATGACTGGCTGTTGAAAGGTCCTTCCCCAGACAGTGTAAGGAATCAAATTCTGAGCTGCATCGACCTCTGCCACCCGTTGGGACTGCATGTGAACTTCAACAAGTCAATCTCGCAGCCTACGCAGAAGATACATTTCCTAGGAGAGCTGCTAGACTACGAGGTAGGAAAAGTGTTACCTTCGGAGGAGAGACAGTGTTCCATAGCTCAGAAGTGTCAACTGGTGCTTCGGAACAAAGACCTAAAGGTGCGAAGGATTGCCTCCCTGCTAGGGTCGATGGCATCTTGCATTTTCTTGGTCCCAAATGCCAGGCTACGAATGCGTCTTCTTCAGCAGGATCTGGAGGACAAGTGGGGCCAACAGTCAGCTTGCTGGGACGTCCGGATTACACTGTCAGACACAGCGCGAGCTTCCATTCCTTGGTGGACAAAAAAGAAAAATATGCTGGTCGGAATTATGTTCCATCAACCTCCTCCTGCCCAGACGCTGATCACAAATGCATCTCTACAAGGATGGGGAGCACGTATGGGTCATCTCCAGATGCAAGGTCTGTGGTATCCGAAAGAGCGTACTTACCACATCAACATGTTGGAGTTGAGGGCAGTCTCTTAAGGTGCATTTGGCTGCGATAACAGCTTATAGGCGATCACCTTCCCAACCTTCTTTTTTCCAGTTGCAAGCTGTGAAGGATTTTCTGCATGGGTTGGAAAAGATGTATTCACCAGTGCGACCTCCGTCACCCCCCCTGGGAGTTGAACCTGGTGCTATCAAAATTGATGGGTCCACCTTTTGAACCCATTCATAAAGAAACCTTGCAGCATATTTCGTGGAAGGCTGTTTTTTTGGTAGCAATCACGTCAGCTCGGAGGGTGCGCGAAATTTAAGCTCTCTGTTCCAAAGAGCCTTACACAGTGTTCCATCTGAATAGGGTAGTGTTGAGAACACATCCTTCTTTTCTACCTAAGGTGGTATCAGATTTTCATGTAAACCAGACCATCTCTCTGCCCACCTTTTTTCCCAATCCCTCCACACCAGCTGAGAGGGCTCTGCATTCTTTGGACCTGAAAAGAGTTCTGAAATTTTATCTAGATAAGTTCATAACTATACGTAAGTTTGATCAGTTATTTGTCAACTGTGGATCGATCAGACCAGGTTATGCAGCCTCGAAAAGTTCTATCTTAAGGTGGATAGTTTCTTGTATTATTCTGGCTTATCAGTTGGCGCAGAAGACCCTGGGGTTTTCTCCCAAGGCGCATTCCACCAGAGGGAAAGCGGCTACTATGGCTTTTCTTAATAATGTGCCTATGTCTGAGATTTGTAAGGTGGCGACCTGGAGGTCCGTCCATACATTTACCAGGCATTACTGTCTAGATTCAGACACTAGAGCAGATACCCAAGTAGGCCAGCCTCCTTGCGGAATCTGTTTAACAGCTGAGTTTGGCTGTTCCATTTATCTTGGTTGGGTCACGTTTCTTCTCATTTGCCTGCAGGTGGTTGGTTGGGCTTGCTATTCTATTCAGTGCTTATGACTATTGATGAGGTTTCCCTGGAAGAGAAGGATAAATTACTTACCTGTAATCCTAGTTCTCTTCAAGGGGTATCCTCATCAAATTCATAAGCAACCCACCCTCCTCCCCAGGCAAATGAGATTTTTCTGAAGTGTAAAGGATATGTTTGTGCCCTGCCTTCAGGGTTATGCAAAGAACAACTGACCTAACTGTCACCCTTGAGGCATGATGGGAAGTCAGGGTCCTGGCTGCCTTAAAGGCACGGTGCCAGTTTTATTTGTTGAAAATGGTTTCATTTTCTATGCTATTGCTTTACAATGCAGCCTGAGGGCTAACTGTGTATTTATTAACAATTTTCTGAATTTATGAGTGTTTTGCTCATTAAAACACAGTTCAAGGGCTATTTGACCTAATGTGTTTTTTATTTCATTGCTAATTCAGTGCATGTATGCGTATTTACATTGTTTAGCCTCAGTTTAGGGGCTGCATTGGTGTTTCTCAGCCCTGAAACAGAACCCACTAATAGCAGAGGCTGTTGCAATTGTTGGTCATGTATGGACTGTCCAAGGATGGTAGTCTGAACTCTCTATTTGGCTGTATTCAACCCTATAACTTGCAGGACTCCGCAGTTCTGTCCCATCTTCCCGCCATGAGTTTGTGGGATCCATAAAATCCTCACGACTCAAGCTCTTGTTTGTAGAGGAGCAGCTGTGGTCACTTGAGCTAATGAGATTACAGCCCATCATGGTACAGTTGCTCCACCGGTCCCTGGTCTGCAGCCCTCTTGGATTTTTAGGTCTGGAGTCTGTATGAACTAGAGGAGGGGTTGCACATTTACAGAACCAGGGATGCACAGTGGCTTTTTTTTTAAAGATCCTAGAGTTTTCAAAATTTGAATGATTAAGCAGTGTTTAAATGCATGGCAAAATGAGTGTAAATGATGAAAGAGCATTAATTTCCAGATAAACCTGTTTGCATCCCAAAAAGTCCATCATACTGTCTCAATTGTGTCAAAATTTAAAATTTCCAGTAATGATCCAGCCAATTCTATTATAACCAAACTTTCCTTTGATTCCCACAGGAAATGAAGCCCTGCTGAGATGCGTGGAGGGGAAGTTCCTGGGAGGATATAGTGAGCATGGAAGAGCCCTGGTGCCCTTCTCAGGAAAGGCTCAATTCAACAGTGCACAGCGTTCCAACAAGGGGAGCCCAGGCACAGCTGGGCCCTGGTCTGATCAGTATCCGGGGAAGACCTCAAGACAGAGAATGGAGACGGCTGCTCTGATCCAGAAACATTTCACCAAAATAGCAATCCCTGTTGTCCAGCAACGCAGGAGCGCAAACTTCATGCCCACTTTCTACCGGGAAGCTGATGGTACATTCAGGTTTGGATCCCCCCCAGGAATCTCCGGTGGAACAGGTCCCTACAGCTGCCATCAGTGCGACAAAAACTTTGACCTTCCATCAGAGCTTAAACTTCACCAGCGTGTGCACAGAGTGCAGGTCTACAAGTGCACAGAGTGTGACAAGATATTCAAGCAGGTGTCCTCTCTCAAGGCCCACCACAGGATCCACACGGGCGAGCGGCCATACAAATGTACCCAGTGTGAGAAGAGCTTCAATCACGCCTCCAGCTTCACCATTCATCAAAGAACGCACACAGGCAACCGGCCGTACAAGTGTTCTGAATGTGACAAGCGCTTCAGTAACAAATCCAACCTGCTGAAGCACGAGAGAATCCATTCCAGGGTGCGGCCTTACCAGTGCCTGGACTGTACCCAGAGCTTCACCTACAAGTCTCACCTCTTGATACATCAGATCAGTCACTCTGGAGAGCGGCCGCAGTAACTTACCGGAGTGGACACGGACTAGGTCATAGGAGTAGTCATGGACTAGGTCATGGGAGTGGCCATGAACTAGGTCATGCGATGTGCCCGGGAGGCCGCTGAGGCCAGAGACATGCTTCCGGGATCATGAATGTGATTTCCAGTTTATTTAGATGCCAGAAAAGTATTGTAGAAGAAGCACTCGCTTGGAAACACTAACCCATAGAGAAGGACGTTTTGCAGACAAGTGGTTACTCTGTGTTGTGTCTTATGCACCAGAAACATTGGAGGCAAAGATGCCCCTTTAAATAATGTGAGAAGAACACCATATTGTACACAAGCGAGCTCACTTAGCAGAGGGAGCCTGTCCGCACAGATAAGGTTCTTGGGTATTTGTAGATGGCAGGAAAATTGCTGGAACACATTAAAGTGAGAGGCAATGCATATGCTGGGTTATTGTTTTTATGTTCTCTAGAAAGCAGATTGCTACTAAAATAATAATAAGCGGATACAGTGCAGGCTAAGAGTGAACGCGGTGCTATCATCAGCCCTCCATTGTCTGAAGAGCAGGAAACCAGAGACATTAAGGGGCATATTTACGGGCCCTATTGTGTCGCGCTTGCACCACGTTGCGTGGTGCAGGCACGATGCAACTTAAAATACAGATCTATGAAGCCACGCAAGGCCACGCAAGCGTGAGTGGCCTCATAAATCTGAAGTAACACAGCACAGCACAAATCGCTGTGCTGCGTTACACTGCCCTCAGTTCCATGGGCATTGCAGGGGTGTTCCCACTTAACCCGTGGTTTGTGATGCATTACCAGATTTACCAGAACTGGTAAATCTAGAAATGCACCAAAAAGATACGCCTTCCCACGAGAGGCGCAACAGGGAGAAATATCTTTGGTTTGATGGGATGTGTGGCTGTAGATAGACATGCGCTGCATACTCCTGCCATCTAGTGTTAGGTTCGGAGTTGCACAACTTGTTTTTCTTCGAAGAGGTCTTTTGAGTCGCAAAGTAGAGTGACTCCTCCTCTAAGTGATAATACACATGGGCATTAACTCCTTGTTAGATTGTTTTCTCTCTGCTTTTGGGTTCAGACGTGTGTGGCTCTCCTCCGTGTGCAACTCCATTCGGTACAAGTCGTTGGTCCTATCCTATCTTCAATGATATAGTGAATCTCCAAACCTCTGATGATCGAGTCGGACATATATCAATCTCCCAATCAGTGTGCTGCCTGACTCGGTCCTGCCTTTTCACGTGCACCGTCAGTATCGAAGATGTGTTCCTGATGGAATGAACACGTTTTAATTTCTGTCCACAGTGTCACACCAAACACCCACACACCAACCTACATTAGGTGTGTAACCTCTGCCTGTCGCCCGACCACCGCAAGAAGACACTTGGTGATCAAAGTGCGTGTCGACCGATAATGTCTCGCTGCAGCGACAATGATACTCTCAACATCTTCAGTGAGTAGCACGCCCAAGAAGTACCGGAAAGTGAGGAGGATGGTGGAGCGTTCTCAATTGAGATCTCTGGCTCCGATGTGGAGGAAGAGCTCGAATACACTCTGCCTCACGTGCAACGTGCGAGTACTTTTGCCCCAAACCCTGCTACAGTGAAAGAGTTCCAAATACTCTCCCCTTCCACTTCTAGATGGCCCTGGACAGCCACTGCCTTCGGGCCATGGTTAGATCCAAAAAGAGATTTTGGATGCCTGGCACTGACAACTGCTGTTAAACCTAAGCCTTCTGCTTCAGCACAGACCTCATAGGATCAATCAAATCTTCGGTCTCTGCCAAGCCTTCGAAACCAACGCGGTAGCCGGCTCCATCTCAAACCCTCGAAGCATTCTTAAGTTTCTTTGTCTTGGGTCAAGCCAGTTCTTGAGAAGATTAATATTAAACAGAGGAAGATCCATATTCAAGAAGGCACAGGGCGAATCGTAGCCTCACCTCCCCCAAGAGACAATTGACATTTGAGGATGACTAGTACATTCCAGTACCTCCCAAAAAGAAGACTAAAGACAAGGCTGCAATCCTGCACTTCCTGCAAAACCTCCACCATCTCTTCCTCCTCCACATCAGGACCCTCTAGACCTTACACATGCAGGTTCACCAACAAGGATTTAGGAGAACCATTAGGGGAACCAGATCCTTGAGATGTTTATGATCCAGACCCCATAACTCCCAATGACCCAGATCTTTGCCCAGCTCACCCTTCACCACGAGAGGATGCTAGTGCTCACCAACAAGCGATTGCTGGGGCGGCTACCTATCGTGGAGTCCAACTTCATAGGCAACCTCTAGAACAGGACTTCCTAATTGACACGTTGTCAACCACACACAAGGACTCCCAGTTTCTGCCCATACTTCCAGGTATTTTACAGCACGCAGATGACCTATTTTAAAAACATATACATGCCAGAGATATAACCTCATGGGTTGGTATAAAATATTGTTGGAAATGGGATCCCTGGCTGGCCAGGGCTTTCGCCAAAGTCAGTCAGAGACCACCACTGCCAAGTCAGGGCAAGGGAGTTACACGCCAAGATAACCCCTGCTCACCCTCTAGGTAACGTGGCGCGAGCAGCAAGGCTAAACTTGGAGGCGATGTAAGTTAAGTATTTGCGCACGCACCCCAGCAACAACACCCAGGACCCACCACAAAGGAAACTCCACACAAGGTTATATAAAAAATAGCCTTTGTATTACACCAAAACACATTAGATAAAACACACACTTTACAATGTGCCAGGGGCACGGGCAGAATTTACAGGGGATATTTACAAGACAGGGCCACCTGGACCACTGTCAGGAATCAGAAGTAACACTTTCAGAAATAGCACTTAGAATGTAAAACATAGAATGTAAAATCACTTTTAGCACACAACCAGTAACTACTAGTAACCAGGATCTCACTAGCACCACCTGTACTAGGGAGAAAACAACCACCTACACATCACAATACCTGTAGGGGTGTAAGACATAACACATGATGCAATGCATAACATTCATTCAGAGGTGTAAGGAGGAAAACACATGATGCATTAACCATACATTCAGAGGTGCATGAAAAGTACAATTGCGCCAAACTCACAAGTCACCACCTGTGACTGTCCCTGTGTCCCAATGTCAGGGCCTAAACGTGGCAGCTGCCCATGAAGTGCTGGGCAGCTGTGTGGCAATTGATGGGGCCAACGTGGGAGCCTCTCTAGGCTCTTAACTCATGCTGTGCCCCTCAAGAACCTCTCTGGGCTCTCAATACAGATGGCGCCTTCTTGGGCCCCTCGGGGCTCCCAGAGATCGGTGGGGACCTGTGGCCAAGGCAGCACCGCCTGGAGCCTCTCAGGGCTCCTCAACACATGTGCAGCCTCGCTGGGCTGTGGGGGTCCTCACGGGTACTGGTGATGCCAAGGTGCCGCCGTTACGAGCCTCTCTGGGCTCTGGAACAATGGGGGCGCTGTAAGCGGGAGTCCCCCTCCTGGGGACTCCCAAGGCAATGGTGCGCCCTGAGCCTCTCGGGGCTCTTGAGGAAAGACGAAGGCCCCCGTGAGCCTCCTCTGGGCTCAAAAGACAAAGCGCGAGGTCGCGCCACCGAGGGGAGGAGGAGGGGGGGGCGGACACAGACAATGTGTCCCGGCGCCCCTCCCTTGTCTGGTGCACTCACTGGCTTCCGGTGAAGGTCCGGGGCTCCTCTCCAGCTCGGGGAGCCTCGGGCGGCCCCCGCAGGCAGCGCCTTCCTCCAATCTGCCAATCAGAGCACAGGTCACCCGGCGAGCCTCCCGCAGCCACAGCCAATGGCAGCACGGCTCCCGGGTGACGCCAGCAGCTGCTCCTTGGCTTCTCCTCGGCTCGGGCAAAGGCGGTGCTGCTTCCTCCGGGCTGCGGCGGTGACTCCACCGGCAAATGCGGCGTGGGCAGCCGCTCAAAGGGTGAAATAAACAATAACTCGAGGTGGGCACTCGAGGGGCTCAGCACTCCTGAGCAAATGCCGGGTGGGCACCGGCTGGGCAATTACGCGCTCCCAAGCGCTCCAGCCAGAATAAAGCGCTGTTAGGCGCTACAAGGAAAACGAAGCGCTCCCAGGCGCTAGGAACATCAGAAAGCGCTCCCCAGCGCTAGCAGTAGATAAAGGTCCAGAAAAAGTCCTTGCAGGGGGCAAGGCTGGGCCCAGAGCCAGCTCACTGGGTCTCCAGGCAGGGAGACACCCCAAGTGGCGGTCCTCTGGCCCAGCAGCAGCAACAGCCCCCTCAGGATCCTAGAAGAGAACAACTTCTGTGGGGACACAGCCCCATTTTTATACACCATTTCCCTTTGTCTGAAGGTGCAGGGTGGGGGCAGAACCAGTCGCAGCTGGTCCTTGAGTACTCTGGTTACCTCAACCACCCTCTCTATTCACTGGCAGGGCTTGGGTCGTTAGACACACCACAGGGGGGCGGAGCCAGCATTGTGTGGGGAAAACCCAGCCCATCCAGGACACAGGTACACTCCTCCCACACATCACTCATGCTAATCTCCCACTCACCACCGGGCAGACCCATCCAGACTTCCTGGAGCCTGGCATGCCAGCCAGCTCCAGCCAATCACGCTCCAGCACCCTCACTGCACACATATCTCAATGTCCAGAAGTAGCACTTCCCTTCTAGACACATACATGCTGCATACACCATCTCGCAGCATTCACTCTCACGAGTTCACACATACCAGACTCAAGCCTGTACACCCCACACATCAGGAACTACCAGGGACACATACATTCCCCATGCATTCCTATGGGCGGGCAGGCCTAGCTCAGCACATGCACTCAGAGTGCGCACGCACTTTCCACTGGGACACAGTGAAAGTGCGCAGAATCCCAAAAATCACCATCACCAATTCACCATTTCAAGCAAAAAGTCTAGGGGTGAACCTGCCCTAAGGGCCAAAGTCCAACAAATATAAAGCGGCTTTCTCTAATCCACTTGTTATTCGTAGCCAGGTCCTGGCCAGATTCCATCGTGGCTTCCACAGCTCGTAAAGGAGCACATTTCCGGCAAGTGGAAATACTCCTGTTAGGGAGAGCAAACTCATTGATGCTGCTGGTAAATGGGTTGCAGCTCGAATAGCCAATCATTGGCGTATTGCTAACTTCCAAGCCCTACTCGCACGTTACGATATGGCCCACTGACATAAAAGGAAGAACTGCTGCAGTTTCTCACACAAAAAAGGGGTCTACGAGTGGTTAGCAAAGGTCAGGCCCGAACCAATAACTCAATCAGATGTGCCTTGGATGCAGCGGACCCAGACAGACCAATAGGTACCAGCCATTAACAAACATAGCTACTGCCTGGAGCTCATTACCACACCACCCAAAATTCCACCTCTTAATCACAGACTATCACAAAATCTCTTGGCTCTTTTGAAACAAGAGGTCCAAACCCTTTTTCTCAAAGGGGCTATACAAACTTTTCCCCCTCATCAAGAAGGCACTGGGGTGTATTCCCTGTACTTTCTAATCCCAAAGAAGGACGGGTCACTAAGATCAATCCTAGATCTCAGTTCTACAGATAGGCGACTTTAAGGCCACTTTGGACGTAAAGGACACCTACTTCCATATACCTATCCATCCTGCTCACTGCAGATACCTCAGGTTAATAATCGCAGGAAAACATTACCAATTCAAGGTACTCCCCTTCGGTGTGACTACCGCACCAAGGGTTTTTACAAAGTGCTTAGCAGTAGTTGCAGCACACCTATGTCGATAAAACATTAATGTATTCCAGTACTTGGACGATTGACTAATCAAAGCGGACACCCATTTGCAGTGTCAGCACCGCATACAGATGACATTAGACCTGCTGCACAAATTAGGGTTCGCAATCAATGTCCACATGTCTCCCCTTCAACCACTTTAAGTTCAACCATACTTCGGAGCAATCCTCAACATACAGTTAGTGCTAGTTTACCCCAATCCTGCTCAGATACAAAACTTCAGGCACTTCTACTTCAATTTCAGATAAACAGTACACTCAGTTTGGGCTGTAATGCGTCCAATAGGGATAATGGCCTTGAACATTGCCGTAGTTCCCAATATAAGATTAAACAACCACCCACTACAGCAATGCCGTAAACGTCCGTGAGCTCAGTCCCAGGGTCACCTCCAAGATCTAGTGTTGATAGACCGCCAAACTCACCATTCTCTGCAATGGTGGACCCCCACATTTTGTTGTAGGGGTGGCCTTTTCTGGACCCTGCAACTCAAATCACTCGAAGTACAGACTCCTCAGAGATGGATTGGGGTGTGCATCTTAAAAACCACACAATACAAGGTCTGTGGGATGCCAAACAACAATCCCTACATATGTACTACTATCTGTCTCACAAGGTTGTCCTAGTCCAGACCGACAATATGACAGCCATGTACATTCTACAAAAACAGAGGGGGGGTGGCACACGGTCTTCTTAGTTGTCACACCTCTCTCAAACCATATAGAACTGAGCTTTTCACCATTGCATTCATTTGTTAGCAGAATATCTGCCAGGGACGGACAACCATCTTGCAGACCTGTTCCGTAGGACACACCAACAAACTCACAAATGGGAGTTCAACCTTCAAGTACTCTGTCCCTACTTTCAAAAGTGGGGGATTCCTCGTATAGACCTGTTTGCCACAAAAGAAAATGCAAAATACCTTATCTTCGCATCCAGGTTCCCACACCCACTATCCAAGGGCAGCGCCCTGTGGATGAGTATATCTGGGATACCTGCCAATGCTTTTTCACCTCTCCCTCTAATTCCACTCCTGGTTTAGAAACTCGGGCAAACATCTCTCCCCATGATTCTTGTAGCTCCATCTTGGGCACGTCAGCCCAGGTTCACAACACTACTAGACCTCTCAGTAGTCCCACACATGAAGCTTCCCAACAGGTCGTACCTTCTCACTCAGAATCGAGGATAAATCAGGCACCCACACCCCAAGATGCTCAATCTAGCCATTTGGCTTCTGAGGTCTTAGAGTTTGGTTATTTAAACTTACCATCCCAATGCATGGATATTCTCAACCGGCACGAGACCCACAATGAGAGCCTGTTATACTGCAAAATGGCAACGTTTTGTTTGCTGCTGCCAACCTAAACACATTCATCCTATCAAGGCCACTGTGCAGGACATTATTTGCTATTTATTTATTTCATTTGCAAAAGTCCAATTTGGCATACACTTCTATTCAATGGCATCTTGCTGCAATAGCTGCCTATCTCCAAAATAGACACCATCTATCAATCTTCAGAATTCCTGTTAATAAAGCGTTCATGGAAGGACTCAAATGAGTCAATCCACCTCATGTGCCTCCACCACACTCCTCGAATCTAAACATTGTGCCTACTAGGCTCATAGGTCCCCCTTTTAAGCCTTCACACTCATGCCCACTTCAGTTTCTATCATGGAAAGTGGCATTTCTAGTTGCCATTACTTCACTCAGGCGTGTTAGTGAACTCCAGGCATTAACCTTGGAAGAACCATTGCTTTAAATACATAAACAAAATGTAGTACTTTGGACTAATCTAAAATTCATATTGAAGATAATTTCTCAGTTTCATCTCAATCAATCCATTGAACTACCTGTTTTTTTCCCTAACACTCTTTCTGTAGCAGAAAGAGCTCTACATACTTTAGATGTAAACAGAGCACTCATGGTCTACATAAATAGTTAAAACTTTCATGCAAACAAAACAACTTTTTGAAGCTTTAACTGTAACTCCCAGTGCACACTCTACTCGTAAGAAGGGAGCACCAATGTTTTTTTTAAATATCCCCATAGCTGAAATTTGTAAAGCAGCTACATGATGTACACCAGATACATTTACTAAACATTATTGTGTTGATGTGTAAGCAATCCACCAAGCCAATGTAGGTCAGGAAGTGCGGTGTACACTTTTTCAAACTACTGAAATTCCCACACTCTACCAATGCCTCTTAGGAGGGATTTCTTTACATTCAATGCAGAGCATGTGTATCTACCACCACATATGCTATCGAACTGATTGTAACTTACCCCGTAAGCATCAGTTTGTGGCATGTAGTGCTGTAGATTCACATGCACCCTCGCCCCTCCGCGGATGCTAGTGGCTGTTGCAGTTACGTTTCACACAATTTTCTTGGCATGGGCATCTTTATACTGACACTTAAATTACACTCCTTTCTTGCCCGCCTGCTGGAAAGCAATTTAACAAAGGAATTGATGCCCATGTGTAGTACAGTCGAGAGGAGGAGTCACTCTACCTCGTGACTCGAACGTTGCACAGCTCCGAACCCAACACTGGATGGCAGTAATATTCAGAGCATGTGAATCAACAGCACTACATGCCCCATACAGATGCTTGCAGGGCAAATAACATAACCCTTTGCCCGTGCCAGACGGGCACCAGCCCAGGGGTGAAGGGAAGAATACACACCAATTTTTTTATGTAACTTGCTGCGCTGCACTACATGACTAACTCATAAATGGGCCCCTAAGTACATCTGATCTTAAAACCTAGCAAATGAGCAGCACACCTTCAGACCCTCTGAACTCTTTACACCGAAATTGGCTTGAGAACCTCAATCCTCAATTTCTGAAGAATGAAACCTATTATGGAGATTAGCCATGCTTGAAATTCCACCGAGCGGCAAACTGAGAAAGTCGCTGCCAGTGCTCACGCCTGAAAGGCCTTGGAAAATGAGAAGAGAGACACTGTATGCAGTGATTCATCATCTGAGCGAACTCTAGGAAGAGGGAATTGAGACATTTGTAAACCTTTAATCTACTGATTTGCCAGTAACAATAAGTTTGAATAGTATCTAGGGATCACGAGATAACCATGAGCCTAAATAGTAACTGCCCAAGTTCTAGGAAACTGCGATGTGAGGGTATGTGGAGTCTTTCCTTCTCCTGGTCCCCTCAAATTGGAGAATTGACACTGTGTGGAGATCATGCATCCCGTCAATGCAAGAAATACGAGAAGGGAGATTCTCTGGAACCATAAAACAAAATTCCGTAGCTGGTGGTCAGTTATCCACACATTGCTGGGAAACTGAAGGAAATAGGCTACATCCAAGAGAATAAATGAAGCATCGTTGGCATCCGAGTCCACCTATTTCAGAGCGCAGCGGGAAATACTGATGTAGTTTTGGACATTTACGTTATAGAACAGAGTTTTTTCTGTAAGCCTCATATAAAATCCCCCTGAAGACAGCATTTTGTGTCGAACATTTCATTTCATGACTGCGCATTGAAGCACCGCGTGTCTTGGGTGTTGAGTCTCCTGCCTGTGGGTGAAGAGTTAAGTGCACCCTGTAGGTCTGGACTCACTCTTCATGGAAATGTGGGTGCTGTGGATGATGTTTAGTGCTGGGAGCATGATTTTAACTGGGCAGGCCACTTGATCCATTCTCATTTCAACTGCATCTAAAAGGCTACATTTTGTAGGAGCTGAGTTGAGGTGAAGAGGATAAACCTTCCATGTGCTTCTGGGGCTTTAAACTGAGAGACTCCTGGCTAGTCATAGATAACAACCAGATTGTGGACGATGCTGGCTCATCACCATTGTCACACTGGACTGTGTACCTGCAGATTATTAAACTGTTTATTCTCAATCAGTATTTATATAGCACTTCTAATCATCCGCAAGGGTATCCAGGCCCTGGGTTTCTGTGCTTAGTCAAAAGCCAGGCCTTGAGTCACTACCTGAAGTCCGCGAGTGGATGAAAATGGGAGGTGTAGGAGGAGGCCATTCCAGGCTTTGGTGGTGATGTAGGAACGTCCTCCACTGTAGTTGCAGTGGGTGTGAGGCATCTGTGCGAAGAAGGTGGAGTGAAGATCTCTTGAGGGTTGGTAGAAGTTCAGGCGATGGTTGATGTGTGATGGTCCTTGGTTGTGGATGACTTTGTAGGCATCTGTCTGCATCTTTTCTGGATGGGGAACCAGTGGAAGTTCCTGAGCTGGTGGGTGATGTGGGTCCGGTTAGGCACGCTGAGGATTAGTCTAGCTGTTGAATTCTTTATTGTCTGGAGTCTCTACTTGAGTTGGGTGATGGATTCTGTGTACAGTGTGTTGCCGTAGTCCAGCCAGCTGGTGATTAGGGCTTGTGTGACTGTTTTACTTGTGCCAATGTGGAGCCATTTGGAGATCCCTCTGGGCATGAGGAGGGTATGGAAGCAAGTGGAGGAGACTGAGTTGACCTGCCATTTCATGGAGAATTTTGTCTAGTATGATGCCTAGGTTGTGGGAGTAGGTCAGAGTTCGGCGGGCCACCAGGTGTTGTACCACAGTGAGATGTTGTTTCCAAAGATCAGCACTTTGGTCTTGTCAGTGTTGAGATTCAGACAGTTGGTCTTCATCCAGTCAGCGACGTTCGTCATGCAGTTGTGGAAGTTGGTCCTTGTGGTGTAGGGGTCTGCTGAAAGCGAGAGGATGAGCTGGGTATTGTCGGCTGTCAATATGATGTGGGTTCTGATGTCGTTGGCCAGGGGTGTCATGTATGTGTTGAAGAGGGTGGGGCTAAGGGATGAACCTTGAGGGATGCCGCATTTGGTGCTCTTAGGTTCTGAGACAAAAGGAGGGAGGTGGATTCTTTAGGTTCGTCCTATGAGAAAGGATGCGATCCATGCATCCAGATGTGGTACAGTTTCTTGATGAGTGTGTGATAGGATACGGTGTTGAACACTGCAGAGAGACCAGGAGGATCAGGGACGCTGATTCAACCCTGTCGAGTAGGGTACGGATGTTGTCAGTGGTGGCGATCAGGATGGTCTCGGTGCTGAGGTTGGCGTGGAAACCAGATTGTGAGACGCCGGACGATTGTTTCTCTCGAAGTGTTCGGTGAGCTGACGTTTAATGGGTTTCTCTAGAACTTTATCCTAAAGAGAACAATGGTCCCATACAAATTAAATAAACAATATCACAATTTAGTAATGAAAATTGGAATTACAAATGTGTCAATGAAAAAATAGGGAGTTTAATTTAGGAAAAGAGTTCAACACAAAAATCATATACAGAAAATAAGTGAGCGAACCGTGACAGGGCAGAGGGAACTCAGACGATTTTCTTACCTCAGGCAAGTGACTGTAAAAGTGACTTTTCAATAAGTGAAAATGTAGGTAAACGGAAAGTCACAATCTGAGAAAAATCTCATACTCCACAGTTAAATACAAATTTTAGTATAGAGTTGAAGACCTATGCGTCAACGAAGTTTCGATCCCAGTAGAGGTATAGGGATCTCATCAGGAATACCTGATAGAACAAGTGCCTGGAAAGTTGCCTAGACATGTATGAGAGAATAAAGCAAGGGAAGAGGAGGGGGAGGAAAAGGCAGAATTAAAATTATTGAATGGAATAGTATGTAATAAGATGATTAATTCAATTATAAATTAATAATCAATCGAGGGAAGCAAGGTCATGCTTTTTAATACCTGGGTTATTCCACTAATACCCTTAATTTTTTGCACACCAATATATCCTTTTCCTTACTTTGCATGACCTGGCCTCCATCGCATGACTACGCTATGATTTTTTCAATCATCTTAATCTAAATTACTCTATTATGCTATAATTTGTCTTGCGGGTCCCTTGAGGTTTAACTGTTAATTCCTCTCCTTTTCCCCTATTCTGGCAAACCACAACCCTTACTTACCTCCCATTCAAAATCCAACCCCCTCCCCCTTTTTTCTTATAATGCATGACCTTGCTTCCCTTGCATGATTATTAATGTATATTTAATTAATCCTCTTATTACATACTATTCCATTCAATAATTTTAATTCTGCCTTTTTCTCCCTCCTCTCCCCCTCCTCTTCCCTTGCTTTACTTTCCCTCATACATGTGTAGGCAACTTCCCAGGCACTTGTTGTATCAGGTAGTCCTGATGAGCTCCCTATACCTCTATTGGGATCGAAATGTCATCGACACATATTATTATTATTATTGCATTTGTTGAGTGCGCAGCTACCCGGAGGTTTCCCGGCGCTGGTAAGCAAACAGAGGGTGAGATAAGCTGAGAAGGTTAAGCCACAGATTAAGCATTAAAAAGCCAGGTCTTGATTCCCCTGCGAAATTTAAGGTAGCAGATTTCAGATCGCAGGGGTTGAGGCATGGAGTTCCAAAGGGAGGGTGCCAAAAACGCAAATGAGCGACCGCCCATTTTGGCTTTGTTGAAACGCGGGATCTGAAACTTGTTTTGCGTAGAAGATCTCAATGTGCGGGAGGGGACATAATGCTGTACCAGAGAGGACAAATATTTCGGGGCTCTGCCAGTTTTAATGTGATGCATTATACAAAGAGCTTTAAATTTCACTCTGCACTCAATGCGCAGCCAATGCAGATTGCGCAGATGGAGAAAGACCGAGGTCCTGGCGGGCAGATTACAGATAAGGCGAGCTGCCGTATTCTGGACCACCTGTAATTTCTTGGTGACCTCCTTGCAGGCACCCAGAAGAAGGATGTTCTCATAGTCCATCCGCGATGTGACAAGGGCCTGGACTACAGTCTTCAGGGTGTCTGCTGGAAGCATCCACGTGATCTTTCTCAGCCACCTGATGATGGTAATACAGGTGGCTGAGACTTTGACCACATGTTGCTTCATTGACAACTGGTTGTCAAATAGGACCCCCAACTTACGGGCTGTTACTGAAGGGGTGGGAATAGGGCCCATCTGCTGAGGCCAATGTTGTGGGCCCCAGAGCGATGAAGTTGGACCAAACAGAAGCAGCTCCGTTTTATCTCCATTTAGTTTTAATTTATGTCTGTGCATCCAGTCAGAGATTTGTTCCAGACCAGACCGAAGGGAGGACGTGACGCGAGTATAGACGTGAAGACATACGTCTTCAAGTCTATACTAACATGTGTATTTAACTGTGGAGTATGAGATGTTTCTCAGATTGTGACTTTCTGTTTACCTACATTTTCACTTACTGAAAAAGTCTCTTTTAAAGTCACTTGCCTGAGTTAAGGAAATCGGCTGATTTCCCTCTGCCCTGTCACGCTTCGCTCGCTTATTTTCTGTATATGAATTTTCCATTGAACTCTTTCCCTAAATTAAACTCCCTATTTTTTCATTGACACATTTGTAATTCCAATTTTCATTACTAAATTGTTATATTGTTTTTATTTAATTTGTATGGGACCATTGTTCTCTTTAGCATCTAATTACCCTTGGTCCCGTCAGACCTTCAGGGTCTCCATGTTTCTTTTGTGTTCTCTAGAACTTTGGCAGGGAATGGGAGCAGAGAGATGGGTTGGTAGTTCTGGAGTTCGCTGGGGCCGCCGGAGGGTTTCTTGAAGAGGGGTCTGACTTATGCTTGTTTCCATGCGTTGTTCAAGGTGGCTGTAGTGATGGATGTATTGAGAATGGTGGTGAGTTGGCAGCTGATTTTCTTGTTTCCGCGGTTGAAGAGGCGGTGGGGGCAAGGGTTCTTGGGTGCTTCTGAGTGGATTGAGTTCATGACGGCTGTGGTGTTGTGTGCGGTGAGCGGGTGGTTGGGGGGTGGCGTCATTTGGTGTGAGGAGGCTGTAGAGGTCAGTGGGTTGGGGTTTGCTGTTCCTGTTGATGGTGGATATCTTCTGGAAGTAGTTTGCAAGTGTGTCACAGAGTTCCCGTGAAGGGGATATTGTGTTCTTGGTGGTTGTCGGGCAGGAGAACTCTGACAATGCTGAAGAGTTTCTTGGTGTGGTTGGCACTTGCTGCAATGCCGTTTTCCAGCGTTTCTCTTTTCATGTCCTTGAGGCATTAGTGGTATTCGTTGAGAGCTGACTTGAAGGTGGCTCAGTCTAAGGGGTCTCTGCTGGTGCGCGATCTTCTCTCCAGTCCTTTGCATCTGTGTATCATAGTCCTGAGTTTTGGTGTGAACCAGCTGGATTGTTTGGTGGGTCTGCACGTCCAGGCTGGCTTGATGGAAGCTACTCAGTTGGCGCATTTGGAGATCCAGGTGGTGAAATTCTGGATGGTCTGTAACAGGTTGGCAACGGGGTTGGGCTGAGTTGTGTTGAAGGTGTATGTCCATTGGGTCTCATTCACTGTGTTCCAGCTGCGGACAGAGGAGCTGGGAAGCCAAGGGGTGGTGCCTGGGGATCCAGTGATGGTGAAGTGAACGATGGTGAGGTCGGTCCAGGTTTGTTCTGTGACATGGCTGTATTTGATTGTCGCTGGCCATGAAGATCAAGTCCAGTCTGTGTCCTGTGTGTGGGGTCCATGACCAGCTGGGCCCGTGTTACTCATGCGTTCCAGGGGCTTGGCGGGGTTAGCGTACATGGGGTTGTCGAGGTGGAACTTAAGGTTACTAATGAACATGTAGTGCTTTGAGGCAATGGATAGTGGGGCGATGAAGTTGGTAATGGTGTCGCGTAAGCCGGGGCTTGGTCCAGGAGATCTGAAGGCGAGGGTGCCTCTGATGGTCATTCTACCATCGATGTGGAGTTAGAAGATGAGGTGTTCCATGATCAGTGTGGTATCGTCTTCGATAGTGGTGCAGCGGATTGTATCTTTTTGGATGATGGCAAATTCTTCCTCGGTGTTTGTTGATGTAGTCTCTGCATCATTTTGTAGCCGTTGGGCGTTGCGGTGGCGATGTCCAGGGTGGAAGAGCGGTTGAGCAAAGTCTCTGTGATGAAGATTACATTGGAGGGAAGACTGGTGATGGTGTCCCAGATTTCAATAGCATGTTTTTAGAGAGATTGGGCCTTGAGCAGGAGGCATTGGAGTGTTTCCGGGGAGTGACATGGGATTCCGTGTGTGTGGGAGGTTCTGCGTTGGAGAAGAAGAGACAACGGCAGCAGGTGAATGGTCCTGCAGTTGATCGAGGACATTTTGTGCAGTATTTGTTGTTGCAGCATCGTCTGGGGTCTAGGAGTGCTGAGGCAGGTATCTGCTGGTGGCCAGACAGCCAGGGTTCCTGGTGCAATCCAGGTGTGGATAGACACAGACAGGATTGCCATTAGCATGCCTTGAGTGCCCCAGCGGCCAATCCACTGCACGTGGCCTCCATTAAGTAGGTCCTGGGAGGGGGCGGGGCACTAGGTAGCGGAAGGTGGGAGCAAGGCAAGAACGGTGGGAAGTGAGCAACTAGGTGGGCTGGCTTCCTCTACAGTGTTGGGCAAAACTGTAACAAGGCTTGCGGCAGAAACTAATCAAGTTAAAAACAGTATCGCTCTAGAGTGGACAAAACAATTTACAGAAATCCTACACCAGAGTACCGATCGCGGCAGCCATCAGCAGGAGGATGTGAGCGAGTGTACACAATGGCACACCAGGGCACATACAGGAGGCCTGCTGGACTAGAGCATGGTGACGCTGGCACAGGACCTGCTTTGTCAGTTGGTGTTGATTCTGGCCACGTGGCTGCAGAATCTTTTGTTTTTTTGGTGACTCATATTCTCATAATGTCCTCCATGCATGGTGCAGTGAGCTGGGCCATGCTCTTACACTCATGCTCATGGGCGTGATCCTTTCTGTACCTGAAGGTTTAACTTAGCCTTTGAATCAGGTTGAAGCAGCAGGATTACATACAAAGTCTTGGTTTGCAGTTGGAATAGCTCTCAGAAAGGGCTTACGTCAGACATATTCTCTGATATAGTGCACAGAGCCTCCTCCAAGTCCTGACAAATCATAAATTACCAGTCTGATGGCGACCTTCATATATTCTCCTGGATGTGTATTGAATAGAATACTAGAGCAACCAATATGACACACGCCCTCCCAGACAGGATGGAGATGAATTCCTAGGCATTTCCAGCTTTAGGTCTCGCCTGTCTCTTTGAGACATGCTGTATCTAGGATATGGACTTGAAAAAACACCCATATTTTGTTTCCAAGTGGGAGGATTTACAGGTAGGCTCTAGATTTCTGCTTAGAGGCTGAGAAGTCATCCGAGCATCGAGTAAATGAAAGAACGGGGCACTGCAATCCTGACAAAAGAAACAAGCGTGATAAAACTCGCCCCTTCACCCAGCTTAAAGGTTATGTGGTGCAACGTGCAGTAGTGAACGATTCTTCTGGTGAACTAGAGGTTCGAGGCATATGAGCTGCAGATACTACACTTTGCATTAGATCGCCACCTGGTGTTGGCTCGGATGATTGCATGTTGTTGTCGTCTCGGAAGTAGTCACGAGATAGGTGACTCCTCCCTTGGACGATAGTGCGCATGGGCATCGGCTCCATCCTTAGATTGTTCTTTTACGCCACTGAGTTCGGATGAACTTTTTCCGCTCCGGCTACAGATCTACTTTTCAAGTACTTCGAAGTACAAAAACTTATCAGAACTTTACCCAACTACCTTCGATATCGACTAACATCGTTTGACTCCATCAGCTCGATTCCGGTCGTCGACGTGGGCCGTTGGGCCTATCCACGCCGTGAGGCCTACACCTCATGGAAAGGACGCCTTTAAAAAAATTCCCTGTGTGTGGAGCAAAGTTTCCACGCAGTGACCAACATAGGGTCTGTAACCTGGGCTTATCGCCAGAACACGAAGAATCCAGCTGTACAGCCTGCGTGCCCTTTCGATCCAAGAAAAACATCAGAGATCGGAGGGCCTGTCGACACGACATGCAGAAATCAGCTCTGGATCCGGTGGATATCTTCGACGAGGAGGTTCTACTTGTTCCCGAAGAAGATTCCGATCTCGAAATCGTTGTATTAGAGGCAGACGTCTCCGACAACTCCATACCATCGGGCCAGCGCGTGAGTTCTACTGCCCCTGCACCACACACAGCACCCAAACCGAAGGCAGAGGTCAACACTCCACCTCCGGGGCCCAGTCGCGACTGAAAGAATGCTTCGAAAGCCCCGCCATCGAGCCCGGCTCCGAAGAAAATAAATAAGCCTTCCGGCAGCTCCTTACCGAGCAAGCCGCACGTGCCGATCCCACCACTAGCTTCATCGGCACCGAAACAGAAAGAAGTCTCGGCTCCGTAACCGTCGACTTCTAAAGACAAAGGTACGAAGCCAGCGTCCAACTGTGGTGTTGGGTTCAATCAGGCCTACATACTCCGCTAAACTCTCGAACACCTTAGTATAGAAGTTGGCACGGACACTGGAAAATGCAAGAGACAAGTTTATTAAGACCCCATGGGGTGGTGGTACATTCCTACAGCACCCTTCGGCAATGTAAGAAGTAGCACACCGAACATCGGTGCGCGACCTCTTTTATACAGTTTAATAGCAATAAAAAGGTAGGCGGTTACAAGTTTACACATTTTAGGTACATATAAGGTCATTTTTGGAACACAGCCAGCATGGGGGAGGAGTCCAATAGCACTGGTCAGTTTGTGCTAACATTCCTAAAGAATGACCAGTTAATGCATAGTGCGCATGTGTGCTTGACCAGTACTAAAAATAGCCTGTTGCTGAGCAAAGTAGATGACCATGGATATCGAGAAAGGACGAAAGGGCACACTGACCACGAGGCAGCGTGTTCATAGAAAATGGAAGTCAGAGGGATTCAAAATGGCCCCCGTTCATATAGGTCAAGTTAACGAAAAAGACCGTGTAGCAGAGCTAAACGCTAACTCAGGAGCTGCCAAAACACGACAGACGGCCCTTTTAGCGTTTAGCAAAAGCTACCTCATAACGAACGTAATCAGGATTCTCATCATCAATGTTGATGGCCATTATTTTCAGCACTTCATTGTTGACCAATTTCTCTTGCTTAATAATAGCTCCTTTAGACGGGATACAGGCTGTAATACATACAGTACATAATGTCGGGCCACATTGAATGCAAAGGGAAAATAATACTCCAATAAAAATACATAGAATGGTTAATATTTCCAACCCCAAGTACTAAGTATGGTCCAGAACCAACCAGAAAAGGTCCACGTTCCATTTTCTGGGTGGATCTCAGCAGCTATCTTATGTAGTTTCGTAATCGAATCATACACAGAAGGTGAATTATCTGGCACGTACACACAGCAACTACTACCGATAATGCGGCATGCTCCACCACGATCAGCTAGTATAACGTCTAGAACCATCCGGTTCTGGAGCGTCACAATTCTGGTAATTTGCAATTCTTCAGTTATATTTCCCAAAGCAGAGGCAGTTTCATTAGCGACGGCTTCCACCACACGTGTAAGCCGCCTTATCTTTCTGCTATTCAGTGCAGCTCCTACAAATGAAAATAAACCCAAATTGAAATCTACATATTGCTGTAAAGTGGTGTCAGTTTGGTCTATTCCATCAAGATCTAATGTTCTTTTAACTCTGTTTAGGGCGAAATCATGATACAGAACGTAATCATTGTGATACATAGGAGGAGCAATAAATACAGGTGGCAATACAAAAGCTATGTAACATGTTCCTAACCATCCCAGTGGCAGACGATGGTATCCCTTATTTCCACAAATGAAATATGTATTACGTGAAGCTACAAATGCAATTCCATTTGGCGTATCAAAGGTAAGTGTAATATTACATTCGCTGCGGCCTACAGGGATTGTACCTTTATTTCTGATACACAGATCTGCTTTTGTATCAATAACCGTTATCACATGTAAGCTCGTTACATTTATAAGTCTTTGATTCGTATAAACACGAGGTGCAGAAACATTGTCCGGACGGTATTCTTCCCACTCAAATTTAGTTCCTTCAGCTTGTGGATAACCATCTTTGTCATTGAAACATATCTTGTTCAATCGAAAAAGTAGTCCACCTTTCGTTGGCCATCGTAAAGTAAAAAGAAGAATATACCAAGCATTGCAAGAACCATTATGAGAAAACGGGAGAGGAATGAGTGGAGTTCCTCCCCTCTTCTGATGTCCGGGCAACATTCCACATACCCAACAATTTGATGTGTTGGTCATGTTGTGAGTATGATGCAAAATCTGAATAAAACTGTTATTCAAATAGGTCTGTCTATGTCTCTCTTCATGAAAGGGCTAAGTAAAATGAAATGTTCAGATGGACTTGGAGTGGTGGGCAGTAAGTGTACTCGTGCAGGAAACAATTGTTCTATAGTCCAAGCTATTACTGCAATCACCACTATGGTCAAAACAAACAACACAGCACCAAGAATTCTCCCTTTTCGTGTCGAAGGAGATGCCATAATTCACAAAACAATGATCTTCAAGAGCAACACTAAACGAAAAAATAAAACGATGGTTCTGGACTGAGGCTGCCGTTGGTTTGTTCTCCGAGATTCAAGACGGGTGTCGCTACACTGGACAGAACTGATCCCCCCCCTTGATATTCCCGGCTTCCGTTTCACAAACCTCAGAGCGGTTACCAACCAGTTCAAAAATGCAAAAAGAAATTATTTCCTGGGACGTAGATTGTACTTCACTCCATCAGAAACAGTGTGGTCCGGGAAGGCTCCCTCCAATTCATTGGACGTAACAGCTGGGCTCTTTTCTGCATCCAAAATCTTTCTGTACTCGGATAGCACCACAGGGTTCACCAGATCCGGAGAAACACGACGTCAATGGCTGGAATGAATCCACCGTTTCTTATTGGTGACTCGCACCGCTGTTCGGGTAGCCAGCAGCACCTGCTCTGGGCCATGCCATCTCGGTTCCACACTGCTGGACCTCTCAAATACACGGACCATCACGTGGTCCCCAGGATGAAGATTATGAGCCTCTCCAGTAGAGTTATCAGGGAGCGCTTCTCGAACCTGTTGATGAATAGAAAGCAAATCATTTGTTAATCGTGCCAGATAGTCATTCATCATTATACAAGGCACATCATGTATCAAACGAGGTTTAGGAACTCCCCAAATATTCATCGGCCTTCCAAACACCACTTCATAGGGTGTGAGGCCAGATCGAGAGTGTGGCACTGATCTAATAGACAGCAATGCCAAAGGCAAAGCGTCCGGCCATTTCAAAGATGTGGATGCCACGATCTTTGCTAGCTTCAGCTTCAGAGTTGCATTGTACCGTTCTACCAAACCTGCTGATTGTGGGTGAAAGACAGCGTGGAATCGTTGCTTGATTCCTAATCCTTTCAGGACATACTCCACTACTTTCCCAATACAATGAGGACCATTATCATTCCACATAAATTTACAAACACCATAGCGCGGGAAGTACTCCTTAAGTAACACCTTAGCTGTTGTTAATGCTGTTAATGCTGTATTATCTTTCGTGGGGTAAGCCTCAATCCATTTACTGAAGGCACACACCACCACTAAGACATACTTGAGGTTATTACAGCGCTCCAGCTGGATGTAATCCATTTGCAGTACAAACCCTCCTTTAGGAGTATGAGTCCCTTGTCCAGGATTGTGCTGTAAACATATCAAACAGGTCTGAACTACTCTCTTAGCTGTACTAGCAATTTCAGGATTTTCCCAAACCCGTGTGAGCAATTTAGTAATTGCGAGAGCTCCAATGTGTGCCAGCCCATGCGTCATCTGTACCATTGTTTGTAGATAGGCCATGGGTAATTTCCATTTCTCCATATCTTTACTACTCCAGCAGCCCTCATCATCCAACACCCCTTCAGTGGCCCATTTCACAAGTTCTGCTTCAGATGCTGACCTCTGTATATCTAATATTTCTTCTCTAGCATCATGCCACCGTTCAGCTTGTGATTTCACCACGTACATGGGGAAATTATTTTGTAGCATAGCAGTCTCTCTTGCAATGCGATCTGCGAAAGCATTGCCTTGTCCTATTTTGTCTGTCACCTTTTTGTGCGCACTGCATTTGACTATTGCTACTTTCTTTGGACATAATAGTGCATTCAGGAGATCGCGTACCAATTCTCCATGCATGATATGCACTCCATGTGAAGTCAAGAATCCTCGTTCCTTCCAGAGTAGGCCAAAATCATGCACTACTCCAAAAGCGTAACGACTATCCGTGTAAATGTTCACACATAGCCCAGCACTTAACTCACATGCTTTCGTTAAGGCTATCAATTCAGCTGCTTGGGCCGATTTCTGGGGTATTCGTGCTGCTTCTACCACTGTCTTAAGTGTCGTGATCGCATAAGCTGCGGAAGTCGTACCATCTGGTAACTTCACACACGATCCATCGACCCACAGTTCCCCATCTACATCTGGAAATGGTGTATCCTGTAAATTGATACGACCCTTTTTCTGTTCCTCAGTCAGAAAAACACAGTCATGTTGTTCTTCCTTCTGGGTCTCAGCAACAGGATCCGGCAGTAAAGTCGCAGGGTTCAGTGTCGCACATCGTTTTAGTGTGATGTGCGGCGCCAACAACGTTAGCTCATATCCTGTTAGGCGGGCACTGGTTAGATGCTGTGTTTTCGTTTGATTCAACAACGCATCTACCGCATGGGGAACTAACACCAACAATTTGTGTGACAAAACTATTCCCTCACTTTGTCGTATAGCTACTGCTGTTGCTGCAACTGCTCGAAAACATCCAGGCAATCCTCGAGCCACAGGGTCGAGTACCGCCGAGAAGTATGCACAGGGTCTCTGTTTGTCTCCGTGTGTCTGCACTAAAACTGACAATGCGCACCCATCCTTCTCGTGTACATACAATGTGAAGATCTTCGTGTAATCAGGTGTACCTAACACTGGTGCGGAACAGAGAGCCTGTCTCAATTGTTCAAAAGCATTCTGACATTCATTTGTCCATTCAATGGGAATCGGTGTATCTTTGGACAGCAATGCTAACAAAGGCTTAACAATGTGTGAAAAACCCAATATCCATTGCCTACAAAAAGACGTCAAACCTATAAAGGCACGAACATCTTTCTGAGTACGGGGGACTGGTGTATCTAGAACTGCTCGAATTCGATCTGGTGTCAATGCACGGCCCTCCTTAGACAAAAGATGACCGAGGTAGGTCACCTTGGGTCTACAATATTGCAACTTTTTCTTCGAGACCTTATGATTATTTTTGGCTAGGAAGGAAAGCAAGGAAAAGGTACTTTTCTCACATTTTTCTTGCGTGTCTGCTGCAAGTAAGATGTCATCCACATACTGAATAAGAGCCACTCCATCCTGTAATTCAAAGGAATCAAGCTGCCTTTTTAAAGCCTGACTATAGATGCTAGGACTTTCTGTATAGCCTTGAGGAACTCGACAAAATCTGTACGATTTATTATTTAACGTAAACCCAAAGAGATATCGACTGTCAGGATGTACAGGAATCGAGAAGAAGGCATTCTTCAAATCAATGACTGTAAAAGTAGTTGCCGTCGGTGGAACCAACGTAAGCAATGTGGTGATGTCAGACACCACCGGGTACTGAGGCACTACTATCTTGTTAATTTCCCTCAATCAATGATAAAACGATAAACCTTCGCATCTGTATCTCTTTTAAGGATCGGTAGAATTGGGCTGTTGCAAACATTATAGGGAACTTCCTCAACTACTCCTGCCAAAATCAGATCATTCACAATGTGTATCAAAGCAATTTCGCCCTCCCTCGAAATTTTATATTGTGGGACACGTGGCAGAGATACTCCCTCCTTTACAGTAATACGTACTGGAGGAATATTCATTTGCCCTACGTCAGTATCAGAAGTGGCCCACAATGTTTTTGGTAGGGAGGCTAATATTTCAGATTCATGGAGAAGACACACTCGCTCAATTTCTGGATAATTTTCATTCAACACAACTCGCACTCCTTCCGGGGCACAGCGAATAGTAGCTCGAAAATGTTTTAACATATCGAGTCCCATGATATTATCTGGTGTATTCGGAGACAGCAAAAAGGGACAAGGGGCAGCAAATTTATCAACATGATATGCAACGGGTTGAGACAGTGGGCTAGAAGTAGGTGTTCCATCGAACCCTATAGCTGTAATTACCTCGCCAGACAGGGGAGCCCTTGGAACCAAGTGTTTGGACAAAGCGCTACGAGTAGCTCCTGTATCGACCAGAAATTGATCAGTGGAACCCAAGACATGTGCTTCTATGTATGGACCCCTTTGATCAACCGGTACCTCAACCGATTCCACACCCCATCCTACGCAATCCTATGCATAGTGCTCATCGCGTGGCTCAACAGAGCCACCCTCATTTATCTGATATTGATTGCGATTATCAAACGTATTATAATCTGTCTGACCACGACCCCTTGCTCCATATCCTCCACGATCATTTGCTCCATACCCTCTTGGCCCTCCAAAATTATTCCTAGATCTTCCACTTCCTCGTCCCCTCAAATTACACTGTTCTCGAAACACCGGACAGTCTGCAATCCAATGTCCAAACTGTTTACAGTATGCCCACTGATTCACAGATATGTCAGAACGAGGAGGAGGAGCATTATTATACGATCCTCGTCCCCCTCTATTGTTTCCCCTCGTAGCCTGAACCTGAGCCAACATTACCTTCGTCTTCAAATCCTTCGCTTTCTTATCACTACTTTCCTTTGCCTCCAATTCCTGTCGTTCATAATATTGAGCCATAGTCAATAAAGAAGCAGGGGTTGCCGTGGTCCACGAGCTTTCACTCGCCTTTAAACGTTTTGCAATCTCCGGTAGGAGATTAGCCACATACTTGTCAACAAATAAATGTCTGCCTGTATCTTCTGTTAATGATTGTCCACTGTAATCATGGAACGCTTCCTCAAAGCGAGAAAAGAAATCAGAAACCGATTCATCCGTTTTCTGCTTACAAGAGGCTAGTATGGTCCAATCAATCTTTTTAGCGGGAACGAGTGTCTTTAATTTTTTTTTTAGTATGGCCCCTGGAAGGTCTAATATTAATTGACAAGGCTTACATGCTGGTTCCCTATCTAAATCAGCTTGAACTATATCTTTCCAACTGGCCCCGAGAGTCGTGTGATCATCAAACTTACGAATCGCTCTCCACATATCAGGGGGCAATATTAGCCCAAAAAACAGATCAATATCAACTAACGTCATAATACACGAAGAAATTGCACTTTCAACACTTTCATAGAAAGCCGCTGGATTTTTACGGGGATCAGGCAAAGCATTCTTAAGCGCCATAACATCTGCTCTATTCCAGGGCGTATAAACCCAATTATATATAAAATAACCCTTCGCGTCTTTAGATGTTTTATCATCATCTGTGCCATCCCCTTTATGAGGGACATACAAAGGCGCAGCTTCTCGCATAGGTCTAACATTAATCGCAGCGATCTTATCTGTTCCAAAGATGGAGCATTCTTTGGATATCTCCGTCGATCCGGACGCAGGCGGACCCTTTGACTTTTCCAACTCCCGTAGCCGTGTCGCCTCATTCCGTAGCTGAACCAAGCGTTTGAAAAATTCATCCGCATCTGAAAGAACAAAAAGACCTTTACGAAAGTTATCGCGACCCTTGGATATATCCTTGGGTTCTAACTCTGGAGAATATTTTCTAAATCGTTCAACAACCTCATCTCCAAAATGATCTAAGAAATACATTCGCTCCTGATCAGACCATTGTTCCATTTGCTTACTAATTTCAGAAACAGTGACAGTATTAATATTTAGCTTTCGTGCAAACGAACGCAATTCCGCAGTTCGTTCCGCATGTAACCTTGTACGCTGTGTACGTTCATTATCCTCATCTGATTCCTCGTTCGGAGCCGTAGGTGCGACGTACGGAGGCGGACAGCGATCTAGTAATGAAAAATCATCTGTTTCATTAGTAAGGACCGGATAAAGAGGACGCCGGATGGGAAACTGACCATTAACCTGCAAATTATGTTCTCGCGTCTCCCTCTTTCTTTTCCTGTAACTCCTTCTCCTGTAGCTGTAAAGCTTTATCACGTGCAGCCTTTCGCTGCACCTTCTCCGCCAAGGCTTCCTCACGCTTCACTCGTTCACGCGCCTCTTTCTCCCACATACGCACACAATCAAACATATCTTGTCTAGACCTTCGTTGAAACAAGCACTGCTCTACATATTGAACCTTTCGAAGATCAAATGACCCATGTAGTGGCCACTGTAATTCACGATCGGTTTTAGTATACTTATGCCATAACGTGCTGTACATTATTGGCGGAATGCCAAATTTTACATACATTTCACGATTTGGAGTCCCCTCTGGGGGAGCCGGCTGTGATTTATTTAATCGATAATTGGTACCATTCTCAAAGCAGCACATCCCTCGGAGTGTGCTGAAAACAGGCATGTTCAAAAGTACCACGAAAACGCGATACTACACAAAATTGCACTTAATGTGCTTCATACACGGTGTGCCATTCAAATCAAATAAATCAGAGAAATATCCCTACATGCCTGCCTATGTGAGGTGCACTCCACATATTCAAATTCAAATTCAAAGATTCAAACGTTAGCTAACTTCAAACAAATTCAAATTCAAATTCAAAAAGCCATAGTAAGTGTCAGTAGACTACCTCACCAGTCAAAAGCTTACCAAATATCTTCAAACGTCCAAGATCCAACTGGCAAGTTCTGTAATCGAATCAGCCAAAACGGCACATCACGACAATCCAAGATCAGAATCTCAGTCGAAGACCGGCGCCACCTGGAAGGTCAGATCAGAAGGAAAGGAAGAAACACCGTGGGTGCCAAGACTCGGGTCACTCAATGGCAGCGATCGCTTCCATGGCGAGTTTCCAAACCTTCGTCGCGACCTCTCCTTCGGGCATCCGAGTCGCCGATGAGTCCCTTCGTGGTCGCCAATTGTGGTGTTGGGTTCAATCAGGCCTACATACTCCGCTAAACTCTCGAACACCTTAGTATAGAAGTTGGCACGGACACTGGAAAATGCAAGAGACAAGTTTATTAAGACCCCATGGGGTGGTGGTACATTCCTATAGCACCCTTCGGCAATGTAAGAAGTAGCACACCGAACATCGGTGCGCGACCTCTTTTATACAGTTTAATAGCAATAAAAAGGTAGGCGGTTACAAGTTTACACATTTTAGGTACATATAAGGTCATTTTTGGAACACAGCCAGCATGGGGGAGGAGTCCAATAGCACTGGTCAGTTTGTGCTAACATTCCTAAAGAATGACCAGTTAATGCATAGTGCGCGTGTGTGCTTGACCAGTACTAAAAATAGCCTGTTGCTGAGCAAAGTAGATGACCATGGATATCGAGAAAGGACGAAAGGGCACACTGACCACGAGGCAGCGTGTTCATAGAAAATGGAAGTCAGAGGGATTCAAAATGGCCCCCGTTCATATAGGTCAAGTTAACGAAAAAGACCGTGTAGCAGAGCTAAACGCTAACTCAGGAGCTGCCAAAACACAACGCCTTGAAGCCGACGAGACCAGCTTCTTACGAAGCCATCGGCTTAGGTACCGAAACCTACAAGGCCTGATTCCGATGCGCCCAAGTGCTCGAAACCGCCTACGACACCGAAAACAACACCTTCGGTGCCGAAAACTACGCCAAAGGACACTGTAACACCTCCTAGGCTAAAGACAAGCAGCAACCTCGTTCGGATCCGAAAAATCGGCGCCGACAAAGGTTCCACAAGGAAAAGACTTTTCCAACCTGATCCTCTGCAAAAGAAGATCTACATTGACCCAAAAACAGGTGCTGTATCCACTACACGACACAAGAAGAGGAAGGTAGATACAGCACCTACACCTGTGGTGCCTGCCAAGAAGAAGGACTCCAATGCACCCTTCTTCTCCTATACTTCCTTCTCCTGCATCTCCTGCTCCTCTTAACGTTTCACCACAGGTTTCTCCTCCTCATTCTTCATATTCACCACAAAATGATGATGAGTATAGTCTAGGGAAAGGGATCGATCCAGATGAGCCTTTCCCATATCCTATGGATGATACAGACTGGGAGTACCCAAACCCACATGACATACCAGATATTCCTGACCTTCAGTCATATCCATGAAAACCTTCTCCCCCAGAAGATAACATTAGTTTTGGGAACTTGCTAAACAGAGCTGCTATGTACCATGGGGTCACTATGCTTTCTGATGAAGCAGAGGAGGATTTTCTGTTAGATGCATTTGAACAATCTCAAAGGTCTGTTCAAATTCTTCCTATGATTAAAGGAGTCAATAAACATGCGCCAGAGATATTCAAAGACCCTGTACGTACTAGGATCCTAAACCCTAGAATAGAGAAAAAATATAGGCCTGCACCTGGGGATCCAGCCTACATTAAAGGACAACTACCCTTAGATTCATTGGTTGTATCAAATGCTAGGAAAAGGGCAAATTCACAAACGTCAGGTGAAGCACCCCCACCAGACAAAGAATCTGAAGTAATAGATGCTTCAGGCAAAAGAATAGCTGCGCAAGCTACCAACATATCGCGTATAGCTAACACACAAGCCCTCCTTTCAAGATATGATGGGGCTCATTATGATCAGTTAGAAAAACTACTAGACCATCTACCTGACCAATACAAGACGCAGGCAAACGACCTTATACAAGAAGGCAAGCTAATTTCCAATGCCTTAATCAAGTGTGCATTAGATGTGGCAGACACTGCATCTAGAGCAGTAAACACTAGTGTCCTACTTAGAAGACATGCGTGGCTACGCATTTCAGGATTTAAACAGGAAGCCAAACTACTATTTTAAATCAACCATTTAATCATAATCAATTGTTTGGACCAGAGGTAGACCCGACACTTGAAAAGATGAAGAAGGATACAGATACTGCCAAGTCTATGGGAGCTTTACCAGCCACACAAGCTAAAAGTTCCTTTTGTCGCTCCTTCTACAGAGGAGGCTCCAAACAGACTGGAGCAGACAATACAACATCCTTCAAATTTAACACACAAACATCCTCTAACAAGGGATATTTTAGAGGTGGATATAGAGGAAACAACAACAAGGGAAGAGGTCGGGGTAGTAACAATAATCAAACCTCTTCCACCACAAAACAGTGACTTTTCTCTGCTCCCCCAACAGCATTCCACTCCTGTAGGGGGCATATTAACACAGTTCCTACCAGTCTGGAACTCCATCACAACAGACAAGTGGGTAAGACAAGTTACCCAGCATGGCTACTGCCTGGAACTTACAGCAACCCCTCCACACATACCACCCAGACAGCGTCCAATGTCTACAGAACACCTTACTCTGCTCAAACAAGAAGTCCTGTCACTTCTTCAAAAAGACGCAATAGAAATAGTTCCTTTACAACACCAAGGAACAGGGGTTTACTCGCTGTATTTTCTAATACCCAAGAAGGACGGGACCCTAAGACCAATTCTCGACCTCAGGCCTCTCAATTACTACATACAGTCAGATAATATTCATATGATCACTTTGCAACAAGTGCTCCCACTGCTGCAACAAGGCGATTTCCTTACAACACTAGATCTAAAGGACGCCTATTTTCACATTCCTATGCACCCTGCTCACAGGAAGTATCTAAGGTTTGTACTGGAAGGACAACATTATCAATTCAAAGTCCTTCCATTCGGAGTTACAACAGCACCAAGAGTATTCACAAAGTGCCTAGCAGTAGTAGCAGCACATCTCAGGAGACAACAAATACATGTCTTCCCTTATCTAGACGATTGGCTCATAAAAGCCAAGTCATTCAATCAGTGTGTTCAACACACACATCAGACAATTCAAACATTGCACAACTTGGGGTTCACAATCAACTACACCAAGTCGCACCTGCAGCCCTCTCATATATATCAATATCTAGGTGCTACAATAAACACGTCTACAGCTCTAGCGTATCCCAGTCTAGCAAGGATACAGAGCATTCAAGCCTTAGTCACAGTCTTCCAACATCAACAATCTGCAAGCCAGCTCTACATGCCAAGAACAGATGCATACTGGAAAGTAGCATTTTCCTTTCTAACAATCGCATCCCTTTGCTTCATGCCTGAACGTCCAAGATGACATCTGTCATCATCACGTGCACACATACAGCACCTTTTAGGGTTTTAGTAGCTGTGTGTGATCCTTGAGCATTGTGTGCCTAATATTTTCTGAGGATCGAAGTCTCATTAAAATGGCACCAGCCTAGTCTTATGTTGAGAACCACAGATTGGGTCCATCCAAATGCCACCAGTGATAGTTGAGAGTAAGCCTGGGCGTAGTTTGCGAAGTAGCGCTACGCGTAGCTACGCGAAGTGCACTTCGCACTACATGAGCTACGCGAACTGCGTAGTGCACTGTGCAAAATGCTGTTTGCATTGATTTCACAGTGCCGGATGCTTGTCCGCACTGTGTAATCATTTCAAACTGCATCTTGAACAGTGCGAGCGGTCGTTTTCTGTCACTCGAGTAGATTTCTACTCGAGCTGCAACTTTCTCAACGTGGACTGGTAGTTTCTCATTGCGAGCGGTCCCGAGCATACGCGACCACTCGCAATGAGAAACCTGACCTCCCCGCATTGAGAATCCCGCCAGGAGGTTTATTTTTACGCTAGCGATCGCCAACTTGATGTTGCTGAACGCGAACGAGGAAAAAGTCTCGCCGGGATGCCATTTTGCTTGCTCTCGGTCGCCAACTTGATGTTGAGGACCGTGAGCAAGCAAAAAATTATTGCTGCACTATGCTACGCGTGTTTACACTGTGCTACGTGCAATTCGCGTGGTGCGTAGTAGCGCAAACTTCACAAACTACGCTACTGTAGTGCTTTGCCCAGGGTTAGTTGAGTGCCCACAAAGGCTGCACTTGGGTCTGCAACTTCTTTAGGGCGGGTTGTGGCAGGAATGCTCCTTGTTTCAGCTTTAATGTTTGTCTCAATTTTGTCGTAGTCCATAAGGTCACAAATGACAAAGTCTTCTCATTTGAGAATGGAGCAATAATTTTGTCTTCTCTCTAACAGGAGTCTTGGCTATAAATTCATTGTTAGATACAAATTGAATATTGAGCTGTTTCAATCTGTTTTTAAAGAGAAGCTCAGCACTTCAACAATTAATATTCTACAAAGTAAACGCAGTGGTAACGCAATAATGATCAGCTTTGGGGAGAAAGCTTTAAGGTTTCAAATATTGAGACTGACTTAGGGCAGGATGACAAGGTGGCACAAGCCCCAATGTTAGATCTATTTTGCGCTTTTAAAATGGAATCAGTGTGGAGTGACATGATGGGAGTGTCAGTGCAAGAAAGGCGAGCACCTTGCTTTTGCTTCATGTCTTGCAAAGACCATTGTAAGCTAGCGGCTTTACATTTATGGTATGCAAACGAGAGCTAGCAGTCTATAAAGCATTGAGGTTGTGCAGCATGGAGAAGAATCTACTCCTAATAAAGGCAATATGACTGATTGGGCCATTAGATACAATCTCATTTTGTCTTGCGAATATCTTACAGAAGTCCCTCCTTCTAGAATCATCGCGCCCTACATCAAGTGAGAGAGAAACCTAAGGAGCCAACATGCGAATAGAGTGCTGCCCTGCAGCACACAGAGACAAGCGGAAGACTCCAGAAATGTGTTCAAAGTGCATCCTAATTCTTTCTACTAATCATATGTAGTCAATCCTTGATTAACTTCCTTTGGGATTCTTTTAACGATATAAATATTAGAAATCAAACATCAATAGAGCAACCCCTATGAGGCAAGTACATGGTTTTGGAAGGACAGTTCTAGATGGTTCTGGAAGGCCAGTTCTACAAACTCTGGAGCTCAGACGTATTTTTAATTTTTTTGAGTGAGTCCTTCCATTTTAGTTTGGTAGAGAATAAAAACAAGCATTTGCAATGCAACAGGTCTCACATTAGTGAAAGTTTGAGCTTTTGGCGTTGCAAATGTTAATGTTTGTTAGCTTTCTTTTGTCAAAAAGCAATACAAAAAAACCCCGCAAAACAAGGAAAGGGTGCAGTACCACCGGTTGTTACTAGGTGTCCCTGGGAAGTTCTAAAGGGAGCTTTATTAGCAACATACGGTACTGCACCCTTAATGCAATTATAAAGAGACAGATTGCAGCTCAGCAATGCACCTTCATTACTTATGCTGGCATATTTGTTTGACAAAACCTAGTCTAACAAACATCATTTGCAACGTCAAAAGCGCAAATTTTCACTCATGTGAGACCTATTGCATTGCAATTGCTTTGCTAGGCTTTTAGGCTGGGCCCAACCAGTCAAGGTATTTACACATTTTGCCAGACCTCCTAGGCCAAGGTCCTCTTCTTGGTGGACAGTGCTCAGCATAAAGCAGAAAGGGAGGTAGCTATTTATTTCAGGTATTCGGGGATAAACACTAGTTTAGCATGGGCGTGTATGCTGACAACCACTCCCAACCCCCAGTCTCCCAAGACAGCAGCTTCCTCAGGACAGAGACAGAGGAGACCAGGTAAGCAGATACATATGCTGTGGGAAGAAGGCATCATGCATTGGACGCAGACACAAAGAGCATTCATCCTGCACATTAAAACACATCTTGCATAACATGGATCACTAAAGAGCCCCAGCTTTGGGCAACAGCATGGCGTTTGCAGCAGTGTGGTGCTCTATCCGGCCTCCACACCTCCACCTAATATGAGCGAATATCTGCATTGAGCACCAGTTCAGCTGCCTTTGAACATCAGTTACCACATAACCTGGTACCTTTGACTAGTCGCCACCTATGGACTGTGCTTGGAGATGTTTGAGTACCGTCCTCGTGCAGCAAACTCGAGGTTCTGATGTTGAGTCCACATATGCACATGGGGTGGATACCCAAGTCTGCAGTCAATAGACTCCCTTGTGTTTCATCCTACTATTTTACCACTTGGTGCTTCCAGACAACTGGCGCGCTCCTTTTCTATTAGACCACCTTTAGCTGTCTATAGGCCAACGCTTCTTGTGAACCATACCATAAACTTAAAGAGGACTTGGAGCCCCACCCATCTCATGAGCTGGTCACCTTGACAACGCTTGCAGACTTTTCTCTGTACGCAGGAACGCCTACTATCTGCAGAGGCAACACCAGGTTGAAACTGGGAACCTGATTTTGCTCCAGAAATAATATACAACAGGAAAGGAAAAACGAGACCAGAATAACCTTACAATTGATCAGGCCAGGCAGCAAGGTGAAGAGCAAAACAATAGGCAAGACCGGGAGAAGGCGGAGAATCCGTGGAGCCCAGTGAGCGGGATACCTATCTGAATCAAGTTCAACGCAGTGGACTCAAAATGACCCCTCCTTTTCTCATGCTAAACAGGAGGTGACACAATTCAAGAAATGGTTTGGCTATCTTGGATTGGGAATTAAGAATGACCAATTCAAATCATAATATGACATGATGACATTTAGACGGAATTCAAATTTTGAATCCGAATATTAATTCCATCTATGTATGGTGTTCCAATATGACACAGTAGAGAATTTTCTCCTGCATGCTACGTTACCCTCAAGCGGGCATGCATGAAAATGTGCCCCATAGTCCTCTATGTAAGCCCGATGCTTGCAGGGGAAATAACATGAACATGATCATGTCAGCCAAGAGACTGCAGCAGTCCAAGTGTAACAGATTCTGAGGCATGGGTGAGGTAGGGATAACTTATATGTGCGGGTGAAAGCCTACGGAAGAAGTTTGCCTCCCAGGAGCCATGCATGGCTGCGTCTAACAGGCAACAGAGAAACTCTAACAATCCATGCTTTACCCTAGGTGGATTTATTGTCACTCTCATTTGCAAGCTCCTTATTAATTTGTTTGTCTTCCATTTGTGTTTGCCCCTCCCCTGGAGCATAGCCTCTTTACCATTGCTTAGACTGTCTGACTTGCAGCCTTCCAGTGCTCAAATTTAGGAAACTCATTTTTTTCTTTTTCATGAAGCACTACATGAGACTTCTGCATTTTGTAGGTCTCTCCCTCATGTGCAGCTTACCGTGTCAACATCCCCCTCCACAGTCCATGTTGTTCCCTTATTAAAAGCTCATCCTTTGCCTTCCCCCCTTTCTGAATTTATTGTTCCTCCTTGGGGTCTAGACTTAATTGCTCTCTCAATCCGCACCCTCTCCCCATTCCTCTCCCGCCTCTCCCATCACAGCCTTTACTTAAAAAATTTCTCTTACTTTGTGTGACCCGGCAGCTGGCATTTGCTTCTGGTTCGCCCCTGTCCCCCATACTCTGCTCCACCCTCCCATGCTGGCATTTACTGCTGGGCCACCCGTCTCCCATGCCCTGCTCCCCCATGCTGGCATTTGCTCCTGGGCCACCCCTGTCTCCCATGCTCTACCCCCCCATAAAAGCTTGCATTTGCTGATGGGCCACCCCTGTCTCCCATGCCCTGCTCCACCCCCCTGGGCCACCCCTGTCTCCCATGCCCTGCTTCACCCCCCCCCCCCATGCTGGCATTTGCTGCTGGTAAGCCCCTGTCTACCATGACCTGTTCCACCCCACATGCTGGCATTTGCTGCTGGGCCACCCCTGTCACCCATGCCCTGCTCCACCTCCTCCATGCTGGTATTTGCTGCTGGGCCACCCCTTTCTCCCATGTCCTGCTCCAACTCCCCCATGCTGGCATTTGCTGCTGGGCCACCCCTGTCACCCATGCCCTGCTCCACCTCCCCCATGCTGGCACTTGCTGCTGGTTCTCCCCTGTCTCCCATGCCCTGCTCCACCACCCCATGCTGGCATTCGCTGCTGGGTTGCCTCTGTCTGACATGCCCTGCTCCACCCCACTAATTCTGGCATTTGCTGCTGGCCACACCTATCTCCCAAGCCCTGCTCCACACCCCTGGGCCCCCCCTGTCTACCATGCCCTGCTCCACCTCCCCATGCTGGCATTTGCTGCTGGGCCACCCCCGTCTCCCATGCCCTGCTCCACCCACACCCCAAGCTGGATTTTTAGAGTGGGTGTATCAAAGGTTATATTAGGGTGTGAGGCGGTGCATCAGATTATCACATGGATGATGTCATCAGTGAGGTGATCAGTGATGCCATTTGAGTTGTCATCATGTCATCAGTGATATCACTGACCATGTCTCAGTGATATAAAATGTGACATCCTCAGCAGTGCATTTCTGGGGAGCGAGTTATAGTTAGCTGAACTAACTATAACAGCCAACTTTATCTGGTTTTGTACGAGTGAAATGTCGAACTAACTATAACGTCCCTGAAACCTATGGGGTTTTTTCCAGTAAATTGCAAAGAATTTTTACACGCTAATTTCTAACTATAACGTCCCTGAAACCTATGTTTTTTTTCAATGAATTTTCTAAAACAAATGTACAGGGAGGAGCTACGCTAGCAACCAAGATGGCCGCTTAGGCTCCCGGCTCCGCCGACCTCCGTATCCTGCCAGAAGATCCTGTCGATAATCCTGATTTAACGCCCGACCTCCGTGTATATGAACCGCTGCTCACTCCGATGGTGCAATTCCGAAAACTTAATTTGCTTGGGTGACGGAGCTGCGTCAAGTGGAAGTTTGCAGCCTAATCCAGCAGGAGAGCCGGGGCCTCGAGTTTTGATCTGCCCGTGTCGTAGTTGAACAACATCGGCCGTGAGAGGCAGTCACGTCCGATCTACCGTAATGGAGATTTTTTCTTTGCCCGGCGCTCATTTTGCCTGACCAACATTGAGGGAGGAGTGACGTGGCACGACAGTGGCCGGGGGTGGAGGTCCCTGACACGCGGACCCTGTGTGGCCCAGCCGGGGTTCGGTGGGTCGGGGTCTTCGCTCGCGCAAGCGAGATACATATTGTTGCCGTAGGAACCGATCAGTCCCCTCCAACGCCGTCCATTCCGCTCCTGTCTGTTCCCCCCCGAAGAAGCCGCCTCCCCGGTGAAGTGAACATGATTGTTGTTGAGCGTGGAGAAATGGACCAGACGGAGAGTGAGCCGTCGCTAAAGGCGATAATGGCAGCCATAGGGGCATTTCATTCACATGTGGATGCCCTGATTCACAAAATGATGACGGGCTTATTGGTGATGGCGTGCATGGAACCGGACCCTGTTACGTCTCAGGTATTACCACAAGCTACGATTTCAACTACGACCATCTTGATTCAGATTCGAGGACCCCGTGCGACAAGAGGAGCAGCAGCCCTTGGTTGGTCTCCTGGAAAATCCCGAACCCAGTGTTTTGAACATATTGACATATACCATCACCGCTGACTTTGGGAGAACCGATTTGCGTCCCCTCCCCGGAGAATCCTGTGGGTGATTGTCCTTGGATTTCTGTTCCATCCTTTCCCTCTTTAGTGACTTTACGATCTTGGAGCAAACTACATTGGGACTATCCGTCCATGAGGGAGTGTTCCTGTGCTGCTGAAGTTCTTGGCCACTTGCTGACTCTGAATTGTATTGTACTGCATTTATTCAGACTCTTTTTCACTTTGATTCTCCTGCTGAAGTAATGGGAGGGGTTCACATAATGGTTCGGAAGGGCCAGGGCTGAGAATGATCGACTGTAGTTGGTATTACGGACTTAATGGATGTAGAATTCGTGGCTGTTGGTCTCGCGGGAGGTTGGGCGGTGCATCACGGCTCACCCTAATTTATTTTTTGGGTGATTATAGATATTATTGACTTTTCATCATAGGGGGTGCTGGTCTCTGGCAAGGGGAAAGGGGACCGGGAGCTTACATGGAAATGCCCTCCCCCACAGTTTCTCTTTTCTACTTTTAGAACCTAGTTAGTTGGGGCGACAGGCACACTGCTAGTGGGGGTTAGGCGATAGCCGTTGCAGGGGTAAAGGTTGGGGGGAGGGGTTTTTTGTTTTCTTTCTGTTATCGCTCATATGGTTTTCCCTTTTTTTCAATCTCTTTTTAGTTTTTCCTTTATTAGTAATATTGACAAATATCCTGATTGTTTTTAAATTCTAGTGTCTGATTGCCATGAATCTTCTGCTGTTTTGATTTTATGGGTGGGAGGGTCTTGAGGGTCCGCATTTAAACGGTTCATCGATTGTAATGTTGCAAGTCATACTACGTATTCATTAGCGCGGGCCTCTCAGGGATTCCTCTGTTGCTCCACGTCTATCCTGTTATCGTTCCTGTTCACCCTATTATCACATATGTATGTATGGCACCGGATATGTCTATTCCTTTTTTCTTGTTTTAAAATAATAAAGAGATTTATAAAAAAAAAAAGGTAAATGCTAATTTTGCAACTATAACTTCCCTAAAACCTATGGGCCTCATTTATGAGAAGTGATACATCGCTGCGTGAAAGCAGCGATGCGTCACTTCTCAGTGAGCCCTCCTTGCCATATGATTGATGCGTCATATTTACTGTATGACGCATCATGTCGCAAGGAGTTACAGATACGTCAGTATTTCTGACGTATCTGTAGGGCGCAAAAGTGGCGCATTGATGGGGTGGGTCACAAAAGAGACGCAACTCCAGCAATGTGTCCTTTCACATAGGGCATGCGTCTGTCTTACACCTGCTGTGAGGCAGGCGTAAGATATTGAGGCATTTGCGGCCTAGAAGTGGCACAGTGAAATCTATTTCACTGCATCACTTCTATAACCCTTTCTTGTGTCAGAATGCCCCCCCCCTGCATACATTATACCTGGCGCAGGTATAATGTGGCACAAGGGTTTACAAAGTGACGCATCCACCTAGATGCGGCACTTTGTAAATATGGTGCAATAAGGCACATTTTTTACGCCGCCGGTGCGTCACAAAAAGTGACGCACCGGCAGCGTAAAAGTGTCGTACGGCCTCATAAATAGGGCCCTATGTGTTTTTTCAGTGAATTTCAAGGGATTTTTAAATGCTAGTCTCTAACTATAATACCCCTGAAACCTATGTTTTTTTCAGTAAATTTCTAAGGTTTTTTAAATGCTAATTTCTATCACGTCCCCGAAACCTATGGTTTCTTCAATAAATATCAAACTACTATTCTGCTATTTATCATTAAAACTTTTTTCAAAATTCCCACTACATAAAATAAAATAAACACAAAAACTGTTATCTATTGTAATATATTTCACAAATTACAATGTTACTTTTTAAAGACTACAACATAATTTAACATTTTATTTTCCCTTTTTTGCCGTTCTCAGAGTCTACTTTACTTCACTATAAACAGAGATGTCAATCTAGTATCATCATGAAAGAGCGGGGGGAAAAAACAATCAAGTAGATTGTTAAAAAAAAATGACTGTACAACATTATTTTCAATATCTGTACCTATATGTGTTCCTCCTTACAGTTTTTTTCATTACATCCTTCTTCTACATGATGTTTTATTTACCTGAACAACATGTTTAAAATATACACTCATTTACATCACCTACAATATACAGAACAAGTGTGTCAACTATTTTTTGTTTCAACACAATTTTTCCAACTACAATACCAATCAGCACACTGTTCAATTTTTGAAATTCTTTTCAACCACACTTGATTCCTTAACATGTTTTAATTTTGAGAACACAACACATTTGTTATAAATAGGATATTCACCTAAACTTGGTGCATAAAGCCTTCTTAAACGATTATATTCTCTTACACAATTTACATCAGCACTGATCTTGATCTCATCAAAATCAATCAAATACAAACCAGACAATGTTCCTTCTCGAGATAATGCTACATATGCCATTCACTCTTTAAACACACTACTTCCAATTTTTACCAAGCACTGTCTATACTTAATTCTTGAGATTTACGAATAGTTGCTACATATGCTAAAGACAAAGGAAACTGTTTTCTGAGAACATACAAGTCTTTTACGAGCAAGAAACATACAGCACAATGCCCAATCTGTCTTACCTCTGTAATGTGATCAAATTTTATATTCAAGAATTCTATTCCATCTTTGTTTTGATATTTTACAAAATCAACCACTTTCCCCATTGCTCCATTTACTAAACCTTCTTCTACATTCAAATTACAACAGTTTATAGATACAGCTAAAGTTTTTTCTAAGCCAGAAGTTTTAGATACAGACTTTTCAAAAGAGTCCAATTTAGTCTATAGCTTCTCTGAAAGAATAATAGTCATTCCTTGATGCTCTATTTTATCAACAACTTCAATGTGAACTATTTCTTGTTTTTCCATTTTCATAAGCTCTTGATTAAATAGACAACACTGTTGCAGTGTAGGCATTAGGCAAACTATAGACTTGTTTTCTCCAATCTTCTTGTACATTACTTCTGCTGGTGTGTTTTCAGTTGTAAACAAGTTCCTTAGTAGACGACTTTCTAAAGCTTCGTTACCATGCTTGGCTAGGACATCAATTCTTACATCTTTCAGAATATTTCCATAATCTTCATCAGTTGCTTATTGCATATTCTTTATTAGTTCTTTATATTCAAAATGTAACCTCAGATTCACATTTCCAATATTTTCCAAACATTTCCTAGTGTCTTGATGCACAAGTGCTTTAAAAACTGGCTCTCCTTTTACAGTAGTAGATCTCCAAATAAAATTAAATGCACATCATAATCTGTTTTTAAAACCTGTTGCACTCTCAACTGAACAAAGGCAAGCATTAAGTTTGAGAACATGCATACCTCATTACTGATTAAAAGTTTAATTTTCTTGACACTTCATAACAAGCATCTGCAGACAACTTCTGATATTCTAATTTATTATCATGCTCAACTGGTAGCATAAGTAATCTATGTAAATTAATTCCTTTAATATTATGCGCAGCTAATTTAGTTGGAGCTGTAACACAAGATAAATGTGAATCAAAACCTTAATTAAAAAACTTTGACCTGTTCCAGCTTGTCCACTGATGTACATCACAATAGGTTCAAATGATGAACATACATATTCTTTTTTTCAACAAACCATGGTGTATATGTTCTTTAATTTGTAGATATTTTTCTTTCTGTTCGATATTTAGTTGTCCTTCTAAGTTTTCCAACGTAGTACTCTCCTGTTGTGCTTGTTACATTGCAATTTCCACTTCATACATGGCTATTGCTGCTTCATTTTTCGATTATTGGTTGTCCCAGCGGATCTTGACTAGGTGGACCAGAACTCTGACTATCTTGTGAACCGTCATTAGCTATTTCAGCTGTAATAGTCTTTTCTTGTTCAATTTTGTCATTTAACATTTTTAGATATGTAGGGAAAATTGTACATGCAATGCTATCTTTACATGCATTAAAAGAATCTTTGTAGCAGTCGAAATTTCCAAGTAATTCACTTTCACTACACCATGGCTTGAATAGTTGCAGATGTTGTAAATAGAAATATTCTCTTTTATCTGGATTTTCGCAACTGAGTTTTCTGTGGTTAATAAGATTTCCTTTCGAATGTTTCACTAAACAACCATGACATCAAACTACTGCATATTTTCCTTCTTTTACATTCTGTTTAACATTTCTTTTGAAGCTGTAATGTTGAAGTACTTCATAGAGACATAGCGTTTCTCCTTTTGGGGTGGTATGTATCCGACATATTTGTTTTAAGAAGTTCTGTACTGTCTGGTTCATTCATTGCTAAGTATTCAATTTCTTCTAATGTTTTCAAAACTCTATTTCATGTGCAGGCAAGACCTATACTTACCCAAATGATGGCTCGTGACTTTAAATATAAACTGTAAGAGCACAAGCGGTCCGAAAATTCATAGGATCCAATTTCTCTGTAGGAAAGCATTTTTAATCTGAAGCTGTGCAATGTTTTGTTAAGGCTCCTCTCTTGTGAAAATTCTTCCCACATTTGTTTCATCTTGGTCTTTTCTGATTTCATTAAATATGATGTAACATAGCGTGCAACAGCAATTGAGTTATCTGCAACATATTGAATGTTCATGTTCGCATTTCACATTTTCAAAAAAACTGGATTGTAGTCATTAATATACTTTGACTGTTCAGTTCTTTTTAAGTTGTAAGTATTTTTCGGAGATTTGCGAGTTATTGTATGCCTTACAGCAGAAAAAACATAATTAACTCTTCCTTTAGAAATTACTGGGCGTGGGAATCCAAACCAACACTTGGTATAAATTTTCCTTTACACTTGTATTTTCGTCTGCAGTAGTTTCCACAATGATGTCTTTGGAAACGTAAAACTTGCTGTCTCAAGCTTTGTTGTGCTCATTCTCTTGGAATCTCACAGATAACATACTTTTTGATAAAAGACAATACCATTTCATCAGAATCCATTCTAAATTCATGTGCATCTCTAATCCTGAATAGCATATGTATATGAGGAGAACCCAGTGGCGGCTGGTGACATTTGAAAGTGGTGAGGCGTAAAAAGATAATCACACTGCACCGTAGCGAGCGTGTAACTGGTGCTCATGTAAAGCGCCATAACACTTTTTGCGGAGCCTCGAGACTTATCAAACTGAGTTTAGTTATAATCTTTATTAAATGCCCTACTCTGTGGTTTAAAAAACAGTCCTTTGGCTTTCCCGTTACCTCTTTTTCAACAGATCACTGCTAAAGTTGAGAGGGAAGTCCTCTTTCATGACCATTCACTAATTGGCTTCTCTGTACACAGATCGGTTTAGGGGGAAGTCGGAGATTAGCCTCTGTGCCCACTGGTCCTTGGCCTCTTTGTCAGTATATCAGCACTAGGGGCGAGTGGAAAGTCTGTCTCTTTTAGGTGGGATGATAGACTCTGAGAAGAGACAGCTGGGTGAGGGGCTCAGACAAGCAACAGCTGGGCTCGATATCTCTAAAGTGACAGCTAGCCAATGGGAGTATTTGACCAGAAGGTGGTAGAATAGATGCCGAGAAGAGACAGCTGGGTATGGGGCACAGAGAAGCAACAGGTGGGCTTGATGTATTTTATCTGACAGCTAGCCAATGGGAGGTTTATACAAAAAGGTGGTAGACTAGACTCTGAGAAGAGACAGCTCGGTATGGGGCTCCGAGAAGCCGCATCTCGGGTTGATTACTGTAAAATGACAGCTGGATAATGGGTAATGGTGGGATAATAGCGTCTCAGAGCATGAAAACACACAGCTGCAGCCAGCAAGTGTTTACATTTGCCCGGGGCAGCTCTCTTTTTCACGTTACTTGAACAGGTGACACCAGGGCTCTGATTATGAGTTGCAACTTGCAGGGTACTTGCGTCGTGCAAACTCGGCATAAGTTGACATTTCATAGAGGAGTAATATGGGCACTAGCATGGCATTACCTGTCACCAGGGAGATACAACTAATGTGCAAAGCTGAGCCTGTATAGTAAACTGCACCAGCCCAAACCCCCCCCTAAAGTCAGCTCTCGGGTATAACATCAGTGATCACATGTAACAGGCTGCTATTTTGAACAATGTTCTGGGGAATTCCACCTTGCCTACATGCACATAACTACTCAATGTTTTGGTCCTAAACTTTTTTGTGACAACATTTCGGTAGCTGCTTCTGAAGTCGATATATTGATATGCAACTGAGCCCTAATGTATGTGAGCAGCACACCCCCTACTCGAAAGGCATACAATGCATCTTCTCAACAGTACAACATTTTTGGATACTTAAATAACACTTGTGATGGGCATTAGATTCTAAAGCAGATTACAAAATAAATTACAGTTCTATTTGCATAGAATTATGAATGAGCAACGACTCCGAGGGACTGGCTGTATGGGACAGGCTCTGCATCTCCAGTGGTACGCCGCCTTCCTGCTTTGCTTTCCATCCTGTGTTTTCATAACTGGTACACCATTTTCTCATGGGCTCATATTTAATTTTCTACATTAGAGAAATATTGGTCCTGGGTACCGTGACAGACTTTGAAGTATTTTATTTCATTAGTTAACTTTCAAAACTGCCTGAACATCATGAGGCTTTTGAACAAATATATTTCAGAAATTATACAGTAAAATGCACCGTTTGGAAAAATGTTTTGTAACAGTGGAGGGAGATTCCACACCAAGCTACTAAGAGCGGGGCAGGCTCTCTAGCTTCACTCACTAGCTCAGTGCAACGTAAACATATGTTTGCCATCATGACATGGACATTACCAATACCATGCGGTAACACCCTGCCAGTGCCACGCAGTTACGAGTTAATACCCTCGGAATGGAGCTGACTGTCCTGGCCTGGTTTTACTGGGCAGGCTTCAATGTGGTATTTGGTGTTCCTTCAGGGCCGAGTCTGATGTGCGGCACGTACAGGGGGGTGTCGGAGAGGTGTGTGTGGGGGAGGGTGGTGGAAGGGTACAGGAGGTAAAGGGAATGGAAAAAAGTGTCCTGGTGGGGGAAAACTTTCAGCGCTGCTCCTGCCATAGGAGAGGGGGTTGTAGTGTCCTGCTAGGACACAGTCTAGTCGTTATAGATGTAACCCTACACTAAACACCCACCCACCACAGACGTCACTGGGTCAGGTGACGCTGTTAATAAAAGAGCCTGAGCGCACGTGCTCGAGGCCAGATCTGCTATCCCCTAACTGGTGTCCGTGTGTCTCATTCCTTACACCATGTGGGCCTAAGGCCCAACACTACATTGGCGACGAGGCCGGTAGTGAAGCCACGCGTGCCACTGCCATTCATCCCGGAAAAAGGGGGAGAGAGCTGCCCGCCTGCAGGGCACCCCCTGTAGCAGGGCGCAGCAGCGCCGAGAAGCCGGTGGGCACGTCGGAGCCCCGCAGCCTGCAGCGACCGTGAGGCCCACCGCACCAGACTTCAAGGACGAGCCGACCGGAGCCTACCCGCGTCGGCCGCCACCAACACGCACCTCCAGGAAACAGCGAACCGCCCAGTGCCCACCTGAGACGGCCGCGAAGCAGAGACCCCCACCGGAGAGGTGCACCGGTCGGACGGAGCCCACCCGCCGCGACCGCAGCCCAAGACCTGGCCCGTCGGCCGAAGGTGAGCCGGGAGCGGGAGGTGACTCCCCCCGGAAGACTGTGCACCAAAGCGGAGCCCACCCGCATGGCCTGCGTGGAACGCGGCCGAAAATAAACGTCATATGAAGCAGAACCGGCGGAGCCCACCCGCGGCCTGCCTGCAGCGCCCCCTCCCCCGCCGCGTGTGTGAAGTGCGGCGGAGGGGTGAAAAACTGTGACAAATATGCAGAGCCAGCGGAGCCTACCCGCGGCCTGCCTGTGATGCCCCCTGTCCCCCGCCGCGAGGGTGAAAGGACATAAATTATGCAGGACTCGCGGAGCCTACCCGCGGCCTGCCCGGAGCGTCCCCTGTCCCCGCCGCGTGTGTGAATGGAGGCGGCGGGGTGAATAGTCCCCAAAGAAGCACCAGGAGCTCGAGCGGAGCCCCTCCGCCGCAACACAAACCCTCCACATCGCCCCACAGGCGGGGATAAGAACTGCGGCAAAAGAGCGCCAAAGCGCGAGTGCCCCGCCAGCAGTTTTACCCCGTGCACATAGAGCGGAGGAGAGGCTGAGGAGCAATTAAACAGAGCCGGCGGAGCCCACCCGCGGCCTGCCTCAAGCGTCCCCTGTCCCGGGGAGAGTGACCCGAATGAGCGGAGCCCGCCCGCGTAGTGCAGCACACACAACCCCCCCCGCAGCCCGTGAACACTTGGCCTGCTGCGAGAGGGAGAGAGGGAAAAGCGAGGAGTAAGCAGGGCGGACACCAGCAAAAGGAGGTGTACCTCCACCTCCTAGGCTCCCCGGCTGAGGAGTGAAGCGCCTGCATGCGGCCAGCGCCGCGAGTTCAAATGTGCCCCACCACAACACTACATGTAAAGTGCCGGAGCACCCGGCAAGAAACAGAACTTGTGCCCTGTGAGCACACACAGCAATGCCCACACACAGACACAAATCAACTGGGCAGCATTCATCCAGCGCACTGCATGAGGCGCCTGTACTTGTCTGCCCCCAAAAGTATACTTAGACTCACCAGGTCACAGCAGCAGCTCCTGCCCCCCTCATGTGCACTGACACAATAGAGTGCTCAACAAGGGAAGACAGTCGTGCGCAAGAAGGAAACAGGCTACACTGCCACCCAGTGGCCAAAGCACAATCACACCTACACACACCAAAGAAACAAGCATTGCACAAACCCACGATGGGTCAATGGCAGCAAGGGGCAACGGACGGAGTAACGCCCCAAGGAACCAAGCAGCAAGTGACCCCCCTGCGCAGCTCATGATGACTGAGGCCAGCTTCCCTGAACGCGCCCAGCAGGCATACAAAACTGGGTGCAGGTTCTGAATGTGACCGGCGTCTATCTCCGTCCTCTCCACGACACAGACACAAAAGGGCTCCACCTGCAATCGGCACAGCTCCCAAGTCGTGCCTACGACCCCCAAGTTAAGAGAAGAGAAATGGACAATCACAAGAGTAGAGGCTCTACACCTCGGTGTTCAGCAGCGCCGAGCCTGCACCGGCGACAACCAGGAAAGCCTGCAAGCAGAGAAAGACTACCGGAGCCTGCTCCAAAGTCAGCACTGCCATCTAGTGGCCTTTCGGCGCCACGACCGTGAACGAAGGAAAACACAACTTCCAGTTAAGCCATCAACAAGGCGAGTGACCACTGCAGGTTTACACTAGCAGCTCCAAGTGTACCTCAGAACAACAGACTCCCTGTAGAAGGCACCCAGCGGCGAACCGCCCATACAGCCAAGCAAGTCAGCACCAGCACAAGCAAATCCATCCAAGCACAAGGACACAGCCACGCCCAAATGACGCCACGTCAACATGCAACCTCCTGAACACATCAGGAGACCGCACAAGAACAAACAAGCCCCAGTAAGCACAAGGGACAGCCTACAGAGGTAAAGCAAGCAGCTGCACCAAGGGGCCTCAGACTGTGCAACGCCCCAAGGAAAGCATCCAACCTCACGCAGCAAGTAAATGCGCAACCCCGCAGAAGACACCCACACGCAAAGGGTCTGCAGATGCCACTTCCAGCGCGACGTGGGAAAGAGGCACAAACGCCTCACCAAGCATCCAAGCACTGACAGAACGTCTGGAGGGAAACGCCTGCCAAGCACTGGAAGAACGTCCAAGGAAAACAACTGCCGAGGTCAAACGACGGAGAGAGCAGCGACGCCCTGTGGCCACAGGTGTTCACCGCAGCATCAACCACTCCCGCCAACGGTCCAAAGCAGCAAGTCCCTGACAACAGCCAAAGCAGCAAGTACCCAACGACTCGCAACAAGCGTCCAAGAATTCCACACCCGCACGACAGGACTGCGCAGCACTGCGCCGGAACGTGCCAGGAATCAAGAGCGCCAAAGTGACGCTACACAGCGACACGCCAATGCCACGGGACAGCACACAAAGGTCCCCAACAGAGACAGCAATGTCTCGCAGCAACCGGAGTGCCATCGTCAGCACGCATGGCAGCATGCACCAGAGTTGCACCAGGAGCGGTGACGCAACCCTCCTCCGCGCAGACAAAGCGCGCCAACGCCAAAACACCATGACGGTGAATAGCGACCCCAAAGAAAACAGCACGGCATGACAACTCATGCCCAAGATAGGAACCGACCACCCAGTCTGGTCACCATGGAAAGAAAAGCAACAACAGAGAAGATCGCGACAACTTGGTCCAGTCAGAGAAGAGAAGAACACCATGCCGGAGAGCAATGCCCAGACCAGAAAGAAACAGGCGGAGTGCACGCCACCTGGGGAAGACTAGTCGGGAAGGCCAACGACAGCAAGAAGACCAAATAACGTCGCAAGAAGGAACATGGAAAGCAAGGGCGCGACGCCATAAAAGAGATTGAAGATACGACGACAGGTCTAGTCACCAAGCCAAGTGAAAACAGTGTCCTACCACATGGACAAGACCACGGGGACGACATGTAGAGGGCCCGCTACATGGAGAATCCTGGTTAGCGTGAGAAAGCAAGAAAGAAGACCGGACCGCGTCGAGGAAGTGAACGAAGAGGAAGAATGGAGAATCACATCACTCCACAGGGGAGGAGAGAGAATTACAGCACACAGGAACATCGGTGCTGTCCAAGGAGCATCGTAACAATCAGCACACAGGAACATCGGTGCTGTCCAAGGAACATCGCAACATCCGCGTGGATCCCAGTAATCCCTACAACCTGCATTCGAGGAGACCAACCACTGAAAAACTGCAGGGGTGCCCCGTGAACCTGAAGCTTACCGAAGCAGAGCATACCCGAGCACTAGACAATCCACCCTTGTGGACTACACAAGACTCGACTGTGGCCATGTCCGAAGTTCGGCAGCGACCCGTACAGCCCACGCGATCAAGTGGCGGTCCAGGGGACAAGGGCCTCGGCCGCATATCCTGTGAGAGAGGAATCCGGATGGGAGAGGTGCCGCCGCGGCAGCTCCACGACAGGCAACAGGAAGCATGAAGGCCCCAGGTAATCACCTGGCACCGAGAAACGGTCGGTTGAAGACACTGAACCCATGTCCCAACGGCAAGACCATCCTGGCGGATGACATCAACACCCCCGAGGACATCATGAGAGACTTGGCGGTGAGTCCGTTGGCAGTTCGGCAGCGACGCCTTTGCGCGGCTCATGCGAAGCCCGCACGGCCCACCCGGTCCCGTCGTGTCCGGCAAGAGGGTCCTCCCAGCGTCTCTAGTGAGAGAAGAGTCCAAGCAGGAGAGGCCAGTCTTCAAGGCTCCCGTGAGAGAGGAGTCCAGCAAGAAAGGCAAGTCGGAAGTTACCTGGCCGGACGGAGATGTGAAGGCATCAAGATCAGCAAATCCAAAGAAAGACCTCTCGTGCCATAATCGTCTCCCACAACCAACAAGCGTGGTCATCCACTGGACTAGGAACACCTGCGAGACCCCTCAAGGGTCACACCCTTTCTGCTCCCAAAGTGAGAACACTGTATATAAGCGTCAACACAGCAAGACAAGGATGATCCGAAGTACACCGCCGAGGTGAAGCTCATCTGACTGACTTTGTAGTCCTGGAACTTTCTACATTCTCCCAGCCGATCGCCTGAAGAAAATCTGGTGAGGCTACCAACTGTTATTGTTCTGTTTTCTTACAGGTTGGACATTCGCTTTTCCTTTCATTAAAGTTGGGGAGGAATGTAGTGTCCTGCTAGGACACAGTCTAGTCGTTATAGATGTAACCCTACACTAAACACCCACCCACCACAGACGTCACTGGGTCAGGTGACGCTGTTAATAAAAGAGCCTGAGCGCACGTGCTCGAGGCCAGATCTGCTATCCCCTAACTGGTGTCCGTGTGTCTCATTCCTTACACCATGTGGGCCTAAGGCCCAACACTACAGGGGTCGGGGAGAAGCGTAGATGAAATATATCCATGCAAGGGGTGAAAAGTTTGCTGCCCTGACAAAGGGTGAACGGACCCCATATTTCTGGTGTTGCTGCAAAAATAAATGCTTGCGTGACGTGACAAAGATCAGAGTGGGAAGCGAGATGGAGCTGACGGTGGATCTGCATGCAGACTGTGGCCTGGTCCAAGGGCACTGGGAGATAGTGTAAGCCAAGAAGGGAACAAGCTCTCTGAGTTGTATTGGCGGAAATCAGCGTGGATGCATGTGCAATGAAATTGACACTACGGTGGCCGCCTTTGACATTGGAGGAACATGAATACCACAAAATTATATTACGAGTTCCCCGTTGTAATATATGCAGCGAAAATGGTGCTGTCGTCTCGGAGCTACAAGTTAGAAAGTTATTACATTTAATATGCCACGACTACCATAGGCCTGCACTGTTATGTAAAAGAAAAATAACCTTGTGTGACAGTGTTTAACATTGATCGATGTGTCTTCCAAATGCAGGGCAGGGAGATAAATGAGCAGGTGTCGTGTCGATGAATAAACAACACTTCAATTGAAGACATTACCCGGCGACGGCGTGCATAAAACGGCGCCAGACACCTACGAGCGGTGGGTGGCTGAAGGTTAGCCATTTCATGCCCACTCAGTAAAGCAGACTTAATCGCTTCCAATATTTTCCGTAAAAAAGGACGCTTATTGAGCCAATTTCACAACAAGCCCAGAGAAACTGATTATTATCTTCGAGTTCCAACAGGGTTGGCGGCTGACTGAGTAAAAAGGGGAGGGGTGCACTCCGCACTCTATAGCCTCTGACCCCCCCTCCCCGGCCTGTGCACTCTTGGCTCCATACTCTACAGCCTTTGACCCCCCTCCCCTGCCTATGCACTCTGGGCTCCGCACTCTATAGCCTTTGACCCCCCTCCCCTGCCTGTGCACTCTCAGCTCCGTACCCTTTACTCCTCCCCTGCCTGTGCACTCTCGGCTCTGCACTCTGTAGCCTTCACCCCTACCCTGACTGTGGACACTTGGCTGCACTGCACAATCTATAGCCTTTGACCCCCTTCTACCTATGCATTCCCGGCTCCGCACTCAATAGCCTTTGACCCCCTTCCCCTGCCTGTGCACACCCGGCTCTGCAGCCTTGACTTCTCCCTTGTCTGTACATTCTCGGCTTTGCAGCCTGTAGCCCTGAACCCCCTTATCCACTGTGCATAATCGACTGCACGGTCTGCAGTCCTAAAGCCTCGCAGTGTGTACACACACACGCACCCCCCCCCACACACCCAATCAAACACACAACCACAGCCAACCACACAACCACATCCACAATCACACCCACAACCATACCCACAACCACCACACCCACACACAACCACACAACCACACACAACCACACACACACACATACAACCACACATACACCCAACCACACACACACACAACACAGCCACACCTACACCCACCCACAACCACTCAGAACCACACCCAACCACATACCCACACCCACAACCACACACACACACAACCACAACCACAACCACAACCACACACAACCACACACACAACCACACACACAACCACAAATACACACACACACAGCCCTTTGCGCCCTTAGTTTGAACCCCTTACTCCCTCCACACACTCGCCTTTGCTGCCTCTAGTTCCAGGCTCTTCCCTTCCCTTGCACCCACCGCTCTGCCTGCGTCCAATCGTGGCACTGGCTTCTAGCCCGCCCACCCTAACAGTACACTACCCTCTCTACTCTACCCGTCCCAGCTGCATGGTCTCGTCTGTGCCAATACTTATGGCTGGTGCTCTGCCGCCAGGACAGCGCTTCTGCCGCACTGTAGTGTCTTCTTTCCCACTGACCCAGAGGCTACAAAGGCAACTTGGGGTAATGCAGCTGACCTTCCCACTGGAGCGACCCACACACACACACACCTTTCTGCTTTCTAGAGTTAGTTTTTGGCATCTTTTTAGCGCTTACTACCATAGTTCTGGCGTCGCAGCACATGAAGTGATTTAGCGCCTTGCTGCAGCATCACCACATCTTACCCCGCTATGCCTCGATCAATCCCAGCGTGATTCTCGCCCACCTCCACCCTCTGATGTACTGCTCATCAGAGTATAGAGTACCTCCACCCATATCCAGCTGTGCGTATCACCAGCACTGCCCCCTCCAGCTGTGTTCCCCTCAGGAGTACCTCCACCCATCCCCAGCTGTTCCTCGGCCCTTCCACCCCGACCCCAGCTGTCATTCTTGATCTTGCCCCTCCCGAGAAGTGCTTCTCACAAGAGAGCACTCACGCGCGCATTACTAGTGCACTCCTCGTTGTTATTCCCACAAGTGATGGACGCCCCGGTGTGCATATTACTAGTGCTCTCCCCGCTGTGCTACACACCCCCCTCTGCGCGCTTTACTAGTGGGCTCCCCTATATGCTTGTGGTGAAGTCCCGCCTGTCCCAGATGTGCTGCTCAGTGGCGTGTCCCGTCGCCACACTACTGTACTGGGTGGATGCAGGTCCACCCCTAAGCAGATGTGCTGCTTGCGTCAGAGCCTCAGCTGTGCCGCATCCTGGGGAGCCCCTGTGTGTGTGTGTGGCTCTGTGTGTGTGGTTCTGTGTGTGTGTGTATGTGTCTCTGTGTGTGTATGTGTCTCTGTGTGTGTTGAGGTTCCGTGACGATTTGAACCCGTGTTTTTTAACATTGTCGCAAATACATAATTTTGGTATCAGTGAACCGCAAATGATCCATTTAGTATATCCTGGTGTTTTCGCTATGCTACGAGCAAGAGCACTCCTGTTACAAACACATTTCTGTTCTACCCATGGCATCCATCTTAGAACACAGGAGCCATTTTGTATTCTTTGCCCTCACATAGTCAATGAACACGCAATAACCTCTTTCAATTAAGGACACGTAGGCTTTAGCCGGCAATTCACCTTGCTAGTGACACATGCACCTTAGGCAAGCAACGCTGTGGCAGCATGACTCAGCAAGAGCTGCCTCCCCAGCCTGAGGCCAGTCCTGCTATACTGGTTCTTGTGTCCGTTGGCTTGATCATGATTAGGCGGCCGAAGCTGGTAGCCTTGCCCATTTACGACCCACAAACATCTCTTATCCTACTGTTCTATCTTCTGCACCTGGCTCTGCTCCTTTCCTTCTGGGCCTTTATTAGGGGGAGGTAACGAAATTTACGATGAGGCGGTCCGGGTCTTGAATGAGAAGTTGACATGGGATTATGATGGACTAGTGGGAACCCCTCGTTCGTAATGTTTTGACATCAGATATTGTTGACGATTCCTGTGCAACGCCAAATATTTATTGTTTAAGATACAAAGGTTTTGGAATGTTCTAACATGTAAAGAATTTGCCTGAAGCCCAATATTCAGTATATAAGGAGCAACCCTCTTTGTACAAATTGAACAGGCTCCTAGATACTGCCCATGTGTAGTTTCTGTGACTTCTGTGTCCCTGCAGTAATAAACCTTTGGTCTTTGACGCCACCATCGAGAAGCCCGTGTTTCTGTTTGTTTGTGCACCGAGGCAGGTTGAACTCCGGGGTCTTCGGGTGTTATCCCTGACACCTCTGGACGGAACCAAAAAAAGTCCAGAACTCCAATTGGCGCCCAACGTTGGGCGACGTCATTCGGTACCGGTCCAAAAGCCTGAAGAGTTCGAGAAGCTTCGTGTGAAGATTTCAGAGGGAGGCGCCCCACTTCATCGATCCCGGCATATCGCAAAAGTGGCCCGACGTTCTCTTCCACGAGGGTTCCCGTTCAGACGGCTGCAGTGGTTCGTTGCCTTGACCGTCGCCCTGTCTTGGACCCGAGGTGCAGTCCTTAGTACGGCGAGACGTGACGGGTTTCTCCTTGGTGACGTCTTCAGTGCCTCAGTTAAGTATTAAGTGGTTGCTAGTTGGTTACTTCGTAAGGGTTGCTCCTGTTTGGATAATCCTTTTAGTTTTTGGTTTGGTTTGGTTTCGTAAGATTATCACTGGTTGTTCTGGTTAAGATAATCATTTGGTTTAGTTTGGGTATCGATACATTTGTTCGCTTTGGTAGGCCTAAGTTCTTGGTTCGAGTGCGCACCTTTTTGTTTGTGTTTTGTCTGTTCTGTGTTCCGGATTATAAAATGGTAAGTCGGAAAAGTTGTATGTTGTCTTGTTTTAGTTGCAACAGTGATTCCCAGTTGGAGGACTCGTGTTCGGTTCCTCCGATTGGAACTCCCCTTTATGATCTATATTGCAAATTTGGTGTGGGCCCTATCTCTTACAACGAGGTATGGATCCACTACACAGAGAAAGATGGTGTCCTTAGTTGGCCACTGCATGGTAGTTTTGAACCCCAAGTTCTTGATAATTTAGAAACGAAATTGTTCAAGAAGAAAGCCCGGCCGGCAATGTTTGATTCTTTCCGTTATTGGCGAAAAGAATCTAAACAGAGAGAAATTAAAAAGTTGAAGAAAGAACAGAAAGAGCAAGAGTTGACTTTAGAACAGTCTGCTAAGCAGCTGCAACTCAACGAGTCTGAGAAGGCGATGGAGGTGGCCAATAGAGAGCGTAATTTAGCGATAGACAAGTGCTATCCTGCTTTGCCATCAAGTACAGCTAAGATAGTAGAGGACCCCGAAAAGGATCCCCTGTTGTCTTACTTGTTACGATCACCCCCACCGTATGCACAGGGTGCTACGGCTCCACCTATACCGAATGTTCAATTACCGGTTGCTGGACAACCTGGTGTTCCTGCTCCTCTGAATCAAGTTCCTGTACCTCCTGTGGTCAATATTAATGTTCCTTCGACACCCCCTCTTCCAGGGTTGCCGGTTTCTTTACCTATACCTGTATCGCTCACACCTGCTAGTTCACAAGCTGTTTTGCCCGCTACTCCTACTGTCCCTGTTTTATCTGTTCCAACTGCTACTCTATTTACTGCTTCTGCTAATATTATGACTCCGCTTTCTGTTCGTCGGAGAATCACTGATTCTGTCTCTAATATTTTATCTCCCTTCTATAAAACTCTGATTAAGACTCCTACCTCTGACTCTGTGCAGAGACGTAGTCAGCTTCCCAGTACTGAAGAAAGAGGAATATTAGATTCCACTGCTCTTAGATGGGTTTCGAGAGTTGGAAGATATAATGTACAAGATGTATTAGATACATTTATGCAATGGAACGAACCGACACAACGATATGTGTTTGATGAAATGTGCTTCCTTCTACGTGAGGAAGTGGAAGAGGATGACCCTGAATCAAATCTAGAAGAATTAATTAATGTTCAGAAAGAGTTTGCTGCAGGTATAATAGTTGGTCAAAATATAAAAGAAGCGATGGAACTGATTTTAAGTTATAGGAATGACCCATCCCTTCGTTCATCGAGGGAGTTAGAGAAACGTAGTACGAAACAAAGTCGTCAATACCCAATGAGGGAGGTTCCACCAATTTGGCGTGAAGCTGTGCAAGCTAATGTAAACCTTGGTATTGCAGCCGCTCCGGCCCAATTCCAGAGAGTATGGATACATATTCCATGGAAGCGAGCTGAAGTATTAGCAGTGAAACAGGCCTTGCCAGATCCGCGTAAAAATCCTGCAGGATACTACAAAGAGTTGGCTCAGACAGTTGACGCTTGTGTATTAAATCTAGCTGACATAGATCTGCTATTTGGTAATGTAGTACCGCAACCAATTTGGGCTAAAATTCGTAAAGAGAATCATCCAGTTGCCCTAGGTGGTGATTGGGCAGCTATAACTGCAGCGGATGGTCAACAAATAGGTGGTTCTAAACCTGAACCCTTAATTGCTAATTTGCCTGGTAGAATAATCGATTTAATGAAAACCCTAATGCCTGCATTACGCGTTAACTGGGACAAATTGTCTGCGTGCAAACAGAAGAAAGACGAAAGCGTCTCCGACTTTTTCACAAGATTCGAGGAGACTTTCGTGGATCATAGTGGTCAGGATATGAGCACAGAAGGAGGCCAGAGATTATTTGTTGATAAATTTGTGCACAATCTGTTGCCCGAACTTAGTGGTAAATTAAAGAATTCTGAAAGTGCGTGGGCTGTCTCTACGACTGCGCAAATACTTGCGACTGCCCAGTACTATGAAAATAGGGATAAAGAGGAGAAAGAAAAATCAGATAAAAAGACGAAAGATTTAAAAACTAAAGTTCTTTTACAGCAAGCATATCCGCCTCGTACGAATCAGACTAATACACAGCGAGGGTCATATCAAAGGACGGAGTACAATTCTCAGAGGCCACAGTACCAATGGAATCAGTGTGCTTATTGCAAAATGGAAGGCCATTATAAGACTGAGTGTCCAGTCTTAGCGCAAAATAATGCTGCGACAGCTCAGAGAGGTCGTGGTAGTTCTATACAAAACTCTAGAGGTAGAGGACGAGGTGCTATGCCTCCACAGACAAGTGATCGCCCTTCTAATTATTTCGATCAGCGAAATGGACAATCTGCCCAACAAAATAGGTCTCAACAGTATCATGTTGAAGACTACTATGAAGCTAGTGAGGAAGTTCAGCCAAGGGAGTACTAGGACAGCCATGGACAAAGAGAGGGAGTAGTACCAGTTCCAGTAGATCAGAGTGGGCCTTATGTCGCAGTAGCAACATCAGGTATAGTCGAACCGTTTCTGTTGGATACTGGTGCAGCAAAAAGTTCTATCATACATGCGAAACTCCCTGGCGCACCTTTGTCTGGCTCAACAAACGTTTCAGTAGGTTTTTCAGGCGCCCCTGTTCACAACCCTGTTTCTGGTCCTTTGTCTATTTCTGTTGGACCCTGCCACTTGAAAGCACCCCTGATTTTGACGACAGGTTGTAATGAAAATCTGCTTGGTTTAGACTTGTTAAAACGCCTATATGCGACATTGTACTGTTCTCCAGAAGGAGTACAGCTTACGTTGGGTAAAAGAATCACCTCTCCAATGTACTTGTCGATGGATGCGCTCCCACCAGAGCTGCGTTCTCTCCCTGATACTCTTTGGGCGACTGGTCCTAATGATGTAGGTCTTTTAGAAATCCCACCATATGTAGTAACTTTGAAAGCGAATGTAAAATTTCCACGAATTCCACAATACAGAATCTCTAGTGAAGGTGAACGCGCACTTTTATTAATTGTGCAAGATTTGATCAAGAAAGACGTTGTAGAAGAAACTAGAGGTAATGTCTGTAATAGTCCTGTACTGCCTATTCTGAAACGAACTGACCCAACAAAACCTCCAGTATATAGGTTTGTAATTGATCTTAGAGAGGTTAATAAAATTGTGATTCCACAGTTTCCTGTGGTTCCAGACATTACTGCATTGTTAACGTTGATTCCTGCTACGGCAACATGGTTTTCGGTTATCGACTTGAAAAATGCCTTTTTCAGCATTCCGATAGCCGAGGAAAGCAGAGATATCTTCGGTTTCTCTCTAGGAGGACGAAGCTTCAGGTTTAAACGTGCTCCACAAGGTTATTGTGAAAGCCCGTCCATTTATAGTCAAGCATTAAAAAGCCAGTTAGATTCCTTTGTACTTCCTCCTGGTTCTGCTTTAGTACAATATGTCGATGATCTTCTAGTGGCTGCCGATGACAAGGAAACTTGCAAAACAGCTACAATTTCTTTATTGCATCATTTGTCAAATTTGAATCACAAGGTGTCACCTTCAAAAATGCAATACTGTTGCCAAGAAGTGACCTACCTAGGTCATCTCTTGTCAAAGGAGGGAAGGAAGTTGACCCCAGAGAGAATAAAAGCAATTACACAGATGAATGTTCCTAGCACGCAGAGAGAAGTACGTGCCTTCTTAGGTATTACCTCATATTGTAGGCAATGGATCCCGAATTTTTCTCTTTTGGCAAAACCATTGGTAGCTTTGACTGGGAAAAATGTTTCGAGTCCAGTGCCATGGTCTGCCGAATGTCAGGAGAGTTTTTCTGAATTACGAAATGCACTGTGTTCAGCTCCTGTATTGGGTACACCCGATTACAGTAAGCCATTCACGCTCTATGTCCATGAGAGAGAAGGTTGTGCGTTGAGTGTTTTGACACAGAAATTTGGTGATAAACAACGCCCTTGTGCGTATTTTTCATCAACATTAGATCCGGTAGCTAGAGCGTTGCCTAGTTGCTTGAGAGCTACGGCCGCAGCTGCAGCCTCCATTCGACAATCTGCTGGTTTAGTAATGAACAACACGCTAGTGGTTATGGTTCCTCATGCTGTGGATACACTCATGAACCGAACCAAGACGCAGCACCTTACCAGTGCTAGATTATCAGGTTACGAACTGACACTGCTAGCGAGTCATATTCAGATCAAAAGATGCAATGTATTGAATCCAGCAACATTGTTGCCGACTAGTCAAGAGTCGAGTGATTCCGAACCACACGACTGTTGTTTCAGAACTGAGGAAGAAACAAAAGGACGAATTGATTTAAAAGACACTCCGTTATCAGATCCAGATGGCACGTTGTATGTTGATGGGTCTTGCTTCAAATTGGAGAATGGTGACGTGACTGCTGCCTATGCAGTAACGACTTTGAGTACGATTGTGGAGACTGCGAGAGTGAGTCAGAATTCTGCCCAGGCTGCAGAATTGATCGCGCTAACAAGAGCGTGCGTTTTAGCTAAGGGAAAGAGAGTGAATGTGTTCACAGATAGTCAGTACGCGTTCGGCGTGGCCCATAGTTTTGGCCGTTTGTGGAAAGAGAGAGGTTTCATTACGTCCCATGGGACTAAGATCCAACATGGTCAGCTAGTTAATGACTTGTTGGAATCTCTAACCTTGCCGACTGAAGTTGCGATTGTGAAATGCAGTGCTCATAAAGCAATCACGGATGATGTTGGTCGTGGGAATGCTTTTGCTGATGAGACTGCAAAACAGACAGCTAGAAATATGATGAGTAGAATGTATGTTGCAACGTCTGCAAGATGGATTTCTGAGTCTGGAATGTGTGAGGACACAGTGGAAAGCGTGAAAGAAATTCAGAAAGAGGCGACTGAGGAGGAAAAGCTTGCATGGAAAGAGAGCACGGGTAAATTGGACTCGAGTGGGTGCTGGATTGACTTGTCGGAACAACAGCGTTGGATGTTGCCTGATGCGTATGTGCTTGCAGTAGTAACGATGGCACATGGAGCAGCGCACATCAGTTCTAAAGGGATTTGTAAGATGTTGGCTCCAGTTTGGAAGAATGATGGGATTAGTAAGTGTGCAGAGAGAGTGGTGAGAAATTGTATGGTATGCTTGATGCATAATCCTGGCAAGGGAATCCCCACGCCTGCAGGTCACTTCGCTCCTCCTTCCTGCCCCTTTGAAGTGATTCAGTTAGACTTCATTCATATGGATCGTTGCAACAATCTAAAGTACGTCCTAGTGGTAGTTTGTGCTTTCTCCAGATGGATCGAAGCATACCCACTGAAGGACAATACTGCTTTGTCCACTGCCAAAATCCTTCTTAAAGAATACTTCCCCAGATTCGGAATGCCACGGATTGTATGGTCAGATAACGGAAGTGAGTTCGTAGGGAAAGTTATGCAGAGTGTGTGTGCCGGCCTAGGGATTAAACAAAAGTTTCACAGTGCGAATCATCCCCAGTCCGCGGGTTTAGTTGAGGGTTACAATGGCACCCTTAAACTGAAACTTGCTAAGATACAAGCGTCCACGGGTTTGCCCTGGCCAGACGCACTGCCTTTGGCTTTGTTATCAACAAGAGCAACTGTACATTCTAGAGTAGGGCTTAGTCCATATGAAATAATTTTTGGTCGTCCTGCAAATGTTTGGGGGGTACCTAGACCGAAAGAATTTAAGCAGCTGGAATACCCAATGTTAATTGATTACCTTTTCGACTTGACTGCTAAATTGAGCCTTATTCACCAACAGGTTTTCGATGCATTGCCAAAGCCACCGGAGAGTCCAGGTCATCAGCTGAAACCTGGGGATCAAGTAGTCATTAGAAATTTTGCAAGAACGAAAAATCTTCAGCCCAGATTCGTTGGCCCCTTCCAAGTCTTATTGGCGACGAGAACTGCTATTCGTGTGGCCGGACGGAAGAATTGGATCCATACGACACACGTCAAACGTGTGCCCCTGCCACTTCCTTACGACAACTGGGTAAAGAAAGGAATCAGTGCCTCTGAAGCAGAACAAATACCCAGTTTCATCCCTTTCAGTGATGCAGAACTGATCACTGATACATCAAACTCTGGCTCTCCTCCTGAAACTGCTCTTTTGAACCCTGAACATTTGCCATCTGCACCAAAAGAACATTTGCCATCTGCAAACGTGAACATTGCGACGTCGGCTGAAAATACATTGTTTCCAGATCAGACAGCTCCTGCAAAACTGAGATACAACTTACGATCTCGCAATATGGACAAATAAAGCAGGAAACTGCCTATTTTCACATTTGAATTTTTGATACATTGCCTCCAGCCAGGAAGTTTGCTATTATTTTGTTGTTTTAAATTTTGCCTTGCCGTCTGGGTAGCCGTAGGGTCGTGGCTGTGTGCTTAGTTGAATCTGCGGGGGTCAGACACAAGGTCGATCTTTCTGTTAGTTCTGGGAACTCCCAGGGCTGATAGAGGCATTTTCATCTACGTACACATCATCAGTGGTCACGAGCGGATTGTAGAAGATGGAGCTTCCTGAGCTGCAACGAAAGAATGTAATTTATGTGCGCAGAAATAGACTGTACAGAATACTTCACAGCAAATGCTTTCTAATGCAATGTGCAGTTACATTTTTAATTGTTTTGATAACGTTGGTGGGTGGAATCATCTTTGGTGTACATTTGATTTTTATGCCGGTAACTACAGTACCTCCCCTTGATCCTACTACTTCTACGGTTTCTCCTATGCATTCTTTTCACTCATTTCCTGAACACGAACAAGCTCGACGCTCAGAATTTATTAACAATACATTTGTACAGCTCTTGCATCAACACCAACTGGTAGTTAATACTACAGACTGCTGGGTGTGTGGCTTGATACCTCACACTATGGATAAAGGCATTCCCTATCTAGTCTTGCCTTTTAGCTATAATGGATCATTTCAGGCCTTTCAGACCATTTTTTCCTATGCCCTTGAGACCTATCCTCCGCGTCCACCACGGTCCACTAAATACAACTCAGCCAACAAAGCTTTAGTCCAGGGAATTATTGACATGATGAAAGACGTCAATAATACTCCATCATACCCTAGAGATGAATTACGGGTGTATTTGAGTTGGAACTCTACAGAGTATCGCCTTAGTTTGGGAGAAAGCAAGCGTAAAAGCTCCACTTCAGTCTGGGTCGTGCCTCACCGAGGCCAGGTCTGTTTGCAAGGAAATGGGAGAAATCTGAGAGCTCAGCTAGGGAGGAGTGAGTGCATTGAGACTTACGTATTTCCGTCTAACTCCTCCCCTGCCTTCCTTACTGCTAGGGGTACTTACTTCATCTGTCAAGACAGAGCGTATACATGGCTGCCTGCTGACTTCTCAGGTTCATGTTATATTGCTCGATTGTTACCTCCGACATACACTGCTTCTTCAGATTATCACAAGACCAGAGTAGCAAGAGGTGTCTTCAGCAAGGAAGATACCGCTGGTCAGGAAGCTGGAGACTTCTTCAAAGGTTTCCTTCCGTTTTGGGGGCCTATGGCCAATAGTAGAAATCTACGTCAACTAACACGGGTAGTTGAATCTACTATTACAGAAACTGCTGGTGCCCTTAGTAACTTAACAGCTGAGCTTCAGGCGGATCGTCTCATGACGTTGCAGAACCGTATGGTTCTAGACGTAATACTTGCAGATCGAGGTGGGGTATGCAGAATGATCCAATCGAGCTGCTGTGTTTTTATTCCCAATAATGCTCCAACCGTCTATGAAGCGATCTCTAAGCTACACAAGATTTCCGACTCTATACACGTAGACAAGGGAAACTGGTCCTTCATGGAGTGGTTTTGGACTCTGGTATCAGCGTGGGGATGGAAGGTTCTGATGGTCATTGGTGTCATCCTAGTATTTCTGTTCTCGTGCTGCCTGATTATCCAATGTGGTCCCGCTTTGTGTAGTCTCTGTGCTACAACCTGTTTCAGAAAACCACCTGCATTTGGAGAGAAGGTACGAGACAAGATAATGATGCAGCAACATGTCACTGACCTAATGAGCATAGAGTTAGATTCTGACATAGACTGAGTAATTGCCTATGTAAGGGCAAAAGGAGGGTCTGAGGTTCCGTGACGATTTGAACCCGTGTTTTTTAACATTGTCGCAAATACATAATTTTGGTATCAGTGAACCGCAAATGATCCATTTAGTATATCCTGGTGTTTTCGCTATGCTACGAGCAAGAGCACTCCTGTTACAAACACATTTCTGTTCTACCCATGGCATCCATCTTAGAACACGGGAGCCATTTTGTATTCTTTGCCCTCACATAGTCAATGAACACGCAATAACCTCTTTCAATTAAGGACACGTAGGCTTTAGCCGGCAATTCACCTTGCTAGTGACACATGCACCTTAGGCAAGCAACGCTGTGGCAGCATGACTCAGCAAGAGCTGCCTCCCCAGCCTGAGGCCAGTCCTGCTATACTGGTTCTTGTGTCCGTTGGCTTGATCATGATTAGGCGGCCGAAGCTGGTAGCCTTGCCCATTTACGACCCACAAACATCTCTTATCCTACTGTTCTATCTTCTGCACCTGGCTCTGCTCCTTTCCTTCTGGGCCTTTATTAGGGGGAGGTAACGAAATTTACGATGAGGCGGTCCGGGTCTTGAATGAGAAGTTGACATGGGATTATGATGGACTAGTGGGAACCCCTCATTCGTAATGTTTTGACATCAGATATTGTTGACGATTCCTGTGCAACGCCAAATATTTATTGTTTAAGATACAAAGGTTTTGGAATGTTCTAACATGTAAAGAATTTGCCTGAAGCCCAATATTCAGTATATAAGGAGCAACCCTCTTTGTACAAATTGAACAGGCTCCTAGATACTGCCCATGTGTAGTTTCTGTGACTTCTGTGTCCCTGCAGTAATAAACCTTTGGTCTTTGACGCCACCATCGAGAAGCCCGTGTTTCTGTTTGTTTGTGCACCGAGGCAGGTTGAACTCCGGGGTCTTCGGGTGTTATCCCTGACACCTCTGGACGGAACCAAAAAAAGTCCAGAACTCCAGTGTGCGTGTGTGTGTGTGTGTGTGTGTGTCTTTGTGTGTGTGTGTGTGTCTGTCTGTGTATGTGTGTCTCTGTGTGTATGTGTGGCTCTGTGTGTGTGGCTCTGTGTGTGTGTGTGTGGCTCTGTGTTTGGGTGTCGCTCTGTGTGTGTGTGTGTGTGGTTCTGTGGGTGTGCGTGGCTCTAGAGGTGTGTGTGGGTGCAAATGCAATAGGTCTTGCATTTGCGAGAGATTAAGCTATTGGCATTGTAAATGACAATGCCATGTATTTAATTGTTTTCAAAACCAACACATAAATAAAAAATTTGTCATTTACAATGCCAATAGCTCTAACTTTTGCAAAGGCGAGACTGTTGCATTGTAAATGTTTGTTTGTACATCTGATAAACAACTGTGTAAAAGAGCTGTATTCTGTTCATCTAAACATAATGCAGGAGTTTTTACATAGTTCATAGTTCAGTTTCCTTACAAACCTCTGCATTCCTGAATGGTGTACTGATAACATCTTTAACTGATGAAAAGGAATTTTACGCACTTTTCTTGAAAGACAAGCCAGAGAATGTCCGTGCTTCTCAGTATATTTTCTTACATTAAATGGATCTAGTCCTTGTAACAACCTAATCTTCTGTTTACCACTTTTCTGTGCATATAGTCATAAAAAGATTCACATGATATCAATGGATTCCTGTTGAATACTACAAATACTGTTCCAATCCCACTTGTACACAAGAGCTTGTGTGCGTTTTCTTGCACTTCTTCACCTATTAACTGTTCTGCACTGATACCAACCATTTCTTCTTTTGCAATGGGACAACCATTCCGAACTTCATAACAGCGACCTCCAGTATCGTCTGCAAATGGTAAAGTATTTTGTTGAAAGTAGCTTTCTTCACAAAAAAAAGCTCGCTAGTAGAAGTGTGTTTCCATTCACAACTAAACATTTTACAAAAGTTTGTTCTATTAACAAGTCTTTTTCTTTTGTCTTTCAGAAACTTTATTATTTTATCCAATACCTTCATTCTCTTCAAACCCAAAATTAATAATTTTTGTTTCAACTTAAAAGCAGGATCTACTACACTTTCAATCGCTGCTTTTGTTTCAATGCCAGTAATCTTTTATTATATTGTTTGCAGCCCTTTATTAAATTCTGAATTACTCTACTTCGAAAGAGTCGTTGTAGAATCTCTTGAAATTGTTTTTGTCTCCACGTAACATATGCTGTTTCCTTCAAAAAAAAAAAAAATTCTACTATTTAAACGTTGACTCTCGTTTTCCTTACTTGAAAAACTCTTCTTTTTTCTTTGATTTGTATTCTCTTCATATAATTTCTCCACAATTTTTTAAAGAAAGGGTTTAGTGCTCTTACCAAAACAAACTTTATCCGTGGTAACATTCTCAGTTCTTTCTAACACATTTTTTGACTTTAAGTAGATTTCCGTCTTTTAGTTTTCTTCTTTTTTCGGTTTTTCTTGCCGTCTTGAATTTCGTATCCAAACAAAATAATTTTCTGATAAAGAAAAAACACTTTCAATACTTTCTTACATCTCTTTAATATTTTAAACGAATTATGTATGATTACTTGTATCAATTAGCAACTAATTATTTACATTACTATTTCTGGATTTCAAATATCAAAACACTACTCATTCCACTTAAATATATACGGCATCATTTATGGGGCTCCCTACACCTGCAGAATATCACTTTTTTTAACATTCCATGGCACAGAAGCCTGCGTGATATTTATCAGACGGCACTAAGCCACTTTTTTAGGCTTAATGGTGCCTGACAAATATTAGTCCCTTTAATGTAATGTTCTGCGTTAAAAGGGCATTGAAGGGGTGCTGCTGGGTGTGTTCCCAGGAACATCCATAGCCTTTTTACATTGCCTCCGATTTACAAAGAATTGTAAACCTGAGGCAGTGCCAAAAACTTAAGTCTTCTCTGGGGTGGTGTAAGGTAAGCACAACGAGGAGAAATTTCTTTATTCCTCCTCGTTTTTCCTTTACTATCTGCACTGCATTCTGCAGCACACATAGAAAGAAGAAAAAGCCTCTTTCATTATCTTTCTACAGAAACAGATCCCTTCCTATCCAAAAATAATCATCTCCACAACGCAGGCATCCTTGCACCATAGTGCACAGGTGCCTCCATTGGCACACTGGAGACCATTGTGCACTGACACACGAGAAAAGGACAGCAATATACCATATATTATACATATGTCACATTCCTGCTCTTTTCTTTTGCCGTAGGTTAGCACAGCAGGGAGGCCTGCTGCATTGCCCTACAGCAAAACCTCATAAATGAGGCCCACAGTTCGTACTTCAACAACACCTTCCCGAACACTTATACAAACTACCATAATCACAAATTCCTTTCATACCATGTATTTAATCTCATTTGGCTGTTGCGTCTCAGAACTCACCACCACTAACAATTTTTGGCCTGTGCAAATGTGAACCAGAAACCCTTTCCATGTCAGACTTGAGAGTCTCACCATATTACTGAAAGGATCCATACCTGTTCCTGCACCGCTTCCTAGTGCCATCATACTGAAACCAAACATACAAATACATCTATACCTGTGTTTTATATCTATCAGATCTTTTGATACATAACTTCTCTGAAAATACATGTTGAAGTATCGACATACCTCAGGAAAGTTAAACTCTTAAGACAAATCGTCAAGCAATGTAAATTGGGGCAACATGCAAGTTGCAACTATGTGCAATTTTTTTCTATGGCAGACAAGTCGATTACAACTTTCTCTCTGCTCGTCAGATGTCCCCAAAAGCCTAGTGACAGTGAACGCACATAGCCCTGTGTTACCTTCATTTTACAAACAAGGGGAGACCAACTATTAGAGACCGAGAAGAAATACTTTGGGGGTGGGGGGGACAAGGGACGTGTCCTTCCCAGTCTCGCGATATAGTGCTCCTGGATATAGGTAGCTTGAGCACGTCCAGGAATCCTGACAATTACCTTAACTTCCATTAACGTGTACTTCACCAGTGTCACTACACCCGTACACCAAGTGCGCAGGCAACATTTTATTTTTTTATCTCCCTAAAGTTCATAAAATATGTTCCTGTTAACCCCCCAGTATTTTCCCACGAGCTTCAATCTCCAGAAGCTCTTTTTTTTTATGTTTCCCGAGCGGACTTTACACCTCAATTCATACATGTACCTTACTCAGAAGACCATGTAGTCGTTGCAGCATGACATAGTGCACTTGTGTAGCATTAAACCGATTACAACTTTCTCTCTACTGTACACATGCCACCAACAGCCACTAAAGATGTAACTGCTGTTTTTCATGGTAGACGGTCCTTTATTACCTTCCTTTTACAAACAACGAGATAAAAACTATTAGAGAGCGGGACGAAGGAGGGACAGGTCAAGTGACATCTTATTCCCACTCTCTTGATATGCCGTCCCTATGATGTACGCAGCTTGAGCACCACCAGGAACCCTAACAACTACCTTCACTTATATTCACGTCTTCTTCATGAGTGTGAGAAACCCGTGCACCAACTGCCCTGGCAACTTTTCATTTTTTGCTATCTCCCTGAAATTAATATTTTATTAAATTTATTTTTATTTTTACAGTTTTATATAGCGCTAGGTAGACCCGGAGGTATCAAAGCGCTTTACATGAGCATCAGATCATAGTTACAGGTTAAATCGTTACAAAGGTTACACAATTCTTAGAGCATGGCAACATAGTTACATGTAAGGTAGGGATAAACAATAAGCACAAATACGAAAGGGGACCAGCAGGCAAGGTGAGAGATTCAGGGGAGGGGGGTCAGAGCGGGGGAAGTAGACAGATAATGAAGGCGGGAAAGAGGAGGGGAGGGTGAGAGAGACATCATGGCAAGAGGAGGGGAAGGGTGACAGGGACACAAACCGGTAGACGAGTCGAGGCAACGTCCAAAGTCCAGTAAGCTGTGATCCCAGGGGAAGTGGTATCCCTTCCCTATCTTTGTTGCGAGAGGCTCCCTTTGCGCAGTGGACTCTCTCAGAGAGGTCTCTGAGACTCCAAGGCCTACACACTGGATCCTTCCCCAAAAAGGGGAAAGGGAGTGCTTTGGCAAGGGGTGCCATACCATACCTCAAGTGTGAGTGGCTCCCTTGGCACAGTGGACTCACTCAGCGTGTTCACTGAGACTCCAGAGTATAAATATTGGATCTTTCCCCAACAAAGGGAGGAGGAGTGCTTAGTCAAAGGGCAAAAAGGACAGGGGGTAGGCAGAGTAGCAGGCAAGGGGGGAGATTCAGGGGAGAGGGGATAGGAGCTAGGGAAGAGACAATAAGGAGAGGCGAAAAGAAGTCTGCCTAAAGACCGACTGGGTAGGTGACGACCAAGGAGGGAATCCACGGCCCATCTCCCTCATAGCTAAACCAAGTAGCTCCATCGGGCATCAGACAAAATAGCTTAGTCTCAATAAATTGAGGGAGGAGGGAAGGAGAGAAATAAATAGAGGGAGGATGCGGTAGGAGACGACAGAAGAGACGAAAGGAAGTGCAACAATGTGGTTCAACAATATACCAGAAAAAGATCAACAAGTAAACATTATATCAAACAATCAGCAATACATTAGGGGAGGAGAGAAAGGAGAGAGAGTAGTGGGGGGTAGGGGAGGAGGGAAAGAGAGGATAAGGGAAGAGACAACCGTAGAGACGAAAGGAAGTCTGTCTAAAGACCGACTGGGTAGGTGACGACCAAGGAGGGAATCCACGGCCCATCTCCCCTATAGCTAAACCAGGTAGCTCCATCGGGTATCAGACAAAATAGTTTGGTCTCAATACATTGAGAGAGAAGGGAAGGAGAGACATAAATAGAGGGAGGATGTGGGAGAAGACGACAGGAGAGACGAAAGGACGTGCAGCAATGTGGTTCAACAATATACCAGAAAAAGAATAACAAGTCGGCAATACATTAGGGGAGGAGAGAAAGTAGTGGGGGGTAGGGGAGGAGAGAGAGTGAGGATAAGGGAAGAGACAACCGTAGAGATTTAACGAAGTCTGTCTAAAGACCGACTGGGTCGGTGATGACCAAGGAGGGAATCCACGGTCCATCTCCCCTATAGCTAAACCAGGTAGCTCCATCGGACATCAGACAAAATAGTTCAGTCTCAAGTGGCGAGGTAAGAGGTTCACAGAAAAACAGGGTGGGGACAAAGGGCATGTGATGGCAGAGGACAGAAACTGGAGAGAGTAGGAGCGGAGAGGGGGGAGGGTTGGGGGAAGGGAGAGGGGGAAGGTAAGGTCAGGAGAGATGCGGGAGCGTTAGTCCAAAGTCCGGCTGGGTAGGTGATAGTCAAAGGAGGGAGCCCAGAATCAATCTCCCCCATAGCAAGCGAGGTAGCTCCACCGGGCATCATACAAAAGTATGCAGGTGGCCCCACCATTCGTATGCCCCAGGTCCAGCAGTAGAGCTCCAGTCTGCACGTATACACCACTCGCGGTCAGCACAATACCAGGGCATCATCACCCGACCTCTGTGCTCTTACAATGATGCCAGTGTCCCATCAAGAACTCCACTTCCAGTCTGCAGCTTCCAGGTGCAATCCCCACAGTCTCGCAGCACCTCAGCCTCCTGTTTTTTTTTGCACCCGACTGCGTGTCTCTTTGAGCCTTCCAATGCACACGCCATCCGCTAGTTGCTTGTGGGTCCGAGCAGTCGGCCTCTCTGATGACGTCAAAAGGGCAGGTCATCCAGTAAATGTCCCGCAAACCAGGTGTGAGTCGTTAAGGCTGACATCCTTGTGTTGGACTGGAAAGCCAGAATCCACCTCTGGCGCGTGGTGATACCCCAGGACTGGAGTCAACACGTTCAGGCAGGCCCGGCGGCGGGAGGTGGGGGGGGAATCCAGTGTCGTCCTGCAGGGCAGCCCAGCGATGTCACCAGCTCCAGAGCCCCATCTGGAGGAGGGCCGCAAGCTGGAGAGGCAGGAACAATTTGCAGCGCCTAGAAACGGTGAGAGCCGGAATCAAGACGATCTAAGGACAGTGCTAATCGTCAGTTGCACCGCGCTGCCAGCCGCTATTTTAGAGTCAGGCATGCTCGGGAGGAGGGACACGATAAAGATTGCCTCCAGGAAAAGTCTGTTAGCGAGGTCCCCACAGCGCAATGCGGCCAGCGGCAGCCGCTGCAACAGCCATACCTCGACTTCAGGCGTACCTTCAAGAGAGGCTCTCCAATATCGGCGATTTCAGGGAGGCTCCGACCGCCATTTTATGCACTGCCATCCCGTCGCTCGCGCCGTGGATTTCAGCCTCGGTGATGATTGCACAGACGATCTGAGCAGCTCCTCAAGCGCCCCACACACTCCGGTTCAGAAGGGATGGGTGGATGTCCCAGGTAAAGCTCCACAGCCGCACAGAGCCAAGCCGGAGCAGCACGTCAGCACTTCGGATGTCAATCCCCCTTCCCCGGTCGCTTGAGTGAAATACTACCTAACACTGAGTGCACTGAGCCTGAAAAACAGTGCAAGTTAAATATGACGCAGTCCCTTTAATCCATACAGCATGTGCTCGAGGACGTGGGTCCCACGTGGAGCACAAGGACAGGAGACTCTGTTGCGGCTGTGGCGCTACTGTTGCAGCAGTAGCGCTTCTTGTCCCCCTGCCTCAGTCCGCTTTGCATGCGTTAGCTTGCTGTGACCCCCTCCCGTTAGGCTAGCGAGTCAGATATTAGTTTACAGGCATCCTGGAATCTTCATAGCCTTCCAGACCCACTCTGCACATGTGTGATTGTCCTCCGTAGGATAAAACATGTCTCTTGTAAAACTACCACCCCATCCGCCCCAAATATTTTTCAATTTTCCCACAATGAACAATGTGGAAACTTGGGCTATTTCCTTTACATTCCCCCAAAATTCATTTCTATCTAGTGTGGTCATGTATATTCTGCAACTGTGACCCTGTTTCACCTCAGCGGAGTTGAGGGCCTGTGAGCGCCAGGACTGAACAATTTGGAATACAGTTTATTGGCCATCATAACATACTGCCTCGCATTTTCTATGAGTCATAGTACACAGACAGACTAATTCAACAAATGCTTCCATTGTACATCACTGAATAGATAAGTTCATAGATAGTACTTTAAAAAATTCATATCTGTATACTTGGGGGCATATTGTCAAGGAAGTGGCGGAGACAGACATTAGTCTTCTCTCCCCCACTTCGGAAATGTGAGACTGCACCATATTAACAAGCCTATGATGCAGGCTTGCGTTTCACAATTTAGCACCAACGCTGGCACCCTTGTACCAGAGTGCAAGGCGGTCTGTGGGCACGGAGGTTTGTTTATGACAGGAAGGTCTCCCTTCCTGTATATAAACAAACCTTTTTTCAAAATACCATTCTGCAACTTACATCTGTAGTACATGAAGCAGCAAACACGTAAGTTACAAACTGGCATTTTAGGTTTGTTTATGAGCCTCTGTCCGTCACTTCCTTGATAATCTACCCCATAGTACCTCAGTTAATGCTTGAGTGGAAAAGTACTCCCTCGCTCATTGCGTAACTGTATAAGTAATCCATGATTGAGTTAATTTCTGTTCTAGTAATGCCTACTTGAATCTATGACTGCATGCCCACTGCCTAATTAAGTATAGCAGTAAAAAGATAATGACTACCTGTTTACAACACTGCATGGAAACTACCTCAGTAAAAACATGAGTTCAAGAGTAATTTCTGGGTCATTTTGGAAGTGCATGAGCAGTACCTGAGGAAATCGATGAGTGCTTTCGTACTGCCTGACTCATTAATAAAGTGCAGAAATACAAACGGGGGGGGGATTCCATAATTTGATTCATAATGTGTGATTGATTGGTGTGTATATAGCACAGCCTCCATCATTGCATAAAACGGTACCCCGTTCATACATTTAACTACCGTCAAACTATTTTATTCATAAATTGGATTCCTTGGTTTTCCATCTTGCTGTCAGAATAAAGATAAGTAACTTTTCGTAACAGAGAACCACACTTTGTTCCATTCAATATTCTTTAGTTTGTACACAAGTTAAAGTAAATGGAAATTGTAACTTTCCCCCCCAAAGTTTAATCTTTTTTCCAATAAACTCCAGTAGCTCCTGTTAATTGCACTCTCAGTGTCCTTCTCAAAAGCAGTTATCTTATTTGAAATAACCGCAAGTGCTGTGCCCTACAAGCTACTTCCTGTCCATACCAACTACTTTGAAAACATATTAATAGCGAACACTATCTCAAAACACTACTGTTTCAACAACAAACGGCTCTCACATAACATCCTGAGACCTTCAAATAGCAGATGGCTAAACCACCAAGTGACATTGACTCACTCCTTTATCCCTAGCTCCCTACCTCCCCCTACATTTTGCGCACTTTATACACTAAATATTTAAAAATTAATTTTTCTAAACTATCGCACTACCGCCTTCCAATCTCTTTTCACACTACTTTTATAGTAATACCAGATTTCATTCATTCAAATTTTGCAAGCGCATTTCGCAGGTCCCTTGCTGCTCCTTCCTCATTTACACAGTAGCCGTTCTTCAGCTCCTACTACAAAATGGCTGCCCGCCCTGTGCTTCAACCCCATCCACGTCAATCGCAGCTGTACCGTGAGCGGATGCTACAACTTTTTGAATGCTTGCCATTGCCAATATTTCGCATCAGATACACGCTCAATTTTCGCTACGTGTACTTCGCCTGTGTACAGCCCGTCGTCTACTGTCTCCGGTGCCCCTTTGAAAGCGACCTGCATGTATGCCTCTCTACTACTTCACCCGATCCCCTGGATTATAAACTATTGCTGCAACCATTGGTAGCTCATGGCCAGCAGTGTTCTGGAGACACACGCTTGATGGATGCGTTTAATAATGTAATTAGGGGAAGATGTAGTACATGCGTTTATATGGAGAACCTGTTGCAGCAGACTATCATCGAATATCATGCAGGTTGCCCTGACATGCTCCGGCTTGCAGAAGATTACGATGACCATGCATGTTCTTTCAACTTGCTACATTGGATGGCCACCTTCCTTGCTTGGAGAAGTGCAGATGACCTTTTGAAACTAATTGCATATCACAGTGCTTCTGAGTTCCTGAACTTTGATGAATATCTATAACTGCGCATGCTAACCTGATCTGACGAACTCTTATTTCTACACTTCAAAAACACTGTTTTTTTTTCTTTTTCTTATTTCGCTTTTCCTTCCTTTCCAGATTTTTACACATTGACTTTCTTTACGAATTCCCCTTTACAGACTTGGTTAAGCTCTCTACATTTGCCCTATCTTTGCCTCGGTGTTAGCGGCCTAGTCGACAAAACGTGCGACTTGCCCGTTGGGGACTTTAGTATCTATATTAAAAGGTATGTAGTCTGCAGACAAAGTTCTGAGATGTTCTATTTTAGGCTAACTTTTTTTAATGTGCGAGACTAACGATACTCAAGATGGCCTTTTTTCTATTCTCTTTTCCTGATGACATCTCCCTTTATCAGATATCGATTCACTACTATACTGATTAAAATTCCCTCATACAGTTTTTTTTGTTGTGCCACATATACTGCACATTATGCTATGAACTTTCAAATACATTTAAAAAAATGTTTGATATCTGTGTCATATGTTACAAATACAATACTTACAGTTAATTCCTTTCCCACCATGTCTTTGCCCTTATCTGCCTGTTGTATCTTCAACACCCAGCGACTACTAACAATCTTGTGCCTACCCAAATGCAAACCAGAAACACTTTCCAGGTTACAATTAACAGTTCACATATTACTCAAAGCATGCATACATCTTGTGTGCCTTTTCCTAGTGGCATCATATTTAAACAATCATAGAAATAGATCTATGCCTGTGTTTTACAGGTACTGCATCTTCCGATACATAAGTTGTGTGAAAATACGTCTTACAACATAGAGATACCTCCCAAAGTTAAACTGTTAACACCAATCGCCCACCAATGTAAATTGCGCGCTATGTAAATTACAATTGTCCGCCGCTTTTTCCTATAGCACCAAAGTCTATTATAACTTTCTCTCTGCTCGTCACATACCCCCAACAGCCCACTAAGAGTTAACAAAGATGGGCCTGTATTACGTTCCTTTTACAAACAAGGGGAGAGCAACTATTAGAGAGTGACAGAAAAGAGTGAGGGGGGTCAAGTAACGTGTCATTTCCATTTTCTCGATCTGCCACCCCTCTGGTTTATACAGCTTCAACGTGACCAGGAAGCCTCACAATTACCTTAAGTTATATTCACGTGTGCTTTACCACTGTGAGCAACACTGTGCACCAAGTGCAGGCAACATACTATTCTTCATCTCCCTGAACTTAATAAAGCATGTCCCTCTGAAAGCCCCCCCTTGCCAGTATTTTCATACAAGGTTCAATGTTCCTCAGCCAACTTTGAGCCCCAATTCATCACAAGACCATGTAGTCACACAGTGCACTAGTGTAGCATTAAAACATATTTCTACTTTGTCTGTCCTCTACAGATGCCACCAATAGGCCAGCAAAAGTGCAACTGCTATTTTTCCCGGTACAAGAACCTCTGTTACCTTCCTTCTACAAACGACGTGAGAGGAACTGTTAGAAACAGGGAGGAAAGAGACGGGGAGTCAAGTAACCTGTTATTCCCAGTCTCTTGATCTTCCACCCCTGTGATGTACGCAGCTTCACAACAACCAGGAAGCCTCACAATTCCCTTAACTTATATTCACGTATGCTTCACAAGTGTGCAGAAACCCGTCTACCAAGTGTACACGCAACATTTCATTGTTTTTCATCTACTTGAAGTTAATAAAGCATGTTTGTTTCTCAAAACTAACATGCACCCTAGTTTTCACTACATAATGTTCTTTATCACTCAATCAGTTATCGTTTTCTGTAAACAAAAAAAAGGTTCTTCCCCATTTTTCAACATATCTCTTACTCTACCAACGGACTGCATGAGCTACAGACATCTTTCGATACCTTACAGTCATACCTTCAAAATGCTAGTGTGGATCGTAGGACACAGCTATGGTTTCTGGTGCAAGAGGTATGCAGAACAGGGACGTATTGACAAAGACCTAGGTTTACAAATTGTGGACATTAAATGGTTTGCACAGAGAGGATTGAAGTGGCACCAATTGCTACCTTTGGTTAAAACCTGTTTGCATCACCAACACCCCGACCTCATGATTGTGCACTGTGGTGGAAATGACCTAGGCACATTGACTGGGATAGGTTTGGAAATGCTCATGAAGGATACCCTTGGACAATTGATGTTGCTTTTGCCTCACACGGACTTTGTATATTCCAATATATGCCAAAGACAGAAGTGGAAATGGCATTCTGTCCTCAGATTGAAAAAGCGAGGAAGAATGGCAACAAAGCTGTGTCTGCATACCTCAGAGATCATAGAAGGGGGTCGATCTACAACAACAACATACGTTTTGATATGGCTCATATCTACAGATGTGATGGAGTACACTTCACTGACCAGCGAAATAGAGTTTTTCTGAATAACCTGAAGCTGTGCATCCTCACTTACATGTAGCTCCGACTAATGAACACAAGGGCTCTTTTTAGAGCCACCCTATAACTCACAACTCAGCTGCACCATTTTAGGCCCAGGGAATGGCATCTCTCGACCCTCGCCAAAATATATTCCCCACACTACCTCCCACCTTTCTGCCTCCTGCGGCAGCCAGCATTCCTTTTCAAGAAACCCAGCTGCTCTACGCAAGCTCCCTTTCCCCAAAAGCAAATCTGCTTCACTTCATAAAAGCAAAAGCAAATTTCCTCCTCTCGCTTCCATTACCAAACCAGAAGTACGTATACACACGTGCTCCGACGTCTTCCTTCTCGGAGCAGAGAGGGAAAGAACATGTGTACCCCACCCCACACAAAATAGACATGAGGATGCATTTTTGTGCTAAGAAATCGCGCTAATTGCAGCAAACCATGATTAGTGAGTGCCAACGGCCACCGATGCTGGCTAAATATTCTCTTGGGGTAGAATATTTCCCCAACTTACTACCAGCATTAAGAGCTATTTTCATAATGTAAATTGCACCTTTCTGACCAAAATGGAAGCAAGGATACCTTTTTTGCACAAAGAAATAGCACTAAATGCACAGAACTCACTTAGCCACCACGCGCACGCCTACTTACAAGGAAAACAAGCATTGGCATATCCAATAGGTCTCGCTTTTGGGACCTTATAAGTATTAAGTTATGCAGCACAATATCCTTGGTGCAACAACATCAACTGTTGCATGGCTAAACACTTATAAGGTCCCAAAAGCGAGACTTATTGGCTATGCCAATGCTTGTTTTGTTTGGCTGTGGCCTAGAGAATGCTCTCACTGTCTGGGGGCGGGGGTTCTCAGCTGCTCCTCATCTCCCTGCAGGTCTGTGGTGCACGGGGCCCCCTCTCCTGAGCTCCCTGCAGGTCTGTGGTGCACGGGCCCCATCTCCGGAGCTCCCTCCCTCTGCAGGTCTGTGGTGCACGGGCCCCCTCTCCAGAGCTCCCTGCAGGTCTGTGGTGCATGGGACCCCCTCTCCCCTGCAGGTCTGTGGTGCACGGGACCCCCTCTCCTGACCTCCCTCTCCCCTGCAGGTCTGTGGTGCACGGGCCCCCTCTCCAGAGCTCCCTGCAGGTCTGTGGTGCACGGGCCCCCTCTCCAGAGCTCCCTCCCCCTGCAGGTCTGTGGTGCATGGGCCCCCTCTCCAGAGCTCCCTGCAGGTCTGTGGTGCACGAGCCCCTTCTCCAGAGCTCCCTGCAGGTCTGTGGTGCATGGGACCCATCTCCGGAGCTCCCTGCAGGTCTGTGGTGCATGGGCCCCCTCTCCAGAGCTCCCTCCTTCTGCAGGTCTGTGGTGCATGGCCCCCCTCTCCTGAGCTCCCTGCAGGTCTGTGGTGCACGGGCCCCATCTCCGGAGCTCCCTCCCTCTGCAGGTCTGTGGTGCACGGGCCCCCTCTCCAGAGCTCCCTGCAGGTCTGTGGTGCACGGGACCCCCTCTCCCCTGCAGGTCTGTGGTGCACGGGACCCCCTCTCCTGACCTCCCTCTCCCCTGCAGGTCTGTGGTGCACGGGCCCCCTCCCCAGAGCTCCCTGCAGGTCTGTGGTGCACGGGCCCCCTCTCCAGAGCTCCCTCCCCCTGCAGGTCTGTGGTGCATGGGCCCCCTCTCCAGAGCTCCCTGCAGGTCTGTGGTGCACGAGCCTCTTCTCCAGAGCTCCCTGCAGGTCTGTGGTGCATGGGACCCATCTCCGGAGCTCCCTGCAGGTCTGTGGTGCATGGGCCCCCTCTCCAGAGCTCCCTCCCTCTGCAGGTCTGTGGTGCATGGGCCCCCTCTCCAGAGCTCCCTGCAGGTCTGTGGTGCACGAACCCCCTCTCCAGAGCTCCCTGCAGGTCTGTGGTGCACGGGCCCCCTCTCTGGAGCTCCCTCCCCTGCAGGTCTGTGGTGCATGGGGCCCCCTCTCCGGAGCTCCCTCCCCCTGCAGGTCTGTGATGCACGGGCCCCTCTCCATAGCTCCCTTCCCCTGCAGGACTGTGGTGCATGGGCCCCTCTCCAGAGCTCCCTCCCCCTGCAGGTCTGTGGTGCACGGGCCCCTCTCCACAGCTCCCTCCCCCTGCAGGTCTGTGGTGCAAGGGCCCCCTCTCCAGAGCTCTATACAGGTCTGTGGTGCACGGGCCCCCTCTCCAGAGCTCCCTGCAGGTCTGTGGTGCACGGACTCCCTCTCCAGAGCTCCCTGCAGGTCTGTGGTGCACGGACCCCCTCTCCTGAGCTCCCTCCCCTCTGCAGGTGTGTGGTGCACGGGGCCCCCTCTCCTGAGCTCCCTGCAGGTCTGTGGTGCATGGGCCCCCTCTCCAGAGCTCCCTCCCCCTGCAGGTCTGTGGTGCACGGGACCCTCTCCAGAGCTCCCTCCCCCCCTGCAGGTCTGTGGTGCACGGGCCCCCTCTCCGAGCTCCCTCGCCCCTGCAGGTCTGTGGTGCACGGGCCCCTCTCCGGAGCTCCCTCCCCACTGCAGGTCTGTGGTGCACGGGCCCCCTCTCCAGAGCTTCCTCTCCCTACAGGGCTGGGGTGCATGGGCCCCCTCTCCGGACCTCTCCCCTGCAGGTCTGTGGTGCACGGGCCCCCTCTCCTGAGCTCCCTCCCCTGCAGGTCTGTGGTGCACGGGCCCCTTCTCCGGATCTCCCTGCAGGTCTGTGGTGCATGGGCCCCTCTCCAGAGCTTCCTCTCCCTACAGGGCTGGGGTGCATGGGCCCCCTCTCCGGACCTCTCCCCTGCAGGTCTGTGGTGCACGGGCCCCTCTCCGGAGCTCCCTCCCCACTGCAGGTCTGTGGTGCACGGGCCCCCTCTCCAGAGCTTCCTCTCCCTACAGGGCTGGGGTGCATGGGCCCCCTCTCCGGACCTCTCCCCTGCAGGTCTGTGGTGCACGAGCCCCTCTCCGGAGCTCCCTCCCCACTGCAGGTCTGTGGTGCACGGGCCCCCTCTCCAGAGCTTCCTCTCCCTACAGGGCTGGGGTGCATGGGCCCCCTCTCCGGACCTCTCCCCTGCAGGTCTGTGGTGCACGGGCCCCCTCTCCTGAGCTCCCTCCCCTGCAGGTCTGTGGTGCACGGGCCCCCTCTCCAGAGCTCCCTGCAGGTCTGTGGTGCACGAGCCCCTTCTCCGGAGCTCCCTGCAGGTCTGTGGTGCATGGGCCCCTCTCCAGAGCTCCCTGCAGGTCTGTGGTGCACGGGCCCCCTCTCCAGAGCTCCCTGCAGGTCTGTGGTGCACGGGCCCCCTCTCCGGAGCTCCCTGCAGGTCTGTGGTGCCCCCACTCTGGAGCTCCCTCCCCTGCCGGTCTGTGGTGCACGGGCCCCTCTCTGGAGCTCCCTCTCCCTGCAGGGCTGTGGTGCACGGGCCCCCTCTCCAGAGCTCCCTCCCCCTGCAGGTCTGTGGTGCACGGGCCCCCTCTCCTGAGCTCCCTGCAGGTCTGTGGTGCATGGGCCCCTCTCCAGAGCTCCCTGCAGGTCTGTGGTGCACGAGCCCCTTCTCCAGAGCTCCCTGCAGGTCTGTGGTGCCCCGTCTCTGGAGCTCCCTCCCCTGCAGGTCTGTGGTGCACGGGCCCCTCTCCAGAGCTCCCTGCAGGTCTGTGGTACCCCGTCTCTGGAGCTCCCTCCCCTGCAGGTCTGTGGTGCACGGGCCCCTCTCCAGAGCTCCCTGCAGGTCTGTGGTGCACGGGCCCCCTCTCCAGAGCTCCCTGCAGGTCTGTGGTGCACGGGCCCCCTCTCCAGAGCTCCCTGCAGGTCTGTGGTGCACAGGCCCCTCTCCAGAGCTCCCTGCAGGTCTGTGGTGCACGGGCCCCCTCTCCAGAGCTCCCTGCAGGTCTGTGGTGCACGGGCCCCCTCTCCAGAGCTCCCTGCAGGTCTGTGGTGCACGGGCCCCCTCTCCAGAGCTCCCTGCAGGTCTGTGGTGCACGGGCCCCCTCTCCAGAGCTCCCTGCAGGTCTGTGGTGCACGGGCCCCCTCTCCGGAGCTCCCTGCAGGTCTGTGGTGCACGGGCCCCCTCTCCGGAGCACCCTGCAGGTCTGTGGTACCTGGGCCCCCTCTCCAGAGCTCCCTCCCTCTGCAGGTCTGTGGTGCATGGGCCCCCTCTCCAGAGCTCCCTCCCCTGCAAGTCTGTGGTGCATGGAGCCCCCTCTCCAGAGCTCCCTGCAGGTCTGTGGTGCACGAGCCCCCTCTCTAGAGCTCCCTGCAGGTCTGTGGTGCACGGGCCCCCTCTCCAGAGCTCCCTGCAGGTCTGTGGTGCACAGGCCCCCTCTCTGGAGCTCCCTCCCCTGCAGGTCTGTGGTGCATGGGGCCCCCTCTCCGGAGCTCCCTCCCCCTGCAGGTCTGTGGTGCACGGGCCCCTCTCCATAGCTCCCTTCCCCTGCAGGTCTGTGGTGCACGGGCCCCTCTCCAGAGCTCCCTCCCCCTGCAGGTCTGTGGTGCACGGGACCCTCTCCATAGCTCCCTCCCCCTGCAGGTATGTGGTGCAAGGGCCCCCTCTCCAGAGCTCTATGCAGGTCTTTGGTGCACGGGCCCCCTCTCCAGAGCTCCCTGCAGGTCTGTGGTGCACGGCTCCCTCTCCAGAGCTCCCTGCAGGTCTGTGGTGCACGGACCCCCTCTCCTGAGCTCCCTCCCATCTGCAGGTGTGTGGTGCACGGGCCCCCTCTCCTGAGCTCCCTGCAGGTCTGTGGTGCACGGGCCCCCTCTCAAGAGCTCCCTCCCCCTGCAGGTCTGTGGTGCACGGGACCCTCTCCAGAGCTCCCTCCCCCTGCAGGTCTGTGGTGCACGGGACCCTCTCCAGAGCTCCCTCCCCCCTGCAGGTCTGTGGTGCACGGGCCCCCTCTCCGGAGCTCCCTCGCCCCTGCAGGTCTGTGGTGCACGGGCCCCTCTCCGGAGCTCCCTCCCCACTGCAGGTCTGTGGTGCACGGGCCCCCTCTCCAGAGCTCCCTCTCCCTGCAGGTCTGTGGTGCATGGGCCCCCTCTCCAGACCTCTCCCCTGCAGGTCTGTGGTGCACGGGCCCCCTCTCCTGAAGGTCTGTGGTGCACAGGCCCCTTCTCCAGAGCTCGGTCCCCCTTGCGGGTCTGTGGTACGCGGGCCCCCTCTCCAGCACTCCCTGCAGGTCTGTGGTGCACGAGCCCCTTCTCCAGAGCTCCCTGCAGGTCTGTGGTGCACGGGACCCATCTCCGGAGCTCCCTGCAGGTCTGTGGTGCATGGGCCCCCTCTCCGGAGGTCCCTCCCCCTGCAGGTCTGTTGTGGAAAAGTAAATTTTGCCATGTTCTGTGTCCCTACGCGTCCTCCATCATATGTTATCTGTGCATGATTAATATGCATATGTTATTCCCCATGTTTGATTAAAGACGCAATTATAGTTGTGTCCACCTCTAGTATGCCAGTTTCCAGTTCTCGTGAATAATACGAATATCAGGCCTATGTAAAGCTACGTTGCCACGTTTCTCAGTGTGCACGTTAATGCATTGTAAAATCTCCGTTTCTAGGCCTCAAAAGGGCCTGGACACCAGATTCAGCTCCTGTCTCCTGAGCCTCGCTGAGGAGCGATACAGCCCCCACCTGTATCCTCGACCCTTCACTTATTTCCTGCATCGCAGTGCCCGGCCCAGCTTGGCTCTGCCTCTGAGTCTGCCAAGAGTATGTTATGATTTGAGTTATCAGTACAGCCCTCCTTCTCTGCATTCCTAAGCTACTGAATCGCATCAATAGTTTCCGTCATTGTCTAGCCTCTACGTCTCCATGTAAGAGAAATACTGCATTTAATGGTCATTTAATATTCTTCATCACGTACTACATGTAGAATAATGCATGCTCCAGTCTTAGAGTCTGTTAGCCTTTCCCCTCCTGACTTCTAGTTTATATCAACATGTTCTCTAAACATCAGATACTAGATACTGCTTAGGTACATGTCGCCCTGACTCTCCAGACTTCAGTCTCTGCTCCTAGCACAGAGTTCATAGCCCCCAGCTTCTCCTAGTAACACGTCATTGCCAGTTTGCGCGCACCATCAGGTTAGAGGTCCCGGCTCCTCAGGTAGCCCCCTCCATGGGTTCCGCCCCATTCATGACATATTCTGTTACGTTTGCATCACATGTCTATGTATACGCCCTGTTACACCTACTTTCACCCTTATCTTTCGCGACTGCTACGCGTCACGCTTTCTGCTCCACCCACTGCTACGCCTATTGCAATTTAATGCTATGTGTTTGCGTTATGTATATATGCTCATGTACTGTTATTAAAAGTTATCCTTCCTTCCTTCCTATGCTTCCCTTGTCCCGATCCTGTCCCCGGCAGCTGCCATCCTATTCCCGTGCAGGTCGTCCTGTTCCTGTCCTTATGCTATATTAAACCTGCAAAACTCCTACTACCTCGAATCTTGACTCTTATTTATTGAGCTATCTGTTATTCATTTATGCATTCAAAAATAGGGTATTATTTATTTATTTACCACATAATGGCGCCCGAATAGGGACTTGCCCTTTCCCCACGCGTCGGTGAAGCCACGCCGACCCCCTGACCCTCTGCAGTCGTGACGGAACTCTTCTGCGCACCGGCAGATATTTCTGCTTCAAGTATCCCTCAGGCCCACGGAGGAGACGGAGGAGGCGGTCCAGCATCCAGACGAGACGGTGGAGGAACGCGGCGAGTCCCGACCAGAGCCCAAGCCGAGAGTCCAAGGTCCGAGGTATCCGGAGGTCCACCCGTAACTGAAGTCCGAAGTTCGTCGTCCGTCGTCGTAGCAGTCCAGTCTAGTCCGAGGCCTTCCGTTCTTGCTGCCCGGTGAGTACCATTACTGGGGTAGTATCTAGACAGGGTCAATTTAATTGACTCTGGTCCGTGGGTTGGTGGTACACAAGCCCACAAACGAAGTGTCCACTCCGGTGGATACGGGTCCTGACGTGTCTCTTGATGAGACCGGTAAGTTTCGTACTGTTTCAGCAGTGCATCTAGTTTCTGTTCTAGTCAGTTCTGTTCTCGAGAAAATTCATGTATTCTGTGTTCCGTATTCCAGGTGGTATTTCTGTTCGAACTGTTATTTTAAATGTTCTTCATGTATTTTAATGTCGTGGTATGAATGGGGAATAAGTATCGTGTTCATTGTGTATTGTATTGTGTCTAGATTACAGTTCAGTCATGCCCTTGTTTTCCAAGTTACGTCAGTTAAAAACTAGAAAGGGTCTGCTGGAAGCAGCAGTTCCAGTCCCGCCTAGGGACAGTCCAGGTCATTTTATGTATCAGAAGCATGGCATAAGCGCCATATTGTATCTAGATTTATGGGTCGAGTATACCAAACAGTTAGAGGAAAAGTATAGATGGCCTGTGTCAGGCACATGGGATGCCGAGTGCATCATGAGAGTAGAAGAAGCATTATGGAAAAAGAAGGCCAGACAGTCACAGAAAGATGCCATCGAGTTATGGCGCAAAGAATCTCATAAAAGAACCGAAAAAGAAATCAGAAAGTCAGAATTAAGTAGAGAATCCTTAGAACGAGCCCAAGAAAGGGAATTAATCGAGATTGGTGAACAAGTTAAAACCGAACAGTCAGACAGACAGAGGCATGCTCTTATTAAGGGTATGTATCCTCTTCTTGCCGAGGGCCTGCCAAAAGCGACCCCGGAGGCATCCAGTAACTTTCCGCCACCATTAGTTCCGACCAAGCTACGTCACAAACAGACCGCAGCTGATATTTTCATTTCGTCCTATTTGGACGACACAGTCCCAGAATATGCAAATCCTGTTCGCGCTCCGCCAGTCCCTGTAAATCAGGCACTTCCCGTTCCTCCAGACACCGGGGTACCCCTTGCAGTACCTGCTACGGCCCCCCTGGTCCAGCCCGCCATACCAGTTCAGCCCGCATTTCAATTTCCTGCCACACTAGTACGAAGAGGATCAGTCGACGATTCTAGTTTAGGGGCCGCAGGAGGAGGTCCTCCTCAGACCCCGCCGCCACATAAGCGTTTAACGTCAGCCGAATTACATGCACAAGCGTCACAGCGTACGCCCAGACATCAGACTGTAGCAGAAATAAGAAAAGCCCTTAATGAATGCGGCTATGATCCAGTCCCAGGCGAGGATAATATGGTTTTATATTCATTTCGCGTAAGAAAGGTGGCCGAGTATCTAGTCACCCTACCGAATATGAAAGAAGACCTAGACAGAATATATCGTTTCATCCGTACAGGGGATGATCCAGAAAGCATTAGCGAGGCCATGTCTCAAAGGAAAGCCGAGATCCAGCTCATGATATTAAAGTTTCTGATTAACTGTCTAATAAGAGAACAAGATTACCCGTCTAAAGATCCGGCCGAAATGAAAATCCTGACAAGGTGGAGTGATAATATAGCCGAGGGTAAGCACAAGACCGTCGGTGCTATGGAGAGTATGTACAAGAAAATCCGTAAAGAAATAATAAAGTTACACGAACAGCGTAAAGCAGCACAAGTAAGCGAGAAAGAAAGTAACTCTGATACTGAAGAGGTAGACGACGAAAATTCCGCCAGAATAGCGTATGTAGGAAAATCTAGATTTCCAGATCGCCATTTACGCCTAGAACACAAGTCTACTTTCCATCATCCAGCACCAGAACAAGGTTCTCTAGAACAAGTGTTTCAAGCTACCGATCACATTCTGAAATCACGAATCGGTTACAGTGAGTTAAGTACTATGCATGAACAAGAACTAGCCCGATCAGCAGTCCAATGGACTACTGATTCTACCACTTTTCCAGACGAAATAGTGGCACAAATGTTTCTGAAAATGCCCCCAGCCGAGCAACGACTGGCGGGTATGTATATGATTCAGCACCTCATTACATTGTATGAGGGTCAGCACTCTGATCCAGGCCCGTTACATGATATCCTGAACGAGTTACTCCAGTATAGATGGAAAGGTTTAGGTACCGATTTAATTAGTGTCATTCTAGAACAGCGTCACAAATATAGAACGTTTTTGAACCCGCATTTTGTTCATGTCTCACCCCCAGAAAGTAAACCATTTTACATGGAGAGACAGAATCCGTTACGAGAAGTCCACCCAGTTAGAGGAACGGGTGGCGAACTAGAACGAGTGTTTGTTTACACTCCGATTACAAAGATGGAACTCTTAGAGATGAAAAAATTAATTCCCTGTCATGATAAAGATCCAGCAGGGTTCCATCGAGAATTAAAAGACATGCTCCGTATGGGAGAATACACGTATCCAGATATAATTAAAATGTTAAAGGTTCTGTTGCCCGCAGGGGTGTATGAAAAGCTCAAGGAAAAAGAATGGGAGGTGGGAGAGAAAAAGATCGATTGGGCAGTTCTAGAAGCTGAAGATAAGGCACGAGTACCAGGTACCGGTCTTGGAGCGAAATGTAAAGAATTACCTGAATTATTGATTCAAGTTTTACCCAGATTGTTAACAACGAAAAAGGAAGACTGGGATGCAATCTCAGCCTGTAAACAGAAACAAGACGAAGACATTAGTGATTTTTATTCTAGATTTGAGAAATGTTTTAGCATCAACAGTGGCCTCAAGACAAGTAGTGAGTCATACCCTCACCTTTTTGTTACTAAATTAGTCGAGAATTCAAGTCCACAAATTAAGAATCGAGTTTTGAAAGTCGAAAGTACCTGGCAAGCTAATACCCCGTCCCAGATGTTACAGATGCTCCAATACCACCAGAATAGAATCAGAGAAGAACAGGACCACGAAAGGAAGCGTATGAAAGACACGAAAATGAAAGTACTAGTTGCACAATCTGTTCCTCAAGACAGTCAGAAGAGGGGTCCGAATCAAGCCAGTCATCCTGCAGCTCCCGTTAAAGGGAACTGCAATTATTGTAAACAGCCAGGTCATTTTATAAACGAGTGTGCAGTTCTGAAACACAACATAGCTACTGGTAAGACTAAAGAAAGACCACGTCCGCCTAGACAAGAACAAGTTTTACAGATTCCTCAGCCACAGAATGCACCACAGACAGTTACAGCACCGCAGCCCATCGCTGCAACACAGCACGTTACACAGCAGATGTACCAGTATGCACAGTCTGAGTATCCAGAGTACCAGCAGTATTCATGAAACAGCCTAGAGAGGGAGGTAGGCTTGCCTCTCATCGAGATACCTGTAGATCAAGAAGGTCCCTATGTTCACAGTCAAGTATTAGGGAAAGACAGAAAGTTTTTGATTGATACAGGGGCAAGTAGGACCACAATTAGTCACGCCGAAGTTCCAGGGGCTCCGCTCTCAGGCTCTAGAAATGTTTCCCTTGGATTTTCAGGAAAACCCATCGTAAATGAAATATCAAAGCCAGTTTCTCTAGAAGTAGGTCCATTGTCCCGTACTACTGACCTGTTACTTACTAAGTCATGTCCAGAGAATCTATTAGGCATTAAAACACTGAAAGAGTTAGGTGCAGTTATATGCTGTTCCCCAGAGGGAATACGTCTGTTCCTACGTGACTTTAAGGGTCACTATGTATTACGAGATTTTGATCCCAGATTGTCCAATGTTCCGCAGCATTTATGGGCGCAAGGTCCAACTGATGTAGGTTACATGCAAATCACACCCCATCGTGTGACTCTCAAGCCAGGTGTAGTGTTACCACGAATCAGACAGTATAGATTGCCACCTGAGGCTGTAGCAGCCTTATCCAAAATTATTGACGAGCTCATCGCTCAAGGAGTAGTTGTAGAAACTGACTCCAATGTATGCAATTCTCCGATCATTCCAGTCATGAAACGTACTGATCCAAATGCACCCCCAGTATATCGATTAGTGATTGACCTACGAGAACTTAACAAATGTATTATTCCTCAGTACCCAGTTGTCCCAGATATCTCTTCCTTATTGACAGCCATTGATTCCAAAGCCACGTTCTTTACTGTAATCGACCTCAAGAACGCATTTTTCAGTGTTCCCATTCATCCCGACAGCCAGTTTCTTTTCGGATTTTGTTTAAATGGAAGGAGCTATATGTTCACACGAGCTCCTCAAGGTTTCACAGAAAGTCCTAGTATTTACAGTCAAGCACTCAAGAGACAGCTTGATAATGTTCACATGCCAACTGACACTGCCCTGCTCCAGTATGTCGATGATCTACTGATCACAGCCCGTTCTGAACGTGACTGCGAGCGAGCGTCACTGACGGTTCTGTATTTCCTAGCCGAGATGGGGCACAAGGTGTCCCCTTCGAAGCTTCAATTCTGTGTCCAGCAAGTGGTATACTTAGGACACTTACTGTCCAAGAGGGGTAGGCAGTTGACACCTGACCGTATCCAGTTAATAGCGAGTCTTCCTCAGCCCAAGACCCAGAAGGAGGTACGTGCTTTTATCGGCCTCACTTCTTACTGCCGACAATGGATTCCTCAGTATGCATTTCTAGCCAAGCCACTGATACAGTTAACGACACAGGAGACAGCCGTATCGTCTGTCCTCCCTTGGACATCTGAACATACACTCAGTTTCAATGAGTTAAAGAAAGCCCTATGTCAAGCTCCAGTTCTAGCCACACCGAACTACAGTAAGCCTTTTACACTTTTCGTCACTGAACGTGAAGGTACAGCATTATCTGTTCTCACACAAGATCAAGCAGGACAATACAAGCCTTGTGCTTATTTTTCGAGCACATTAGATCCTGTAGCCCAGGCTCTGCCTGCGTGCCTCAAGTCAGTTGCAGCCACAGCACTAGCTATCAGACAAAGTGATTCCATAGTATTAGGACATTCCTTGACAGTACAAGTTCCACACTCCGTGGAAGTTCTTTTAAATCGAACACAGACTCAGCACTTGACAATCGCACGTTTAACAGGTTATGAATTGACACTGTTCCAGCCACACATAGAAATCAGACGCTGCAACATCCTGAACCCTGCTACACTGTTACCATCAGCTAATCCAAATCCTGCCACACATGACTGTGTGGAAGTAGTTAATATTACGACAAAGCCAAGACAAGATCTGACAGATATTCCATTACCAGATCCCGACCTGACACTTTATGTGGATGGTTCATGTATGAGAACAAGTACAGGAGAACTAGTCGCCGCGTATGCAGTGACTACTGACACCGAAGTTATTGAGACACACCGTATTGACACCCTGTCCGCTCAAGCAGCAGAGCTAGTTGCTCTGACACAAGCCTGCATACACGCTAAGAACCGGAAAGTTAATGTTTATACAGATTCACGCTACGCATTTGGAGTCGTACACGACTTTGGAGTGCTCTGGCAGGAGAGAGGTTTCATGACTTCTCATGGAACCAAGATTCAGCATGGTCTCCTTATTCAAGCTCTGTTAGATGCCATACACTTACCGACATCCATTGCTATCATGAAATGCAAAGCACATACGAAAGTTACTGACATTATTTCCCAGGGTAACGATCTAGCAGATCACACAGCCAAGCTTACAGCACAGACTCCAGACATTCCAGTTAACATGACACACACTCCAGATCCGACTACATGTATGACAGTTAAGGACCCTACTCAAGATGTCATAGATATCCAGTTACACGCTACTCCCGATGAAATCAAGAAATGGTCCGAACAAGGAGGGGTCCAGACAGATCAAGGATGGGTGACGAAGGGTAGAGCCACATGGTTTCTCCCCGACTCTATGGTTCAAGTCATTATCAATACCGCACATAGTCCAGCACATTTAGGAGAAAAAGCTATGTTAGACAGTATCCAGAACATTTGGTTCAACAAGCATTTACGAGCTGCAGCCAAGCAGAAAGTCCGTACCTGTATGATATGTTGTCAGTTTAATCCAGGTAAAAGTGTCCCGGTGGAACAAGGGGGATTCCAGCCTCCTGACCACCCTTTTGAAGTCCTCCAGATGGATTATATTCAGATGGAGCGATGTCGAGGTTTCAAGTATGTCCTTGTAGTTGTATGCGCTTTGTCCAGGTGGACAGAGGCATATCCAGTCCCAGATTACACAGCCGCGACCACTGCCAAGCAGTTGGTTCGTGAGTTCTTCCCCCGTTATGGACTCCCTAGGGTCGTATATTCTGATAACGGCCAGCCATTCTCCTCAGAGTTAATGAAGCACGTTTCCCTTTTGTTAGGATACCAGTGGAAGTTCCATTGTGTACGCCATCCTGAAGCAGCAGGTCTCGTAGAAAGACATAACCAGACCCTGAAAATTCGCATCGCAAAAATTTGTAAAGAGAAAGGTGTGGACTGGCTAGTAGCTCTGCCAGTCGCTTTGTTCTATATGCGCATGGTCGCACATTCCAGATCAGGTCTGTCCCCGTATGAGGTCGTTTTCGGCCGCCCCCCTAACATGTGGGGTACTCCTAGACCCCGAAGTATTACCGATGTTTCAAGTAATATGCTGACAGATTACCTAGCTTCCTTGATGTCTGCCCTCAACTCTTGTCGTTCACAGGTTGCCGCCGCATTTCCAGACAATACCGAGGTGGCACCGCATGAAATCGTTCCCGGATCCATGGTCTTAATTCGCAATTTTGATCGCTCAAGTCCGCTGGAGCCACGCTGGAAGGAGCCCCGACAGGTCCTCCTCGCCACCCGTACAGCCGTGAAGTTGGAGGGACGCAAAGGCTGGGTGCACCTTTCGCACGTGAAAAAGTTTTATGGACTGAAACCGGTCTCAAAGAACATTTCCCAGGATTTGAAGGACTGCCAAAATACTATTCTTAAGGACTGTCCGCAAAAGACATTGCTACAAACCCTCCCCTGTTAGAGAAAACTCCGCAACAGGAGTATAAGTTGAAACTCCGGTCTAGTAAAATAAGTCAGCCAGTTTGATTGTCTAAGTCCTCCCCTAGGTGAAACGGTTAGACTGTTTCTGACATGTATAAAATAGACCCCCATAGTGAGAGAGTTAGTCAAAACTCAATTCGATGTATCGTTTTTCTATGTTTCATATTATTTCTCAGCATTATGATTTCCTGCACCAGTTATGCCTTTTACCTGTATTTTCCAGTTTCTCATGTAAATAAGTCTGCTAATGTTACAGTAGAGCACACGTTTAGTGATCTGCCTCCTCATGAACTCTCTTACCGCCTCGCTATGCGAAATAATACTTTCATCCGCATGTTACATTATTCACACCAGACCAGCAATGCCACTAATTGTTGGGTATGTGGTCGACTCCCCCCTTTCCAGACGCCGAAGGGAGTTCTGCCACTCTTTCCTTATCCGTTTTCACATAATGGTTCGTGTGGAGCATGGTCCACGTTAACGTCGTCCTCAACAGATATGTCTTTTCTTAACAGTACATGTTTTCCAGACAAGCAAGGTCTTCCCCACAGAATCGGGTTAGATCTAGAAAATGAAGTTTACAATTTAGGTAATTATTCTTCGAATTTCATGGTCCTGAATGTTCAGTCTGATACTACTCCAGACTTACCTGCTATTTCAGTGCTACCAGTCAAAGGCGAATTATGTGTCCGAAATAATGGTTCCGTACATGTAGGACATAGTGATTGTACTACTATTGTCAAGTATAGTGACAGTAGGAAATCTATTTTCAAAGCTTCACGTCATTCTTATTTTATTTGTGGTCAGACCGCATATGTTCGTCTGCCCCTCGATTGGGAGGGAACCTGTTACATTGCCTTCCTACTGCCACCGGTTTTTCTAGCCCCACCCGACTACCATAGGAATTCCCACCTAGTACATACTAGACACAAGAGAAACCTCCCGATTGTCGATTATACTGAAACTGCTCTAGAACAATATATAGATATCAATAAAGGTGTCTTCCCTTATTTAGGTACAGTTGTGAATAGTAAACTGATACGTAGATTAACCAGAACCCTCGAAGCAGTAGTAATTGAGACTACTTCTGCTCTAAGTAATTTAACCGAAGAACAATCCTTTATGAGAATTGTCGTACTCCAAAATCGTCTCGTCCTTGACGTCATACTGGCCGATAGGGGCGGGGCCTGTAGAGTCATCGGATCTAGTTGCTGCATTTTCATTCCAAATAACGCGCCGTCTGTTTATTCAGCTATAACCAGACTTCATAAAATTGCCCATCTGTTACACCAAAATCCAGGCACCTGGACATGGTCCGGTTGGTTCTGGAATATAATTTCCGCCTGGGGATGGAAAGTCTTGTCCTTTCTAGGTATTGCAGTAGCGATCATATTTAGCTGCTGCCTCTGTATACAATGTGGCCCTGCGATTTGCGGCATTTGTGCTACCTCTTGTATTCCTAGTCCCAAGCCCCGTTCTAAATCCCGTTCCAAGAAAATTCGAGACGAGCAAATGATACTGTATGAAATGATAGATGGTATCATGAATATTGATGTTTCCTGAAGGAAACGTAGTGACAAGGAGGGAATGTGGAAAAGTAAATTTTGCCATGTTCTGTGTCCCTACGCGTCCTCCATCATATGTTATCTGTGCATGATTAATATGCATATGTTATTCCCCATGTTTGATTAAAGACGCAATTATAGTTGTGTCCACCTCTAGTATGCCAGTTTCCAGTTCTCGTGAATAATACGAATATCAGGCCTATGTAAAGCTACGTTGCCACGTTTCTCAGTGTGCACGTTAATGCATTGTAAAATCTCCGTTTCTAGGCCTCAAAAGGGCCTGGACACCAGATTCAGCTCCTGTCCCCTGAAGCCTCGCTGAGGAGCGATACAGCCCCCACCTGTATCCTCGACCCTTCACTTATTTCCTGCATCGCAGTGCCCGGCCCAGCTTGGCTCTGCCTCTGAGTCTGCCAAGAGTATGTTATGATTCGAGTTATCAGTACAGCCCTCCTTCTCTGCATTCCTAAGCTACTGAATCGCATCAATAGTTTCCGTCATTGTCTAGCCTCTACGTCTCCATGTAAGAGAAATACTGCATTTAATGGTCATTTAATATTCTTCATCACGTACTACATGTAGAATAATGCATGCTCCAGTCTTAGAGTCTGTTAGCCTTTCCCCTCCTGACTTCTAGTTTATATCAACATGTTCTCTAAACATCAGATACTAGATACTGCTTAGGTACATGTCGCCCTGACTCTCCAGACTTCAGTCTCTGCTCCTAGCACAGAGTTCATAGCCCCCAGCTTCTCCTAGTAACACGTCATTGCCAGTTTGCGCGCACCATCAGGTTAGAGGTCCCGGCTCCTCAGGTAGCCCCCTCCATGGGTTCCGCCCCATTCATGACATATTCTGTTACGTTTGCATCACATGTCTATGTATACGCCCTGTTACACCTACTTTCACCCTTATCTTTCGCGACTGCTACGCGTCACGCTTTCTGCTCCACCCACTGCTACGCCTACTGCAATGTAATGCTATGTGTTTGCGTTATGTATATATGCTCATGTACTGTTATTAAAAGTTATCCTTCCTTCCTTCCTATGCTTCCCTTGTCCCGATCCTGTCCCCGGCAGCTGCCATCCTATTCCCGTGCAGGTCGTCCTGTTCCTGTCCTTATGCTATATTAAACCTGCAAAACTCCTACTACCTCGAATCTTGACTCTTATTTATTGAGCTATCTGTTATTCATTTATGCATTCAAAAATAGGGTATTATTTATTTATTTACCACACTGTGGTGCCCCCTCTCTGGAGCTCCCTTCCTCCTTCACTCACATGTCTCACTTCCTCGTCCACTTCTCTCTGTTTCTTCCTCTTTCGGCTTTAAGTCACGTCCAGGATAGAAGGGGCCACACAGACTAGGCTCTTAGTCCAGGATAGAAGGGGTCACACACGCTGTGCCCTTAGCCCAGGATAGAAGGGGCCACACACGCTGGGCTCTTAGTCCAGGATAGAAGGGGCCACACACGCTGGGCTCTTAGCCCAGGATAGAAGGGGCCACACAGACTAGGCTCTTAGTCCAGGATAGAAGGGGTCACACACGCTGGGCTCTTAGCCCAGGATAGAAGGGGCCACACACGCTGGACTCTTATTCCAGGATAGAAGGGTCCACACACGCTGGGCTCTTAGCCCAGGATAGAAGGGGCCACACACGCTCGGCTCTTAGTCCAGGATAGAAGGGCCACACACGCTGGGCTCTTAGTCCAGGATAGAAGGGGCCCCACACGCTGGGCTCTTAGTCCAGGATAGAAGGGGCCACACACGCTGGGCTCTTATTCCAGGATAGAAGGGTCCACACACGCTGGGCTCTTAGTCCAGGATAGAAGGGGTCACACACGCTGGGCTCTTAGCCCAGGATAGAAGGGGCCACACACGCTGGACTCTTATTCCAGGATAGAAGGGTCCACACACGCTGGGCTCTTAGCCCAGGATAGAAGGGGCCACACAGACTAGGCTCTTAGTCCAGGATAGAAGGGGTCACACACGCTGGGCTCTTAGCCCAGGATAGAAGGGGCCACACACGCTGGACTCTTATTCCAGGATAGAAGGGTCCACACACGCTGGGCTCTTAGCCCAGGATAGAAGGGGCCACACACGCTCGGCTCTTAGTCCAGGATAGAAGGGCCACACACGCTCGGCTCTTAGTCCAGGATAGAAGGGGCCACACACGCTGGGCTCTTAGCCCAGGATAGAAGGGGCCACACAGGCTGGGCTCTTAGCCCAGGATAGAAGGGGCCCCACACGCTGGGCTCTTATTCCAGGATAGAAGGGGCCACATATGCTGTGCCCTTAGCCCCAGATAGAAGGGGCCCCACAGGCTGGGCTCTTAGTCCAGATAGAAGGGGCCCCACACGCTGGGCTCTTAGCCCAGGATAGAAGGGGCCACATACGCTGGGCTCTTAGCCCAGGATAGAAGGGCCCCCACACGCTGTGCCCTTAGCCCAGGATAGAAGGGGCCCTACACGCTGGACTCTTAGCCCAGGATAGAAGGGGCCACACACACTGGGCTCTTATTCCAGGATAAAAGGGGCCCCACACGTTGTGCTCTTATTCCAGGATAGAAGGGGCCACACACGCTGGGCTCTTAGTCCAGGATAGAAGGGGCCCTACACGCTGGACTCTTAGTCCAGGATAGAAGGGGCCCCACACGCTGGGCTCTTAGTCCAGGATAGAAGGGGCCACACACGCTGGGCTCTTAGTCCAGGATAGTAGGGGCCACACACGCTGGGCTCTTAGTCCAGGATAGTAGGGGCCACACACGCTGGGCTCTTAGTCCAGGATAGAAGGGGCCCCACACGCTGGGCTCTTAGTCCAGGATAGAAGGGGCCACACACGCTGGGCTCTTAGCCCAGGATAGAAGGGCCACACGCGCTCGGCTCTTAGCCCAGGATAGAAGGGGCCACACACGCTGGGCTCTTAGCCCAGGATAGAAGGGGCCCCACAGGCTCGGTTCTTAGCCCACGATAGAAGGGGCCCCACACGCTGGGCTCTTAGTCCAGGATAGAAGGGGCCACACACGCTGGACTCTTAGCCCAGGATAGAAGGGGCCACAATCGCTGGGCTCTTAGCCCAGGATAGAAGGGGCCCCACACGTTGGGCTCTTAGCCCAGGATAGAAGGGGCCCCACACGCTGGGCTCTTAGTCCAGGATAGAAGGGGCCACACACGCTGGACTCTTAGTTTAGGATAGAAGGGGCCACACACGCTCGGCTCTTAGCCCAGGATAGAAGGGGCCTCACACGCTGGGCTCTTAGCCCAGGATAGAAGGGCCACACATGCTCGGCTCCTAGCCCAGGATAGAAGGGGCTCCACACGCTGGAGTCTTAGCCCAGGATAGAAGGGGCCCCACACGCTGGGCTCTTAGTCCAGGATAGAAGGGGCCACACACGCTGGACTCTTAGCCCAGGATAGAAGGGGCCACAATCGCTGGGCTCTTAGCCCAGGATAGAAAGGGCCACACACGCTGGGCTCTTAGTCCAGGATAGAAGGGGCCACACACGCTGGGCTCTTAGTCCAGCATAGAAGGGGCCATACACGCTGGACTCTTAGTCTAGGATAGAAGGGGCCACACACGCTCCGCTCTTAGCCCAGGATAGAAGGGGCCACACACGCTCCGCTCTTAGCCCAGGATAGAAGGGGCCCCACACGCTGTGCCCTTAGCCTAGGATAGAAGGGGCCACACACGCTCGACTCTTAGCCCAGGATAGAAGGGGCTCCACACGCTGTGCTGTTAGTCCAGGATAGAAGGGCCACCACTCTCGGCTCTTAGCCCAGGATAGAAGGAGCCACACACGCCGGGCTCTTAGCCCAGGATAGAAGGGGCCACACACGCTCGGCTCTTAGCCCAGGATAGAAGAGCCACACACGCTCGGCTCTTAGCCCAGGATAGAAGGGGCCACACACGCTGGGCTCTTAGCCCAGGATAGAAGGGCCACACACGCTCGCGGCTCTTAGCCCAGGATAGAAGGGGCCCCACACGCTGGGCTCTTAGTCCAGGATAGAAGGGGCTCCACACGCTGGGCTCTTAGTCTAGGATAGAAGGGGCCACACACGCTCGGCTCTTAGCCCAGGATAGAAGGGGCCATACACGCTGGCCTCTTAGCCCAGGATAGAAGGGCCACACACGCTCGGCTCTTAGCCCAGGATAGAAGGGGCCACACACGCTGGGCTCTTAGCCCAGGATAGAAGGGGCCCCACACGCTCGGTTCTTAGCCCAGGATAGAAGGGGCCACACACGCTGGGCTCTTAGCCCAGGATAAAAGGGCCACACACGCTCGGCTCTTAGCCCAGGAAAAAAAAGGGCCACACATGCTCGGCTCTTATTCCAGGATAGAAGGGGCCACACACGCTGGGCTCTTAGTCCAGGATAGAAGGGGCCCCACACGCTGGGCTCTTATCCAAGGATAGAAGGGGCCCCACACGCTGGGCTCTTAGCCCCGGATAGAAGGGGCCACACACGCTGTGCCCTTAGCCCAGGATAGAAGGGGCCCCACACGCTGGGCTCTTATCCAAGGATAGAAGGGGCCCCACACGCTGGGCTCTTAGTCCAGGATAGAAGGGGCCCCACACGCTGGACTCCTAGTCCAGTATAGAAGGGGCCTGTAGGAGAGTAGGGTCTGCTATCCTATGGTCACCCCAAATTTTTGCTTTTGCTTCACTGGTTTTCGACTACTGAGGCTGTGGGCCTGCTGATCAGACCCCCAGCCTGCTGTTCTCTCACTAAATTAATGATACATGTGCTATAGGCACATAACCCAATTGGAAATGGACTCCTTGTCAGCCCCTGTATAATGCACTATAGGTGCCCAGGGCATAGGGGCCACCAAGGCCTACCAGGGGCTGCAGCATATCTTTTGCCACCCCTGGCTGGTTCTTAAATTGACACAACTGGCTGATCACTCAGCTGGGGTAAGGTGGTGTAAGCACCCCTTACTTAGATATAGTATACCTATGTCTAAACCTATATCTGGACACATATAAACCTGTGAGCCACTCCTATGGAAGGCTTCATCAATCCTGGAGGCAGAGTGTGTGGTTTTATGTGAGATGGAGCTCTAGCATGAGCTGAGCCTGTCTGCAGCCGTCGGGAACAACTCCTTAAGCTGTTTCAGGATAACGCCATACCATATACTCTTAAGTGCCTTATAATCCTCGCGGTTATATACCATCTTTGGTTTGGCTTTATCAAAACATGTCGTGTAAGGTGTCATACGATTTGGAATACTATCCCCTCGCCAGATGGCGACGGGGATAGCATTCCACCCCTCTAGAGGGGTAAGACATGTTACTTTACTTAAATGCGGTTAATTTCTAAAAGGGCCTTAGATCCACAAAATGGATGCCTCTGCCACAGACACGGGTCTGGACCCCTGCAGCTGGCCGAAACTCCGCCAAATGGGGCCTGGACAAAGGGTTTCCTGTCGCAGGGGGGTTTTACCACCCTCCAGACAGGAGATAGGGGATTGTAGCAGGGAGGTCTGAAAGAAACCAGACACTGCTTGGGGCGCACAAGGCTGCCCCTTGCATAATCCGGCCAAACCGGTTCTGGGGCACTCCAGCCCTCGTGCCAGGGCGGCCTGGATCAAAGGAAGGGGGTGTATCCACCCACTCCCTGGGTCCCACCCATAGGAGGGGACCTAGCAGGTAATCACGCCCCCCCAGATTCGAATAAGAGTGGGAGCAGTGCCAATGCAGATTAGATTTCCTGACGAAACATAAGAAACGAAACTCTGGACCCTTGGACCTCCTACTCAACGTGGAAGCCCGAAGAATCTCCCTTGTGGTCAAGGAGTGACCACCCTGTGTAAACAGGCACCATCCAGCCCTCGACGTCTACTTTGTCGCAGTTCCCGCCGGAACTCGAGCGACAGAGATCGACGAGATCAAGCTTGCCTGCCTTCCTACAGCCCGATCCACAGTCCTTGCAGAGCTGAGACCCGTGGAGGCGACCGGAAGCGTGGGGCACGCCATCTTGAATTGACCACGAGACGCTGACCGTGCAGCCCACGAGTGACCCTCGAAGCTGTACACCGGGGTTTGAGAAGCCCCCACCCTGAGCCACTCTTGCAACGAAGTTCAGCCCTCCACACTCGACGAGTGCTGCGTGGGGCCCTTCTGCTCCATTTGGCTCAACGCGTTGGCCCGGTCACTTGCCAGCCGGCTAGTGGTCCCTGTGCCGACGAAACTACAAAAACGACTTGTGAATCTGGTTGCTCCAGATCTGCACCAGCTCCCCTGAAAAGGAGCCCCCACTCTGACCTTCCTGGTTCGAGTGAGAAGCAATCTCCCGGTTCCGCGTGGATTGCTTTTGCCAAGTGTTGTTTGCTCCAATCCTGAAGCCGACAGCGCCGACAGCGAGAACCTGCGTGGGACAGATCGTGACCTGCTCCTGGACGTCGCAGATGCCCCAGAGCCCACGTGACAGCGGAGAGAAGCTCCTCGACGACCACCTGATTGCGCCCGACATTGCCTGGTTCCGTCCTGGTTCCACCCTGGTCACTGCTGAGTGACCCAGACTCTGTCCCCTCTGCTTTCAGGTACTTTTCGACTTGAGTCCACCCTTGGACTCCACCGGACACTTCTCTTTCACCCCGCCTGCAGCCCTTTCAGCTTCAAGCACCAAGAGCCTGCGTGACGAAACCCGACTCAACTTCGACCCTATGCACCCGCTTCCTGTGGGTGAGGTAACTTTGCTCCGCTGGTGTTCCCACACTGGTACACATCTCTAGGGTCTGTGTCTTAAGTTTTGTTCCTCTAGGTTCAGCGGAAGTGTCCTTAAACTTTAACTTTACAACTTTTACGCACCATTGGTTAACATTGGTGCACGCGTGCGCTTTCCGCACTGCACCCGAATCCCGTGGGCCATTCCCGACTTCAGCATTGCTTGTCCTGACTGCTCCCAGCGATTCCCTAGGCCCTAGGCCTAACCACTGCTCGATTGGTATCTCTTATACCACTTGTTTAGTATATGGTTTGAGTGGCCCCCACCCTCATCCATAATCGTGCAACTTTGTATGTTTAAACAGTGCTTTTGATTTAACGCTTGTGCCCCTTTATTCATAAAGAATACTGGGGATTGTTTTTAGTAATAAACACATATATTTTTATAATATATACTTGTGTGGTGTCCTTTCATTTGATATTGCAGGATTGTATGTGGTAAAACAGCTCGCTTAACACGACCTCTTAAGTTAAGCCTTTAGGCTGCTTAGTCCATGCTACCCCTAGGATAGCTTGTCTAATAAGGTTGACTTACAACCAGACACCATAAGGGATTGTTTGGTCTGATAATCGGTGGTTCCAGAATTGGAAACATCACCTATCAGGCCAACTTCTCACATTGGTGAGCAGCGGTGCGGATTTGAGCTTGCTGTTGTTTTACCATTGCAATCTTTTTATCAAATTGAAAGATCACATCAAGTACCTCTAGGTACATATAAATCAAAAACTTAGCATATTAAGTTCTACTGAACTTAGTAGTTGTAGGTTAAAGGGATTAGCACACCCTGACTACAACTCACTAGTAAGGTACAGTAGGGAAACACTTAGTGTAGGTAGGTGCATCACTTACACCACACTAGAGTCATGTCTGACACAGGAGTGGCCTCAGGGTCTACCCCTGTGACAGTTGACCGTACCCAGGCAACTTCCAGCTATGACAAATTAACCCGAAAGGACTTGATTGCCTTGTGCATTTCAAGAGGGTTAAAAAGGGGCAGAAGTCCCACCTGTCCTATCCTGATAGCCATTCTAGAACAGGATGACGTAGAGAAGGCGAATGAAGTTCCCTTAGAGTCAGGAGATGGAGAGAAACCCCCTGTAACTGGTACCCCTCAGGAGGAAGAAGGAGAGGAGGGGGAGGAGGACTCAGATGGAGAGGACCTCGAGGATCAGGATCAGAGGGGTAGCCAGGTCCAAGTTGCCAGGCTTAACCAGGCCAACTTAGACCTACTGGGGAATGGAGAGGGCCAGCACCTCCCCAGACCCTATAGCATTCTCCCAGGCAACAGAAGAGTGAGATCTCCCTCAGGGGACTCTCATATTTCTAGTGCCTCCAGAGAATCTCAGAGAGGCATGACTGCCTCTCAGAAGACTGAGCATAGGGCCAGAATGAGGGCTGTCAAACTCCAAATAGAGAGGGAGGAGGTAGCCCTGGCTTAAGCTAAACTTACCTTGGCTCAAGCTAGACTTACCTTGGCAAGAGAGCAGAAATTGAGTGGCTTAGATGCCACTGGTGGCAGCAATCTTCCTAGAGAAAAAGACAGGGCCTATGATAATAGAAACCTGACAAAAATTGTGGCCCCCTACAAGGAAGGGGATGACATCCACAAATGGATGACTGCTCTGGAGAGAGCCTGCATGGTACAGCAGGTTCCTCAGGATCAGTGGGCTGCAATTTTATGGTACTCCTTTTCTGAGAAAGGGAGGGACAGGCTCCTCACAGTTAGACCTGAGGATGCCAAAAACTACTCTGTTTTGAAGAGTGCTCTTATTGAAGGGTTTGGCCTAACCACTGAGCAATACAGGTTGTTGTTCAGAGACACCCAAAAAGCACAGACTCAAGACTGGACTGATTTCGTTGAGTGTGCCACTAAGGCCTTGGAGGGTTGGTTGCAGGGAAGTAAAGTTTCAGACTATACAGGATTGTACAATCTTATAATGAGAGAGCAGATCCTTAATAACTGTACAAACCAGCTGTTGCATCAATACCTTATTGACTCTGATCTGACCTCTCCCCAAGAATTGGGAAAGAAGGCGGACAAATGGGTCAGAACAAGGATTAAGCAGAAACCCCAGAACCAAGGTGGTGACCAGAAGAAAACAGACCAGAAGGGTGGAAATCAGAAAGATAAAGAAAAAGACCAGAAGTCTTCAGGCCCCCAAACTAATAGTAAGGAGGGTGGTTCCCAAAATGGAAACAAGAAGAAGAAGAATAAAGGTCCAAAGACACCTTGGTGTAATACCTGCAAATCAGTTTCACACTGGGGCAGTGAATGCACTAAGACAAATCCAGTCCCCACCACTGCAGCTCCTAAAGCAACTGCAACCCCTAGTCCAGTAAGCAGTGGTGGAACACAGTCCAAGGGTGTAGCTGGGTTGACCCTGGGTATTGAAGTAGGATCTGGCCTAGTCAGAACCCCTACTCAGGCAGTTCTCCTATAAGATGTGGACCTAGATTTGTCCACTGCAGTAAGCCCCAGTAACCTGGGCAAATATAGGCAGACGCCTTTAATTAATGAGAAACTGGCTCAGGCCTACAGGGACACATGTGCCAGTGTCACAATGGTGACACCTGACTTTGTGGACCCTGGACAGATTGTACTAGGTGAGAGTTACCTAGTGACCAATGCAAGCAACTCCACTACTTCCCATAGTGTGGCAGTTGTGAACTTCTCCTGGGGAGGGGTAGATGGCCTAAAGAAAGTTGTTGTGAGTGCAGACCTCCCAGTAGACTGTCTGTTAGGCAATGATCTTGAAAGCTCAGCTTGGTCAGAAGTGGAGTACAGGACTCATGCAGAAATGCTAGGGATTTCAGAGCACGTCCTTGCAGTGACACGGTCTCAGGCTAAGAAGTGCCTTCCTGAACCAGTGGTGGATCTTGGAACAATAGACCAACCACAACCCAAGAGAAGGAGCAGGAGAGGAAAGGCTGAGCCTTCCACCTTGCCCCAGGTTGAGGATCAAGTTTCAGAGGAAACTGATTCTGCAGTCCAAGAGGAGACTGTCTCTGAGGAACTTGAACCTGACCAGGTTGAGTTTCTGGGGACAGGGGGACCCTCAAGGGCAGACCTGAGGCAGGCTCAATTAGATTGCCCTTCACTTGAACCCCTCAGACAGCAGGCTGCTGCTGAGGCTGCTGGGGATGCCCAAGGTACCCATACTGTGTATTGGGATGATGGACTCCTTTACTCAGAGGCTAGAGACCCCAAGCCTGGCATGACCAGGAGGTTGGTTATACCTCTGCAGTTTAGGGGGTTCCTTCTTACCTTGGCCCATGATATTCCCCTTGCAGGACACTTAGGCCAGAACAAGACGTGGGACAGGCTTGTTTCACACTTTCACTGGCCTCATATGTCAGAAAATGTCAAGGAGTTTTGTCGCTCCTGTGTCACTTGCCAAGCCAGTGGTAAGTCAGGTGGCACAACAAAGGCCCCCCTTATACATCTACCTGTGGTGGGGGTTCCCTTTGAAAGAGTTGGAATTTATATTGTGGGTCCAATGGACCCCCAAACAGCATCTGGGAACAGATTTATACTGGTGGTAGTGGATCATGCCACCAGGTATCCAGAGGCTATTCCCCTGAGGACCACCACAGCGCCTGTGGTGGCAAAAGCCCTCATTGCAGTTTTCTCAAGAGTGGGCTTCCCAAAGGAGGTACTATCAGATAGAGGCACGAACTTTATGTCTAGCTATCTGAAAGCAATGTGGAAGGAGTGTGGAGTAAACTACAAGTTTACCACCCCCTATCATCCACAGTGCAATGGGCTTGTGGAGAGATTTAACAAGACCCTTAAAGCCATGATAAAAGGATTACCAGAGAAGCTCAGGCGGAAATGGGACATTCTTTTACCTTGCCTGCTCTTTGCTTACAGAGAGGTCCCACGGAACGGGGTTGGCTACAGCCCTTTTGAACTTTTGTTTGGCCACCCTGTGAGGGGTCCATTGTGTTTGGTGAAGGAAGGATGGGAGTTACCTCTCAAAAAGCCCAAACTAGACATAGTGGACTATGTACTTGGTCTCCGCTCCAGGATGGCTGAATACATGGAGAGAGCATCCAAAAACCTGGAGGCCAGCCAAGAATTACAAAAAGCTTGGCATGACCAAAAGGCTGTACTGGTAGAGTTCCAACCAGGACAGAAGGTGTGGGTACTGGAGCCAGTGGCCCCAGCAGCACTCCAGGACAGATGGAGTGGACCCTATCCTATCATTGAGAAAAAGTGAGAAGTCACCTACTTGGTTGACTTTGGAACCCCCAGGAGCCCTCACAGGGTAATCCATGTAAATCGTTTGAAAGCATTTGTGGACAGGGAGGACATGAGCTTGCTCATGGCCACAGATGGGGATCAGGAGGAAGAGAGTGACCCTCTCCCAGACCTGCTTTCTCAGAACCCTGATGATGGTTCAGTTGATGGAGTAGCCTTGGCGGGCAGCCTCACTGACCAGCAACAGATGGACTGCAGACAAGTTTTGCAAGCCCACAGGCATTTGTTTTCACTCACACCCAGCCAGACTAACTGGTGTACCCATGTGGTGGACACTGGTGACAGTCTGCCTGTGAAGAATAAGATCTACAGGCAACCTGACCATGTCAGGGATTGCATCAAGGCTGAGGTGCAAAAGATGTTGGCGCTTGGAGTGATTGAGCCATCAGAGAGCCCATGGGCCAGCCCAGTAGTCCTGGTGCCAAAACCTCATACCCAAGATGGAAAGAGAGAAATGAGATTTTGCGTGGACTACAGGGGTCTCAATGCTGTCACTAGGACAGATGCTCACCCCATTCCAAGAGCAGATGAGCTCATTGACAGATTGGCTTCTGCCAAGTTTCTGAGCACATTTGATTTGACAGCTGGCTACTGGCAAATCAGACTAGCTGAGGAGTCAAAAGCCAAAACAGCATTCTCTACCCCTAGTGGACATTATCAGTTTGTGGTAATGCCCTTTGGTTTGAAGAATGCACCTGCCACTTTCCAAAGGTTGGTGAACCAAGTCCTTGCTGGGTTGGATGACTTTTGTGCAGCGTATCTAGATGATATTGCTGTCTTTATCTCCACCTGGGAGGGTCACCTGATCCACCTGAAGAAGGTTTTGGAGGCCCTGCAAAAGGCAGGCCTGACTATCAAGGCCACCAAGTGCCAGATAGGGCAGAGTAAGGTTGTATACCTGGGCCACCTAGTAGGTGGAGGTCAGGTTCAGCCACTGGAGAGCAAAATCCAGACCATACAGGACTGGGCTCCTCCAGTTACCCAGACACAAGTCAGAGCCTTCTTGGGCCTGACTGGGTATTACAGAAAGTTTGTGAAAAACTATGGGTCTATAGTGACACCATTAAATGACTTGACATCCAAGAAGATGCCAAAAAAGGTTCAGTGGACAGTTAGCTGTCAAAAGGCATTTGAGGACCTGAAGAAGGCCATGTGCTCTGCACCTATCCTGAAGAGTCCTGACTACTCCAAACAGTTCATTGTACAGACGGATGCTTCTGAGTTGGGGGTGGGAGCTGTGCTCTCACAACTTAATCAAGATGGTCAAGACCAGCCCATTGCTTTCATTAGCAGGAGGCTGACCCCTAGAGAGAAACGTTGGTCAGCCATTGAGAGGGAGGCCTTTGCTGTGGTTTGGGCCCTGAAGAAGTTGAGGTCCTACTTGTTTGGAACTCACTTCCTAGTTCAGACAGACCATAAGCCCCTCTTGTGGCTCAATCAGATGAAGGGTGAAAATCCCAAACTGCTCAGGTGGTCCATTTCCCTACAGGGGATGGACTTTACAGTGGAGCACCGCCCAGGGACTGACCATGGTAATGCAGATGGTCTCTCCAGGTACTTCCACTTAGAACATGAAGACTTATCTGGTCAAGGTTAGTTTAATGTCCCTGCGTTTGGGGGGGGTTGTGTAGGAGAGTAGGGTCTGCTATCCTATGGTCACCCCAAATTTTTGCTTTTTGCTTCACTGGTTTTCGACTACTGAGGCTGTGGGCCTGCTGATCAGACCCCCAGCCTGCTGTTCTCTCACTAAATTAATGATACATGTGCTATAGGCACATAACCCAATTGGAAATGGACTCCTTGTCAGCCCCTGTATAATGCACTATAGGTGCCCAGGGCATAGGGGCCACCAAGGCCTACCAGGGGCTGCAGCATATCTTTTGCCACCCCTGGCTGGTTCTTAAATTGACACAACTGGCTGATCACTCAGCTGGGGTAAGGTGGTGTAAGCACCCCTTACTTAGATATAGTATACCTATGTCTAAACCTATATCTGGACACATATAAACCTGTGAGCCACTCCTATGGAAGGCCTCATCAATCCTGGAGGCAGAGTGCGTGGTTTTATGTGAGATGGAGCTCTAGCATGAGCTGAGCCTGTCTGCAGCCGTCGGGAACAACTCCCTAAGCTGTTTCAGGATAACGCCATACCATATACTCTTAAGTGCCTTATAATCCTCGCGGTTATATAGCATCTTTGGTTTGGCTTTATCAAAACATGTCGTGTAAGGTGTCATACGATTTGGAATACTATCCCCTCGCCAGATGGCGACTGGGATAGCATTCCACCCCTCTAGAGGGGTAAGACATGTTACTTTACTTAAATGCGGTTAATTTCTAAAAGGGCCTTAGATCCACAAAATGGATGCCTCTGCCACAGACACGGGTCTGGACCCCTGCAGCTGGCCGAAACTCCGCCAAATGGGGCCTGGACAAAGGGTTTCCTGTCGCAGGGGGGTTTTACCACCCTCCAGACAGGAGATAGTGGATTGTAGCAGGGAGGTCTGAAAGAAACCAGACACTGCTTGGGGCGCACAAGGCTGCCCCTTGCATAATCCGGCCAAACCGGTTCTGGGGCACTCCAGCCCTCGTGCCAGGGCGGCCTGGATCAAAGGAAGGGGGTGTATCCACCCACTTCCTGGGACCCACCCATAGGAGGGGACCTAGCAGGTAATCACGCCCCCCAGATTCGAATAAGAGTGGGAGCAGTGCCAATGCAGATTAGATTTCCTGACGAAACATAAGAAACGAAACTCTGGACCCTTGGACCTCCTACTCAACGTGGAAGCCCGAAGAATCTCCCTTGTGGTCAAGGAGTGACCACCCTGTGTAAACAGGCACCATCCAGCCCTCGACGTCTACTTTGTCGCAGTTCCCGCCGGAACTCGAGTGACAGAGATCGACGAGATCAAGCTTGCCTGCCTTCCTACAGCCCGATCCACAGTCCCTGCAGAGCTGAGACCCGTGGAGGCGACCGGAAGCGTGGGGCACGCCATCTTGAATTGACCACGAGACGCTGACCGTGCAGCCCACGAGTGACCCTCGAAGCTGTACACCGGGGTTTGAGAAGCCCCCACCCTGAGCCACTCTTGCAACGAAGTTCAGCCCTCCACACTCGACGAGTGCTGCGTGGGGCCCTTCTGCTCCATTTGGCTCAACGCGTTGGCCTGGTCACTTGCCAGCCGGCTAGTGGTCCCTGTGCCGACGAAACTACGAAAACGACTTGTGAATCTGGTTGCTCCAGATCTGCACCAGCTCCCCTGAAAAGGAGCCCCCACTCTGACCTTCCTGGTTCGAGTGAGAAGCAATCTCCCGGTTCCGCGTGGATTGCTTTTGCCAAGTGTTGTTTGCTCCAATCCTGAAGCCGACAGCGCCGACAGCGAGAGCCTGCGTGGGACAGATCGTGACCTGCTCCTGGACGTCGCAGATGCCCCAGAGCCCACGTGACAGCGGAGAGAAGCTCCTCGACGACCACCTGATTGCGCCCGACATTGCCTGGTTCCGTCCTGGTTCCACCCTGGTCACTGCTGAGTGACCCAGACTCTGTCCCCTCTGCTTTCAGGTACTTTTCGACTTGAGTCCACCCTTGGACTCCACCGGACACTTCTCTTTCACCCCGCCTGCAGCCCTTTCAGCTTCAAGCACCAAGAGCCTGCGTGACGAAACCCGACTCAACTTCGACCCTATGCACCCGCTTCCTGTGGGTGAGGTAACTTTGCTCCGCCGGTGTTCCCACACTGGTACACATCTCTAGGGTCTGTGTCTTAAGTTTTGTTCCTCTAGGTTCAGCGGAAGTGTCCTTAAACTTTAACTTTACAACTTTTACGCACCATTGGTTAACATTGGTGCATGCGTGCGCTTTCCGCACTGCACCCGAATCCCGTGGGCCATTCCCGACTTCAGCATTGCTTGTCCCGACTGCTCCCAGCGATTCCCTAGGCCCTAGGCCTAACCACTGTTCGATTGGTATCTCTTATACCACTTGTTTAGTATATGGTTTGAGTGGCCCCCGCCCTCATCCATAATCGTGCAACTTTGTATGTTTAAACACTGCTTTTGATTTAACGCTTGTGCCCCTTTATTCATAAAGAATACTGGGGATTGTTTTTAGTAATAAACACATATATTTTTATAATATATACTTGTGTGGTGTCCTTTCATTTGATATTGCAGGATTGTATGTGGTAAAACAGCTCGCTTAACACGACCTCTTAAGTTAAGCCTTTAGGCTGCTTAGTCCATGCTACCCCTAGGATAGCTTGTCTAATAAGGTTGACTTACAACCAGACACCATAAGGGATTGTTTGGTCAGGTAGTAGGTGGTTCCAGAATTGGAAACATCACCTATCAGGCCAACTTCTCACAGGGCCACACACGCTCGGCTATTAGCCCAGGATAGAAGGGGCCACACACGCTGGGCTCTTAGTCCAGGATAGAAGGGGCCCCACACGCTGGGCTCTTAGTCCAGGATAGAAGGGGCTCCACACACTGGGCTCTTAGTCCAGGATAGAAGGGGCCCCATACGCTGGGCTCTTAGTCCAGGATAGAAGAGGCCACACACGCTCGTCTCTGAGCCCAGGATAGAAGGGGCCACACACGCTCGGCTCTGAGCCCAGGATAGAAGGGGCCCTACACGCTGGACTCTTAGCCCAGGATAGAAGGGCCACCACGCTCGGCTCTTAGCCCAGGATAGAAGGAGCCACACACGCCGGGCTCTTAGCCCAGGATAGAAGGGGCCACACACGCTCGGCTCTTAGCCCAGGATAGAAGAGCCACACATGCTCGGCTCTTAGCCCAGGATAGAAGGGGCCACACACGCTGGGCTCTTATCCCAGGATAGAAGGGCCACACACGCTCGGCTCTTAGCCCAGGATAGAAGGGGCCCCACACGCTGGGCTCTTAGTCCAGTATAGAAGGGGCTCCACACGCTGGGCTCTTAGTCTAGGATAGAAGAGGCCACACACGCTCGGCTCTTAGCCCAGGATAGAAGGGGCCATACACGCTGGGCTCTTAGCCCAGGATAGAAGGGCCACACACGCTCGGCTCTTAGCCCAGGATAGAAGGGGCCACACACGCTGGGCTCTTAGCCCAGGATAGAAGGGGCCCCACACGCTCGGTTCTTAGCCCAGGATAGAAGGGGCCACACACGCTGGGCTCTTAGCCCAGGATAGAAGGGCCACACACGCTCGGCTCTTAGCCCAGGATAGAAGGGCCACACATGCTCGGCTCTTATTCCAGGATAGAAGAGGCCACACAGACTGGGCTCTTAGTCCAGGATAGAAGGGGCCACACACGCTGGGCTCTTAGTCCAGGATAGAAGGGGCCCCACACGCTGGGCTCTTAGCCCCGGATAGAAGGGGCCACACACGCTGTGCCCTTAGCCCAGGATAGAAGGGGCCCCACACGCTGGACTCCTAGTCCAGGATAGAAGGGGCCACACACGCTCGGCTCTTAGCCCAGGATAGGAGGGGCCACACACACTGGGCTCTTAGTCCAGGATAGAAGGGGCCCCACACGCTGGGCTCTTAGCCCAGGATAGAAGGGGCCCCACACCCTGGGCTCTTAGCCCAGGATAGAAGGGGCCCCACACGCTGGGCTCTTAGTCCAGGATAGAAGGGGCCACACACGCTGGGCTCTTAGCCCAGGATAGAAGGGGCCCCACACGCTGAGCTCTTAGTTCAGGATAGAAGGGGCCCTACACGCTGTGCCCTTAGCCCAGGATAGAAGGGGCCCCACACGCTCGGCTCTTAGCCCAGGACAGAAGGGGCCCCACACGCTCGGCTCTGAGCCCAGGATAGAAGGGGCCACACAGACTGGGCTCTTAGCCCAGGATAGAAGGGGCCACATAGACTGGGCTCTTAGCCCAGGATAGAAGGGGCCACACACACTAGACTCTTAGTCCAGGATATAAGGGGCCACACACGCTGGGCTCTCAGTCCAGGCTAGAAGGGGCCCCACATGCTGGGCTCTTAGTCCAGGATAGAAGGGGCCCCACACGTTGGGCTCTTAGTCCAGGATAGAAGGGGCCACACACGCTGGGCTCTTAGTCCAGGATAGAAGGGGCCCCACACGCTGGGCTCTTACCCCAGGATAGAAGGGGCCCTACACGCTGGACTCTTAGTCCAGGATAGAAGGGGCCACACACGCTGGGCTCTTAGTCCAGGATAGAAGGGGCCCCACACGCTGGGCTCCTAGTCCAGGATAGAAGGGGCCACACACGCTGGGCTCTTAGCCCAGGATAGAAGGGGCCCCACACGTTGGGCTCTTAGCCCAGGATAGAAAGGGCCCCACACGCTGGGCTCTTAGTCTAGGATAGAAGGGGCCACACACGCTCGGCTCTTAGCCCAGGATAGAAGGGGCCCAACACGCTGGGCTCTTAGTCCAGGATAGAAGGGGCCCCACACGCTCGGCTCTTAGTCCAGGATAGAAGGGGCCACAATTGCTGGGCTCTTAGCCCAGGATAGAAGGGGCTCCACACGCTGGGCTCTTAGCCTAGGATAGAAGGGGCCCCACACGCTGGGCTCTTAGCCCAGGATAGAAGGGGCCACACAGACTGGGCTCTTAGCCCAGGATAGAAGGGGCCCTACACGCTGGACTCTTAGTCCAGGATAGAAGGGGCCCCACACGCTGGGCTCTTAGTCCATGATAGAAGAAGCCACACACGCTGGGCTCTTAGTCCAGGATAGAAGGGGCCACACACGCTGGGCTCTTAGTCCAGGATAGAAGGGGCCCCACACGCTGGGCTCTTAGCCCAGGATAGAAGGGCCACACACGCTCGGCTCTTAGCCCAGGATAGAAGGGGCCCCACACGCTGGGCTCTTAGTCCAGGATAGAAGGGGCTCCACACGCTGGGCTCTTAGTCTAGGATAGAAGGGGCCACACACGCTCGGCTCTTAGCCCAGGATAGAAGGGGCCACACACGCTGGGCTCTTAGCCCAGGATAGAAGGGCCACACACGCTCGGCTCTTAGCCCAGGATAGAAGGGCCACACACGCTCGGCTCTTAGCCCAGGATAGAAGGGGCCACACACGCTGGGCTCTTAGCCCAGGATAGAAGGGGCCCCACACGCTCGGCTCTTAGCCCAGGATAGAAGGGGCCACACACGCTCGGCTCTTAGTCCAGGATAGAAGGGCCACACACGCTGGGCTCTTAGCCCAGGATAGAAGGGGCCCCACACGCTCGGCTCTTAGCCCAGGATAGAAGGGGCCACACACGCTCGGCTCTTAGTCCAGGATAGAAGGGCCACACACGCTCGGCTCTTAGCCCAGGATAGAAGGGCCACACACGCTCGGCTCTTATTCCAGGATAGAAGGGGCCACACAGACTGGGCTCTTAGTCCAGGATAGAAGGGGCCACACACGCTGGGCTCTTAGTCCAGGATAGAAGGGGCCCCACACGCTGGGCTCTTATCCCAGGATAGAAGGGGTCCCACACGCTGGGCTCTTAGCCCCGGATAGAAGGGGCCACTCACGCTGTGCCCTTAGCCCAGGATAGAAGGGGCCCCACACGCTGGACTCTTAGCCCGGGATAGAAGGGGCCACACACGCTCGGCTCTTAGCTCAGGATAGAAGGGGCCACTCACGCTGGGCTCTTAGTCCAGGATAGAAGGGGCCCTACACGCTGTGCCCTTAGCCGAGGATAGAAGGGGCCCCACACGCTCGGCTCTTAGCCCAGGATAGAAGGGGCCCCACACGCTCGGCTCTGAGCCCAGGATAGAAGGGGCCACACACGCTGGGCTCTTACCCCAGGATAGAAGGGGCCCTACACGCTGGACTCTTAGTCCAGGATAGAAGGGGCCACACACGCTGGGCTCTTAGTCCAGGATAGAAGGGGCCCCACACGCTGGGCTCTTAGTCCAGGGTAGAAGGGGCCACACACGCTGGGCTCTTAGTCCAGGATAGAAGGGGCCACAATCGCTGGGCTCTTAGTCCAGGATAGAAGGGGCCCTACACGCTGGACTCTTAGCCCAGGATAGAAGGGGCCACACACGCTGGGCTCTTAGTCCAGGATAGAAGGGGCCACACACGCTGGGCTCTTAGTCCAGGATAGAAGGGGCCACAATCGCTGGGCTCTTAGCCCAGGATAGAAGGGGCCCCACACGTTGGGCTCTTAGCCCAGGATAGAAAGGGCCCCACACGCTGGGCTCTTAGTCTAGGATAGAAGGGGTCACACACGCTCGGCTCTTAGCCCAGGATAGAAGGGGCCCAACACGCTGGGCTCTTAGTCCAGGATAGAAGGGGCCCCACACGCTGGGCTCTTAGTCCAGGATAGAAGGGGCCCCACACGCTGGGCTCTTAGCCCAGGATAGAAGGGGCCACACAGACTGGGCTCTTAGCCGAGGATAGAAGGGGCCCCACACGCTGAGCTCTTAGTTCAGGATAGAAGGGGCCCTACACGCTGGGCTCTTAGTCCAGGATAGAAGGGACCCCACACGCTGGGCTCTTAGTCCAGGATAGATGGGGCACCACATGCTGGGCTCTTAGTCCAGGATAGAAGGGGCCCCACACGCTGGGCTCTTAGTCCAGGGTAGAAGGGGCCACACACGCTCGGCTCTTAGTCCAGGATAGAAGGGGCCACAATCGCTGGGCTCTTAGTCCAGGATAGAAGGGGCCCTACACGCTGGACTCTTAGCCCAGGATAGAAGGGGCCCCACACGCTGGGCTCTTAGTCCAGGATAGAAGGGGCCCCACTCGCTGGGCTCTTAGTCCAGGATAGAAGGGGCCACACACGCTCGGCTCTTAGCCCAGGATAGAAGGGGCCACACACGCTCGGCTCTTAGCCCAGGATAGAAGGACCACACACGCTCGGCTCTTAGCCCAGGATAGAAGGGGCCACACACGCTGGGCTCTTAGCCCAGGATAGAAGGGGCCCCACACGCTCGGCTCTTAGCCCAGGATAGAAGGGGCCACACACGCCCGGCTCTTAGTCCAGGATAGAAGGGCCACACACGCTCGGCTCTTAGCCCAGGATAGAAGGGCCACACACGCTCGGCTCTTATTCCAGGATAGAAGGGGCCACACAGACTGGGCTCTTAGTCCAGGATAGAAGGGGCCACACACGCTGGGCTCTTAGTCCAGGATAGAAGGGGCCCCACACGCTGGGCTCTTATCCCAGGATAGAAGGGGTCCCACACGCTGGGCTCTTAGCCCCGGATAGAAGGGGCCACACACGCTGTGCCCTTAGCCCAGGATAGAAGGGGCCCCACACGCTGGACTCTTAGTCCAGGATAGAAGGGGCCACACACGCTCGGCTCTTAGCTCAGGATAGAAGGGGCCACACACGCTGGGCTCTTAGTCCAGGATAGAAGGGGCCCTACACGCTGTGCCCTTAGCCCAGGATAGAAGGGGCCCCACACGCTCGGCTCTTAGCCCAGGATAGAAGGGGCCCCACACGCTCGGCTCTGAGCCCAGGATAGAAGGGGCCCTACACGCTGGACTCTTAGTCTAGGATAGAAGGGGCCACACACGCTGGGCTCTTAGTCCAAGATAGAAGGGGCCCCACACGCTGGGCTCTTAGTCCAGGATAGAAGGGGCCACACACGCTGGGCTCTTAGTCCAGGATAGAAGGGGCCACAATCGCTGGGCTCTTAGTCCAGGATAGAAGGGGCCCTACACGCTGGACTCAGTCCAGGATAGAAGGGGCCACACACGCTGGGCTCTTAGTCCAGGATAGAAGGGGCCACACACGCTGGGCTCTTAGCCCAGGATAGAAGGGGCCACACAGACTGGGCTCTTACCCCAGGATAGAAGGGGCCCTACACGCTGGACTCTTAGTCCAGGATAGAAGGGGCCACACACGCTGGGCTCTTAGTCCAGGATAGAAGGGGCCCCACATGCTGGGCTCTTAGTCCAGGATAGAAGGGGCCACACACGCTGGGCTCTTAGTCCAGGATAGAAGGGGCCACAATCGCTGGGCTCTTAGCCCAGGATAGAAGGGGCCCCACACGTTGGGCTCTTAGCCCAGGATAGAAAGGGCCCCACACGCTGGGCTCTTAGTCTAGGATAGAAGGGGCCACACACGCTGGGCTCTTAGTCCAGGATAGAAGGGGCCCCACACGCTGGGCTCTTAGTCCAGGATAGAAGGGGCCCTACACGCTGTGCCCTTAGCCCAGGATAGAAGGGGCTCCACACGCTGGGCTCTTAGCCTAGGATAGAAGGGGCCACACACGCTGGGCTCTTAGCCCAGGATAGAAGGGGCCACACAGACTGGGCTCTTAGCCGAGGATAGAAGGGGCCACACACGCTCGGCTCTTAGCCCAGGATAGAAGGGGCCTCACACGCTGGGCTCTTAGTCCAGGATAGAAGGGGCCACACACGCTGGGCTCTTAGCCCAGGATAGAAGGGGCCACACAGACTGGGCTCTTACCCCAGGATAGAAGGGGCCCTACACGCTGGACTCTTAGTCCAGGATAGAAGGGGCCACACAGACTGGGCTCTTACCCCAGGATAGAAGGGGCCCTACACGCTGGACTCTTAGTCCAGGATAGAAGGGGCCACACACGCTGGGCTCTTAGTCCAGGATAGAAGGGGCCCCACACGCTGGGCTCTTAGTCCAGGATAGAAGGGGCCACACACGTGTTAAAGGTTAGACTGAAAATGTCAACATTATCGGCACCATCTTGCTCTCCCTGGGTCCATTCGTGCGCGTAAGCGGCAGCCATTTTGTGCACCATGGCCTCCCTGCCCCTCGCCGATAGCCAGCGTCTCTCTCTCTCTCGACCTCGCAGGCAAACCCCCCGCGCACTGACAACCCCCCCCTCACATGTCTTGGGTCATAAACCCCTCTTCCGCGCGGCTCTGCCTCGGAACCCCATCCTGTTCCCAGCGCGACACTTCCCTTCATTCCTTTCATGGTCCCAGGCCCTCTTTGATACAAAACCCCTTTTCCTGTGTGCCCGTTTGTCTTCCTCATTCCCAGGCTGACACCTAGCTCTGCCGATACTGTTCCTTGCCCCTCCCCGTACAGTAGAAAGCTTCCCTCATCAAAGGACCCCTGAGTTGATCAAAGCCCTCACCCTATGAGATCCGACCAAACCCCCACATTCCATGAATCGGCGGAATGTCCAGCTGCGCGGTAATCATCACCTGTTGTGACCGGGGTGAGGACTTCAACTGTAAATGTGTGTGGGAACGGGTATGAAGGGGAGATTCGGATGATATCCCTCCGTACATCAAAGCATTGCCAAGGATGTGTTGTATGTAATAAAGCAATAAACTTGTGTATAAGAGGCCAGGCCTCAGAGATGCGGTTAGAGCACCTCGTGACGATACTTGCTGTCCGAACCGATGTGTTCTCCTCCGGAGAGATTCTGAATAAAACCCTTGTTTCCTGCCTTCCAGTCTCCAGCGCCTGCCTCTTCATTTGATTAATATCTTGTGGGTTTAGGAGGCGACACCGCCGGGCAATACTTAAGGATCTTTTAATCTGGTTGGTAGCCTGACCTTTAACAATTGGCGTCCCAAACGTGGGGCCCATCAGTGACTCGTGGATCCAGTGGGAGAGGTCCTGACGACAGAGTGAACGACTGCAACGATCGGGAGCGCGCCTGTCCGATAGACCCTCGTCTGACAGCCGATCATCCGAACTTCACTGGTTCCGAACAGACCTCTCTCGAGTGATCTACGGTCCTGACTGGGAACCATCAGGAGTGCCGCGAGGAATACGAGGAAAAGAGGACGATCGGGCGCTGGATTCGGAAGACAAGAAACTGTCCATGCGGTCCGGGTAAGGTCGTGTAAACACGACGAATTGCGAAATGGTTATTTGAATTGTCCAGAAAATACTAGTATTACTCTTTGTTAATTTATTTGGAGATCCTCTGTCTGCAAACGGAGAAACAACAGGCTCTCCCTTTGCAAACAGTGGAGGATAGGTAATGCAACTGTCGTGTCTATCTTTCTCCCCCACTGATTAATTACTTGAAACTGAACCATTGTTCACAGACTGTTTTCTGGAGATTCTCTGTCTGCAAACAGGAAAGAGCCCCTCTCCCCCCCTTTTTACAGATAGTGAAAGGGTAGGTAACGCAGACCTTTGCGAGCCTCCTTATTCTCCCCACTGAATTGTTTTTTTATTTTTATTGGTTCATGAGGTATTCACTGCTTGCAAACAACGTAGAATAGAAATATTCTGTCTAGTCTTTGCACACAGTGATAAGATAGGCAGTGCTGACTTTTTGTCCCTCGTTGCGAGCCGTCATGTCTGTCTTCTCCCCACTGATCGGTAGCCTGTTTAGCCCGGACCGCTTATTAGAGATGAACCATCCGGCTCCACCGGAAGGCACCCCTAATAAGGACATGTTCATGAAGCATGGATTGATCGCTATAGCCTATAACAAACTGTGGCATAAATATACGAAAAAGAATGGAGGAAGTCAGTGGCCACTGACAGGATCCTTCGATGATGACAAAATAAACGCGCTAGAAACAGCCCTAGGTAAAAATAAGACAACGCCCACTATGCTCGATAGTTTCGGCATGTGGCGCAAAGAAACTGAACAACATAAAAGGAAAATTGAGAGTAGGTTGGAAAAAGAGCTGCGAAAAGCAGCCCACCTAGCTGCTCAGAAGCTAGAAGGAGAGATAAAGGAAAGAGAGAAAGCCAAACAGAAACTAGAAATGGAAACATCAAGCCAGTGCCCGGTTAGAACGCCCTCCATGCTCTACCCTGATTTATCCTCGAGACAAAAACGAGCGAGCGATGATCTGCTGTTAGGCCCTCCGACCATCTACATGCCCCCTCCATATGCCCCTTCCCAACCCTTAGCACAACACCCACCACCCCCAGGTGCAAATGAGGGTAGTGCCACAGCTTCGGCCCCCATGGTCTCTGTGCCGGCCGAACCTCTTGTACCAAATACTCTGCAAATGGCAACGTTGGGCGACCCTGAGACCCGAGGGGCCGGTTCCGCAAGAATAAACAGACTAAGCAAAGATGAGCGAACAGGGATCGACAAGATAGTAAGAACACTGGTAGAAAGGAAGGAAGGTGAAGAGTACATCACGGATATGTTTAAATCATATACAGGGAGTCACAGACGACACTTTACTGTACGACTGTGTTACCATGTCTTGAACGCATACGAGGACCGATATCGAGACCAAGGTCCCGAGAGCCTAACGACTCTGTACCGGAAGGTCGATATCGGGGATGAGGGCGAGTGTGATGTGACGGACCTCCTTACGCGTACGCTTGAGGTTTTCCGCCACCTCACTGAACGAGAATCGGGAACTAAACCCACGACATCCGTGGCGACCGAACCACCAACTGAGCAACCTAGCACCATGATGCCAATACGAGAGGCTGCCCCTTACTGGGTGCCTCCACGAGGTGCAGGGACTCACGATGATGCAAACCACCAAGATGCAAAAGGAAGGGTAGTGTACAACTGGGTCTACCAGCCATGGGACCGACAAGAGATTCTGACATTCCGGAAATCTCTACCCGACCTACGTAAAAACCCCACTGCCTTCTATACTGAATTGGGTACAGCCCTAGGTTCAACGATTATGACCCTGGCTGACATCGACTTGTTTTTCGGGTTATGTCTACCAGCTGATGTGTGGAAGCAAATCCGGAAAGTCGACCACCATGAGCTGCTCGGACATACCTGGACACAATTCGAGGAAATTGACAAACAACGAGGACCGGGACAAAAGCCTTTGAAATCCATTTTAGACCTCCCAGATAAAATCGTACAGAAATTGAAAACCCTGATTCCAGAAAAGAAAGTGGACTGGTCGATAGTAACGGCCTGTCGCCAGAAACCCCAGGAGGATGTATCGGAATACTTCTCTCGGTTCGAAACAGTGTTCTCCGATTACAGCGGCCAGGACATGACCACTGCAACCGGACACCATCTGTTCGTCCAGAATTATGTTAAGGGTCTGTCATCCGAGGTCTCCCAGAAACTGCAGGCTAGCGAGAGTAGTTGGGCAGCCTCCAAACCTACGGCTATCCTCCAGATGGCCCAATATTATGAACATCAGAAAAATGAAAACGATAGGGCAACCGAGAGAAAGAAGAAGGATTTGAAAGAGAGGGTGATGATAGCCCAGCTGCAAGGGGTGACTATAGGACGAGACCAATACCGGGGAAACTGTCAGACGAATGCCCCTAAGTCCCAAGACCGTACTTCGACTCCCCACAGTGGACGTACAGACATTAGAGAGGACCAGTGCGCTTTCTGTAAAGGGACTGGCCATTGGAAATCCCAGTGCCCAGTTCTTCTGGACATGGTCAGAAACAAAGACCCCAAGGACATAGCAAATGGGCCGAGAAATAAGGGACAACAGCGAGGGCCCCCAAATGACACGACTAACGACAGATCAGGTAGACCAAATACATTTGATCGACCCAGGCAGAACCAATACCAGCAATCTGACTATGATGACACCCACAACTTTGCATAGGACTGCCAAGGGCAAGGGAGGGATCCAGTCGAGCTCTATGTTGACCAGCAAGGCCCTTACGTCACTGCTAAGGTCCTGGGTACCAAGTCTCCATTCCTGGTAGACACTGGCGCAACACGTAGTGCGTTATCTAAACGACTGATTCCGGGGGCACCCTTGTCTGGCTCACTTATAACATCGACAGGTTTCGATGGAACGCCCTCCACTAACCCTTTGTCCGCCCCGATCCTCTTTGACGTAGAAAACAACACCACTGACACCACGTTTTTGCTTTCCTCCAATAGCCCTGACGCCATTATGGGACTTGACCTATTGAAACACTTCCGAGCGACGATTAGATGTTCTCAAGACGGAGTTCGAGTTTTTCTTTACGACAACCCTGTCCTGCTTAGACATTGCCCTCCCCGACGCATGTTTTCCATCACCGACACTGACACATCCCTGCTTGACACTCTGCCTCCATATCTATGGGCCAAGACGGATTCGGACGTAGGGCGCATGTTGATCGACCCAGTGCACATTACTGTCCGACCAGACGCAACTCTCCCAAAACTTCCACAATATCGGATATCGCCCGAGGGCGAGAAGGCATTGGTAAAAATTATTCAGTCGCTAGTCGACGCCGCAGTGGTGGAAGAAGTAGTTAGCAACGTTTGCAACAGCCCTATCTTGCCCATCATCAAGAAACAGGGAGAGGGAGATGAGAAAGCATACCGTTTTATCATTGACCTTCGAGAGATCAACAAAGTGGTGGTACCCCAGTACCCTGTGGTCTCGGACATCACCACCATCCTGACTTTGATTCCTTCTACTGCCACCACCTTCACTGTCATTGACCTAAAAAACGCATTCTTTTCCATCCCCATCCACCCAGACAGCCGATACCTCTTTGGCTTCACCCTGAAAAACCGCTCATATAGGTTCTGCCGAGCACCCCAGGGCTACACAGAAAGCCCTAGCATCTACAGCCAGGCCCTCAAGAGACAACTGGATCAAGTCCAGTTACCCGACGGAGTGGTGTTAGTGCAATATGTCGATGACATCCTCTTAGCAGCCGACACCACTCCATTAGCAGTCACAGGCACCATTCAACTCCTGCACTTCCTTGCGGAAAATGGCCACAAGGTCTCCAAGAAGAAGTTGCAATTCTGCCAACCCCAGGTCACTTACCTAGGCCACCTTTTGTCCAAAGAAGGAAGAAAACTCACTCCTGATCGAATCCAAACCATTTTAGATACCCCTGTCCCTAAGACCCAGAAGCAGGTCCGCTCCCTATTAGGCCTCACCTCCTTCTGCCGACAGTGGTTACCAAACTTTAGCCTCGTTGTGAAACCGCTGCTTTCTCTGCTAGGTAAAGACGTCCCTTTCCCACTCCCTTGGACCCCTGAGTGTCAAACCTCCTTCACGGAACTACGAGATGCCCTCTGTTCAGCCCCCGTCCTAGGTACCCCTGATTACAAAAAGCCCTTCTCCCTTTACACTCACGAAAGGGAGGGGTGCGCTTTATCTGTCCTGACCCAGGCCATTGGCCCTAAGCAGCGACCGTGCGCTTACTTCTCTGCCACTCTTGACCCTGTAGCCAGAGCCTTGCCTGCCTGCCTTCGAGCCGTAGCTGCTGCTGCGATCTCTATCCGACAGAGTGAGGGGATCGTACTCTCGAATTCCCTCATGGTACTGGTACCCCATGCAGTCGACACCCTCCTGAACCAAACCAAGATGCAACATCTGACGAGTGCACGACTGACTGGATACGAACTGACTTTGCTCGCACCCCATATCGCCCTGAAAAGATGCACCACACTGAACCCGGCAACTCTGTTACCCTTGCCAGAGAACGATCCCAACGTGCACCCTGTACATGACTGCGTGACTCTTACGGACGAACAGACTAGAAGTAGGGTTGACCTCAGAGACACGGCTTTCCCTGACCCTGACGGAGAGCTGTGGGTGGACGGTTCTTGCATCAAACTCCCCGATGGCACCACTTCCGCTGCCTATGCAGTCACCACGGCCCGAACTGTAGTTGAGACAGCCCGTATCACGCAACGATCTGTCCAGGCAGCGGAACTGATTGCCCTGACCCGAGCCTGCATCCTGGCAACAGGAACTACCGCGAACATTTACACCAACAGCCAGTATGCCTTTGGGGTGGTTCACCATTTTGGGCTCCTTTGGAGGGAAAGGGGATTCTTGACCTCACACGGCACCCCCATTTTGCACGGGGATCTAGTCTCCGCCTTGATCGAGGCCGTCCTCCTCCCCAACAAGCTTGCAGTCATCAAATGCCAGGCACACAAAAAGGTGACAGACATCATTGGACAGGGAAATGCGCTAGCCGACGTCACTGCCCGAACGACGGCTGAAAATAGGACGACAACACATATGTACGTGACCAGGTCACAAGCAGAAAAATGGACTGACGCTAGAGACACTATTAGAGACATTCAAACGGCTAGCACACAACACGAGTTGACTGAATGGACACGGGTGGGATTAAAAGACGATGAAGGCTGCTGGCGGACAAGAGACACAAACAAATGGTTGCTACCTGATTCATACCTGATTCCCATACTGGCTATGGCACACTCCCCTGCCCACATAGGATCAGTCCCCATGATTGAACTTGTCTCCAGAGTTTGGCACAATGATAAAATCACAGATTCCGCCAAACGTCTGGTCCAACAATGCTTGATATGCCTGCAACACAACCCCGGGAAAGGAACTGTAGTGCCCCGGGGAGGATTTGGGGTCCCAAACCACCCATTTGAGGTCCTGCAAATGGACTACATCCAGCTAGATAGGTGCCAAGGCCTGAAATACGTACTTGTCGTGGTGTGCGCCTTTAGCAAATGGGTGGAAGCATACCCAACCCGTGACAACACTGCTATGGCCACCGCAAAAGTTCTGTTAAAGGAGTTTTTCCCCCGTTACGGCCTTTGTCGTATTTTATGGAGCGATAATGGCCCCCACTTCATAGCCGAAGTCATCCAGTTCATCTGAAAGGGGTTGGGCATCAAGCAGAAATTTCATGCGGTCTTTCACCCCCAGTCTGCTGGACTTGTTGAGCGACACAATGCCACACTAAAACTTAAACTGGCCAAAATAGTAGCTACCACGGGTCTGAAATGGCCAGACGCCCTCCCACTAGCATTGCTATCGATGCATTCCACCCCCACCAGACATCACTTAACCCCTTATGAAGTTGTTTTCGGCCGACCCATGAGTATCTGGTCTGCACCAAAGCCAACTTCCATTCATGACGTCCCGGACGTCCTAATGTCTGATTATCTGTATAAATTGACTGAAACTCTGTCTGTCATTCATCAGCAGGTGCAGCAGGCCATCCCCGATGCTTCCAGGGGTCCGGGTCACGCCATCCAACCCGGGGATTTCGTACTGATCCGAAACTTTCAGCGGACGAAAAGTTTGGAACCCCGGTGGACGGGCCCCTGGCAAGTGTTAATCACCACCCGGACGGCTCTTCGTGTGGAGGGGAAAAGGCATTGGCTGCACGCGCACCACTGTAAGAAGGTCTCCCCGACCCTGGCCACGGGAGAAAACATCGGCGACCAAGAAGAGCTCCTGAACAAGGACCGACCGTCACTAACCTGCTATCCTGATACCGAAGCACTTGAACTTTCAAAATTCTCTGATCCCACTGTGCCATCCAGAGAAGGGTATTTCCTGCGTCGAAAGGAGGGAGCTTCGGCTAAGTAGACCACAAACTGAGTTGAATCTCAAAACGGTGACCCAAAGCAATCAAGGGTCGCCTGGAGAGAAGCTAAACTAAGTCTGTGGTTCTGCCCACTACCGAGCACCTTGAAAATGAAGATGATGGAAGCGCCAGATAAGAAGATGATGGAAGCGCCAAATAAGAAGATGATGGAGACAACAGGAAATACCCACTACAGAAACCCAAGAACAGACAGACTCCACAGCTCAAAGACAATTGCACTCTTCATCGCAATCCTTTTTTGCTTTCTCCTCATGACCACACTCTGGATTGTGGAAGAAAATGCACCTGCTCATGAGACGTTCCTGACCACTGCTCAGCCTACCACCGTGAAGGAACATTATCTGATTTCGCTCTCTCCTCAACTCAGAGAGAGGCGAAAGGAGTTTTGGAATAACTCTTTCGTACAGCTCCTTCACCAGCACAATCTCGCCACCAATGCCACCAACTGTTGGATCTGTGGGTTGCTACCCCACGCCACTGGACACTCGATACCATTCATCCCCTCACCCTTCTCGGTTCATGGCTCCTGCCTTGCTTGGCTGATCCTCCTGCAAGAAAGTTACAAGGACAATGCCACCTCCAGCAAAACCGTAACGCATTTCTCCCACGGGGTCCGGCGAAACAAAACAAAGACACACTTCTGCCCGCAGACCTCCAACGACTCCATCCACATGGACATCCCTGCTAAAGAACGAATTGAAATGCAGGTGTTCAACAATCCAACCAGACCCACCTTCTCCTACCTGCGGAAACGAACGGCTGCCACCCTGACTGTGGCCCTGTCAGTCATCAACGTCACAGGCCACATGTGCATAGAAGGACATGGGACACAGCTGGTGGGCCACAGTGCTTGTCGTTTCACCAGAACTTTGGACTCCACGGATCCACCTTCCTTTGTGTCGTCCCCAAACATGTATTTCGTCTGTGGCACCAAAGCCTACACCTGGCTCCCCAAAGGCTGGGGGGGCACTTGTTTCATCTCCTTCATCCTTCCTCCGACTTATGTGGCCCCAGCGAATCATCATAGACAAAAACGAGCCAAGGACATCGAGCAAGCCGACTCAACAGGAGCACAGTTCCTCGATGCTATGAAGGGACTTGTTCCTCTTTGGGGCCCGATGGCAAACAGCCGGGCCATCCGACATTTGACTCAGGCAGTTGAGACAACAATGAATATCACAGCTGGTATCTTTGCCAACAACACCGCCGAACTCCAAGCAGTCCGCTTGGTGGCCCTACAGAACCGCCTTGTCCTAGATGTGGTTCTTGCGGACCGTGGTGGAGCATGCCACATTATTGGGTCCAGCTGCTGTACATACATACCGGACAACTCGCCCTCAGTGTACAAAGCCATCGAACATCTTCACAGACTCTCTTCGGAAGTCCACCAGGAACAGGAAGAATGGTCGCTTGGTGGTTGGTTCTGGAACACCGTTAAGAACTGGGGCTGGAGACTGTTTACCATTATCCTGATTCCTATAGTAGTAATATGTGGCCTATGCTTAGGAATTCAATGTCTGCCACCCCTGTGTTCATTATGTGCAAACTGTATTTGCCCTAAGGCCGTGGACTTTGGAAACGAACGCATGGGGGCACTATATGATGCCGAGGTGGGGAATTTGATGAAGATTGACATTGAGTAGGCAAGTTGGCTAGATATGTTGAAAAGGGAGGACTGTTAAAGGTTAGACTGAAAATGTCAACATTATCGGCACCATCTTGCTCTCCCTGGGTCCATTCGTGCGCGTAAGCGGCAGCCATTTTGTGCACCATGGCCTCCCTGCCCCTCGCCGATAGCCAGCGTCTCTCTCTCTCTCTCGACCTCGCAGGCAAACCCCCCGCGCACTGACAACCCCCCCTCACATGTCTTGGGTCATAAACCCCTCTTCCGCGCGGCTCTGCCTCGGAACCCCATCCTGTTCCCAGCGCGACACTTCCCTTCATTCCTTTCATGGTCCCAGGCCCTCTTTGATACAAAACCCCTTTTCCTGTGTGCCCGTTTGTCTTCCTCATTCCCAGGCCGACACCTAGCTCTGCCGATACTGTTCCTTGCCCCTCCCCGTACAGTAGAAAGCTTCCCTCATCAAAGGACCCCTGAGTTGATCAAAGCCCTCACCCTATGAGATCCGACCAAACCCCCACATTCCATGAATCGGCGGAATGTCCAGCTGCGCTGTAATCATCACCTGTTGTGACCGGGGTGAGGACTTCAACTGTAAATGTGTGTGGGAACGGGTATGAAGGGGAGATTCGGATGATATCCCTCCGTACATGTGGAAAAGTAAATTTTTGCCATGTTCTGTGTCCCTACGTGTCCTCCATCTTATGTTATGTGTGCATGATTAATATGCATATGTATTCCCCCTGTTCGATTTAAGATGCAATTATAGTTGTGTCCATCTCTAGTATGCCAGTTTCCAGTTCTCGTGAAAGCTACGAGTATTAGGCCTATGTAAAGTTACGTTGCCACGTTTCTCAGTGTGCACGTTATTTCATTGAAAAGTCCCCGTTTCTAGGCCTCAAAAGGGCCCGGACACCAGATTCAGCTCCTGTCTCCTGAACCCTCGCTGAGGAGCGATACAGCCCCCACCTGTATCCTCGACCCTTCACTTACTTCCTGCCTCACAGTGCCCGGCTCGGCCTGGCTCTGCCTCTGAGTCTGCCAAGAGTATGTTATGATTCTAGTTATCAGTCCGGCCCTCCTTCTCTGCATTCCTAAGCTACTGAATCGCATCAATAGTTTCCGTCATTGTCTAGCCTTTACGTCTCCATGTAAGAGAAATAGTGTATTAATGGTCATTTAATATTCTTCATCACGCACTACATGTAGAATAATGCATGCTCCAGTTTTAGAGTCTGTTAGCCTCTCCCCTCCTGACTCTTAGTTTATATCAACATGTCCTCTAAACATTAGATACTAGATAGGGTTTAGGTACATGTCGCCCTGACTCTCCAGACTTCAGTCTCTACTCCTAGCGCAGAGTTCATAGCCCCCAGCTTCTCCTAGTAACACGTCATTGTCAGTTTGCGCGCACCATTTAGGTTAGAGGTCCCGGCTCCTTAGGTAGCCCCCTCCATGTTTCCGCCCCATTTATGACATATTCTGTTACGTTTACATCACATGTCTATGTATACGCCTCTTGTTACACCTACTTTCACCCTTATCTTTCGCGACTGCTATTGACCACACCCACTGCTCCGCCTACTGTATTCATTGTAATGCAACTGTTTTAGTATATATGCTTGTGTATTGTTATTAAAGTTAGCGCGCTCATTCCCTGTCCCCCCTGCAGGGCCCTGTCATCCTATTCCTGTGCAGGTTGTCCTGTTCCTGTCCTTTATGCTGTATTAAACCTGCAAACTCCTACTACCTCGAATCTTGACTCTTATTTATTGAGCTATCTGTTATTGCTATGTCCAGTAAAACCTAGATCCGGTATTATTTATTTATATACCACATAATGGCGCCCGAACAGGGACTTGCCCTTTCCCCACGCGCCGGCGAAGCCACGCCGGCCCCCTGACCCTCTGCAGCCGTGACGGAACTCTTCTGCGCACCGGCAGATATTTCTGCTTCAAGTATCCCTCAGGCCCACGGAGGAGACGGAGGTGGCGGTCCAGCATCCAGACGAGGCGGTGGAGGAACGCGGCGAGTCCCGACCAGAGCCCAAGCCGAGAGTCCAAGGTCCGAGGTATCCGGAGGCCCACCCGTAACTGAAGTCCGAAGTTCGTCCGTCCGGCGTCGAAGCAGTCCAGTCCAGTCCGAGGCCTTCCGTTCTTGCTGCCCGGTGAGTACCATTGCTGGGGTAGTATCTAGACAGGGTCAATCTAATTGACTCTGGTCCGTGGGTTGGTGGTACACAGACCCAAAACGAAGTGTCCACTTTGGTGGATGCGGGTCCTAACGTGTCTCTTTATGAGACCGGTGAGTTTCGTACTGTTTTAGCAGTACATCTAGTTTCTGTTCTAGTCAGTTCTGTTTCTCGAGAAAATTCATGTATTCTGTTTCCAGTATTCCAGGTAGTATTCTGTTCGAACTGTTATTTTAAATGTTTTTCATGTATTGTAATGTCGTGGTATGAATGTGGAGTATTTATCGTGTTCATTGTGTATTGTAATTGCGTATTGTGTCTAGGTTACAGTTCAGTCATGCCCTTATTTTCTAAACTACGTCAGCTAAAAACCAGAAAAGGTCTGCTAGAAGCAGCAGTTCCTGTCCCGCCTAGGGACAGTCCAGGTCATTTTATGTATCAAAAGCATGGCATAAGTGCCATATTATATCTAGATTTATGGGTAGAGTATACCAAACAGTTAGAGGAAAAGTATAGATGGCCTGTATCAGGCACATGGGATGCCGAGTGCATCATGCGAGTAGAAGAAGCATTATGGAAAAAGAAAGCCAGACAGTCACAGAAAGATGCCATCGAGTTATGGCGCAAAGAATCTCATAAGAGAACCGAAAAAGAAATCAGAAAGTCAGAATTAAGTAGAGAATCTTTAGAACGAGCCCAAGAAAGGGAATTAATCGAGATAGGTGAACGAGTCAAAACCGAACAGTCCGACAGACAGAGGCATGCCCTCATTAAGGGTATGTATCCTCTTCTTGCCGAGGGCTTGCCAAAAGCGACCCCGGAGGCATCCAGTAATTTTCCGCCACCATTAGTTCCGACTAAGCTACGTCACAAACCGACCGCAGCTGATATTTTCATCTCGTCCTACTTGGACGACACAGTCCCAGAATATGCAAATCCTGTTCCGCCAGTCCCTGTAAATCATGCCATCCCTGCTCCTCCAGACACCGGAGTACCTGTTACGGTACCCCCGGTTCAGCCTGCATTACAATTTCCCACTCTGCCAGCACGAAGAGTATCAGTCGACGATTCCAGTTTAGGGGCCGCAGGAGGAGGTCCTCCTGGTACCCCGCCACCACACCAACGTAGAACGTTGGCCGAGTTACATGAATGTGCGTTACAGCGTACGCCCAAATTTAAGTCCGTTGCAGATATCCGACGAGCTCTCACTGAATGCCGCTATGATCCAGTCGCAGGTGATGATAGTACAGTAATATATTCCATCCGTGTAAGACGGGTGACCGGGTATTTGGACACCCTACCAGATATGAAAGAAGATCTAGACAGAATATATCGTTTCATCCGTACGGGGAATGATCCAGAAAGTATTGGTGAAGCCATGTCTCAAAGGAAAGCTGAGATCCAGCTCATGATATTAAAATTTCTGATTAATTGTTTAATAAGAGAACAAGATTATCCGACCAAAGATCCGGCCGAAATGAGAATCCTGACAAGGTGGAGTGATAATATAGCCGAGGGTAAGCACAAGACTATCAGTAGTATAGAGAGTATGTACAAGAAAATCCGTAAAGAAATAATAAAGTTACATGAACAACGTAAAGCAGCACAAGTAAGCGAGAAAGAGAATGACTCTTCTACTGAAGAGGTAGACGACGAGAATCCCACTAGAATAGCGTATGTAGAAAAATCTAGATTTCCAGATCGCCATTTATGCCTAGAACACAAGACAGTTTTTCATCATCCGGCACCAGAACAAGGTTCTCTAGAACAAGTATTTCAAGCTACCGATCACATTCTGAAATCACGAATCGGTTACAGTGAGTTAAGTACTATGCATGAACAAGAACTAGCCCGATCAGCAGTCCGATGGATTACTGATTCTACCACTTTTCCAGATGAAATAGTGGCACAAATGTTTCTGAAATTGCCCCCAGCCGAGCAACGACTGGTGGGTATGTATATGATCCAGCACCTCATTACTCTGTATGAGGGTCAGCATTCTGATCCAGGTCCGTTACACGATGTCCTGAACGAGTTACTCCAGTATAGATGGAAAGGTTTAGGTACCGATTTAATTAGTGTCATTCTAGAACAGCGTCACAAATATAGAACGTTTCTGAACCCGCATTTTGTTCATGTCTCACCCCCAGAAAGTAAACCCTTTTACATAGACAGACAGAATCCGTTACGAGAAGTACACCCAGTTAGGACAACAGATGGTGAAATGCAACGAGTGTTTGTTTACACCCCGATTACAAAGATGGAACTCTTAGAGATGAAGAAATTAATTCCTTGTCATGACAAAGATCCAGCAGGGTTCCACCGAGAATTAAAAGACATGCTCCGTATGGGAGAATACACGTATCCAGATATTATTAAAATGCTAAAGGTCCTGTTGCCCGCAGGGGTATATGAAAAACTCAAGGAAAAAGAATGGGAGGTGGGAGAGAAAAAGATCGATTGGGCAGTTCTAGAAGCTGAAGATAAGATACGAGTACCAGGTACCGGTCTTGGAGAAAAATGTAAAGAATTACCAGAACTGTTAATACAAGTTTTGCCCAGATTATTAACCACTAAAAAGGAAGACTGGGATGCAATCTCAGCCTGTAAACAGAAACAAGACGAAGACACTAGTGATTTTTATTCTAGATTTGAAAAGTGTTTTATTATAAACAGTGGCCTCAAGACAAGTAGTGAGTCATACCCTCATCTTTTTGTTACTAAATTAGTCGAGAATTCAAGTCCACAAGTTAAGAATCGAGTTTTGAAAGTCGAAAGTACCTGGCAAGCTAATACCCCGTCCCAGATGTTACAGATGCTTCAGTACCACCAGAATAGAATCAGAGAAGAGCAAGATCACGAAAGAAAACGTATGAAAGACACGAAAATGAAAGTACTAGTTGCACAATCTGTTCCTCAAGACAGTCAGAAGAGGGGTCCGAATCAAGCAAGTCATCCTGCAGTTCCCGTTAAAGGGACATGCAATTATTGTAAACAGCCAGGTCATTATATAAACGAGTGTGCAGTTCTGAAACACAACATAGCTACCGGTAAGACTAAAGAAAGACCACGTCCGCCTAGACAAGAACAAGTTTCACAGACTTCTCAGCCACAGAATGCACAGCAGATAGTTACAGCACCGCAGCCTATTGCTGCAACACAGCATGTTACACAACAGATGTATCAGTATGCACAGTCCGAGTATCCAGAGTATCAACCGTATTCATGAAACAGCCTAGAGAGGGAGGTAGGCTTGCCTCTCATCGAGATACCTGTAGATCAAGAGGGTCCCTATGTTCATAGTCAAGTACTAGGGAAAGACAGAAAGTTTCTGATTGATACAGGGGCAAGTAGGACCACCATTAGTCACGCCGAAGTTCCAGGGGCTCCGCTCTCAGGCTCTAGAAATGTTTCCCTTGGATTTTCAGGAAAGCCTATTGTAAACGAGATATCTAAGCCAGTTACTCTAGAAGTAGGTCCATTGTCCCGCACTACTGATCTGTTACTTACGAAGTCATGTCCAGAAAATTTGTTAGGCATTAAAACACTGAAAGAATTAGGTGCAGTTATTTGCTGCTCCCCAGAAGGAATACGACTGTTTCTACGTGACTTCAAGGGTCACTATGTATTACGAGATTTTGATCCGAGATTGTCCAATGTTCCGCAGCATCTATGGGCGCAAGGTCCAACTGATGTAGGTTATATGCAAATCACACCCCATCGTGTGACTCTCAAGCCAGGTGTAGTGTTACCACGAATCAGACAGTACAGACTGCCACCTGAGGCTGTAGCAGCCTTATCCAAAATTATTGACGAGCTCATGGCTCAAGGAGTAGTTGTAGAAACTGACTCCAATGTATGTAATTCTCCGATCATTCCAGTCATGAAACGTACTGATCCAAATGCACCCCCAGTATATCGATTAGTGATTGACCTACGAGAACTTAATAAATGTATTATTCCCCAGTACCCAGTTGTCCCAGATATCTCTTCCCTATTGACAGCCATTGATTCCGAAGCGTCATTTTTTACAGTCATAGACCTCAAGAACGCGTTTTTCAGTGTCCCCATTCATCCAGACAGCCAGTTTCTTTTCGGATTTTGTTTAAATGGAAGGAGCTATATGTTCACACGAGCTCCTCAAGGTTTCACAGAAAGTCCTAGCATTTACAGTCAAGCACTTAAGAGACAACTAGACAACATTCACATGCCAACTGACACTGCCCTGCTCCAGTATGTCGATGATCTACTGATCACAGCCCGTTCTGAACGTGCTTGCGAGCGAGCATCACTTACAGTCTTGTATTTTCTCGCCGAGATGGGGCACAAGGTGTCCCCTTCGAAGCTTCAATTCTGTGTACAGCAAGTGATCTACTTAGGCCACTTACTGTCCAAGAGGGGTAGGCAGTTGACACCAGACCGTATCCAGTTAATAGCAAGTCTTCCTCAGCCCAAGACACAGAAGGAGGTACGTGCTTTTATCGGCCTTACTTCTTACTGCAGACAATGGATTCCTCAGTATGCATTTCTAGCTAAGCCACTGATACAGTTAACGACACAGGAGGCAGCCGTATCGACTGTCCTCCCTTGGACATCTGAACATACACTTAGTTTCAATGAGTTAAAGAAAGCTTTATGCCAAGCTCCAGTTCTAGCTACACCGAACTACAGTAAGCCTTTTACACTTTTCGTCACAGAACGCGAAGGTACAGCATTATCTGTTCTCACACAAGATCAAGCAGGACAGTACAAGCCATGTGCTTATTTTTCGAGCACACTGGATCCTGTAGCCCAGGCTCTGCCTGCGTGCCTCAAGTCAGTTGCAGCCACAGCACTAGCTATCAGACAAAGTGATTCCATAGTGTTAGGACACTCCCTGACAGTACAAGTTCCACACTCTGTGGAAGTTCTTTTAAACCGAACACAAACTCAGCACTTGACAATTGCACGTTTAACAGGTTATGAACTGACACTGTTCCAGCCACACATAGAAATCAGACGCTGCAACGTTCTAAATCCTGCTACACTGTTACCATCAGTTAATTCAAATCCTGCCACACACGACTGTGTGGAAGTAGTTAACATTATGACTAAGCCAAGACAAGATCTGACAGATATTCCATTACCAGATCCCGACCTGACACTTTATGTGGATGGTTCATGTATGAGAACAAGTACAGGAGAACTAGTAGCCGCGTATGCAGTGACTACTGACACTGAAGTTATTGAAACACACCGTATTGACACCCTGTCTGCTCAAGCAGCAGAGCTAGTTGCTCTGACTCAAGCCTGCATACACGCTAAGAACCTGAAAGTTAATGTTTACACAGATTCACGTTACGCATTTGGAGTCGTACACGACTTTGGAGTGCTCTGGCAGGAGAGAGGTTTCATGACTTCTCATGGAACCAAGATTCAGCATGGTCTCCTTATTCAAGCTCTGTTAGATGCCATACATTTACCGACATCTATTGCTATCATGAAGTGCAAAGCACATACGAAAGTTACTGACATTATTTCTCAAGGTAATGATCTAGCAGATCGCACAGCCAAGCTTACAGCACAGACTCCAGACATTTCAGTTAATCCAACACAGACACATACTCCAGATCCGACTACATGTATGACAGTTAAGGACCCTACTCAAGATGTCATAGATATCCAGTTACATGCTACTCCCGATGAAATCAAGAAATGGTCCGAACAAGGAGGGGTCCAGACAGATCAGGGATGGGTAACGAAGGGTAAAGCCACATGGTTTCTCCCCGACTCCATGGTTCAAGTCATTATCAAAACCGCACATAGTCCAGCACATTTAGGAGAAAAAGCTATGTTAGACAGTATCCAGAACATTTGATTCAACAAGCATTTACGAGCTGCAGCCAAGCAGAAAGTCCGTACCTGTATGATATGTTGCCAGTTTAATCCAGGTAAAAGTGTCCCGGTGGAACAAGGTGGATTCCAGCCCCCTGACCACCCTTTTGAAGTCCTCCAGATGGATTATATTCAGATGGAGCGATGTCGAGGTTTCAAGTATGTCCTTGTAGTTGTATGCGCTTTGTCCAGGTGGACAGAAGCATATCCAGTCCCAGATTACACAGCCGCGACCACTGCCAAGCAGTTGGTTCGTGAGTTCTTCCCCCGTTATGGACTCCCTAGAGTCGTATATTCTGATAACGGCCAGCCATTCTCATCCGAGCTTATGAAACACATTTCCCTGTTGTTAGGGTACCAGTGGAAGTTCCATTGTGTACGCCATCCTGAAGCAGCTGGTCTAGTAGAGAGACATAATCAGACCCTGAAAATCCGTATTGCCAAGATTTGTAAAGAGAAAGGTGTGGACTGGCTAGTAGCTCTGCCAGTCGCTTTATTTTATATGCGCATGGTCGCACATTCCAGATCAGGTCTGTCCCCGTATGAGGTCGTATTCGGCCGCCCCCCTAATATGTGGGGTACACCTAGACCCCGAAGTATTACCGATGTTTCAAGTAATATGCTGACAGATTACCTAGCTTCCTTGATGTCTGCCCTACACTCTTGTCGTTCACAGGTTGCCGCCGCATTTCCAGACAATACCGAGGTGGCACCGCATGACATCGTTCCCGGATGCATGGTTCTTGTCCGGAATTTTGATCGTTCAAGTCCGCTGGAGCCTCGCTGGAAGGAACCCCGACAGGTCCTCCTGGCCACCCGTACTGCCGTCAAGCTGGAAGGCAGGAAGGGCTGGGTGCATCTGTCTCATGTGAAAAGATTTTACGGACTGAAGCCTGTTTCTAAGAACATTACCGAGGATTTGAAAGACTGCCAAAGTACTATTCTTAAGGACTGTCCCGCAAAAGACAATGATACTGAACTCTCCCTGTTAGAGAAAACTCCGCAACAGGAGTATAAGCAAAAATTAAGGTCTAGTAAAATAAGTCAGCCAGTTTGATTGTCTAAGTCCTCCCCTAGGTGAAACGGTTAGACCGGTTTCTGACATGTATAAAATAGACCCCCATAGTGAGAGAGTTAGTCAAAACTCAATCCGATGTATCGTTTTTCTAAGTTTCATATTGTTTTTCAGCCTTATGACTACCTGCACCAGTTATGCTTTTTATTTGTATTTTCCAGTTTCTCATGTAAATAAGTCTTCGATTGCTACAGTAGAACACACGTTTAGTGATCTGCCTCCTCATGAACTCTCATATCGTCTCGCTATGCGAAATAATTCTTTTATCCGCATGTTACATTATTCACACCAGACCAGCAATGCCACTAATTGTTGGGTGTGTGGTCGACTCCCCCCTTTCCAGACACCGAAGGGGGTCCTGCCACTCTTTCCTTATCCATTTTCACATAATGGTTCGTGTGGAGCATGGTCCACGTTAACGTCATCCTCAACAGATATGTCTTTTCTTAACAGTACATGTTTTCCAGACAAGCAAGGTCTTCCCCACAGAACAGGGTTAGATCTAGAAAATGAAGTTTATAATTTAGGTAATTATTCTTCGAATTTTATGGTCCTGAATGTTCAGTCTGATACTACTCCAGACTTACCTACTATATCGGTATTACCAGTCAAAGGTGAATTATGTGTCCGAAAGAATGGTTCCGTACATGTAGGCCATAGTGATTGTACTACTATTGTCAAGTATAGTGACAGTAGGAAATCTATTTTTAAAGCTTCACGTCATTCTTATTTTGTTTGTGGTCAGACCGCATATGTTCGTTTGCCCCTCGATTGGGAGGGAACCTGTTACATTGCCTTCCTACTGCCACCAGTTTTTCTAGCCCCACCTGACTACCATAGGAATTCCCACCTAGTACATACTAGACACAAGAGAGACCTCCCGATTGTCGATTATACTGAAACTGCTCTAGAACAATATATAGATATCAATAAAGGTGTTTTCCCCTATTTAGGTACTGTTGTGAATAGTAAACTGATACGTAGATTAACCAGAACCCTCAAAGCAGTAGTGATTGAGACTACTTCTGCTCTAAGTAACTTAACCGAAGAGCAATCCTTTATGAGAATTGTCGTGCTCCAGAATCGTCTCGTCCTTGACGTCATACTGGCCGATAGGGGCGGGGCCTGTAGAGTCATCGGATCTAGTTGCTGCATTTTCATTCCAAATAACGCGCCGTCTGTTTATTCAGCTATTACCAGACTCCATAATATTGCCCATATGTTACACCAAGATCCAGGCACCTGGACATGGTCCGGTTGGTTCTGGAATATAATTTCCGCCTGGGGATGGAAAGTATTGTCATTTCTGGGTATTGCAGTAGCGATCTTATTCAGTTGCTGCCTCTGTATACAATGTGGCCCTGCGATTTGTGGCATTTGTGCTACCTCTTGTATTCCTAGTCCTAAGTCCCGTTCTAAATCCAGTTCCAAGAAAATTCGAGACGAGCAAATGATACTGTATGAAATGATAGATGGTATCATGAATATTGATGTTTCCTGATGGAAACGTAGTGACAAGGAGGGAATGTGGAAAAGTACATTTTTGCCATGTTCTGTGTCCCTACGTGTCCTCCATCTTATGTTATGTGTGCATGATTAATATGCATATGTATTCCCCCTGTTCGATTTAAGATGCAATTATAGTTGTGTCCATCTCTAGTATGCCAGTTTCCAGTTCTCGTGAAAGCTACGAGTATTAGGCCTATGTAAAGTTACGTTGCCACGTTTCTCAGTGTGCACGTTATTTCATTGAAAAGTCCCCGTTTCTAGGCCTCAAAAGGGCCCGGACACCAGATTCAGCTCCTGTCTCCTGAACCCTCGCTGAGGAGCGATACAGCCCCCACCTGTATCCTCGACCCTTCACTTACTTCCTGCCTCACAGTGCCCGGCTCGGCCTGGCTCTGCCTCTGAGTCTGCCAAGAGTATGTTATGATTCTAGTTATCAGTCCAGCCCTCCTTCTCTGCATTCCTAAGCTACTGAATCGCATCAATAGTTTCCGTCATTGTCTAGCCTTTACGTCTCCATGTAAGAGAAATACTGTATTAATGGTCATTTAATATTCTTCATCACGCACTACATGTAGAATAATGCATGCTCCAGTTTTAGAGTCTGTTAGCCTCTCCCCTCCTGACTCTTAGTTTATATCAACATGTCCTCTAAACATTAGATACTAGATAGGGTTTAGGTACATGTCGCCCTGACTCTCCAGACTTCAGTCTCTACTCCTAGCGCAGAGTTCATAGCCCCCAGCTTCTCCTAGTAACACGTCATTGTCAGTTTGCGCGCACCATTTAGGTTAGAGGTCCCGGCTCCTTAGGTAGCCCCCTCCATGTTTCCGCCCCATTTATGACATATTCTGTTACGTTTACATCACATGTCTATGTATACGCCTCTTGTTACACCTACTTTCACCCTTATCTTTCGCGACTGCTATTGACCACACCCACTGCTCCGCCTACTGTATTCATTGTAATGCAACTGTTTTAGTATATATGCTTGTGTATTGTTATTAAAGTTAGCGCGCTCATTCCCTGTCCCCCCTGCAGGGCCCTGTCATCCTATTCCTGTGCAGGTTGTCCTGTTCCTGTCCTTTATGCTGTATTAAACCTGCAAACTCCTACTACCTCGAATCTTGACTCTTATTTATTGAGCTATCTGTTATTGCTATGTCCAGTAAAACCTAGATCCGGTATTATTTATTTATATACCACATTGCCAAGGATGTGTTGTATGTAATAAAGCAATAAACTTGTGTATAAGAGGCCAGGCCTCAGAGATGCGGTTAGAGCACCTCGTGACGATACTTGCTGTCCGAACCGATGTGTTCTCCTCCGGAGAGATTCTGAATAAAACCCTTGTTTCCTGCCTTCCAGTCTCCAGCGCCTGCCTCTTCATTTGATTAATATCTTGTGGGTTTAGGAGGCGACACCGCCGGGCAATACTTAAGGATCTTTTAATCTGGTTGGTAGCCTGACCTTTAACACACGCTGGGCTCTTAGTCCAGGATAGAAGGGGCCCTACACGCTGGACTCAGTCCAGGATAGAAGGGGCCACACACGCTGGGCTCTTAGTCCAGGATAGAAGGGGCCACACACGCTGGGCTCTTAGCCCAGGATAGAAGGGGCCACACAGACTGGGCTCTTACCCCAGGATAGAAGGGGCCCTACACGCTGGACTCTTAGTCCAGGATAGAAGGGGCCACACACGCTGGGCTCTTAGTCCAGGATAGAAGGGGCCCCACACGCTGGCCTCTTAGTCCAGGATAGAAGGGGCCACACACGCTGGGCTCTTAGTCCAGGATAGAAGGGGCCACAATCGCTGGGCTCTTAGCCCAGGATAGAAGGGGCCCCACACGTTGGGCTCTTAGCCCAGGATAGAAAGGGCCCCACACGCTGGGCTCTTAGTCTAGGATAGAAGGGGCCACACACGCTGGGATCTTAGTCCAGGATAGAAGGGGCCCCACACGCTGGGCTCTTAGTCCAGGATAGAAGGGGCCCTACACGCTGTGCCCTTAGCCCAGGATAGAAGGGGCTCCACACGCTGGCCTCTTAGCCTAGGATAGAAGGGGCCACACACGCTCGGCTCTTAGCCCAGGATAGAAGGGGCCACACAGACTGGGCTCTTAGCCGAGGATAGAAGGGGCCCCACACGCTGGGCTCTTATTCCAGGATAGAAGGGGCCACACACGCTCGGCTCTTAGCCCAGGATAGAAGGGGCCACACACGCTGGGCTCTTAGCCCAGGATAGAAGGGGCCCCACACGCTGGACTCTTAGCCCAGGATAGAAGGGGCCCCACACGCTGGACTCTTAGCCCAGGATAGAAGGGGCCACACACGCTCGGCTCTTAGCCCAGGATAGAAGGGGCCACACACGCTGGACTCTTAGCCCAGGATAGAAGGGGCCACACACGCTCGGCTCTTAGCCCAGGATAGAAGGGGCCCCACACGCTGGACTCTTAGCCCAGGATAGAAGGGGCCCCACACGCTGGGCCTGCCGTGGCTGGTCATTGTTACCCTATGAAATCTGGTTAATTTGAGCCGGTGGTTTCCTTTTTCTCAGCACCTGCACTTCATCAACACCCGCGCTTTTCATGAGCACCGGTTCAGATTCTCATTCATGGGGGCAGGAGCAGGTAATGTGATCCGCCCAGGATCACACCATGCTGAGCTGAAGCCGGGACTCGAAGTCGCTGCTCTGGTCTCTCCCCCTCTTTATGGTCAGTAGTTCGCTCTGTTTTGGGGGGCCCTGGCAGGAGGAATGGGTTGGTGCGCGCAGCCTTCTGACAAATTAAACACTGCCCTATATAGAGGGGCCATGGCCCCCCAACAGTGTGGGCTAAGTGGGGGCCGCCCCCAAACCTGGAAGAAACGGCCCCCTAGGGTGACCAACCGTCCGTAAATTTCACGGACAGTCCGTAATTTCGACCGTCTGTCCGTTGTCCGTGAAGGATTCTTTAACGGACGCCATTTGTCCGTAATTTTTACTGTTTGCACAACCGGCACAGCTGGCCCCCACCTCCCTGCTTGACTCCAATGCTGTTCAGGTCGGGTGTAGCTCTGATGCTGTACGAAAGCTCAGATACCCAGCAGCATTGGAGAGGCACAGCGGGGTGGCAACCCTCACACCTCCAGCCCTTGATGAGCTGTTAAGAGGTGCTCGAAGGTGACTGAGAGGAGGGGCTGCAACCTCAGGAGCAGGGGCATCTGTTCAGAGGCAAACAGCCCTCAATGCGTCTTGTATCTGCAATTGGTGTGAGACATTCCCTTTCTGCCCCGGGCCCCAAACATCCTAGAACCGGCCCGGATTACACCGAGGCAGCACGTGGTTCTTTTCACAGGGCTTAATTACTGTCACTACATTTTAAACAAACCTCGGTTCTTCAAACATGCAGTCTATATTGTAATACAATTAAGAAATGGCACAATCGCACCCACACTGATTAACAAAGTATGGAGGACAATCAGTTCAATCATTTCTCTTGGAGTATCTCCTTTCAGTACTGTACATCAGTGTGGAGGGGGCAAAACGAACATTTTGGAAACAGAGCCTGTCTTCTCGTTGTCTTGTCCAGGAGGGGGTAAGGAGCCTTCCCCCACCCTGGAAGAGACCAAGATGATACAAGAATACTGCATACCCACCCCTGTGACCACCCTGGTGGCCCCTGCCTGTGATGGCTCCTGTCCCCCCCCCCTCTGGTGGCTCCTGTCCCCCCCCACCCCCACCTGTGATGGCTCCTGCCCCCCCCCCCGCTGTGATGTCTCCTGCCCCCCCCTGTGGTGGATCCTGTCTCCGCCCTGGGTGGCTTTGTTAAAAGTTAGGCTGAAAACCGTCAACATTATCGGCGCCCTCTTGCTCTCCTTAAACCTTTTGTGCGCGTAAAACAGCCGCCATTTTTTTGGACACCATGGCTTCCCTGCTCTCGCCGAGAGCCAGCGCGTCTCTCTCTCTCTCTCCTAACTTCGCTGGCAACCCCCCCTGCTTGCACCTGCCTTGAGTCATAAACCCCTCTTCGGCGCTGCTCTGCCCCAGGCCCTCATCCTGTTCCCAGCGCGACACCTCCCTGCTTCCCCGTCATGACCTCCGGCCCTTTTTGATGCAAACCCCTTTTCCCCGTGTGCCCGTTTGTCTTCCCCGTTCCCAGGCCGACACCTAGCTCTGCCGATACCAATCTCTTGCCCCTCCCCCTACAATAGGAAGCTTCCCTCCTCGAAGGACCCCCGAGATGATCAAAGCCCCCCCCCATCCCATGAGATCCGATCGAAACCCGCACACTCCGTGAATCGGCGGAATACCCAGCTGCGCAATGATCATCACCTGTTGTGAACGGGGCGGGGACTTCCACTGTAGCCTTGCATGGGAACGGGCTGGGAAGGGGGGATTCTGAGGATGTCTTTCCGTACATCAAAGTATCAACGAGAATGTGTTACATGTAATAAAGAGATAAACTTGTGTATAAGAGGCCAGGCCTCCGGGATGCAGTTAGAGCACCTCAGAACGATACCTTCTGTCCGTTTTCGTTGTGTTCTCCTCCGGAGCGAATAAAAACCTTGTTTCCTGCCTTCCAGTCTCCAGCGCCTGCCTCTTCAATAGTTTAACTTCTTTGTGGGTTCAAGAGGCGACATCGCCGGGCAATAATTAAGGATCTTATATTCTGGTTGGTAGTGCCCCCCAGTTTGTATTTTTCCACAATTGGCGTCCCAAGCGTGGGGCCCATCAGCGACCCATGGATCCAGTGGGAGAGGTCCTGACGACAAAGTGAACGACTGCAACGATCGGGAACGCGTCTGTCCGATAGACCCTCGTCTGACAGCCGATCATCCGAACTTCACTGGTTCCGAACAGACCTCTCTCGAGTGATCTACGGTCCTGACTGGGAACCATCAGGAGTGCCGCGAGGATAACGAAGAAGAGAGGACGATCGGGCGCTGGATTCGGAAGTCAGGAAACTGTCCATGCGGTCCGGGTAAGGTCGTGTTACCACGACAAATTGCGAAAAAATTGCTTGATTGCTTGTTTGTTAAATACTAGTATTGCTCTTTTTGTTTATCTGGAGATTCACTGTCTGCAAACAGAGAAACAACAGGCTCTCTCTTTGCAAGCAGTGGAGGATAGGTAGGGCAGACAACCGTGCTTATTTTTCTCCCCCACTCAATAATCACCTGAAACTGAGCTGTTGTTCACAAACTATTGTTTCCTGGAGATTCCCTGTCTGCAAAAAGGGAAGAGACCACCCTTTTTGCAGATAGTGAAAAGAGTAGGTAACGCAGATCTTTGCGGACCTACTCATTCTCCCCATTGTTATTTATCGGTCTTTTGTTATCTTGATCTATGAGGGATTCACTGTCTGCAAACGGAGAAACAAAGGTCTCTCTCTTTGCAAGCAGTGGAGGATAGGTAGGGTAGCAGCCGTGCTTATTTTTTTCTCCCCCACCCTATAATTGCTTGAAACTGAACTGTTGTTCGCAAAATTATTGTTTCCTGGAGATTCCCTGTCTGCAAACAGGGAAGAGACCACCCTTTTTGCAGATAGTGAAAAAGGTAGGTAACGCAGATCTTTGCGGACCTACTCATTCTCCCCATTGTTATTTATTGGTCTTTGGTTATTGTGATCCATGAGGTATTCACTGCCTGCAAACAACGTAGAATAGAAATATTCTGTCTAGTCTTTGCACCTAGTGATAAGATAGGCAGTGCTGACTTTTTAGTCCCTCGTTACGAGCCGTCATGTCTGTCTTCTCCCCACTGATTAGTAGCCTGTTTAGCCCGGACCGCTTATTAGAGATGGACCATCCAGCCCCACTGGAAGGCACCCCTAATAAGGACATGTTCATGAAGCATGGATTGACCGCTATTGCCTATAGTAAACTATGGCATAAATATACAAAACAGGGTCAAGAAAGTCAATGGCCCCTGATAGGATCCTTCGATGATGATAAAATAAAAATGCTAGAAACTGCCCTAGGTAAAAACAAGACAACACCTACTATGCTTGATAGCTTCGGCATGTGGCGAAAAGAAACTGAACAGCGTAAAAAGAAAACTGAGAGTAGGTTGGAAAAAGAGCTGCAAAAAGCAGCCCACCTAGCTGCTCAGAAACTAAAAAAGGAGATAGAGGAAAGAGAGAAAGCTAAACAGAAACTAGAAAGGGAAACACCAAGCCAGTGTCCGGTTAGAACCCCCTCCATGCTCTACCCTGATTTACCCTCGAAACGACAAGCCAATGAGGACCTGCTGTTAGGTCCTCCTATCATCTACATGCCCCCTCCATACGCCCCTTCTCGGCCCTTGGCGCAGCACGCGCCACCCCCAGGTACAAACGAAGGTACCGCCGCAGCGTCGGCCCCAATGGCCTCTGTGCCAGCCGAACCCCTTGTATTAAAACCCGCATCAACGACAACGTTAGACGAGCATGAGACTCGAGGGGCTGGCCTTGCAAGAACAAACAGGCTAGACAAAGATGAGCGAGCGGGGATCGACAAAATAGCAAGGACACTGGTAGAAAGGAAGGATGATGAAGAGTACATCACAGATATGTTCAGCTCGTATACAGGGAGTCACAGACGACATTTTACCGTACGACTGTGTTATCATGTCTTGAATACATACGAGGACCGATATCGAGACAAAGGTCCCGAGAGCCTAAGGGCTCTGTACCGGAAGGTCGATATCGGGGATGAGGGCGAGTGTGATGTGTCGGACCTCCTTACGCGTACGCTTGAGGTTTTCCGCCACCTCACTGAACGAAAGCCGGGAGCTAAATCCGCGGCCCCCGTAGTGACCGAACCACCAACCGAGCAATCTAACACCATGATGCCGATACGTGAGGCTGCCCCTTACTGGGTTCCTCCTCGGGGTACAGGGACTCACGATGATGCAAACAACCAAGATGCGAAGGGAAGGGTAGTATACAACTGGGTCTACCAGCCATGGGACCGGCAAGAGATACTGACATTCCGGAAATCTCTACCCGACCTACGTAAAAACCCCACTGCCTTCTATACTGAATTGGGTACAGCCCTGGGTTCAACTATCATGACCCTGGCTGACATCGACTTGTTCTTCGGGTTATGTCTACCAGCTGATGTGTGGAAGCAAATCCGGAAAGTCGACCACCTTGAGCTGTTCGGACATACCTGGTCACAACTCGATGACTTGGACAAACAACGGGGACCAGGACAAAAACCGTTGAAATCCATTCTAGACCTCCCAGATAAAATTGTAGAGAAATTAAAAACCCTAATCCCAGAAAAGAAAGTGGACTGGTCGATAGTAACAGCCTGTCGCCAAAAACCCCAGGAGGATGTATCGGAATACTTCTCCCGGTTTGAAACGGTGTTCTCCGATTACAGCGGCCAGGACATGACCACTGCAACCGGACACCATCTGTTTGTCCAGAATTATGTTAAGGGCCTATCATTGGACATCTCCCAGAAACTACAGGCCAGCGAGAGTAGTTGGGCAGCCTCCAAACCTACAGCGATTCTCCAAATGGCCCAATATTATGAGCATCAGAAAAATGAAAACGATAGGGCGACAGAGAAAAAGAAGAAAGACTTAAAAGAGAGGGTGATGATTGCTAAACTGCAAGGGGTGACTATAGGACGAGACCAATACCGGGGAAACTACCAGACAAACGTCCCTAAGACTGCATTTCCCCAGGACCGCACTCTGACTCCCTACAGTGGACGCACAGACCTTAGAGATGACCAGTGCGCTTTCTGCAAAGGGACTGGCCATTGGAAATCCCAGTGCCCAGTTCTCCTGGAAATGATCAGGAACAGAGACCCCAGGGATGTAGCAAACGGACCGAGACCTAAGGGACCACAACGAGGGCCCCCAAATGACGCGACTAATGACAGATCAAGCAGACCAAATACGTTCGATCGACCCAGACAGAACCAATATCAACAATCTGACTATGACGACACTCACACCTTTGCATAGGACAGCCAAGGGCGAGGGAGGGATCCAGTCGAGCTCTATGTTGACCAGCAGGGCCCTTATGTCACTGCTAAGGTCCTGGGTACCAAGTCTCCATTTCTGGTAGACACTGGCGCAACACGTAGTGCGTTATCTAAACGACTGATTCCAAGGGCACCCTTGTCTGGCTCACTCATAACATCGACAGGTTTCGATGGAACGCCCTCCACCAACCCTTTGTCTGCCCCGATTCTCTTTGACGTAGAAAACAACACCACCGACACCACGTTCTTGCTTTCCTCCAATAGCCCTGACGCCATTATGGGACTTGACTTACTGAAACACTTCCGAGCGACGATTAGGTGTTCTCAAGATGGAGTTCGAGTGTTTCTTTACGACAACCCCGTTCTGCTTAAACATTGTTCCCCCCGACACATGTTTTCCATCACCGACGTCGACGCGTCCCTGCTTGACACCCTACCTCCGTATCTGTGGGCCAAAGCGGATTCGGACGTAGGGCGTATGTTAATTGACCCAGTGCACATTACTGTCCGACCAGACGCAACACTCCCAAAACTCCCACAATATCGGATATCGCCAGAGGGCGAGAAGGCATTGGTAATGATTATCCAGTCACTGATAGACGCAGGAGTGGTAGAGGAAGTGGTTAGCAACGTTTGCAACAGCCCTATCTTGCCCATTATCAAGAAGCAGGGAGAGGGAGATGAGAAAGCATACCGTTTCATCATCGACCTCCGAGAGATCAACAAAGTGGTGGTACCCCAGTACCCTGTGGTCTCAGACATCACCACCATCCTGACCTTGATTCCATCCACTGCCACCACCTTTTCCGTCATCGACCTCAAGAACGCATTCTTCTCCATCCCCATCCACCCAGACAGCCGATATCTCTTCGGCTTTACCCTAAAATCCCGCTCATATAGGTTTTGCCGAGCCCCTCAAGGCTACACGGAGAGCCCTAGCATCTACAGCCAGGCCCTCAAAAGGCAACTAGACCAAGTCCGGTTACCCGACGGGGTGGTGTTGGTACAATATGTCGATGACATCCTTTTGGCAGCCGACACCACCCCTCTAGCGGTTACCGCCACCATTCAACTCTTGCACTTCCTTGCGGAAAATGGCCACAAGGTCTCCAAGAAGAAGTTGCAATTCTGCCTACCCCAGGTCACTTACCTAGGCCACCTTCTGTCCAAAGATGGAAGGAAACTCACCCCTGATCGAATCCAGACCATTCTAGACACCCCTGTCCCTAAAACCCAGAAGCAGGTTCGCTCCCTATTAGGCCTCACCTCCTTCTGCCGACAATGGTTGCCAAACTTCAGCCTCGTTGTAAAACCACTGCTCTCTCTCCTAAACAAAGACGTCCCTTTCCCACTCCCTTGGACTCCTGAGTGTCAAACCTCCTTCACAGAACTACAAGATGCCCTTTGCTCAGCCCCTGTCCTGGGTACCCCTGATTACGGAAAGCCCTTCTCCCTTTACACTCACGAAAGGGAGGGGTGCGCTTTATCTGTCCTGACCCAGGCCATCGGTCCTAAGCAACGACCGTGCGCTTACTTCTCTGCCACTCTTGACCCTGTCGCCAGAGCCTTGCCTGCCTGCCTTCGAGCTGTAGCTGCTGCTGCAGTCTCTATCCGACAGAGTGAGGGGATTGTACTCTCGAATTCCCTCACGGTACTGGTACCCCATGCAGTCGACACCCTCCTGAACCAAACCAAGACGCAACATCTGACGAGTGCACGACTGACTGGATACGAACTAACCTTGCTTGCCCCCCATATCACCCTGAAAAGATGCACCACACTGAACCCAGCAACTCTGTTACCCTTGCCAGAGAACGACCCCAATGTGCACCCCGTACATGACTGCGTGACTCTTACGGACGAACAGACCAGGAGTAGGGTCGATCTCAGAGACACAGCTTTCCCTGACCCCGACGGGGAGTTGTGGGTGGACGGTTCTTGCATCAAACTCTCCGATGGTACCACTTCCGCTGCCTATGCAGTCACCACGGCTCGAACTGTAGTAGAAACAGCCCGCATCACCCAGCGATCTGCCCAGGCAGCGGAACTGATTGCTTTGACGAGAGCCTGCATCCTGGCAACAGGAACCACGGCGAACATTTACACCGACAGCCAGTATGCCTTCGGGGTGGTTCACCATTTTGGGCTCCTCTGGAGGGAGAGAGGATACTTGACCTCACACGGCACACCCATTCTGCACGGGGATTTAGTCTCCGCCTTAATCGAAGCTGTCCTCCTCCCCAACAAACTTGCCGTTATCAAATGCCAGGCACACAAGAAGGTGACAGACATTATTGGACAGGGAAATGCACTAGCCGACATCACCGCCCGAACGACAGCTGAAAATAGAACGACGACACGTATGTACGTGACCAGGTCACAAGCAGAAAACTGGACTGACGCCAAGGACACAATTAGAGACATACAAATGGCTAGCACACAACACGAATTGACTGAATGGGCACGGGTGGGATTGAAAGACGATGAAGGCTGCTGGCGGACAAAAGACACGAACAGATGGTTGCTACCTGATTCATACTTGATTCCCATATTATCCATGGCACACTCCCCAGCCCACATAGGATCAGCCCCCATGATCGAACTTGTCTCCAGGGTTTGGCACAATGACAAGATCCCAGATTCCGCCAAACGCCTGGTCCAACAATGCTTAATATGCCTGCAACACAACCCCGGGAAGGGAACTGTAGTACCCCGGGGGGGATTTGGGGTCCCAAACCACCCATTTGAAGTCCTGCAGATGGACTACATCCAGCTAGACAGATGCCAAGGCCTGAAATATGTACTTGTCGTGGTGTGCGCATTTAGCAAATGGGTGGAAGCATATCCAACCCGTGACAACACCGCTATGGCCACTGCAAAGGTCCTGTTAAAGGAGTTTTTCCCCCGTTATGGCCTCTGTCGTGTTTTATGGAGTGATAATGGCCCCCACTTCGTAGCCAACGTTATCCAGCTCATCCTAAATGGGCTGGGTATCAAACAGAAATTCCACGCAGTCTTCCACCCTCAATCTGCTGGGCTTGTCGAACGACACAACGCCACACTAAAGCTTAAACTGGCCAAAATAGTGGCTACGACGGGCCTGAAATGGCCAGACGCCCTCCCATTGGCATTGCTATCGATGCGCTCTACCCCCACCCGACATCACTTAACCCCTTATGAAGTTGTCTTCGGTCGACCCATGAGCGTCTGGTCTGCCCCGAAACCAACGTCCATTCATGACGTTCCGGATGTCCTAATGTCTGATTATCTGTACAAATTGACTGAAACTTTGTCTGTCCTTCATCAGCAGGTGCGGCAGGCCATCCCCGATGCTTCCAGGGGTCCGGGTCACGCCATCCAGCCGGGGGACTTCGTGCTGATCCGAAACTTTCAGCGATCAAAGAGTTTGGAACCCCGGTGGACGGGCCCCTGGCAAGTGCTGATCACCACTCGGACCGCACTTCGAGTGGAGGGGAAGAAACACTGGCTGCACGCTCATCACTGCAAAAAGGTCTCTCCAGCCCTGGCCATGACAGACACCGTCAACACCCAAGAAGAGCTCCTGAACCGGGACCGACCATCGTTGAACTGCTACCCTGATACAGAGACACTTGAACTTTCAAAACATCCTGACCCCACTGTGCCATCTCGAGAAGGGTATTTCCTGCGTCGAAAGGAGGGAGCTTCGGCTAAGTAGGCCACGGACTAGGTTAAAGAATCTCAGAACGGTGACCCAAACTACCAAGGGTTACCTGGAGAGAAGCTAAAACTGAGTCTGTGGTCCTGCCCACTACCGAGCACCTTGAAGACGAAGATGATGGAAGCGCCAGATAAGAAGATGATGGAAGCGCCAAACAAGAAGCCGACTGAGACAACAGGAAATACCCACTACAGAAATCCGAGAACAGACAGACTCCATAGCTCAAAGACAATTGCACTCTTCACCGTAATCCTCCTCTGTTTTCTCCTCATGACTACGCTCTGGATTATGGAAGAACACGCACCTGCTCACGAAACATTCCTAACCACTGCTCAGCCTACCACCATGAAGGAACATTATCTAATTTCGCTCTCTCCTCAACTAAGAGAGAGGCGAAAGGAGTTTTGGAACAACTCTTTCGTGCAGCTACTTCACCAGCACAATCTTGCCACCAACGCCACCAACTGCTGGATCTGTGGGTTCCTACCCCATGCCACTGGACATTCAATACCATTCATCCCTTCACCCTTCTCCGTCCACGGCTCCTGCCTTGCCTGGCTGATCCTCCTGCAAGAGAGCTATACGGGAAATGCCACCTCCAGCAGAGCTGCAGCACATTCTTCTCATGGGGCCGGGCGAAACAAGACAAAGACACACTTCTGCCCGCTGACCCCCAGCGACTCAATCCAAATGGACATTCCGGCCAAAGAACGAATCGAAATGCAGGTGTTCAACAATCCAACCAGACCCACCTTCTCCTATCTGCGGAAACGAACGGCTGCCACTCTGACTGTGGCCCTGACGGTCATCAACGTCACAGGCCACATGTGTGTAGAAGGACTTGGGACACAGCTGGTGGGTCACAGCGCTTGCCGCTTTACCAGAACTTTGGACTCCACGGATCCACCTTCCTTTGTGTCATCCCCAAACATGTATTTCATCTGTGGCACGAAGGCCTACACCTGGCTCCCCAAAGGCTGGGGGGGCACTTGCTACATCTCCTTCGTCCTTCCTCCAACTTATGTGGCCCCAGCGAATCACCACAGACAAAAACGAGCCAAAGACGTTGAGCAAGCCGACTCAACAGGGGCACAGTTCCTCGATGCTATGAAAGGACTCGTCCCCCTCTGGGGCCCGATGGCAAACAGCCGTGCCATCCGACATTTGACTCAGGCAGTCGAGACAACCATGAACATCACAGCGGGCATCTTTGCCAACAACACTGCCGAGCTCCAAGCGGTCCGTTTGGTGGCTCTTCAGAACCGCCTCGTTCTAGATGTAGTTCTGGCGGACCGTGGAGGAGCATGCCGCATTATTGGGGCCAGCTGTTGTACATACATACCGGACAACTCACCCTCAGTGTACAAAGCCATCGAACATCTTCACAGACTCTCTTCGGAAGTTCACCAAGAGCAAGAAGAATGGTCGCTTGGTGGTTGGTTCTGGGACACCGTCAAAAACTGGGGCTGGAGACTGCTCACCATTATCCTGATTCCCGTAGTTGTAATATGTGGCCTATGCTTAGGAATTCAATGTTTGCCACCTATGTGTTCTTTATGTGCGAGTTGTATTTTTCCCAAAACTGTGGACATTGGAAGCGAACATATGAGGGCATTATATGATACCGAAGTTAGGAATTTGATGAAAATTGACATTGAGTAAGCAAGTTGGCTAGATATGTTGAAAAGGGAGGACTGTTAAAAGTTAGGCTGAAAACCGTCAACATTATCGGCGCCCTCTTGCTCTCCTTAAACCTTTTGTGCGCGTAAAACAGCCGCCATTTTTTTGGACACCATGGCTTCCCTGCTCTCGCCGAGAGCCAGCGCGTCTCTCTCTCTCTCTCCTAACTTCGCTGGCAACCCCCCCTGCTTGCACCTGCCTTGAGTCATAAACCCCTCTTCGGCGCTGCTCTGCCCCAGGCCCTCATCCTGTTCCCAGCGCGACACCTCCCTGCTTCCCCGTCATGACCTCCGGCCCTTTTTGATGCAAACCCCTTTTCCCCGTGTGCCCGTTTGTCTTCCCCGTTCCCAGGCCGACACCTAGCTCTGCCGATACCAATCTCTTGCCCCTCCCCCTACAATAGGAAGCTTCCCTCCTCGAAGGACCCCCGAGATGATCAAAGCCCCCCCCCATCCCATGAGATCCGATCGAAACCCGCACACTCCGTGAATCGGCGGAATACCCAGCTGCGCAATGATCATCACCTGTTGTGAACGGGGCGGGGACTTCCACTGTAGCCTTGCATGGGAACGGGCTGGGAAGGGGGGATTCTGAGGATGTCTTTCCGTACATCAAAGTATCAACGAGAATGTGTTACATGTAATAAAGAGATAAACTTGTGTATAAGAGGCCAGGCCTCCGGGATGCAGTTAGAGCACCTCAGAACGATACCTTCTGTCCGTTTTCGTTGTGTTCTCCTCCGGAGCGAATAAAAACCTTGTTTCCTGCCTTCCAGTCTCCAGCGCCTGCCTCTTCAATAGTTTAACTTCTTTGTGGGTTCAAGAGGCGACATCGCCGGGCAATAATTAAGGATCTTATATTCTGGTTGGTAGTGCCCCCCAGTTTGTATTTTTCCACAGCTTCTGTCCCAGTCCTGCAATGGCTCCTGCAGCGAGGGTGAAGTTTTTGATGGGCCTCTTCTCAAAAAGGCTCAGCTCAAAATTAATATGAAAAGGTGGGCGAGAGAGTAGGTGAAGGGATGGCTGGATGAATTAGTGAAAGGGTGAATGGATGAATGAAAGATTGAATAGATGGATTGAGGTTCTTTTGAAATCTGAACCTGTGTTTAAAATATCATTATCCTGCTATGATTTTGATATCAGAGAAACGAAAATGGCAAGTTTTATATGTGTGTGTATTTTCATCACGATACAATGATGCATGCAGGAGTTATTGGCAAATTCATTGTGAGCCCACAGGTTCTATGTTGTGAACAGCAGCCATCTTAGGTGTTGCCCTTTACATAGGCATATACATGAGCCAATGATTCTGGTAGAGCAAGTATTAAAGGACACGTACCCCTTAGCTTGAGTTCTCCCTGATTCCCATTTGACCTGAACAGGCTGAATCTGCCTACGTGATGTTGGCCTCACCAAACCAGTCCATGCCCTCTAGTCAATCTATATTAAAGATCTGAGCAACTTGTTGTGTACATTGGCCTGAGCAAGATTAGAAGGCCGAATACAGTAGCCATGCCTGTTTATGGTCCATAAGCACCCCTTATCCTACATTTCTATCTTCCACACCTGGCTCCGTTTCTCTGCTTCTGGGCTTTTACAATGGGGAGGAAACCAGTTCTATTGTGAGTTTCTCCGGCCTGCACAGGAAAATATGTGAAGTTTGACATATGTTCATGATGGAAGATGGGTTGGACAGTTTGGGCAAGCAAACTGGTATTTGTAATTATAACATGCTTTGTTATGGTACCATGGGAGCGACCTACAATGATGTGTGTCACAGCAAGAATGTGAGCCTAGGGCCAAACTTTTTGTATAAAAGGCCTGCCTGAGAAAGCTCAGGCAGGCTCCCTCTTTCAATTGTAAAACTACGGTTGGACGACGAAGCCTCATAATTAATTATAATAAAGATGTCTTTTAATTTTACAGATTGCCTGTCAATTCCTTTGCTGCTTTATTATGCAAACTGCTGGATAGATCCCTGTTGGGGAGAGTGAGTCATTTTCTACTTTTCCTCAAAATAATGAGAGAGGATGAATGGATGGATTGATGAGTGAGTGGAAGGATGGAAGAGTGAAAAGGGAAATAGCTGTATGTATGGGTGGAAGGGTAGCTGGATGGGTAAAAGGGTGGATGGATGAGTGAAAGGATGGATGGATTGATGAATTGATAAGTGCAAGGGCGAATAGATGGATGGATGAGTGAGTGAAAGGGAAGGTGATGGACAAAATGATGAATAGAAGAGTGAAGGAGTGAAAGGATAGATGGATGAGTGATAGGGTCAATGGATGGATTCATGAGCGGATGAGCAGATAAATGGATGGGTGGGTGGATGGATGGAAGGAAGGTTTGCTAAGTGAAAGAGTCGATGGAGAGAGAAAGGGAGGATGATGGATGACTGAAAAGGTGGATGGGTGGAAGGATTAGTAAGTGAAAGGATGGCTGGATGGGTGAAAGGGTAAATGGCTGGATGGATGAGTGAATGAATGGATGAGTGTACAGATGGATAGGGTGAAAGGGCGGATGGATGGATAATGGATGGATGAGTGAAAGGATAGATGAAGGGATGGATGAGTGAAATGATAGATGGAAGGATACATGATGGATAGGTTTGCAAATGGCGGAATAGGTCTAGATATGGCTGGGCTTACTTATATACAATTGCGCGACCTCTGATGTGTATGTAAAACTTATCCAATTGTCCTGAAGTTTTGTCCTGAATTTTGACCCTTTGTCCTGAATTTTTACACTCACCGTCCTGAATTTGCACCAATGCCAGTTGGTCACCCTAGTCTGTCCTCGGGCCCCGGCGAATAACCTCCTTCAACCCCGTCCCTGGCCGAGGGCAGGGCAGCGCCTCGAAGGCAGCGCTGTCAGAAGCAGCGCTATAGCGCTCCAGGGGACCTGCGCAGAGCGGAAGTGCACAGGAGGGGGCCTCGACCCGCGCCCCCGACACTTGTCGCCCCGTCCCCCTCCACAATCTGGGGGGAGGGGGGGGTGAATCTCAATACTTCCTAGGCCCATGGCTGCACGAGTAGGCACGCAGCTGCAGAGATCTCTTTTGATGAATCCATTGGTACATTATTGCATAGCGCCGACATGACCCGGAGGCGCCGCAGCGCTTTACAAGAGGAAGAGAAGGAAGAGGTCTGAGGTCCGAGCCCCAGGGGGGGGGCGGCGGAGCTGGAGGGAGCGAGAGCCGGAGTCTGGACTGTGTCAAGAGGGGGGGGAGATAACAAGATAAGTTTAACCCCCCCCCCCTCAGGAATGTGTGTGGGGGGGGGGACGAGTCTGCAGGGGGGGGGGGCGGGACAGAGCCTGGAGGAGAGGAGCCCCAGGGGGGGGGGGGGGGAAGGGGAGCCAGGGTGAAAGCACGAGGAGGGGGGGGGGTGTACAGCAGGAAGGTACTTCACACCCCTACAGGAGGCAGCACCATGATTGATTGATTGATTGATTGATTTATGCATTTTTCTATAGCGCGGACTTTACCCGCAGGCGTCAGAGCGCTTCACAATAGGAACACAAATGATACATGATGAGAACATTACACAGGAACCGATTACAAAAGCAGACGTTACGTTACATCAGGTAATAGTGACAATTGTGAGCAAACAAAATGCACGAGGCAGTAAAAAGTCAAAAGTGCACAAGAGGAAAAAGTGACAAGTTAAAGAAAACAAAGTATAATGTGAGGTATAGCACTGCAATAGGTGCTAGACACTCAGGCACAAGAACAAGCGTAAGTGATTAGAGGCCCATATACTGTCTCTGTGACGTAAAGGGGCGGGGCCTGAAAGAGGCATCTCCACTGTGGCCCCCAGACCCGAGCGCCATTGATTGACAGGAGGTGTGCGTGTCTCTCTGTGGGGAGTGAGGGGGAGGAACAGTCAAGAATTTGCCTTTAAGCAAAAGAAGAGCAGCAGCCCTCACCCTTTCAAAGGCAAAAGCTGTTTTTCTTGTTTTCAGGTGTTTCCCGCCCTTCACTTTCATGAGCTGCAGAGACCGAGTCACCCCCTTCCTCCTGGGCACCTCCGGGCCCTGGCATCTGGGGGGCTGCAGCTGCTCCTGGGCCCGAGGCTGGTACCCACTGGGGGCGCTGCCCCTCCCTCCTGGGCACCTCCGGGCCCTGGCATCTGGGGGGCTGCAGCTGCTCCTGGGCCCGAGGCTGGTACCCACTGGGGGCGCTGCCCCTCCCTCCTGGGCACCTCCGGGCCCTGGCATCTGGGGGGCTGCAGCTGCTCCTGGTACCCACTGCGGGGCGCTGCCCCTCCCTCCTGGGCACCTCCGGCCCCTGGCATCTGGGGGGCTGCAGCTGCTCCTGGGCCCGAGGCTGGTACCCACTGGGGGCGCTGCCCCTCCCTCCTGGGCACCTCCGGGCCCTGGCATCTGGGGGGCTGCAGCTGCGCCTCGGCCCGAGGCTGGTACCCACTGGGGGCGCTGCCCCTCCCTCCTGGGCACCTCCGGGCCCTGGCATCTGGGGGGCTGCAGCTGCTTCTGGGCCCGAGGCTGGTACCCACTGGGGGCGCTCCCCCTCCCTCCTGGGCACCTCCGGCCCCTGGCATCTGGGGGGCTGCAGCTGCTCCTGGGCCCGAGGCTGGTACCCACTGGGGGCGCTGCCCCTCCCTCCTGGGCACCTCCGGGCCCTGGCATCTGGGGGGCTGCAGCTGCTCCTGGGCCCGAGGCTGGTACCCGCTGGGGGCGCTGCCCCTCCCTCCTGGGCACCTCCGGCCCCTGGCATCTGGGGGGCTGCAGCTGCTCCTGGGCCCGAGGCTGGTACCCACTGGGGGCGCTGCCCCTCCCTCCTGGGCACCTCCGGGCCCTGGCATCTGGGGGGCTGCAGCTGCTCCTGGTACCCACTGGGGGCGCTGCCCCTCCCTCCTGGGCACCTCCGGCCCCTGGCATCTGGGGGGCTGCAGCTGCTCCTGGGCCCGAGGCTGGTACCCACTGGGGGCGCTGCCCCTCCCTCCTGGGCACCTCCGGGCCCTGGCATCTGGGGGGCTGCAGCTGCGCCTCGGCCCGAGGCTGGTACCCACTGGGGGCGCTGCCCCTCCCTCCTGGGCACCTCCGGGCCCTGGCATCTGGGGGGCTGCAGCTGCTCCTGGGCCCGAGGCTGGTACCCACTGGGGGCGCTCCCCCTCCCTCCTGGGCACCTCCGGCCCCTGGCATCTGGGGGGCTGCAGCTGCTCCTGGGCCCGAGGCTGGTACCCACTGGGGGCGCTGCCCCTCCCTCCTGGGCACCTCCGGCCCCTGGCATCTGGGGGGCTGCAGCTGCTCCTGGGCCCGAGGCTGGTACCCACTGGGGGCGCTGCCCCTCCCTCCTGGGCACCTCCGGGCCCTGGCATCTGGGGGGCTGCAGCTGCTCCTGGTACCCACTGCGGGGCGCTGCCCCTCCCTCCTGGGCACCTCCGGCCCCTGGCATCTGGGGGGCTGCAGCTGCTCCTGGGCCCGAGGCTGGTACCCACTGGGGGCGCTGCCCCTCCCTCCTGGGCACCTCCGGGCCCTGGCATCTGGGGGGCTGCAGCTGCTCCTGGTACCCACTGCGGGGCGCTGCCCCTCCCTCCTGGGCACCTCCGGCCCCTGGCATCTGGGGGGCTGCAGCTGCTCCTGGGCCCGAGGCTGGTACCCACTGGGGGCGCTGCCCCTCCCTCCTGGGCACCTCCGGGCCCTGGCATCTGGGGGGCTGCAGCTGCGCCTCGGCCCGAGGCTGGTACCCACTGGGGGCGCTGCCCCTCCCTCCTGGGCACCTCCGGGCCCTGGCATCTGGGGGGCTGCAGCTGCTCCTGGGCCCGAGGCTGGTACCCACTGGGGGCGCTGCCCCTCCCTCCTGGGCACCTCCGGGCCCTGGCATCTGGGGGGCTGCAGCTGCTCCTGGGCCCGAGGCTGGTACCCGCTGGGGGCGCTGCCCCTCCCTCCTGGGCACCTCCGGCCCCTGGCATCTGGGGGGCTGCAGCTGCTCCTGGGCCCGAGGCTGGTACCCACTGGGGGCGCTGCCCCTCCCTCCTGGGCACCTCCGGGCCCTGGCATCTGGGGGGCTGCAGCTGCTCCTGGTACCCACTGCGGGGCGCTGCCCCTCCCTCCTGGGCACCTCCGGCCCCTAGCATCTGGGGGGCTGCAGCTGCTCCTGGGCCCGAGGCTGGTACCCACTGGGGGCGCTGCCCCTCCCTCCTGGGCACCTCCGGGCCCTGGCATCTGGGGGGCTGCAGCTGCGCCTCGGCCCGAGGCTGGTACCCACTGGGGGCGCTGCCCCTCCCTCCTGGGCACCTCCGGGCCCTGGCATCTGGGGGGCTGCAGCTGCTCCTGGGCCCGAGGCTGGTACCCACTGGGGGCGCTCCCCCTCCCTCCTGGGCACCTCCGGCCCCTGGCATCTGGGGGGCTGCAGCTGCTCCTGGGCCCGAGGCTGGTACCCACTGGGGGCGCTGCCCCTCCCTCCTGGGCACCTCCGGCCCCTGGCATCTGGGGGGCTGCAGCTGCTCCTGGGCCCGAGGCTGGTACCCACTGGGGGCGCTCCCCCTCCCTCCTGGGCACCTCCGGGCCCTGGCATCTGGGGGGCTGCAGCTGCGCCTCGGCCCGAGGCTGGTACCCACTGGGGGCGCTGCCCCTCCCTCCTGGGCACCTCCGGGCCCTGGCATCTGGGGGGCTGCAGCTGCTCCTGGGCCCGAGGCTGGTACCCACTGGGGGCGCTGCCCCTCCCTCCTGGGCACCTCCGGCCCCTGGCATCTGGGGGGCTGCAGCTGCTCCTGGGCCCGAGGCTGGTACCCACTGGGGGCGCTCCCCCTCCCTCCTGGGCACCTCCGGGCCCTGGCATCTGGGGGGCTGCAGCTGCTCCTGGGCCCGAGGCTGGTACCCACTGGGGGCGCTGCCCCTCCCTCCTGGGCACCTCCGGGCCCTGGCATCTGGGGGGCTGCAGCTGCGCCTCGGCCCGAGGCTGGTACCCACTGGGGGCGCTGCCCCTCCCTCCTGGGCACCTCCGGGCCCTGGCATCTGGGGGGCTGCAGCTGCGCCTCGGCCCGAGGCTGGTACCCACTGGGGGCGCTGCCCCTCCCTCCTGGGCACCTCCGGCCCCTGGCATCTGGGGGGCTGCAGCTGCTCCTGGGCCCGAGGCTGGTACCCACTGGGGGCGCTGCCCCTCCCTCCTGGGCACCTCCGGGCCCTGGCATCTGGGGGGCTGCAGCTGCTCCTGGTACCCACTGCGGGGCGCTGCCCCTCCCTCCTGGGCACCTCCGGGCCCTGGCATCTGGGGGGCTGCAGCTGCGCCTGGGCCCGAGGCTGGTACCCACTGGGGGGTCCGTGGACCTCGGGGTCTTCTTGAGTCGGTGTCAGAGCCACAGGTGAGTGAGTGAGCCTCTTTCTTCTGTCGCCTCTGTCCCAGCAGCCGTCCAGGTACGTTCATTCCACCTCTCGGCTCGGCCCGGCTCGGCCCGGCTCGGCCCGGCCCGGCTCGGCTCGGCCCGGCTCGCCTCCCCTCCCTGCGGGGTCCGTGGACCTCGGGGTCTTCTTGAGTCGTGTCAGAGCCACAGGTGAGTGAGTGAGCCTCTTTCTTCTGTCCCAGCAGACGTCCAGGTACGTCTATTCCACCTCTCTCCTCGGCCCGGCTCGCCTCACCCCTTTGACGGGGGACGGGCCGGTCCTGCGTAGGGAAATAACAAGTAATTAGCAATGAACGTTTTTTTTTTCTGATCGGAAAATAGTCAGTCTATTTAAATAGATGGTGTTAGTTACGTAAACAGTTACGTTTACATAATGCTTGAATGTGCACGACAGACAGTTCACAAAAGACTTTTGAAATGAGCAAATATTGGTGTTAAAGGTTTAAAATACAATCTGTCGATGTAGATGATGTATTTCTGGTTAGAAAATAAGTCTGGAGAGTTTCTTCAGGGGAAACTCTGAGTCTACGTGAGCCTGTCATCTTTCTGGCCCCGTGTGGTGTCTGCTGCTGCATTGCACGGGGGTTGTTTATACCAGGGGGGGCTCTGGTTCTAAATGATTGTTCAGTATATCTGAGATCCACTGTATCAGCTTCTATGAGGACAATGAGGAGACCTTTTGTACATGTAGAATGATGGGTGTGAAACGGGTGTAACATGTCCCTGGTGACGTGTTTGTGTGAGTCCTGCCAGGGAACAGTCAGAGCCATTCTGTGCTCTGGAGATTATGTGCATTAAGAGGCGGATGGATGCATAGACCAGTGTAAACGAATGCATCCTGCAATCACCATGGGAAGAGCTCGTTTTACGTGGTGGATGATGGGGGGTGAATGGCTGTTTGCATTCCAGGGCTTGGGGTTTACTTGCTCCTCTAGGGATACTTTTCTACATGGGAGGCTGGTTCAAAATGGCTGCCTCTGTGTTTTCATGATTCTTGACAGATGCAGTAATCGGCTATCTTACGTGTAGGGTGCGATGGCTTTGAAGGGCCTTGAAGACATTTACTTCCAATGTTTCCTGGCCACAAAGTGGGACTCGCTCATTCTTGCCTGTGGGGTTATAGCTGGTAAATGGCTGTTTCATGTCCCAGGCGCGGTGATATTGTGATGTTCCGTCCAACATACAAAGCCTTTCCCCACTAGAGATCTCTAGCTTCGGGAAACTCTCTCTGAAAATGTTCCAAGCGTGATTGATGCTCCGTGCGGATTAGGACCGAGATGTTTTGTCGGTGGTGCTGCGACCTTTCAATGGGACGAAGCTGAAATCCAATTCCACGCTGTGAGATTGCTGCCTGGATACTGTTAGAATTGTCATCTTTTGGTGCCTTTCCCCTGACTTTTTGCTTTCTGACCTCCCGTTTTTAGGGCTCGGGCCTACGTCACACGAAGTGGGCGGGGCTTCCGAGCTCTAATGTTATAAAAAAAAAAAGTTCAGAAAGGGCTGTGGGCTGCCGCATTCCAGAAAGCGCGCGGTTTTTGCGTGTGGTATTCTGCCATGTGAATGGTAATTGGTCCAGGCAAGGCTGTGTTTAAGTAAGGCAGCACGCCATAGGGCTTTGGAATTTTTGCAATGTCCACTTCCTGCATAAAGTGTTCGGACACGCGCAGAAGAATACATAAATCCTCAATTACCAGCTGTCTGAGGTGCCGGTAATTGAAGGCAGATGGTGCTGGGAGCGTGTGCACTGCTGTGGTTTTTTTCCCTTGAGCTCTGTGTGCGCGCCGGCAAACCCGCGCCTGCTCTTTGACTGAGGTAGGCTAAACAAGCACTGGCAAAGCAAATAGGACTCTCCTATACAAAATCTGTTGGTTTTGTCAGGGATATGTTTAGCCATGTTGTATGCTGCTATGCAGCACAGCTGAAAGTAAAAAAACAAACAAAGTGCTTTGATAAGCACTCGTGCCCACTTACCCGAACTCAAACTTTTAATGTCAAAATAGAAGATCACTTTAATTTACTGCCCTCATAACAGACCCCCTGCAGTAGCTCTCGTTGTCCTCTTACCAGATCCCTTGCATCTTCCCAGCTATTGCCAGATTCCTCACTCGCTCCCTGTCTCGTCACCATGACTCACTCTCTCCACCCTTTCATAAAAAAAACACTCCACCTCGCTTTCCTCTCACTGGGAGCCTCACATTTACTCTCACAGTCCGGTTACCAGATTCCTACTGCCGTTGTACCAGATCACTCATTGTACTATCATTCAGTGTCCTATCATTAGAGACTTGCTTCAGGCAGAGTAGGGAGGGCAGAGTAGGGAGGGCAGAGTAGGGAGGGCAGAGTAGGGAGGGGAGAAGTGAGTAGAGTAGTGAGTAGAGTAGTGAGTAGTGAGTAGAGTAGTGAGTAGTGAGTAGTGAGTAGAGTAGTGAGTAGTGAGTTGAGTAGTGAGTTGAGTAGTGAGTAGTGTAGTGAGTAGAGTAGTGAGTAGATTAGTGAGTAGTGAGTAGTGAGTAGTGAGTAGAGTAGTGAGTAGAGTAGTGAGTAGTGAGTAGAGTAGTGAGTAGCGTGCAGAGTAGTGAGTAGTGAGTGCAGAGTAGTGAGTAGTGAGTGCAGAGTAGTGAGTAGTGAGTGCAGAGTAGTGAGTAGTGAGTGCAGAGTAGTGAGTAGTGAGTAGAGCAGTGAGTAGTGAGTGCAGAGTAGGGAGGGCAGAGTAGTGAGTGCAGAGTAGGGAGGGCAGAGTAGTGAGTGCAGAGTAGGGAGGGCAGAGTAGTGAGTAGTGAGTAGAGTAGTGAGTAGTGAGTAGAGTAGAGTAGTGAGTAGTGAGTGCAGAGTAGTGAGTAGAGTAGTGAGTAGTGAGTAGAGTAGTGAGTAGAGTAGTGAGTAGCGTGCAGAGTAGTGAGTAGTGAGTGCAGAGTAGTGAGTAGTGAGTGCAGAGTAGTGAGTAGTGAGTGCAGAGTAGTGAGTAGTGAGTGCAGAGTAGTAAGTAGTGAGTAGAGTAGTGAGTAGAGTGCAGAGTAGTGAGTGCAGAGTAGTGAGTAGTGAGTGCAGAGTAGTGAGTAGTGAGTAGAGCAGTGAGTAGTGAGTGCAGAGTAGGGAGGGCAGAGTAGTGAGTGCAGAGTAGGGAGGGCAGAGTAGTGAGTAGTGAGTAGAGTAGTGAGTAGTGAGTAGAGTAGAGTAGTGAGTAGTGAGTGCAGAGTAGTGAGTAGAGTAGTAAGTAGTGAGTAGAGTAGTGAGTAGAGTAGTGAGTAGAGAGTGCAGAGTAGTGAGTGCAGAGTAGTGAGTAGTGAGTAGAGCAGTGAGTAGTGAGTGCAGAGTAGGGAGGGCAGATTAGTGAGTTCAGAGTAGGGAGGGCAGAGTAGTGAGTAGTGAGTAGAGTAGTGAGTAGTGAGTAGTGAGTAGTGAGTAGAGTAGTGAGTAGTGAGTGCAGAGTAGTGAGTAGAGTAGTGAGTAGAGTAGTGAGTAGTGAGTAGAGTAGTGAGTAGAGTAGTGAGTATGGAGTGCAGAGTAGTGAGTAGTGAGTAGAGTAATGAGTAGAGTAGAGTTGTGAGTAGTGAGTGCAGAGTAGTGAGTAGAGTAGTGAGTAGTGAGTAGAGTAGTGAGGTGAGTAGTGAGTAGTGAGTATAGTGAGTAGAGTAGTGAGTAGAGTAGTGAGTATAGTGAGTTGAGTAGTGAGTTGAGTAGTGAGTAGAGTAGTGTGCAGAGTAGTGAGTAGTGAGTGCAGAGTAGTGAGTAGTGAGTAGAGTAGTGAGTAGAGTAGTGAGTGCAGAGTAGTGAGTAGTGAGTGCAGAGTAGTGAGTAGAGTAGTGAGAGAAGTAGTGAGTAGAGTATTGAGTTGAGTAGTGAGTAGTGAGTGCAGAGTAGTGAGTAGAGTAGTCATTAGTGAGTAGAGTAGTGAGTAGAGTAGTGAGGTGAGTAGAGTAGTGAGTAAAGTAGTGAGTGCAGAGTAGTGAGTAGAGAAGTGAGTAGTGAGTAGAGTAGTGAGTAGTGAGTAGAGTAGTGAGTAGTGAGTAGAGTAGTGAGTAGAGTAGTGAGTAGTGAGTAGAAAGTAGTGAGAAGAGTAGTGAGTAGAGTAGTGAGTGGAGAGTAGTGAGTAGTGAGCAGAGTAGTGAGTAGTGAGCAGAGTAGTGAGTAGTGAGCAGAGTAGTGAGTAGTGAGTGCAGAGTAGTGAGTAGTGAGTAGAGTAGTGAGTAGAGTAGTGAGTAGTGTAGTGAGTAGAGTAGTGAGTAGAGTAGTGAGGTGAGTAGTGAGTAGAGTAGTGAGTAGTGAGCAGAGTAGTGAGTAGTGAGTGCAGAGTAGTGAGTAGAGTAGTGAGTAGTGAGTAGAAAGTAGTGAGTAGAGTAGTGAGTAGAGTAGTGAGTAGTGAGTAGAGTAGTGAGTAGAGTAGTGGGTAGAGTAGTGGGTAGAGTAGTGAGTAGAGTAGTGAGTAGAGTAGTGAGTGCAGAGTAGTGAGTAGTGAGTAGAGTAGTGAGTGCAGAGTAGTGAGTAGAGTAGTGAGTAGTGAGTAGAGTAGTGAGTAGAGTAGTGAGGTGAGTAGAGTAGAGTAGTGAGTAGAGTAGTGAGGTGAGTAGAGTAGAGTAGTGAGTAAAGTAGTGAGGGCAGAGAAGTGCGTAGTGAGTAGTGAGTAGAGAAGTGAGTAGAGTAGTGAGTAGTGAGTAGAGTAGTGAGGTGAGTAGAGTAGTGAGTAAAATAGTGAGTGCAGAGTAGTGAGTAGAGAGTAGTGAGTAGAGTAGTGAGTAGTGAGTGCAGAGTAGTGAGTAGAGTAGTGAGTAGTGAGTAGAGTAGTGAGTAGAGTAGTGAGGTGAGTAGAGTAGAGTAGTGAGTAAAGTAGTGAGTGCAGAGAAGTGAGTAGTGAGTAGAGTAGTGAGTAGTGAGTAGTGAGTAGAGTAGTGAGTAGTGAGTTGAGTAGTGAGTAGAGTAGTGAGTAGTGAGTAGAGTAGTGAGTAGAGTAGTGAGTAGAGTAGTGAGTAGTGAGTAGTGAGTAGAGTAGTGAGTAGTGAGTAGTGAGTAGTGAGTAGAGTAGTGAGTAGTGAGTAGTGAGTAGTGAGTAGAGTAGTGAGTAGTGAGTTGAGTAGTGAGTAGAGTAGTGAGTAGTGAGTAGAGTAGTGAGTAGAGTAGTGAGTAGAGTAGTGAGTAGAGTAGTGAGTAGTGAGTAGTGAGTAGAGTAGTGAGTAGTGAGTTGAGTAGTGAGTTGAGTAGTGATTAGTGAGTAGTGAGTAGTGAATAGTGAGTAGTGAGTAGTGAGTAGAGTAGTGAGTAGTGAGTAGTGAGTAGAGTAGTGAGTAGTGAGTTGAGTAGTGAGTAGAGTAGTGAGTAGTGAGTAGAGTAGTGAGTAGAGTAGTGAGTAGAGTAGTGAGTAGTGAGTAGAGTAGTGAGTAGTGAGTTGAGTAGTGAGTTGAGTAGTGAGTAGTGAGTAGTGAGTAGTGAATAGTGAGTAGTGAGTAGTGAGTAGAGTAGTGAGTAGTGAGTAGTGAGTAGAGTAGTGAGTAGTGAGTTGAGTAGTGAGTTGAGTAGTGAGTAGTGTAGTGAGTAGAGTAGTGAGTAGATTAGTGAGTAGTGAGTAGTGAGTAGTGAGTAGAGTAGTGAGTAGAGTAGTGAGTAGTGAGTAGAGTAGTGAGTAGCGTGCAGAGTAGTGAGTAGTGAGTGCAGAGTAGTGAGTAGTGAGTGCAGAGTAGTGAGTAGTGAGTGCAGAGTAGTGAGTAGTGAGTGCAGAGTAGTGAGTAGTGAGTAGAGCAGTGAGTAGTGAGTGCAGAGTAGGGAGGGCAGAGTAGTGAGTGCAGAGTAGGGAGGGCAGAGTAGTGAGTGCAGAGTAGGGAGGGCAGAGTAGTGAGTAGTGAGTAGAGTAGTGAGTAGTGAGTAGAGTAGAGTAGTGAGTAGTGAGTGCAGAGTAGTGAGTAGAGTAGTGAGTAGTGAGTAGAGTAGTGAGTAGAGTAGTGAGTAGCGTGCAGAGTAGTGAGTAGTGAGTGCAGAGTAGTGAGTAGTGAGTGCAGAGTAGTGAGTAGTGAGTGCAGAGTAGTGAGTAGTGAGTGCAGAGTAGTAAGTAGTGAGTAGAGTAGTGAGTAGAGTGCAGAGTAGTGAGTGCAGAGTAGTGAGTAGTGAGTGCAGAGTAGTGAGTAGTGAGTAGAGCAGTGAGTAGTGAGTGCAGAGTAGGGAGGGCAGAGTAGTGAGTGCAGAGTAGGGAGGGCAGAGTAGTGAGTAGTGAGTAGAGTAGTGAGTAGTGAGTAGAGTAGTGAGTAGTGAGTGCAGAGTAGTGAGTAGAGTAGTAAGTAGTGAGTAGAGTAGTGAGTAGAGTAGTGAGTAGAGAGTGCAGAGTAGTGAGTGCAGAGTAGTGAGTAGTGAGTAGAGCAGTGAGTAGTGAGTGCAGAGTAGGGAGGGCAGATTAGTGAGTTCAGAGTAGGGAGGGCAGAGTAGTGAGTAGTGAGTAGAGTAGTGAGTAGTGAGTAGTGAGTAGTGAGTAGAGTAGTGAGTAGTGAGTGCAGAGTAGTGAGTAGAGTAGTGAGTAGAGTAGTGAGTAGTGAGTAGAGTAGTGAGTAGAGTAGTGAGTATGGAGTGCAGAGTAGTGAGTAGTGAGTAGAGTAATGAGTAGAGTAGAGTTGTGAGTAGTGAGTGCAGAGTAGTGAGTAGAGTAGTGAGTAGTGAGTAGAGTAGTGAGGTGAGTAGTGAGTAGTGAGTATAGTGAGTAGAGTAGTGAGTAGAGTAGTGAGTATAGTGAGTTGAGTAGTGAGTTGAGTAGTGAGTAGAGTAGTGTGCAGAGTAGTGAGTAGTGAGTGCAGAGTAGTGAGTAGTGAGTAGAGTAGTGAGTAGAGTAGTGAGTGCAGAGTAGTGAGTAGTGAGTGCAGAGTAGTGAGTAGAGTAGTGAGAGAAGTAGTGAGTAGAGTATTGAGTTGAGTAGTGAGTAGTGAGTGCAGAGTAGTGAGTAGAGTAGTCATTAGTGAGTAGAGTAGTGAGTAGAGTAGTGAGGTGAGTAGAGTAGTGAGTAAAGTAGTGAGTGCAGAGTAGTGAGTAGAGAAGTGAGTAGTGAGTAGAGTAGTGAGTAGTGAGTAGAGTAGTGAGTAGTGAGTAGAGTAGTGAGTAGAGTAGTGAGTAGTGAGTAGAAAGTAGTGAGAAGAGTAGTGAGTAGAGTAGTGAGTGGAGAGTAGTGAGTAGTGAGCAGAGTAGTGAGTAGTGAGCAGAGTAGTGAGTAGTGAGCAGAGTAGTGAGTAGTGAGTGCAGAGTAGTGAGTAGTGAGTAGAGTAGTGAGTAGAGTAGTGAGTAGTGTAGTGAGTAGAGTAGTGAGTAGAGTAGTGAGGTGAGTAGTGAGTAGAGTAGTGAGTAGTGAGCAGAGTAGTGAGTAGTGAGTGCAGAGTAGTGAGTAGAGTAGTGAGTAGTGAGTAGAAAGTAGTGAGTAGAGTAGTGAGTAGAGTAGTGAGTAGTGAGTAGAGTAGTGAGTAGAGTAGTGGGTAGAGTAGTGGGTAGAGTAGTGAGTAGAGTAGTGAGTAGAGTAGTGAGTGCAGAGTAGTGAGTAGTGAGTAGAGTAGTGAGTGCAGAGTAGTGAGTAGAGTAGTGAGTAGTGAGTAGAGTAGTGAGTAGAGTAGTGAGGTGAGTAGAGTAGAGTAGTGAGTAGAGTAGTGAGGTGAGTAGAGTAGAGTAGTGAGTAAAGTAGTGAGGGCAGAGAAGTGCGTAGTGAGTAGTGAGTAGAGAAGTGAGTAGAGTAGTGAGTAGTGAGTAGAGTAGTGAGTAAAATAGTGAGTGCAGAGTAGTGAGTAGAGAGTAGTGAGTAGAGTAGTGAGTAGTGAGTGCAGAGTAGTGAGTAGAGTAGTGAGTAGTGAGTAGAGTAGTGAGTAGAGTAGTGAGGTGAGTAGAGTAGAGTAGTGAGTAAAGTAGTGAGTGCAGAGAAGTGAGTAGTGAGTAGAGAAGTGAGTAGAGTAGTGAGTAGTGAGTAGAGTAGTGAGGTGAGTAGTGAGTAGTGAGTGCAGAGTAGTGAGTATAGTAGTCAATAGTGAGTAGAGTAGTGAGTAGAGTAGTGAGGTGCGTAGAGTAGTGAGTAAAGTAGTGAGTGCAGAGTAGTGAGTAGAGAAGTGAGTAGTGAGTAGAGTAGTGAGTAGAGTAGTGAGTAGTGAGTAGAGTAGTGAGTAGTGAGTAGAGTAGTGAGTAGTGAGTAGAGAGTAAAGTAGTGAGTGCAGAATAGTGAGTAGAGAAGTGAGTAGTGAGTAGAGTAGTGAGTAGTGAGTGCAGAGTAGTGAGTGGAGAGTAGTGAGTAGAGTAGTGAGCAGAGTAGTGAGTAGTGAGTGCAGAGTAGTGAGTAGAGTAGTGAGTAGAGTAGTGAGTAGAGTAGTGAGTAGTGAGTAGAGTAGTGAGTAGTGAGTGCAGAGTAGTGAGTAGTGAGTAGAGTAGAGTAGTGAGTAGGACATCACAGGCAGCAGCTGTGCAAGCTTCTTACACTCACAAGGAGACCACAGGCAGCTGAGTTGCAAGCTTCTCCCACTCACAAGAAGGACATCACAAACAACAGCGGTGCAAGCTTCTCACACTCACAAGAACGACATCACAGGCAGCAGCAGTGCAAGCTACTTACACTCACAAGGAGACGACAGGCAGCAGAGGTGCAAGCTTCTCACACTCGCAAGAACGACATCACAAGCAGCAGTGGTGCAAGCTTCCCTTACACACTCACAGCAGGTACTGTGCCAAGGCAGCAGCAGCAACAGAGCAAGAGTCCCTTACAAAGAACAGGCACAGCACAGAGATGCACAATGCAATCTTCTCATACTCACAGGCAGCAGCGGTGCAAGCTTCTCACACTCACACGAAGGACATCACAGGCAGCAGCTGTGCAAGCTTGTTACACTCACAAGGATACCACAGGCAGCTGAGGTGCAAGCTTCTCCCACTCACAAGAAGGACATCACAAGCAGCAGCGGTGCAAGCTTCCCTCACACACTCACAGCAGGTACTGTGCCAAGGCAGCAGCAGCAACAGAGCAAGAGTCCCTTATAAAGAACAGGCACAGCACAGAGATGCACAATGCAATCTTCTCATACTCACAGGCAGCAGCTGTGCAAGCTTCTCACACTCACAAGAACAACATCACAGGCAGCAGCAGTGCAAGCTTCTCACACTCACAAGAACAACATCACAGGCAGCAGCAGTGCAAGCTTCTTACACTCACAAGGAGACCACAGGCAGCAGAGGTGCAAGCTTCTCACACTCACAAGAAGGACAACACAGGCAGTAACGGTGCAATATTCTCACACTCACAAGGAGATCACTGGCAGTACACACCACATGAACACACTCCATAACACATAGCAACAATACATTGGCATTTACAATGCCATTAGCTAAAACTCAAATAAATCCGAGCCCGATTGCATTTCTAATGCTTGTTAACTCTGTTTTTGCTGGTGTGATGATTCTGTGCACTTTCCTCACTGTTGTCCAGTGGAAAAGGGCAAGTGCTCCTGTATAAAATGTGTTATAGATTGGTGTTTCCGTGACTGGCCTATTTGATTTGTAATTACAAAAAGGGGGTGGTGATGGACAGAGTATCTGAGTTAATCAGAACACTCCTACCCAGTCAACAGATCAGGGCTTGATCCATCACCGTTTTTTAGCTCACTGCACCATCTCAGTTCAGAACCTGGCTATATGCAAATTAGTCTGTCCCTGGCCCAGTGCATCATGGGAACAGGGCAGACCAAACTACCAAGCCAATTCTTCACTGGAAAGGAAACAAGCTTCCGGGGACCGGTTTCTGGCATTACAGCCGTCTTCGGCCCGGCTTGCTTGAATCCTGATGGTGCAATGAGCAAGGGACTCATGTCTGAGCATACCCTTCCACACTCATGGTGGCCGAAATAATTACAAAAAGGGGGTGGTGATGGACAGAGTATCTGAGTTAATCAGAACACTCCTACCCAGTCAACAGATCAGGGCTTGATCCATCACCGTTTTTTAGCTCACTGCACCATCCCAGTTCAGAACCTGGCTATATGCAAATTAGTCTGTCCCTGGCCCAGTGCATCATGGGAACAGGGCAGACCAAACTACCAAGCCAATTCTTCACTGGAAAGGAAACAAGCTTCCGGGGACCGGTTTCTGGCGTTACAGCCGTCTTCGGCCCGGCTTGCTTGAATCCTGATGGTGCAATGAGCAAGGGACTCATGTCTGAGCATACCCTTCCACACTCATGGTGGCCGAAATAATTACAAAAAGGGGGTGGTGATGGACAGAGTATCTGAGTTAATCAGAACACTCCTACCCAGTCAACAGATCAGGGCTTGATCCATCACCGTTTTTTAGCTCACTGCACCATCCCAGTTCAGAACCTGGCTATATGCAAATTAGTCTGTCCCTGGCCCAGTGCATCATGGGAACAGGGCAGACCAAACTACCAAGCCAATTCTTCACTGGAAAGGAAACAAGCTTCCGGGGACCGGTTTCTGGCGTTACAGCCGTCTTCGGCCCGGCTTGCTTGAATCCTGATGGTGCAATGAGCAAGGGACTCATGTCTGAGCATACCCTTCCACACTCATGGTGGCCAAAATAATTACAAACAGGGGGTGGTGATGGACAGAGTATCTGAGTTAATCAGAACACTCCTACCCAGTCAACAGATCAGGGCTTGATCCATCACCGTTTTTTAGCTCACTACAAGCAAGCCGGGCCGAAGACGCCTGAAATGGCAGAAACCGGTCCCCGGAAGCTTGTTTCCTTCCCAGTGTAAGAATTGGCTTTTGTAGTCTGGTCTGCCCTGTTCCCATGATGCACTGGGCCAGGGACAGACTAATTTGCATACAGCCAGGTTCTGAAACTGGGATGGTGCAATGAGCTAAAAAACGGTGTTGGATCTAGCCCTGATCTCTTGACTGGGTGAGAGTACTCTGCTTAATTCAGAGACTCTGTCCATCACCACCCCTTGTTGTAAACTATTTGATTTGTGTCAGTCCCTATTAAAGTGCACTGCGGGTGCCAGGGCCTGTAAATCGAATTATGTTGGTGGGCTGCAGCACTGGATTGTGCCACCCACGCAAACAGCCCGTAAATAGTAACTCTGGCCTGCCATTGCATACCCTGTGCGCAGCTTGGGGCTACCATGTCGACTTTGCACATGCACACACTTGCAAGTCCCTAAACCTTCCCTTTTCTACATGGTAGTCACCCCTAAGGTAGGCCCAAGGTACCCCAGTGGGCAGGATGCATTGTATGTGAAAGGTAGGACATGCCCTGGTGTATGTGGCATGTCCTGATAGTGAATTATAGCCTACTTCGTTTTTTACTATTGCAAGGTTACCTGTTCCCCATAGGCCAGGATGGGCTGTTGGATTATTACATCCAGTAATCCTAACTGACCAAGGGAGCATGGTAGAAATTCGAGTTTAATATGCCTGAACTCAGAATAATAAAATACATTATTTAGAGAAGATGGTTTTAACATTCTATGTTTGAAAATGCCACTTTTAGAAAGTAGGTATTTTCTGACCTAACCATCTAGCCCGCCTCTGTTAGCTTGTGTATTGCATGTCTGGTTTGTGAGTGACTTGGGCTGTGGGAGACTCCAAAAGACAGGGTGAGTCAGCACAGGGCTGAATAGACCTATCTGCACATAGATGGATGGGAGGAGTATCACTGGGTCTGAATAGGACAGTGCCTGCATTCCACAATGCTGTCTCCACCTCCTGTGGTGCATCTAAGCACCCTGGCCCACACTGACAAAGGAAGAATTGAGAACTGGCAAGATGCACCCAAAACTGGGTTGAAATAGGTCCAGGCCCATCTGCCTTCAGAGGACAAAGGAATTGGTGGTATAAATATTGAGGCCCGGACCCCAAGACTTTAGAACTCGCTGTAATAAAGGAACCTGCCAAGGAGAAGATCTGAAAGAGCTGCCAGGAGGAGTATTGCCCCTTTGCTGTGTTGTTGCTTTTTTCGGCTGGCCTGCAGCTGCTGCATCTGCCTTTGGCAGTGAAAGGGCTGGACTGAACTTTCTCTACTTGTGCTGAGTATCTCAAAGGCCGATTTGCACTCCTGTGTGAGCCGCACTAAGAAAGGTACTGTTAACGAGTTAGTTCAAGCTGTTCCTGACCCGTACTGACGCGGTCAACGGGAACCTCACAACTCTGATATTTTCAGCAGCGCAGTAGGCTCGGACCGAGCTACCGACTTGTATGAACTGTGTTTTCAAAGTTTTTTTGCAATTTAAAGACATCTTGAGAATTAACAATTTTTGAAGTACTGTATTCAATCAATCAATCAGTACACTTGTAAAGCGCGCTACTGACCAGTGAGGGTCTCAAGACGTTGGGGATTTTTATCATATTTGGTCATGGTTTAAGTATATAAAAATACTTGATATTTTTGTAAACTGTTGTGGTGTCCTTTTGTAGTGCTTACACTGTATTACTGTTGGTTATGTGCAAATGCTTTACACACTGCCTCTAAGATAAGCCTGGCTGCTCGTGCCAAGCTACCAAGGGGGTGAGCAGGGTTTTTTAGGAGTGTAACTCCCTTATCCTGACTAGGACGAAGGGTCCCTACTTGGACAGAGGTGCAAGCCCTTGCCAACTAGAGAACCCCATTTCTAACATTGGTTGCCAGAGGTGAGCATAGGACTTGTGTTTGCACTTGCACACAGTGATTGGTGGGCACTACTACCATATTGCAGACCATTACGTGCCACATACAGGTTCTTTTTCTTTTTGGCCTGTTCTTGATCTTGACAGTTTTAACTTGCTACTTCAACATGCCTGAATCTAGATTATCATCAATTGCATCTGTAGAAATTGCCTTTGAGGTGGATCGATTGGAAGCCTTCAATGTCAAGGAGTGAAAATCGATTTGCAAGAACCTGAAAGTCCAGGTCCGAGGTCTCACCAGGAAGGATGAGCTACAAAAGGCGCTGAGGGCCTGGTTAGCAGACAGAGATGCCGGTGGGCAATCTGGTGATCTCAATGGAGAGGTTGAGGAGCCTGTTCCTAGGGTGGATGTGCTTTTGGGAGGGGTGGGGACCTTCCAGGCAAGGCAGTAGTGGCTTGTCCCCATTGGAGCTGGAGGACAGGCGGGAAGCCAGGAAGTTTGAATTGGAGAAACTCAGAATAGAAAGTGAGAGGGAAGACAAAAGAATAGCCATGGATGAAAGAAAGATGATCTTAGATCATGAGAGACTGATCAAGGAGCTGGAGCTAAAAAGTAGAACCTGCTCAGATGGTGGCAGCAACTCTTCAGCACACGGACACAAACAGGATTGTACACATCCCCAAGAATGTAGGGAAAGAGTACAAAAAGGGGGATTACATACAAAGGTGGTTTCCAGGGTATGAGTCATCTATTCACATGAATGGGGTCCCTGAAAGGAACTGGGGGGCAGGGTACGGGGCCTCTCTTTCTAGAAGAAGCTAGGGATACCCTGATGCTTTGGGTAAGGGACAGGACCTTACCTATGCTGACATGAAAGACGCTCTCCTTACTAGGTATGGGCTCACTCCTGAGAAGTACAGGGATCAGTTTAGATCCAGTGAAAAGTCTGAGGCCAACACTTGGTTGGAATGTGTGGATTTGTTTTGCAGGTCATTGGATGGCTGGGTGAAGGGCAGTAATGTAACAGATTTTCAGGGGCTCTACAATTTGATTGCATGGGAGCACTTGTCTAGTCTATATTTTGCAGATCTGCGCCAGAACCTATTTGATAGTAAGCTGACTGACCCCAGGAAGCTTGCTATCGAGGCGGACCGCTGGGTGAGTACCAGGGTCCACAAGAAAACATTTGGGGGAGACTCAGCCAAAAGTGGGCAGGGTTACTAGCAGAAAAGTGGGGGGGACAAGGGTAAAGCACAGGCATTCTCTAAAGGGCCCCAAACTAATACCCAGGTTATGGTTCCCAACTCCAGGTGCTAAGAAGAAAGGGGTCTCTACAGGAAAGCCTGCTGAGACCGGCCCGCAAGTGTTTTGCAGGTGACCAGGTGGGTCACTTAAAGGGGGACCCCAAGTGCCCAAAGGGGGTGCAGCCACCCACCGGTGGATAGTTGAAGGGGTTGGATAGTGTAGCGCTTGGTGAGGAGTGGTGCCCACAGGAGGGTGGGGATCCCGCAGAAATGACTCTCGTCTCACTAGAGGACAGTGAAATGGTCCCAGGAAACCAGGTGCCCACTAACACAAAGAAATATAGTACCTGGGTGACCATTAATGGGAAAAGGGTAGAGGCTCTAAGAGATACTGGAACCAGTGTGACCTCAGTCCAGTGTCACCTGCTCTCTGAGAAGCAGGTAGTCCAAGAGGCATTCCAACAAGTAGGTGTTGTAGACAACTCTGAGCGCCAGTGTATGGTGGCGCAGGTTCCCTTTGAGTGGGGGGGTCTCAGGTCCTTTGAGGGTGGTTGTGAGCCCTAACATGCCTATGAATTGTCTGCTAGGTAACAACCTTGAGCAGTCCTTATGGAAGGATGTTAAGCTCAGGTCTCACTTGGAGATGCTTGGGTTGCCAGAGTGGGCATGGGTGTCTACTCGGTCAATGGCAGCCAGAAAGGGTGATTTAACTGACTTGGAGCCTGAGACAGTGGTCTACGTCCCTGCCAAGAGAGAGGGCAGGGGGCGCAAGAAACCGGCCCTGAAGTTCCCACGGCCCGGGAGGAGGTGAACCTCGAGGGGGAAGCACGGTGCCTACAGGGGAACAGGTAGCCGAACTGGGAAACATCTCTGAGCTCACACATTGGCATCAAGAAGGGAGTCCCACCAGGGAGGAATTATGAAAGGAGCAGCAAGAGTGCCCTACTCTGGAGGGTTTGCGGCTGCAGGCTGCAGACCAGGCAGCTGGTAATCAGTCTGGGTCACATCTGATCTACTGGGAGAATGGTCTCCTATACAGTGACCCTAAGGTTGCTGAGCCTGGGTCAGCCCTTGTGCTGGTGGTACCCCAGCGCTTCAGGACCTTCCTACTGGGTTTGGCTCATGATGTGCCTTTGGCAGGACATTTGGGGCAGGACAAGACCCTTGACAGGCTTGTCACCCACTTCTTTTGGCCCCAAAAGCGAAGGCAGTCAGATGCACACTGTAGGCCTTGCCAAACTTGCCAGGCAAATGGTAAGAGTGGGAGGAAGGTCAAAGCTCCTCTTCAACCATTTCCTGTTGTTGGGGCACCCTTTGAAAGGGTAGGGATGGATATTGTGGGGCCACTGGATCCCAAGACAGCGACGGACAACAGGTACATCCTGGTCTTGGTGGACCATGCCACCCGGTACCCCGAAGCAATCCCTCTCAGGACAACAACGGCGCCAGTGGTGGGCCGGGCATTAATGGGGATCTTTTTCCATGTGGGATTCCCCAGAGAGGTGGTGTCTGACTGGGGAACCAATTTCATATCCAAGTATATGACATCCCTGTGGAAGGAGTGTGGTGTAATCTACAAGTTCTTCACTCCTTACCACCCACAAGGAAACGGTCTGGTGGAGAGATTCAACCAGACCCTGAAAGGCATGATCAAGGGTCTAACAGAACCATGAGGCACACGTGGGACGTCCTCTTGCCATGCCTGCTCTTCGCATACAGAGGAGGTGCCTCAGATGTCTCTTGGGTACAGCCCCTTTGAGCTCCTGTATGGCCACCCTGTCAGAGGACCTCTGAGTTTGGTAAATAAAGGGTGGGAGACAGCTCCCAGGAAAACTCCCCAGGATGTGTTTAGTTAGATGCTGGCCTTCAGAAACCAAAGTGCCCGCTTCAGGAAACTCGCTCAGGCAAACCTAGAAACAAGCCAGGAAAAAAACTTAAGAGGTGGTATGACCAGTATGCCACTCCGGTCGAATTTCAACCTAGGCAAAAAGTGTGGGTCATGGCCCCAGTAGAACCTTGTGCCTTGCAGGAGAAGTGGACTGGACCATACGAGGTGGTGAAGTGCAAAAGTAACGCCACCTACCTAGAGGATTTGGAGGCTCCAAGGAATCCTTTGAGGGCCCTTCACGTGTACCGCCTCAAGCCCCACTTCGAGAGGTCCGAACTGAGTATGCTCTTGGCGACAGATGATGGGGTGGAAGAGGAGAGTAAAGTAAAGTCCACATTTGTAAAGCGCACAATCACCCGTAGGGGTCTCTAGGCGCTGGGGGCCGTCGGGAAGATTAAGCGAGCTATTGCCCAGAGTCACATGGTGGTGGGCTAACCTGCCGCCGGAGCCGAGGATCGAACCGTGGTCCCCAGATTCCAGCGTCAGTCGCCCTGGCCGCGGCGCCACACCTCTTCCACCGTGAGCCTCTCCCTGACATCCTGTCTACCAAGGAGCATGATGGGTCAGTGGAAGTGTTAGAAAGGCGACCCGGGGGAGGCAGAAGAGGTCTGACTGACCACCCCTAGGTCAACCCCTCTGTCGAGAAGTAGCCGAGCGTTGCCGAGAGGCCTCCTGAATGAGGGCCCCTCCTAGGATCGTACAACAGAGTAACCACAACACTACAAATGGACACCACGCAGGAGGTCGAGTTCTCAAGCTTTTATAAGTAGTAACGGTTGAGGCTCTTGGTAGTATATACAGCGGGATCGAGGGATCCGTAAAGTCTCGGACAAGGGGGGTAAGGTAGCGGGACAGTCTTACTCTGGGTGGAGGAAGGGAGACCCTGCGCACAGCTCTCAATCCTCGAGCTGGGGGGTTCCGAGAGGTTCGAGCCGCGGCAGCGCCAGCAGGCTGACAGGATGGTTCAACAAGGTAGGCCGCGGCAGCGCCAGCAGGCTCTCAGATGGTTGCAGCAAGGTGGGCCGCGGCAGCGCCAGCAGGCTCTCAGGTGGTTCAGCAAGGTGGGCCGCGGCAGCGCCAGCAGGCTCTCAGGTGGTTCCGCAAGGTAGGCCGCGGCAGCGCCAGCAGGCTCTCAGATGGTTGCAGCAAGGTGGGCCGCGGCAGCGCCAGCAGGCTCTCAGGTGGTTCAGCAAGGTAGGCCGCGGCAGCGCCAGCAGGCTCTCAGATGGTCGTTGGGTTACGGATGAGTTCGTCTGGTGTCGGCCGTGACAGCGTCAGCAGGGCTTCCAGTCCAGGATACAACTGGCGTCCTACTCCGGGACTGGCCCAGATATAGGACGGAGGTCCTTTGATGTCCGGACCCTCGCGCCTGGGGGCCAGAGGGGCCGGGATGATGGTGTCCAGACACCCAGCAGGGGGGTGGAGCCAGCGCCCAGGGAGGCCGGAGGGCGATCGATACCAGGCGTCCGGGGACGGCTGGAGGGCCATCGAAACTCTTCTCCCGCCGGGATCTGTCGAGTGGCCACTCGACCACCTGGGTGGACCTTGGTGCCCCGATGTCTGGGCTGCGCTGGGGCCGCGGCTTGGGCCGAGGCCGCGTGGTCGTGACGTGGTGGGCCCAAGATGGAGTCGGGCACGGCCTCGTGCTTCGGTCGTGATGGGCCTACGCTGGGGTCAGGCCGATGATGGGGATCCGGGATGGTAGCCGGCTCGGTGGTGTTGGGGCGTGCCGGGTCGGGCCGAAGGGGCCGCCCGAGGTCCGGAGGAGGGCTGATGTTGTCCTGGGCCCGCCATGCGGGAGGGGTAGGACCACGCCATGAGGCCGGGTCCAACACGCGTCCCCCCCAGCTGAAGGCAGGGGAGAGTCACCCATTTTCTTGGGGATTCTCCTCGCCGAGGCGGAAGAATCTGGACAGGCCGTCGGCATTGGCTTGGTCGTTGCCGGGGCGATGCTCCACCGTGAAATCCATCCCCTGCAGAGAAATGGACCAGCGCAGCAGTTTCGGGTTTTCTCCCCGCATCTGCATCAACCAACGCAGGGGCTGGTGGTCGGTCTGGACTCGGAAGTGGGTGCCGAAGAGGTAAGGCCGGAGCTTCTTGAGTGCCCACACCACGGCAAAGGCCTCCCTCTCGATGGTGCTCCACCGCTGTTCCCTTGCCAGGAGGCGTCGGCTGATGAAGGCCACAGGCCGGTCGATTCCTTCGGGGTTAACTTGTGACAGGACCGCCCCGATGCCGTGCTCCGAGGCGTCGGTTTGGACTATGAACTCTCTGCTGTAGTCGGGGGCCTGGAGCACCGGGGCGGTGCACATGGCAGTCTTTAAAGTCTCAAAGGCTGTCTGGCACTCAGGGGTCCAGTGCACCTTCTGGGGTAATCTCTTTGAGGTCAGTTCGGTGAGGGGCCCCACAATGCTCCCGTAGTCTTTTATAAATCGCCGATAGTAGCCGGTGAGCCCCAGGAAGGCTCGGACGGCGGTCTGGGTGACCGGGGGCTCCCAGGCCCGGATGGCGTCTACCTTGGGTTGGAGGGGAGCTACTTGACCGCTCCCCACTTGGTGTCCTAGATAGGTCACGGACCCTTGGCCTATCTGGCATTTGCTGGCTTTGATTGTCAGTCCGGCCCGCCGGAGGGCCGTCAGGACTTCCCAGAGGTGGGACAGGTGCTCATTCCAGTGAAGGCTGTACACGGCAATGTCATCTAGATAGGCGGCGCTGTATTCCTCTAGTCCGGCCAGCACTTGGTTCACTAGTCTCTGGAAGGTGGCCGGCGCATTTTTCATGCCGAAGGGCATCACTTTGAAGTGATAGTGGCCGTCTGGCGTCGAGAAGGCCGATCGCTCTTGAGCGCCAGGGGTAAGGCCGATCTGCCAATAGCCCGCCGTGAGATCGAAGGTGCTGAGGTATCTGGCGGCCCCTAGGCGATCGATCAGTTCATCCGCCCTGGGGATGGGATGGACGTCGGTCCTGGTGACTGCATTCAGTCCTCGGTAGTCAACACAGAACCGGAGCTCGGGCGCTGTTCCGGGGGAAGCGGCTTTCGGGACCAGCACAACGGGACTGGCCCAGGGACTGTTGGAGGGTTCGACTACCCCCAGGGCCAACATCTTGGCCACCTCGGATTGGATGCAGGCCCGAACCCGGTCGGGCACTCGAAAAGCTCGTTGTTTCACAGGGGGGCTGTCTCCGGTGTCCACATCGTGGACACACCACCGGGTGACCCCCGGCGTGAGGGAAAACAGATCCGCAAACTGCCCCAGCAGCTTCCGGCAGTCTTGTTGCTGCTCTGGGGTCAGGGTAGAGGAGAGCCGGACCCCCACGAAGGAGCCGTCTTTCTCGGTGGTGCTGAGGAGATCTGGTAGTGGTTCGGAGTCGTCTTCAGCTCCGTCATCGGTCGCCAGCAGCAGACTCAGTTCAGTGCGTGCAAAGTGCGGCTTGAGCCGGTTAGCGTGTAGAACCCGGAGGGGGTTCCTGGGGGACTCCATGTCTACCAGGTAGGTGACGGGGCTCTTGCGCTCCACCACCTTGAAGGGCCCCGTCCATTTGTCCTGGAGGGCACACGGTTCAACCGGGGACATGACCCAGACTTGCTGGCCCGGCTCGAACTCGATGGACGAGGCGTTCTGGTCATACCAGCGTTTAATTTCCTCCTGACTGGCCTCCAGGTTGGCCTCGGCAAGTTCCCTAAACTTCCGAGTCTGGCTGCGGAGTGTCAGGAGGTACCGGTAGACATCCGGTGGGGCATCTCGAACTGCGGTCTCCCAGCCTTCCTTAACCAGGCTAAGGGGGCCTCGAACCGGGTGTCCGTACAAGAGCTCGAACGGGCTGAACCCCAGGGATTTCTGGGGTACCTCTCGGTAGGCGAACAGGAGGCAGGGCAGCAGGACATCCCACTTGCGCCGGAGGGGCTCTTCTAGGCCCTGGATCATTCCCTTCAGTGTCCTGTTAAAGCGTTCCACTAGTCCATTCCCCTGGGGGTGATACGGGGTGGTGAACTTATATGCGACCCCGCACTGTTGCCATAGGGACCGCATATGCTTCGAGATGAAGTTGGACCCCCGATCACTCACGACTTCTCGGGGGAAGCCGACTCGGGAGAAGATGCTCATGAGGGCTCGGCCCACCACGGGGGCCGTGATGGTTCGGAGGGGGATGGCCTCAGGATAGCGGGTGGCATGGTCCACCAGGACGAGGATGAAGCGGTGCCCCTGCGAGGTGCGAGGGTCCAGGGGCCCTACGATGTCTATTCCCACTCGCTCGAAGGGGGTGGTTACCACAGGGAACGGCTGGAGCGGGGCTTTGACTTTCCCCCCGCTCTTACCGCTGGCTTGACAGGTCGGGCAGGTCCTGCAATGGTTCTGTACATCAGTGCGCATCTTCGGCCAGTAGAAATGGGTCACCAGGCGGCTGTAAGTTTTGTCCTGCCCCAGGTGCCCGGCGAGGGGCACATCGTGTGCTAAGTTCAGGAGGAAGTCTCTGAACCGGAGGGGTACAACCAGCACCCGGCCGGCCCCTAGCTCGGCAATCTTCTGCTCACTGTAAAGGAGGTTGTTGTCCCAGTAGACCCAGTGGGACCCCGCGGGGTCTCCAGTGGCTTGCGTAGCGGCTTGCTGCCGCATCCCCTCGAGGGAGGGGCAGGTTTTCTGTTCCTGCCGGAACTGTTCGCGGGTGGGGCCACCTTCTTGGCGCCATTGAGCGAGTTCCGGGAGGTGGTTGAGCTCGGTGAGGCCTTCTTGGTCGGGCCCTTGGGGGCCGGGCTCGGTGTCAGCGTCCTCGGGGACGACGGGTGGCGGAGGTGCAGGCCATTCTGGCTCCTCTGTCGGAACCTCTACCGCCGGGGCGGAGGCTCGGGCGGACATGGAGCGGGTGGTCGCACAGACCCACTCGGGAAGGCCTAGCATCCCCAGGTGCTCTCTTCGTTCGACGCCAGCCCATGGGGAACTTTCCAGGTCGTTCCCAAGGAGGCAGTCCACGGGGGCATCGTCGCGGACAGTCACTTTCAGCACGCCCGACACTCCCCCCCACTCGAAGGGGATGCGGGCCATCTGACACATAGTTTCGGAGTTATCTGCGGATCGGACTGGGCATAGGACGTTAGGAAGGATCTGTTCCGGGGTCACCAGATGGCAGCGGACCGCTGTTACGCTGGCCCCAGTGTCACGGAGGGCTTCGGTCCGGCGACCATTGATGGTGACCCACTGGCGGTACTTCTGGGTGTTGCCGGGGATCGGCCCTCGGGGGATCATGTTGTGAGTACCCAGGCAGGCTAAGGTCATGGCGGCGGGCTCCCACTCGGCCTGCTCGTGGTCGTTGTCCTCTTCCTCACTTCTTTCTTCACCTAGGGCAGCTGCCGCGATCTGGCGGGCTGGGGGCCCGGTGGTGCCGGGTCGCTGGTTCATCGGGCAGAGGGGGTCATTCGCATAATGACCCTGTCGCTGGCACCTGTGGCACGTAACGTTCGGGCGGGGCCCCGGCCTGGCTGGGGGGGCCCCTCTCCGGCCCAGGGTGGGCGACGTGGATGTAGGGGATGACCCCTGGGGGACGTCTCGACCCCGGCTCTGGCCTACTCCGCCACCTCGTGGTCGGTGGTTCCCCGGGGACCCCCGGCCGTAATCTCCCATCGTGTTCCGAGGAACTCGGGTGCTCGCCCATCGGTCTGCCTCGACAGCGAGTTTTCGTGGCTCAGTCAATTTGCTGTCGAGGAGATGCTGCCGGAGTTCGACGAAACAGTTATTGGACAGGTGTTCCCATAGAATGAGGTCGACTAACTGCTGGTAGGTGGTGACCTGGCAGCCCCGAGTCCACCCCTCGAAGGCTCGACTGTAATAGTTCACGTATTCCACCCATGTGGTACCGGGGATTTTTTTGCATTCTCGGAATCGCTGCCGGTACATCTCGGTGGTGAGTCCGTAGCGAGTGAGGAGGGCGGTCTTCATGTGCTCGTACGAGGTCCTCTCGGTATCAGGGAGCTCCAGCAGGGCGTCTCTCCCTTCGTTGATAAACTTCCCCCACAGGCCGGCACCCCAGTCCCTGAGGGGTACTCGATGGGCGGCCATGGCGACCTCGTAAGCTTTGAACCACTGCTGGATGTCGTCGTTCTTATAGTACTCTTTGACGACATCCTTGGGTATGTGCACCTTTGTGTCTACCGGGGGAGGTGAGGTCTTACCCCCGGAGTGGTCAGTCTCGTTTGTTTTGGCTTTAAACTCCAGTTCTTTGAGGACGCGCTCGTGCTCGAGCAGGAGTTTCTTCTCCTCGAGGTCTCTTTGTCTTCGCCTTTCTTCTAGGTCTCCCTCTAGTCGTAGCTGCTCGAGGGCTAGCTTCCTTTCTGCCAGCTGGATCTCTCCTTCTTGTCTGAGTCGCGCAAGCTCCAGCTCGTGGAGCCGGTTCCTCTCTCGTTCTCGGGCGTCTTCGTGGGAGAGGCCCGTGTTTGGGTTTGCGGGTCTCTCTCCCGCTGGGCTCAGCTGAGCCTCCGGGCCTCCGTCCGGGCCCGGGTTATCTTCACTCGGAGGTGGCGCCTCACCGGCGTCCACCCAGGCCTGCAGGGCCGATTTGAAATCCTCTTTGGTGCTTAAGCCGGTGGTAGCGATGCCTAGATCTTTGCAGAATTGCTTCAGCTCCTTGTGACTGTAGTCTTCCATTTTCTCCTTCTGGAATTCTGTGCTCATGGTCGCAGTGGGTTTTTCTGGGTAGCGAGTGAATCACTCTCTGTACGATCTGCGTGGGCTCGGATCCCACCGCTGCCACCAATGTTAGAAAGGCGACCCGGGGGAGGCAGAAGAGGTCTGACTGACCACCCCTAGGTCAACCCCTCTGTCGAGAAGTAGCCGAGCGTTGCCGAGAGGCCTCCTGAATGAGGGCCCCTCCTAGGATCGTACAACAGAGTAACCACAACACTACAAATGGACACCACGCAGGAGGTCGAGTTCTCAAGCTTTTATAAGTAGTAACGGTTGAGGCTCTTGGTAGTATATACAGCGGGATCGAGGGATCCGTAAAGTCTCGGACAAGGGGGGTAAGGTAGCGGGACAGTCTTACTCTGGGTGGAGGAAGGGAGACCCTGCGCACAGCTCTCAATCCTCGAGCTGGGGGGTTCCGAGAGGTTCGAGCCACGGCGGCGCCAGCAGGCTGACAGGATGGTTCAACAAGGTAGGCCGCGGCAGCGCCAGCAGGCTCTCAGATGGTTGCAGCAAGGTGGGCCGCGGCAGCGCCAGCAGGCTCTCAGGTGGTTCAGCAAGGTGGGCCGCGGCAGCGCCAGCAGGCTCTCAGGTGGTTCCGCAAGGTAGGCCGCGGCAGCGCCAGCAGGCTCTCAGATGGTTGCAGCAAGGTGGGCCGCGGCAGCGCCAGCAGGCTCTCAGGTGGTTCAGCAAGGTAGGCCGCGGCAGCGCCAGCAGGCTCTCAGATGGTCGTTGGGTTACGGATGAGTTCGTCTGGTGTCGGCCGTGACAGCGTCAGCAGGGCTTCCAGTCCAGGATACAACTGGCGTCCTACTCCGGGACTGGCCCAGATATAGGACGGAGGTCCTTTGATGTCCGGACCCTCGCGCCTGGGGGCCAGAGGGGCCGGGATGATGGTGTCCAGACACCCAGCAGGGGGGTGGAGCCAGCGCCCAGGGAGGCCGGAGGGCGATCGATACCAGGCGTCCGGGGACGGCTGGAGGGCCATCGAAACTCTTCTCCCTCCGGGATCTGTCGAGTGGCCACTCGACCACCTGGGTGGACCTTGGTGCCCCGATGTCTGGGCTGCGCTGGGGCCGCGGCTTGGGCCGAGGCCGCGTGGTCGTGACGTGGTGGGCCCAAGATGGAGTCGGGCACGGCCTCGTGCTTCGGTCGTGATGGGCCTACGCTGGGGTCAGGCCGATGATGGGGATCCGGGATGGTAGCCGGCTCGGTGGTGTTGGGGCGTGCCGGGTCGGGCCGAAGGGGCCGCCCGAGGTCCGGAGGAGGGCTGATGTTGTCCTGGGCCCGCCATGCGGGAGGGGTAGGACCACGCCATGAGGCCGGGTCCAACAGGAAGGTCTTATCCTCTCTCCTACACTGACTCCAGAGCAGCAGGGGGACTGTCGCCAGTTATTGGGACAGTTCGCCCCACTGTTCTCTCGGAACCCTGGTGTTACTCACTGGTGTACCCATGATGTGGTCACTGGTGACAGCCTTCCTGTAAAGCACAAAATGTACAGGCTGACTGACCGGGTGAGGGCCAGCATCAAGGTGGAGGTCTCTAAGATGCTGGCGTTAGGGGTGATTGAGCCCTCCAACAGTCCTTGGACCAGCCCAGTGGTCTGGGTCCCAAAGGCGGCTGCCCCCGGTGCCACTCCAGAACGGCGGTTTTGTGTGGACTACCGTGAGCTCAATGCCGTCACCAGGACTGACGCACACCCCATCCCCAGAGCTGATTAGCTCATTGATCGGTTGGGAGCTGCCCTGTTCCTCAGCGTGTTTGATTTAACATCTGGGTACTGGCAGATTGACTTAACTGATGGGGCCAAGGAGAGGTCGGTGTTATCAAACCCAGAAGGTCATTACCAGTTTCGGGTGATGCCCTTTGGGTTGAAGAATGCCCCTGCCACCTTTCAGAGGTTGGTCAACCAGGTGTTGGCTTGACTGGAGGATTTCAGTGCCGCCTACCTGGATGACATTGCTCTGTTCAGTCCCTGCTGGGAAGAACATTTACAGCACCTTGAGAAAGTATTCAGAGCTCTGCAAGGTGCAGGCTTCAAGTTCAAGGCTAGTAAGTGCCAGATCGGGCAGGCTTCTGTGGTGTACTTGGGACACCAGGTAGGAAGCGGCCTGGTGGCACCACTGAAACCCAAGATCGACACCATTATGACTTGGGAGCCTCAAGACCCAGACAGAGGTGAGGGCCTTCTTAGGTCTCACCGGCTACTATAGGATATTTGTTAAGGGCTATGGCACCACCGTTGCCCCCTTAACAGAGCTGACTTTGAAGAAGCAGCCCAAGAATGTGATCTGGACTGAGTCCTGCCAGAAAGCTTTTCATGCCCTGAAGGGAGCCATGTGCTCAAGGCACCCGACTGATGCCCTAAAGGGCGCCTGTGCTCAAGGCACCCAACTTCCCCTAGGAATTTGTCGTGCAGACTGACACTTCCGAGCATGGTGTGGGAGCGGTGCTCTCACAACTGAACGAAGAGGGACTAGACCAGCCTGTAGTCTTCCTTAGCAGGAGACTACTCCCCAGCGAACAGAGGTGGAGTGCCATTGAAAGGAAAGCTTTTACTGTGGTCTGGGCACTGAAGAAGCTGAGCCCATACCTGTTTTGGACTCACTTCCGGGTTCAGACAGACCACAGGCACCTCAGATGGTTGATGCAAATAAGGGGTGAGAATCCAAAATTGCTGAGGTGGTCCATCTCCCAACAGGGAATGGACTTCACGGTGAAACACCACCCTGGCACAGAACACGCCAAACCAAAAGGTCTGTCCTGGTTCTTCTGCCTTATTGAAGAGAACTCCCAGGAGGTTGGGTAGTTCTCCCTACTGTCTGCTGGAGGGGACATGTGTTAGACTTGGCATATGTGTGCATTTTCCCCTGACTTTTTGCTTTCTGACCTCCCATTTTTGTCTCTGTTTTTGCTGGTTAATGATTCTGTGCACTTTCCTTACTGCTGCCGAGTGGGAAAATGCAAGTGCTTCTGTATAAAATGTGTTATGGATTGGTGTTTCCGTGACTGGCCTATTTGATTTATGTGTCAGTCCCTAGTAAAGTGCACTGCGAGTGCCAGGGCCTATAAATCGAATGATGTTGGTGGGCTGTAGCACTGGATTGTGCCACCCACGAAACCCGCCCGTAAAGTGTAACTCTGGCCTGCCATTGCAGAGGCTGTGTGCAGCTTGGGGCTGCCATGTCGGCTAGACAAGTGCACACACTTGCAAGTCCCTAAACCTTCCCTTTTCTACATGTTAGTCACCCCTAAGTTAAGGCCAAGGTACCCCTGTGGGCAGGGTGCATTGTTTGTGAAAGGTAGGTCATGCCCTGGTGTGTGTGGCATGTCCTAGTAGCGAATTATAACCTACTTCTTTTTTCACTATTGCAAGGTTACCTGTGCCCCATAGGCCAGGATGGGCAGTGGGATTATTGAATGAACGAAGGGACACTGATAAAGCGCCTGGTTACTCCAAGGCATCCCAGCGCTAAAGACACTAAATCAAGATCATAACATATCATATCAGGGGAAATGAAGGGTTTTCAGATGTTTCCGAAAACAGTAGTGATTAGATTGGGAACGAACATGATGGGGAAGACAGTTCCACAGTTTACATCCTATAATCCTAACTGACCCAGGGAGCATGGTAGACATTCAAGTTTAGTATGCCTGGACTCATAATGATAAAATAAATCTTTTAGTGAAGATGGTTTTAACATTCTGTGTTTGAAAATAACATTTTTAGAAAGTAGGTATATTCTGACCTAACCATCTAGCCCGCCTCTGCCTGCTTGTGTATTGTCTGTCTGGTTTGTGAGGGACTGGGGCTGAAGGAGACTCCAGGAGACAGGGGAGTCAGCACAGGATTGAATAGACCTATCTGCACATAGATGGATGGGAGGAGTAGCAACTGGGTCTGAATAGGACAGTGCCTGCCTTCCACAATGCTGGCTCCACCTCCTGTGGTGCGTCTGAGTACCCTAACCTACACTGACAAAGGAAGAAGGTGCGCACTCGCAAGATGCACCCAAAACTGGCTTGAACTAGGCCCAGGCCCTTCTGCCTTCAGAGGACAAAGGAATTGCTGGTATAAATATTGGGGCCCAGACCCCAAGACTTTACAACTCGCTGGAATCAAGGAACCTGCCAAAGAGAAGAGCTGGAAGAGCTGCCCGGAGGAGTATTGCCCCTTTGTTGTGTTGTTGATTTGTAGGGTTGACCTGCAGCTGCTGCTTCTGCCTTCATCAGTGAAAGGACTGGACTGAACTTTCTCTACTTGTGCTGAGTATCTCCAAGGGCCTGCAATCGAGCTGGCCTCCTGTTAAGAAGTCTCAGGGACTACAAAGACTTCACCAACCTCTGGGTACCGCTCCTGGAACCGCTGTTTTAGTAGCCACAGAGAAGAGGGAACTGCGACCGACGCTGTCACCGACTCTGTAGCTGGCCTTGTTTCCTGAAGGCACTGCCGGCCGCACCGTCCCGATCTGCACTACTAGCCTTTTGTCTCACTGATGCCATCTGTACGATCGTCACCGAGTCGCTGCCTGCACCGTATCAAGAAGACACTGCAGCCCGCACTGCCTCACTTCACTTTGCCTGCCTGGTCTCAGCGACAGGATCGCCGCTGGCTCGACACCTGTGACTGCCTCGTCACGCATAGCTGTCCGGCTCCGCCAGTGGCAATTCCTGCCAATCAGCTCTATCGCTTGCACCACAACCTGCCAGCACCGCATCGGTCACCATCTCACCCTGCACCGCAAGCCTTGGTGACCACCTGGATTCCCTCCATAGCGGTCGCTCACCCTGCATTCTGCTCGCACATCGGACGCTTCTCTCCCCGCTGCCTGCCTGCCCTGAGACCTGCTGCCTGCCTGCCCTGACACAGCGCATTGCGCAGTTTATAGCGCTTGGTATCGTTTCTATTCCGCACTTTAATTGCTGTATATGTTACATTGTATGCGCTTGGTATCGTTCTTATTTGGCATTTCATTTATTGCATATCTAGCATTGTAGAGCGGCTGATTGAATTTGCATAAGAAGCGTTACTGAATACTTTCATTAGGAACCTTACACGAACTCGAACTCCGGCTGTGCCCCAGTTTCGATTTAGCTACCGAGCGGCCATCTTTGTGTTTATTTACTTTTGCCCGTGTCTCCTCCCCGCTCCCCGCCTCCCAGCTGACCCTCCCACACACGGATAGATCACACTCGCCCCGTCCTCTCCTACTCTGTGACCACCTGGATTCCCTCCATAGCGGTCGCTCACCCTGCATTCTGCTCGCACATCGGACGCTTCTCTCCCCGCTGCCTGCCTGCCCTGAGACCTGCTGCCTGCCCTGACACAGCGCATTGCGCAGTTTATAGCGCTTGGTATCGTTTCTATTCCGCACTTTAATTGCTGTATATGTTACATTGTATGCGCTTGGTATCGTTCTTATTTGGCATTTCATTTATTGCATATCTAGCATTGTAGAGCGGCTGATTGAATTTGCATAAGAAGCGTTACTGAATACTTTCATTAGGAACCTTACACGAACTCGAACTCCGGCTGTGCCCCAGTTTCGATTTAGCTACCGAGCGGCCATCTTTGTGTTTATTTACTTTTGCCCGTGTCTCCTCCCCGCTCCCCGCCTCCCAGCTGACCCTCCCACGCTCCGCCCCCTCCACTCTCCATTTATGCCAGATGAATCAACGTGCAGCGTCCACGCGCTGCGGCCGCGCCGAAGGTGAGGTAACGGGTTTTTAGGAACCCGCTGGTGCCAGGGGATAACACCCGAAGACCTCTGAGTTCTCCCTTGTTCCGGACCACAGAAACACGGAGTCTTCTAGTTACCGTCAGAGATCAAGTTTTATTGGCAGCTACCAAGTAACAGGTGTCCTAAAAACACGACAGCACGGGTTTCGTGTTCTCAGGAGACTGTTCGTTTTTACAGAACCAGCCATCTCCTTATATACAAAAATAATAGTTGCAAGCAAGAATTCCTGAGTTTATGATATGGCTATACACATATTTCTACAATAATACAAAAGAGCGAAGTCATGTAGGCAAGCCCCTATTTTAGACGTCCAATTCGTGATAGATTACCCGGCCAGGCCCGGAACTCCCATCAGATATCGACGAAACCCCAATAAAGAAAGGCACCTCCTAGTCATAAAACTGGCCATAAACAGGGTGCGTGGACAGGTGTGTGTGTGTGTAAAAACATGATCTGGATGTAGTGAATGGTTTGTGGTATGTTGTGCATCGATGCTATCGTATTCGGCCACTGGGCGAGGAGCTGCCCAAACAGGTTTGGCTGGAGGCAATGGAGTCAGTTGGGACAGGTCAGGGGGAAGTCACGGAAAGGTGGACGTGTCCTTTTAGATCAGACTCGGCCTTACTTAATTGACTTATCATGAGGGCAAGACACAAGATGGATGCCGTTCACAAAATGGAGTCTAAGGGTTCGGAACGGAAACTATGATTTAAGGGTGTTGGCATCCCCCAATCATGACGCAAATGCATAGGGATGATGTCCTAATTATTATCGGTCTGTCGACACCAAATTCGTCATGGTACGTTGATGTTTCGGGACACGGGTATCGGACCTCGATACCGGGACAACAGCAGGGTCCAGAATTTCAGAACCACAGAGGTGCGCCAAAGGTAAGCCCGTCTACGCCCATCCGTGCCTGGACCGCGCCCAGTGCCAGTCCCCCTGTCTCCCGTACCACCCACCCCACCCGCATTACATATGACGCCTCCACCCTCTTAGCCCTAAACCCCGGCCGACTCCCCAACTGCGCCCAAGCCGCTCCTGGACACACCCATGGACCCTTCTCATGCAACTCCTGCAAGTATGACAGCACCAAGACCAACTCCTCATCCACTAACTCCAAACAAAGATTCGACACCAACCACCTAAAATGCATCCTGCTCAACACCCGCTCGGTCCACAGACACGCCATCGACCTTTGGAATCTACTAGACACCATCTATCCGGACGTCGCCTTCCTAACAGAAACATGGATGAACGCCTCCTCAGCCCCAGACATCACCATTGCCATCCTGGAAGGATACAAGATCATCCGAAAAGACCGCACCTACCAAACAGGAGGAGGTATCGCCATCGTCCATAAGAATTCCATCCGCATCTCAACCAGCTCAGACGTCAACCTCGCTAGCGCCGAACACCTCCACTTCCAGATCCACCCTGACCCCAAGACCACACTCAGAGGAACCCTCCTCTACAGACCACCAGGACCCCGAGCACAATTCAGTGAAGACATTACTGACTTTATCACCCCACACGCCCTCCCCTCCGAGGACTACATTCTATTGGGAGACCTCAATTTTCACCTAGAAAAAAGCAACGACAACAACACCACCACCCTTCTGGACAATCTCGCCAACCTCGGACTCAAACAACTTGTTAATACCCCCACTCACTACGCAGGTCACACACTCGACCCTATCTTCACCTCCATTGCACCATCAGGATTCAAGCAAGCCGGGCCGAAGACGGCTGTAATGCCAGAAACCGGTCCCCGGAAGCTTGTTTCCTTCCCAGTGTAAGAATTGGCTTTTGTAGTCTGGTCTGCCCTGTTCCCATGATGCACTGGGCCAGGGACAGACTAATTTGCATACAGCCAGGTTCTGAAACTGGGATGGTGCAATGAGCTAAAAAACGGTGTTGGATCTAGCCCTGATCTCTTGACTGGGTGAGAGTATTCTGCTTAATTCAGAGACTCTGTCCCTCACCACCCCTTGTTGTAAATATTTTTGTCCACCCTAAGCGTGGAAGGGTATACTCAGACGTGAGTCCCTTGCTCATTGCACCATCAGGATTCAAGCAAGCCGGGCCGAAGACGGCTGTAATGCCAGAAACCGGTCCCCGGAAGCTTGTTTCCTTCCCAGTGTAAGAATTGGCTTTTGTAGTCTGGTCTGCCCTGTTCCCATGATGCACTGGGCCAGGGACAGACTAATTTGCATACAGCCAGGTTCTGAAACTGGGATGGTGCAATGAGCTAAAAAACTGTGTTGGATCTAGCCCTGATCTCTTGACTGCGTGAGAGTATTCTGCTTAATTCAGAGACTCTGTCCCTCACCACCCCTTGTTGTAAATATTTTTGTCCACCCTAAGCGTGGAAGGGTATACTCAGACGTGAGTCCCTTGCTCATTGCACCATCAGGATTCAAGCAAGCCGGGCCGAAGACGGCTGTAATGCCAGAAACCGGTCCCCGGAAGCTTGTTTCCTTCCCAGTGTAAGAATTGGCTTTTGTAGTCTGGTCTGCCCTGTTCCCATGATGCACTGGGCCAGGGACAGACTAATTTGCATACAGCCAGGTTCTGAAACTGGGATGGTGCAATGAGCTAAAAAACGGTGTTGGATCTAGCCCTGATCTCTTGACTGGGTGAGAGTATTCTGCTTAATTCAGAGACTCTGTCCCTCACCACCCCTTGTTGTAAATATTTTTGTCCACCCTAAGCGTGGAAGGGTATACTCAGACGTGAGTCCCTTGCTCATTGCACCATCAGGATTCAAGCTAGCCGGGCCGAAGACGGCTGTAATGCCAGAAACCGGTCCCCGGAAGCTTGTTTCCTTCCCAGTGTAAGAATTGGCTTTTGTAGTCTGGTCTGCCCTGTTCCCATGATGCACTGGGCCAGGGACAGACTAATTTGCATACAGCCAGGTTCTGAAACTGGGATGGTGCAACGAGCTAAAAAACGGTGTTGGATCTAGCCCTGATCTCTTGACTGCGTGAGAGTATTCTGCTTAATTCAGAGACTCTGTCCCTCACCACCCCTTGTTGTAAATACTATCTTCACCTCCAGCAAACATATCTCCTTCAGTCACACCACAGCTCTCCATTGGACGGACCACAGCTGCGTTCACTTTATCTACAAAAAGACCACAACCCACATCCATCCTCAACATACTCTGCGAAGAAACTGGAACAAAATCACCATCGACCAAATCTCCTCATCACTTCTTCAAAACCCCCCTGCCCACTCTTCGAACCCCAACCAAGCAGCCATTAACCTCACTCAATGGCTAACCAACAGCGCCGACAACCTAGCACCTTTGAAAAAACGTCAAATCAAACTAGGCAGCAAAAACGCCCCCTGGTTCAACGATGATCTTAAGAATTCCGAAAAACTCTGTCGCTCCCTTGAGAAGGCCTGGAAAAAAGACCCAAACACCAGCACCAGGGACGCCTTCAAAAACGCCACCCGCACACACCACCAACTCATCCGAGCTGCCAAGAAAGCCGCATTCAAAGATCGACTAGACAACAACGCCCACAACAGCAAGGAATTATTCAACATCGTCAAAGAGTTTACTAACCCCACTGCCAACTCCAACGACATCACTCCCTCTCAAACCCTCTGCGACTCCCTAGCTTCATTCTTCCACGTCAAAATCGCAGACATCCACAACAGCTTCACCAACCAACACGGAGACCAACCCACCCAACCTTCTGCCGCACCTTCACCCCCCTTGTACATCCTTAATGACTGGAATCCAATCTCCACTGAAGACACCATCCGCCTGATGAACTCCACCCACTCAGGATCCCCCACAGACCCTTGCCCTCACCACATCTTCAACAAAGCAGACTCCATCATAGCACCACACCTCCGAGACGTCATCAACTGCTCCCTCAACTCCGCCACCTTCCCGGAAAGCTGGAAACATGCCGAACTCAGCGCCCTTCTGAAAAAACCCACAGCTGACCCCACCGAACTCAAAAACTACCGCCCCATCTCGCTCCTTCCATTCCCGGCCAAAGTCATCGAAAAAGCTGTCAACAACCAGCTCGCCGCCTTCCTCGAAACCAACAAATCCCTCGACTCCTCACAGTCCGGCTTCCGAGCCAAACACAGCACTGAGACCGCACTCATCGCAGCAACAGACGACATTCGAACTCTACTGGACATTGGAGACACAGTCGCCCTCATCCTCCTCCACATCTCCGCAGCCTTTGACACAGTCTGTCACAGCACCCTGTTACAACGCCTCAGAAACATCGGAATCCAAGGAAAAGCACTGGAATGGATCACCTCGTTCCTTGCCGGAAGAACTCAGAGAGTCCGCCTCCCACCATTCAAGTCAAAGGCCACTGAAGTCACTTGTGGCGTACCACAAGGATCTTCACTCAGCCCCACCCTCTTCAACGTATACATGAGCCCCCTCGCAGCCATCGCACGCCAACACAACCTCAACATCATCTCCTACGCTGATGACACTCAACTGATCCTCTCACTCACCAAAGGCCCTAACACCGCCAAAACCAACCTACATGAAGGAATGAAAGAAGTAGCCGAGTGGATGAAGCACAGCCGTCTGAAACTGAACTCAGACAAAACAGAAGTCCTCATCTTAGGTACCTCCCCCTCCGCCTGGGACGACTCTTGGTGGCCAGAGGCCCTTGGAAAAGCACCCATCCCGACAGACCACGCACGGAACCTGGGCGTCATCCTGGACTCCTCACTCTCGATGACCAGACAAGTCAACGCCGTCTCATCATCTTGTTTCAACATTCTTCGCATGCTCAAAAAAACATTTCGCTGGATCCCCACCGAAACTAGAAAAACGGTCACCCACGCACTGGTTACAAGCCGCTTGGACTACGGAAACACCCTATACGCCGGAACCACCGCAAAACTCCAGAAAAAACTACAACGCATCCAGAACGCATCAGCCAGACTCATACTAGACATCCCGCGTAAAGACCACATTTCTGATCACCTAAAAAACCTCCACTGGCTTCCCGTCAATAAGAGGATAACATTCCGCCTCCTAACCCACGCACACAAAGCACTATACGAACTTGGGCCCGAATGCCTCAACACACGACTTTCCTTCTACACCCCCTCCCGCCAGCTACGCTCTTCCAACCAAGCCCTTGCTACTGTACCTCGCATCAACAAAACCACCATGGGAGGAAGATCATTCTCCTACCTGGCGGCTAAAACCTGGAACTCACTTCCCACTCACCTTCGCCTCACTCAGAACCACCTAGCATTCAGAAAGCAACTTAAAACCTGGATATTCGACAAGTAATTCCCCACCCTTCTTCAAGCGCCTTGAGACCCTCTGGGTATGTAGCGCGCTATATAAATTAACTGACTTGACTTGACTTGACTTGGTCTCACTGATGCCTTCTGCACAACCCTCACCGAGCCACTGCCTGCACCACATCGAGAGGACACCACGCCCTGCACTGCTCTAACTTTGCACCATAACCGCAACTAACGCCACAATAGGCTCTGTCACTTGCACCGCAACCTGCCAGCACCACATCGAGCACCGTCTCGCCCTGCACCCCAAGCCTTGGTCTCACCGACGCCGTATGGACCATCGTCACCGAGCCGTTGCTTGCACCACATTGAGAGGACACCGCGCCTTGCACCGCTTCCCCTTTGCATTGCAACAGCGACGAAGGCCAAGACCGACTCGCACACCCGTGTGAGCCGCACTAAGAAAGGCACTGTTAACAAGTCTGTTCATGCTGTTGCTGGCCCGTACTGACACGGTCAGCGGGAAATGCACGACTGCTATTTTCAGCATCGCGGTAGTCTCGGACCGAGCTACTGACTCGTACGTACTGTGTTTTCAACGTATTTTTGCAATTTAAAAACATCTTGAGAATTAACTATTTTTGAAGTACTGTATTGTGGATTTTTATCATATTTAGTCTTGTTTTAAGTATATAAAAATACTGGATATTTTTGTAAACTGTTGTTGTGTCCTTTTGTAGTGCTTACACTGTATTACTGTTGGTTATGTACAAATGCTTTACACACTGCCCCTAAGATAAGCCTGACTGCTCGTGCTAGGCTACCAAGGGGGTGAGCAGGGGTTATTTTAGGAGTGTAACTCCCTTATCCTGACTAGGAAGAAGTGTCCCTATTTTGACAGAGGTGCAAGCCCTTGCCAACTATAGACCTCCATTTCTAACAGATACTTTTTCAGGCGGTCTGAAACTCTGGAGCTTCGGAGGAACATTTTCAAAAGATTCTAAACTTTCTTCTGGTGCCCAAACAACTTCAGGAATACTCTTTTAAAGCCTCAGGGGAAGGCACCTGGAGACTCTTATGGTGTAAAGCAGAGGCCAACCACAAAGTCCAGACCACACTCAGTTGCCACTGGTCAGCAGGGCATTTTAGGGAAAAGGTTTCTTGCAGTTTCTTGAGTCAGGACAACTGACCCTTGGGGTCCACTTCTTATTCCTGGTTACCAGGGAGAGCAGGTGCAGTACAATAGATATCCTCACAGGTCTCAAACATCAGGTGCCGTCCTCTATCTGCTCTTCTAAAGGCCCAGAAAGTGTTCAAAGGAGGGTAGCTTGTGGTGCCACATTTATGCCTGGCACCAGTGAGCGGGTCGGGGTAGCTCCTGGGAACACCATAAACAATGGGATAAAAGTTCCTAGGGCACCTCCACCCACACGTTTAGTAGTTTCTTTTTGCTTTACTGCAATCAGACCCAAAATGCTATGTGCCGGCAGAATGCCAAGATAGACAAGCCTTCAGCCACACTAAATTTGGGGTATGTATGGAAGCGTGCTACGGAAAGCACTTCTGTCCTTCCATATTCAGGCAGGAGTTGACACTTGTGGGCCAACAGGAGGAGCAGTAGCCCTCACCCTGAAGATCTAGTTGAGCTCAGATGAGTCAAGTTTCAAGTTTTCAAGTTTTATTTTATTATGATAAGGAACTCTTTATGAGGTCCACATAAAACAGCATATACATACAAACAAGAAATATATTAAAATATTATACCATCAAAATTACAGGAGACATCTTAATATAGGTCTAAAAAACATTTAAAATAGTTGTACAGTTTAAAAGCAAACATTTCATTAGGTGGGTTAATCAAGGCAGCCTTAAACAAAGAAGCAGATGATATGTTGAGTTGTAAGCAAATTGGTCTTAACCATCTGCGCCTGGAAGGCATCAGTGTCGGACAGACAAACATGACGTGATCTAAGTCCTGATCATACAATTGACAAAGATCACAGCGTGCCGAATGACCAAACCAACTGGCATATAGAACTTTCAGCGGAAGCAAATTGTGTCTTAATAAATACACAAGGCGCCTGGCGCCATGGGAAATATTCCAATGCATATATGGTTGAGCCTTCCGCAGGGTATAAGATTCGATAACAGGCGTACAACCTTTTTTTGCTAGACAAAGGTCTCTATCCTGACAAAACCCCAATTCCCAGGAGGCTGACTTCAGAACCGTTTTTAATTGGAGAGAGGACAATAAAAATAGGGTCTCCTCATCCAATTTTAATTTTAACACGGCAAATCTGAAGTTTTTTACAATCAGTGAAAAGTCATTAAGAGATCCTAATAATTCATTTTTTATGAGAACTCGTAAAGTATTAGGTTCACCTTTAGATAACGCTACTACCCAACGTATAATGCTTGCCAAACCTTGGACCCAGCTGCTACGTAAACCCAGCTCCTGTCTCAAAGAGGCAGTTGAATTTGCAGTACCTACAGACAAGAAACTACGTAAAATTTTCCCTTCCACAGAGTTTAAAAAACTCCACTTTTTTAGATCAACTAACTCAATACCGTATAACAGGGAGGCAGGAACTTTTGCTCTAAAAACATCTAAAAGAATAGAAAAATGCCTTCTACCTGTGGCTTTATATAGGGAAACTAAACTCTTTCCCTGCGAGATAGCCTTACGAGAGTTATTGTCAATGTGTTGTTTGTCACTTAAGTTATAAGTGACAATTTTACCTAGGAAGGTATAAGATTTCACACATTCCAGGTTTTTCCCCCCCACAACCCATGGATAAAGTTACCTCAGTTATAATGTTATAGGCATACCTACCCCCCGCCCCCTGTCCTCGTTAACAGTAAATACCTTCTACCTCTGAAGAAGACAAACACCTGTGAAGCAAGCTTTGCACTGGGTGACTCCTGCATTGACTCCTGCCCTGACCCCTGCTTTAACCAGTGCTCTGACCCCTGCACTGACCCCTGCCCTGACCCCTGCACTAACCAGTACTCTGGCCCCTGCCTTGACCCCTACACTGACCCCTGCACTGACCCCTGCCCTGACCCCTACACTGACTCCGGCACTAACCCTTGCACTGACCCCTGCACTTTCCCCTGCACTGACCCCTGCTCTTACTTCTGCACTGACCCTTGTACTGACCCCTGCACTGACCCCTGCAGTGGAGAAGTGTGGCTCAATGGTTAGAGCGGCAGACCCTGATGCAGAGGTCTGGCCCGGACCAGGGTTCAATTCCCACCTCGGTGGGTCTTGGGCTCAAATTTCCCCGGACCTGATAATTCTCGCCTCTGTGCCTATTCTAATCATGGGTCCCACTCTGCAACCCTAGGCAATAGCTTGCTTAATCTGACAACGGCCCCAACAGAGCTTGGATGCCTGGCTTCACCTTGGGGGTGCCCAGGAGTGGGCACTTCACAGGGAAAGGCCAGGAAGGGTTCCACAGCGGTATGTGTACAGCACCTTGAGACCCCTTCGGGGGTGATACATGCGCTATATAAGCACTACATTTAATTTTTTTTTTACCCCTGCCCTGACCCCTGCACTGACCCTTGCCCTGACCCCTGCACTGACCCCTGCACAGACCCTTGCACTGACCTCTGCACTGACCCCTGCCCTGACCCTGCACTGGCCCCTGCACTGACCCCTGCACTGACCCTGGCACTGACCCCTGCACTGACCCTTGCACTGTATGACCCCTGCACTGATACCTGCCCTGAATCCTTGAAGCTCACGGCTGCTCTTTTTTCCACAGTCTCGATAAATGCAACCTGCGGGATGAGAAGGATACACCTGGATCTAAGCCGGAGTCAGTCATCGCACCGCTGTTCACGGCGCTGACGGATCTGCGGAGCGGCGTGCGAAAGCTCAGGTAAGGCCAGAGTCTTTCTTCCTCATGCACCTGGGGAGGTGGGGGGTGCTGGAGGCGGGGGGCGGGGGTAGGAGGGGTGCTGGGGAGGTGCTGGGAGGGGTGCTGGATGTGGGGGATGCTGGGGCGGGGGCCTCTACATCTTTCTCCACCAGAGGATACAAGAACCATCCACAAAGCAGGCTCTGAAGCGCTCACATGTTCTTAGCAGCTTCATACATGCTCACATGCAGCCCTCCTTTCATCCAATCACTATCACCTCATGCCAGACTTTCATCATGTGTCATCTTCGGCGGAACAGAGCAGGCCAAGTGCAGCATTCATTTTAAATTAAAATGATGAATGATTACATGAATGGCTCCTGCGACTGAGCCATGCAGTTGACGAGGCACACCGCAGGGTTAGGAAACACTGAAATGGAAAAGTTCAAACTAACTTGCTGCAAGCACTCTTTGCGGTCAGTGCATGAACCGACCAGGCATCAATAGGAGTCAGGGCTTGCCTCTTTCTGCACCTCATTTGCTTCTTTCTGCTTCCCTGTTGTCTCTTTCTGCACTCGTCTTCCCTCTTTATGTACCTTTCTTGCCTGTTTTTGCATCTCACTTGCCTCTTTCTGCACTTTTCTTGCTTCTTTCTACACCTCTGTTGCTTCTTTCAGCAATTCTCTTGCTACTTTGTGCACTTCTCTTGCCTGTTTCAGCGCCTCTCTTGCCTCTTTTTGCCCCTCTGTTGGCTCTTTCTGCACCTCACTTGCTCCTTTCTACACTTCTCTTGACTCTTTCTGCACCCCTGTTGCTTCATTCTACACTTTCCATGCTTCTTTTTGCACCTGTCTTGTTTATTTCTGCACCCCTGTTGTCTCTTTATGTACCTCTTTTACCTCTTCCTGCACTTTTCATGCCTTTTTCTGCACCTCTCTTCCCTCTTTTTACATGTCTGTTGCCTCTTTCTGCATCTCATTTGCTTCTTTCTGCACCCATGTTGTCTCTTTCTGCACTCGTCTTCCCTCTTTCTGTACTTTTCCTGTCTGTTTTTGTATCTCACTTGCCTTTTTCTGCACTTTATTGCTTCTTTCTACACCCCTGTTGCTTCTTTCAGCAATTCTCTTGCCTCTTTGTGCATTTCTCTTGCCTGTTTCTGCACCTCTCTTGCCTCTTTTTACACCTATGTTGAATCTTTCTGTACCTTACTTGCTCCTTTCTACAATTCTCTTGCCTCTTTCTGCACCCCTGTTGCTTCATTCTGGATATAATGAATAATGAATAAAAATAATGAATCTCCTTTGCCTCTTTTTGTACTTTTCTTGCCTTTCTATCTGCAATTCTCTTGCCTCTTTTTGCACCTCTTTTGCTTCTTTCTGCACTTCTCTTGCCTCTTTCTGCACATATTGTGCTTCATTCTGCACTTTGTATGCTTCTGTCTGCATCTGTCTTGCTTCTTTATATCACTGGATAACTTTGGTTCATACCTTCCTGCTATTTGTATGTCAATTCAACACCTTCTGTTAAAGGCTTGGAGAAGGCACTTTACTATTTTCCTCCAGACTAATTTCACATTTACATCGTTATCACAGCTACAATTCATTGTGCACCTTTCAGACCATCGGTTTATCTTTGACGGTGGGCAAAGGAACGTTCGAGCAGGCTATCTCTTTTACCATAGTTGTACAAGTGAACAGATCTGTTATTTCTTAGTGTTTAGTTTCTTGAAATCCTTATCTTTTTTCAAAACTCTTGTACCTGTACCCCCGTCTCTGTAAAATGGAGAACACTGAAACCAGTGTGTTTGTTGTTTCCATTTTACAGTGGCCCCTGAAGAAGGGATCCTATTCCCAAAATGCATTGGGCATGATCAACAATTCCTCGAGAGAAGCATTGACCTATGTGTTAAATACGAGAAAAATTAACAATATTATTATTTTTTCAAATTGCTTGTTTTGTTGTCATGAATACAAAGGAATGTCATTTTTTATTTTTGCTGTTCATACAACACTCATCTAGAAAGTGCGGGAAATGACTCAGTATAATAAATATCAAGTGCAACAGATCGTTACATATGTTTGAGTGTATATATATTTATATACATCATTTGTTTAGGTAGTTCCAATTGATTTTTTTTTTTTGCGGTGCGGTTAGGCTACTAGTGACAGTGCACACTTCCCATGGAAATAAAAGATTACCTGCCAGGCCCAAACCTTTTTTTATTTTTGCATACAGTTCACCCTTCGACTAGGCCCCGGACGCCCTGACGGCAGGGTGCAGTGTGTATAACCCCTTCCATGCCTTTGATGTAGCGGTTACGTCCAAGGCTGTGGCGCTCCAGTGCCAAGGACGTAACTGTTACTTCCAAGGCACACTCTTTATAAATCCCTCTGCTGCAAACAGCAGTGGTATTTCCTTTTTTTCCAGCCTCGGGTGCTGGGGAAGAGCTTCTCCAGCTGTCTGAGGCCTTTTTTTTCAGTATAGTGACGATCAGCCCCCATGGCGCGCCTACCTCATTACACTGAAAGTGAAATGAGCTGTTTGAATCATTTCACTTTCACTGCCTAGGTACTCCTGAGACTATCTCAGCCCCCGAGCACGTAAGCAGATGGGGGAGGTAACATTGGAAAGGGGAGAATCTAGTGAATCCTTGCTTGGGATCGCTGCAGGAGGGTGATCTCCAGGGACGAATCCACCACTTGACAACAGGGAGGGGGGATCAGCCCATTGGGCAAGGGACTTTGCTCCCTCCATATCATTTTTGCCAATATTCAGTTTTTCTGTGTGGCTTGCATTGATCTCCCAAAGTTTTCTTTTCCTGAATCCCCTGCAAACCTTCAATCTAACTAAAAAGTCACACTTTCCTCACATGTCTGTGTGGAAAAGTTGTGGGGTCACCTCACCGGCACACATTTCCCACCACCCAACGTTCCCCTTGGTCTCCTGATAAAAATGATACCTCACTTGCGTAAGTGCCTAAAGCAGAGAACCTAAAAACGTATAAAATGGAGGGGAACCAAAGTGGGTCCAAAAGGGCAGTTTTTAAAATAAATTGTTAGGCTGACTCTGCTTTGGGCACCCACACAAGGGAGGTATCATTTTTATCAGGAGACCGACAGGAATGCTGGGTGGTTGGAAATGTGTGGCGGTGCGGTGATCTCACACCCTTGGCGCACAGAAATGTGAAGAAAATTTGTTTTTTCAGCAAAATTTGAGATTTGCAGGGGATTCTGGAAAAGAAAATGTTGGGAGATCAATGCAAGACACACATTCCTGGACGCCTCTGGGTGTCTAGATTTCAGAAATGTCTGGGTTTAGTAGGTTTCCCTTTATGGTAAGTATGGGCGAAATCGCGGTCCACGAAATTGTGCGAATACGAATTCGCGATCCGCATAATTCGCAAATTTGTGCGAAATTGCAAATTATTGGTTTTTTGCGTGTTCGCGGGGCTTTTTGCATGTTCGCGGGGCTTTGTGCGTGTTCACGAGCCGCTTGCATGGCGAAGTTACCCGTGCGGTCGTGTATGGGCACAGCACCCTCTGCATCACTGCTACCCACTGGTTCATTACTGCCACCCTCTGGTTCGCCACTGCCACCCTAAGGATCATCACTGCCACCCTCTGGTTCATTACTGCCACCCTCTGGTTCATCACAGCACCCTCTGGTTCACCAGTGCCACCCTCAGGTTCAGCACTCACCACTGCCACCCTCTGGTTCATCACAGCACCCTCTGGTTCACCCTTGCTGCCACCCTCTGGTTCATCACAGCACCCTCTGGTTCACCACTGTCACCCTCTGGTTCATCACTGCCACCCTCTGGTTCACCACTGCCACCCTCTGGTTCATCACTGCCACCCTCTGGTTCATCCCTGCCACACTCTGGTTCATCCCTGCCACCCTCTGGTTCATCACTGCCACCCTCAGGTTCAGCACTCACCACTGCCACCCTCTGGTTCATCACAGCAACCTCTGGTTCACCCCTGCTGCCGCCCTCTGGTTCAGCACTCACCACTGCCACCCTCTGGTTCATCACAGCACCCTCTGGTTCACCACTGTCACCCTCTGGTTCATCACTGCCACCCTCTGGTTTGCCACTACCACCCTCTGGATCATCACTGTCCCCCTCGGGTTCATCACTGCCACCCTCTGGTTCATCACAGCACCCTCTGGTTCACCAGTGCCACCCTCTGGATCATCACTGTCCCCCTCTGGTTCATCATAGCCACCCTCTGATTCATCACAGCATCCTCTGGATCACCAGTGCCACCCTCTGGTTCATCATGCCACCCTCTGGTTCACCACTGCCACTCTCTGGTTCATCACTCCCACCCTCTGGTTCATCACAGCACCCTCTGGTTCACCACTGACACCCTCTGGTTCACCCCTGCCACCCTCAGGTTCAGCACAGCACCCTCTGGTTCACCACTGCTACCCTCTGGTTCATCACTGCCACCCTCTGGTTCACCACTGCCACCCTCTGGTTCACCACAGCCACCCTCTGGTTCATCAAAGCACCATCTGGTTCACCACTGCCACCCTCAGGTTCAGCACTCACTACTACCACCCTCTGGTTCATCACTGCCACCCTCTGGTTCATTACTGCCATCCTCTGGTTCGCCACTGCCACCCTCAGGATCATCACTGCCACACTCTGGTTCATTACTGCCACCCTTAGGTTCATCACAGCACTCTCTGGTTCACCAGTGCCGCCCTCTGGTTCACCAGTGCCACCCTCTGGTTCACCACTGCCACCCTCTGGTTCATCACTGCCACCCTCTGGTTCAACCCTGCCACCCTCAGGTTCAGCACTCACCACTGCCACCCTCTGGTTCATCACAGCGCCCTCTGGTTCACCCCTGCTGCCACCCTCTGGTTCAGCACTCACCACTGCCACCCTCTGGTTCATCACTTCCACCCTCTGGTTCACCAGTGCCACCCTCTGGTTCACCACTGCCACCCTCCGGTTCATCACAGCACCCTCTGGTTCACCACTGACACCCTCTGGTTCAACCCTGCCACCCTCAGGTTCAGCACTCACCACTGCCACCCTCTGGTTCATCACTGCCACCCTCTGGTTCACCTCTGCCACCCTCAGGTTCAGCACTCACCACTGCCACCCTCTGGTTCATCACATCACCCTCTGGTTCACCCCTACTGCCACCCTCTGGTTCAGCACTCACCACTGATTTTGGAAAAGGGGGGTGGTGATGGACAGAGTTTCTGAATGATGCAGAATACTCTTACCAAGTCAAGAGATCATGGTTTTAATCCATCACCGTTTTTTAGCTCAATGCACCATCCCAGCTCAGAACCTGGCTATATGCAAATTAGTCTGTTCCTGTCCCAGTGCATGATGGGAACAGGGCAAACCAAACTACCAAGCCAATTCTTATACTGGGAAGGAAACAAGCTTCCGGGGACCGGTTTCTGGCATCACAGCCTTCTTCGGCCCGGCTTGCTTGAATCCTGATGGTGCAATGAGCAAGGGACTCACGTCTGAGCATACCCTCCCACACATAGTGTGGATAAAACCGATTTTGGAAAAGGGGGGTGGTGATGGACAGAGTTTCTGAATGATGCAGAATACTCTTACCAAGTCAAGAGATCATGGTTTTAATCCATCACCGTTTTTTAGCTCAATGCACCATCCCAGCTCAGAACCTGGCTATATGCAAATTAGTCTGTTCCTGTCCCAGTGCATGATGGGAACAGGGCAAACCAAACTACCAAGCCAATTCTTATACTGGGAAGGAAACAAGCTTCCGGGGACCGGTTTCTGGCATCACAGCCTTCTTCGGCCCGGCTTGCTTGAATCCTGATGGTGCAATGAGCAAGGGACTCACGTCTGAGCATACCCTCCCACACATAGTGTGGATAAAACCGATTTTGGAAAAGGGGGGTGGTGATGGACAGAGTTTCTGAATGATGCAGAATACTCTTACCAAGTCAAGAGATCATGGTATTAATCCATCACCGTTTTTTAGGTCAATGCACCATCCCAGCTCAGAACCTGGCTATATGCAAATTAGTCTGTTCCTGTCCCAGTGCATGATGGGAACAGGGCAAACCAAACTACCAAGCCAATTCTTATACTGGGAAGGAAACAAGCTTCCGGGGACCGGTTTCTGGCATCACAGCCTTCTTCGGCCCGGCTTGCTTGAATCCTGATGGTGCAATGAGCAAGGGACTCACGTCTGAGCATACCCTCCCACACATAGTGTGGATAAAACCGATTTTGGAAAAGGGGGGTGGTGATGGACAGAGTTTCTGAATGATGCAGAATACTCTTACCAAGTCAAGAGATCATGGTTTTAATCCATCACCGTTTTTTAGCTCAATGCACCATCCCAGCTCAGAACCTGGCTATATGCAAATTAGTCTGTTCCTGTCCCAGTGCATGATGGGAACAGGGCAAACCAAACTACCAAGCCAATTCTTATACTGGGAAGGAAACAAGCTTCCGGGGACCGGTTTCTGGCATCACAGCCTTCTTCGGCCCGGCTTGCTTGAATCCTGATGGTGCAATGAGCAAGGGACTCACGTCTGAGCATACCCTCCCACACATAGTGTGGATAAAACCGATTTTGGAAAAGGGGGGTGGTGATGGACAGAGTTTCTGAATGATGCAGAATACTCTTACCAAGTCAAGAGATCATGGATTACAACCATGATCTATTGACTTGGTAAGAGTATTCTGCATCATTCAGAAACTCTGTCCATCACCTTTTCCAAAATCGATTTTATCCACACTATGTGTGGGAGGGTATACTCAGACGTGAGTCCCTTGCTCATTGCACCATCAGGATTCAGGCAAGCCGGGCCGAAGAAGGCTGTGATGCCAGAAACCGGTCCCCGGAAGCTTGTTTCCTTTCCAGTATAAGAATTGGCTTGGTAGTTTGGTTTGCCCTGTTCCCATCATGCACTGGGACAGGAACAGACTAATTTGCATATAGCCAGGTTCTGAGCTGGGATGGTGCAGTGAGCTAAAAAACAGTGATGGATTAAAACCATGATCTATTGACTTGGTAAGAGTATTCTGCATCATTCAGAAACTCTGTCCATCACCTTTTCCAAAATCGATTTTATCCACACTATGTGTGGGAGGGTATACTCAGACGTGAGTCCCTTGCTCATTGCACCATCAGGATTCAGGCAAGCCGGGCCGAAGAAGGCTGTGATGCCAGAAACCGGTCCCCGGAAGCTTGTTTCCTTCCCAGTATAAGAATTGGCTTGGTAGTTTGGTTTGCCCTGTTCCCATCATGCACTGGGACAGGAACAGACTAATTTGCATATAGCCAGGTTCTGAGCTGGGATGGTGCAGTGAGCTAAAAAACAGTGATGGATTAAAACCATGATCTATTGACTTGGTAAGAGTATTCTGCATCATTCAGAAACTCTGTCCATCACCTTTTCCAAAATCGATTTTATCCACACTATGTGTGGGAGGGTATACTCAGACGTGAGTCCCTTGCTCATTGCACCATCAGGATTCAGGCAAGCCGGGCCGAAGAAGGCTGTGATGCCAGAAACCGGTCCCCGGAAGCTTGTTTCCTTCCCAGTATAAGAATTGGCTTGGTAGTTTGGTTTGCCCTGTTCCCATCATGCACTGGGACAGGAACAGACTAATTTGCATATAGCCAGGTTCTGAGCTGGGATGGTGCAGTGAGCTAAAAAACAGTGATGGATTATAACCATGATCTATTGACTTGGTAAGAGTATTCTGCATCATTCAGAAACTCTGTCCATCACCTTTTCCAAAATCGATTTTATCCACACTATGTGTGGGAGGGTATACTCAGACGTGAGTCCCTTGCTCATTGCACCATCAGGATTCAGGCAAGCCGGGCCGAAGAAGGCTGTGATGCCAGAAACCGGTCCCCGGAAGCTTGTTTCCTTCCCAGTATAAGAATTGGCTTGGTAGTTTGGTTTGCCCTGTTCCCATCATGCACTGGGACAGGAACAGACTAATTTGCATATAGCCAGGTTCTGAGCTGGGATGGTGCAGTGAGCTAAAAAACAGTGATGGATTAAAACCATGATCTATTGACTTGGTAAGAGTATTCTGCATCATTCAGAAACTCTGTCCATCACCTTTTCCAAAATCGATTTTATCCACACTATGTGTGGGAGGGTATACTCAGACGTGAGTCCCTTGCTCATTGCACCATCAGGATTCAGGCAAGCCGGGCCGAAGAAGGCTGTGATGCCAGAAACCGGTCCCCGGAAGCTTGTTTCCTTCCCAGTATAAGAATTGGCTTGGTAGTTTGGTTTGCCCTGTTCCCATCATGCACTGGGACAGGAACAGACTAATTTGCATATAGCCAGGTTCTGAGCTGGGATGGTGCAGTGAGCTAAAAAACAGTGATGGATTATAACCATGATCTATTGACTTGGTAAGAGTATTCTGCATCATTCAGAAACTCTGTCCATCACCTTTTCCAAAATCGATTTTATCCACACTATGTGTGGGAGGGTATACTCAGACGTGAGTCCCTTGCTCATTGCACCATCAGGATTCAGGCAAGCCGGGCCGAAGAAGGCTGTGATGCCAGAAACCGGTCCCCGGAAGCTTGTTTCCTTCCCAGTATAAGAATTGGCTTGGTAGTTTGGTTTGCCCTGTTCCCATCATGCACTGGGACAGGAACAGACTAATTTGCATATAGCCAGGTTCTGAGCTGGGATGGTGCAGTGAGCTAAAAAACAGTGATGGATTAAAACCATGATCTATTGACTTGGTAAGAGTATTCTGCATCATTCAGAAACTCTGTCCATCACCTTTTCCAAAATCGATTTTATCCACACTATGTGTGGGAGGGTATACTCAGACGTGAGTCCCTTGCTCATTGCACCATCAGGATTCAGGCAAGCCGGGCCGAAGAAGGCTGTGATGCCAGAAACCGGTCCCCGGAAGCTTGTTTCCTTCCCAGTATAAGAATTGGCTTGGTAGTTTGGTTTGCCCTGTTCCCATCATGCACTGGGACAGGAACAGACTAATTTGCATATAGCCAGGTTCTGAGCTGGGATGGTGCAGTGAGCTAAAAAACAGTGATGGATTAAAACCATGATCTATTGACTTGGTAAGAGTATTCTGCATCATTCAGAAACTCTGTCCATCACCTTTTCCAAAATCGATTTTATCCACACTATGTGTGGGAGGGTATACTCAGACGTGAGTCCCTTGCTCATTGCACCATCAGGATTCAGGCAAGCCGGGCCGAAGAAGGCTGTGATGCCAGAAACCGGTCCCCGGAAGCTTGTTTCCTTCCCAGTATAAGAATTGGCTTGGTAGTTTGGTTTGCCCTGTTCCCATCATGCACTGGGACAGGAACAGACTAATTTGCATATAGCCAGGTTCTGAGCTGGGATGGTGCAGTGAGCTAAAAAACAGTGATGGATTAAAACCATGATCTATTGACTTGGTAAGAGTATTCTGCATCATTCAGAAACTCTGTCCATCACCTTTTCCAAAATCGATTTTATCCACACTATGTGTGGGAGGGTATACTCAGACGTGAGTCCCTTGCTCATTGCACCATCAGGATTCAGGCAAGCCGGGCCGAAGAAGGCTGTGATGCCAGAAACCGGTCCCCGGAAGCTTGTTTCCTTCCCAGTATAAGAATTGGCTTGGTAGTTTGGTTTGCCCTGTTCCCATCATGCACTGGGACAGGAACAGACTAATTTGCATATAGCCAGGTTCTGAGCTGGGATGGTGCAGTGAGCTAAAAAACAGTGATGGATTAAAACCATGATCTATTGACTTGGTAAGAGTATTCTGCATCATTCAGAAACTCTGTCCATCACCTTTTCCAAAATCGATTTTATCCACACTATGTGTGGGAGGGTATACTCAGACGTGAGTCCCTTGCTCATTGCACCATCAGGATTCAGGCAAGCCGGGCCGAAGAAGGCTGTGATGCCAGAAACCGGTCCCCGGAAGCTTGTTTCCTTCCCAGTATAAGAATTGGCTTGGTAGTTTGGTTTGCCCTGTTCCCATCATGCACTGGGACAAGAACAGACTAATTTGCATATAGCCAGGTTCTGAGCTGGGATGGTGCAGTGAGCTAAAAAACAGTGATGGATTAAAACCATGATCTATTGACTTGGTAAGAGTATTCTGCATCATTCAGAAACTCTGTCCATCACCTTTTCCAAAATCGATTTTATCCACACTATGTGTGGGAGGGTATACTCAGACGTGAGTCCCTTGCTCATTGCACCATCAGGATTCAGGCAAGCCGGGCCGAAGAAGGCTGTGATGCCAGAAACCGGTCCCCGGAAGCTTGTTTCCTTCCCAGTATAAGAATTGGCTTGGTAGTTTGGTTTGCCCTGTTCCCATCATGCACTGGGACAGGAACAGACTAATTTGCATATAGCCAGGTTCTGAGCTGGGATGGTGCAGTGAGCTAAAAAACAGTGATGGATTAAAACCATGATCTATTGACTTGGTAAGAGTATTCTGCATCATTCAGAAACTCTGTCCATCACCTTTTCCAAAATCGATTTTATCCACACTATGTGTGGGAGGGTATACTCAGACGTGAGTCCCTTGCTCATTGCACCATCAGGATTCAGGCAAGCCGGGCCGAAGAAGGCTGTGATGCCAGAAACCGGTCCCCGGAAGCTTGTTTCCTTCCCAGTATAAGAATTGGCTTGGTAGTTTGGTTTGCCCTGTTCCCATCATGCACTGGGACAGGAACAGACTAATTTGCATATAGCCAGGTTCTGAGCTGGGATGGTGCAGTGAGCTAAAAAACAGTGATGGATTATAACCATGATCTATTGACTTGGTAAGAGTATTCTGCATCATTCAGAAACTCTGTCCATCACCTTTTCCAAAATCGATTTTATCCACACTATGTGTGGGAGGGTATACTCAGACGTGAGTCCCTTGCTCATTGCACCATCAGGATTCAGGCAAGCCGGGCCGAAGAAGGCTGTGATGCCAGAAACCGGTCCCCGGAAGCTTGTTTCCTTCCCAGTATAAGAATTGGCTTGGTAGTTTGGTTTGCCCTGTTCCCATCATGCACTGGGACAGGAACAGACTAATTTGCATATAGCCAGGTTCTGAGCTGGGATGGTGCAGTGAGCTAAAAAACAGTGATGGATTAAAACCATGATCTATTGACTTGGTAAGAGTATTCTGCATCATTCAGAAACTCTGTCCATCACCTTTTCCAAAATCGATTTTATCCACACTATGTGTGGGAGGGTATACTCAGACGTGAGTCCCTTGCTCATTGCACCATCAGGATTCAGGCAAGCCGGGCCGAAGAAGGCTGTGATGCCAGAAACCGGTCCCCGGAAGCTTGTTTCCTTCCCAGTATAAGAATTGGCTTGGTAGTTTGGTTTGCCCTGTTCCCATCATGCACTGGGACAGGAACAGACTAATTTGCATATAGCCAGGTTCTGAGCTGGGATGGTGCAGTGAGCTAAAAAACAGTGATGGATTAAAACCATGATCTATTGACTTGGTAAGAGTATTCTGCATCATTCAGAAACTCTGTCCATCACCTTTTCCAAAATCGATTTTATCCACACTATGTGTGGGAGGGTATACTCAGACGTGAGTCCCTTGCTCATTGCACCATCAGGATTCAGGCAAGCCGGGCCGAAGAAGGCTGTGATGCCAGAAACCGGTCCCCGGAAGCTTGTTTCCTTCCCAGTATAAGAATTGGCTTGGTAGTTTGGTTTGCCCTGTTCCCATCATGCACTGGGACAGGAACAGACTAATTTGCATATAGCCAGGTTCTGAGCTGGGATGGTGCAGTGAGCTAAAAAACAGTGATGGATTAAAACCATGATCTATTGACTTGGTAAGAGTATTCTGCATCATTCAGAAACTCTGTCCATCACCTTTTCCAAAATCGATTTTATCCACACTATGTGTGGGAGGGTATACTCAGACGTGAGTCCCTTGCTCATTGCACCATCAGGATTCAGGCAAGCCGGGCCGAAGAAGGCTGTGATGCCAGAAACCGGTCCCCGGAAGCTTGTTTCCTTCCCAGTATAAGAATTGGCTTGGTAGTTTGGTTTGCCCTGTTCCCATCATGCACTGGGACAGGAACAGACTAATTTGCATATAGCCAGGTTCTGAGCTGGGATGGTGCAGTGAGCTAAAAAACAGTGATGGATTAAAACCATGATCTATTGACTTGGTAAGAGTATTCTGCATCATTCAGAAACTCTGTCCATCACCTTTTCCAAAATCGATTTTATCCACACTATGTGTGGGAGGGTATACTCAGACGTGAGTCCCTTGCTCATTGCACCATCAGGATTCAGGCAAGCCGGGCCGAAGAAGGCTGTGATGCCAGAAACCGGTCCCCGGAAGCTTGTTTCCTTCCCAGTATAAGAATTGGCTTGGTAGTTTGGTTTGCCCTGTTCCCATCATGCACTGGGACAGGAACAGACTAATTTGCATATAGCCAGGTTCTGAGCTGGGATGGTGCAGTGAGCTAAAAAACAGTGATGGATTAAAACCATGATCTATTGACTTGGTAAGAGTATTCTGCATCATTCAGAAACTCTGTCCATCACCTTTTCCAAAATCGATTTTATCCACACTATGTGTGGGAGGGTATACTCAGACGTGAGTCCCTTGCTCATTGCACCATCAGGATTCAGGCAAGCCGGGCCGAAGAAGGCTGTGATGCCAGAAACCGGTCCCCGGAAGCTTGTTTCCTTCCCAGTATAAGAATTGGCTTGGTAGTTTGGTTTGCCCTGTTCCCATCATGCACTGGGACAGGAACAGACTAATTTGCATATAGCCAGGTTCTGAGCTGGGATGGTGCAGTGAGCTAAAAAACAGTGATGGATTAAAACCATGATCTATTGACTTGGTAAGAGTATTCTGCATCATTCAGAAACTCTGTCCATCACCTTTTCCAAAATCGATTTTATCCACACTATGTGTGGGAGGGTATACTCAGACGTGAGTCCCTTGCTCATTGCACCATCAGGATTCAGGCAAGCCGGGCCGAAGAAGGCTGTGATGCCAGAAACCGGTCCCCGGAAGCTTGTTTCCTTCCCAGTATAAGAATTGGCTTGGTAGTTTGGTTTGCCCTGTTCCCATCATGCACTGGGACAGGAACAGACTAATTTGCATATAGCCAGGTTCTGAGCTGGGATGGTGCAGTGAGCTAAAAAACAGTGATGGATTAAAACCATGATCTATTGACTTGGTAAGAGTATTCTGCATCATTCAGAAACTCTGTCCATCACCTTTTCCAAAATCGATTTTATCCACACTATGTGTGGGAGGGTATACTCAGACGTGAGTCCCTTGCTCATTGCACCATCAGGATTCAGGCAAGCCGGGCCGAAGAAGGCTGTGATGCCAGAAACCGGTCCCCGGAAGCTTGTTTCCTTCCCAGTATAAGAATTGGCTTGGTAGTTTGGTTTGCCCTGTTCCCATCATGCACTGGGACAGGAACAGACTAATTTGCATATAGCCAGGTTCTGAGCTGGGATGGTGCAGTGAGCTAAAAAACAGTGATGGATTAAAACCATGATCTATTGACTTGGTAAGAGTATTCTGCATCATTCAGAAACTCTGTCCATCACCTTTTCCAAAATCGATTTTATCCACACTATGTGTGGGAGGGTATACTCAGACGTGAGTCCCTTGCTCATTGCACCATCAGGATTCAGGCAAGCCGGGCCGAAGAAGGCTGTGATGCCAGAAACCGGTCCCCGGAAGCTTGTTTCCTTCCCAGTATAAGAATTGGCTTGGTAGTTTGGTTTGCCCTGTTCCCATCATGCACTGGGACAGGAACAGACTAATTTGCATATAGCCAGGTTCTGAGCTGGGATGGTGCAGTGAGCTAAAAAACAGTGATGGATTAAAACCATGATCTATTGACTTGGTAAGAGTATTCTGCATCATTCAGAAACTCTGTCCATCACCTTTTCCAAAATCGATTTTATCCACACTATGTGTGGGAGGGTATACTCAGACGTGAGTCCCTTGCTCATTGCACCATCAGGATTCAGGCAAGCCGGGCCGAAGAAGGCTGTGATGCCAGAAACCGGTCCCCGGAAGCTTGTTTCCTTCCCAGTATAAGAATTGGCTTGGTAGTTTGGTTTGCCCTGTTCCCATCATGCACTGGGACAGGAACAGACTAATTTGCATATAGCCAGGTTCTGAGCTGGGATGGTGCAGTGAGCTAAAAAACAGTGATGGATTAAAACCATGATCTATTGACTTGGTAAGAGTATTCTGCATCATTCAGAAACTCTGTCCATCACCTTTTCCAAAATCGATTTTATCCACACTATGTGTGGGAGGGTATACTCAGACGTGAGTCCCTTGCTCATTGCACCATCAGGATTCAGGCAAGCCGGGCCGAAGAAGGCTGTGATGCCAGAAACCGGTCCCCGGAAGCTTGTTTCCTTCCCAGTATAAGAATTGGCTTGGTAGTTTGGTTTGCCCTGTTCCCATCATGCACTGGGACAGGAACAGACTAATTTGCATATAGCCAGGTTCTGAGCTGGGATGGTGCAGTGAGCTAAAAAACAGTGATGGATTAAAACCATGATCTATTGACTTGGTAAGAGTATTCTGCATCATTCAGAAACTCTGTCCATCACCTTTTCCAAAATCGATTTTATCCACACTATGTGTGGGAGGGTATACTCAGACGTGAGTCCCTTGCTCATTGCACCATCAGGATTCAGGCAAGCCGGGCCGAAGAAGGCTGTGATGCCAGAAACCGGTCCCCGGAAGCTTGTTTCCTTCCCAGTATAAGAATTGGCTTGGTAGTTTGGTTTGCCCTGTTCCCATCATGCACTGGGACAGGAACAGACTAATTTGCATATAGCCAGGTTCTGAGCTGGGATGGTGCAGTGAGCTAAAAAACAGTGATGGATTAAAACCATGATCTATTGACTTGGTAAGAGTATTCTGCATCATTCAGAAACTCTGTCCATCACCTTTTCCAAAATCGATTTTATCCACACTATGTGTGGGAGGGTATACTCAGACGTGAGTCCCTTGCTCATTGCACCATCAGGATTCAGGCAAGCCGGGCCGAAGAAGGCTGTGATGCCAGAAACCGGTCCCCGGAAGCTTGTTTCCTTCCCAGTATAAGAATTGGCTTGGTAGTTTGGTTTGCCCTGTTCCCATCATGCACTGGGACAGGAACAGACTAATTTGCATATAGTCAGGTTCTGAGCTGGGATGGTGCAGTGAGCTAAAAAACAGTGATGGATTAAAACCATGATCTATTGACTTGGTAAGAGTATTCTGCATCATTCAGAAACTCTGTCCATCACCTTTTCCAAAATCGATTTTATCCACACTATGTGTGGGAGGGTATACTCAGACGTGAGTCCCTTGCTCATTGCACCATCAGGATTCAGGCAAGCCGGGCCGAAGAAGGCTGTGATGCCAGAAACCGGTCCCCGGAAGCTTGTTTCCTTCCCAGTATAAGAATTGGCTTGGTAGTTTGGTTTGCCCTGTTCCCATCATGCACTGGGACAGGAACAGACTAATTTGCATATAGCCAGGTTCTGAGCTGGGATGGTGCAGTGAGCTAAAAAACAGTGATGGATTAAAACCATGATCTATTGACTTGGTAAGAGTATTCTGCATCATTCAGAAACTCTGTCCATCACCTTTTCCAAAATCGATTTTATCCACACTATGTGTGGGAGGGTATACTCAGACGTGAGTCCCTTGCTCATTGCACCATCAGGATTCAGGCAAGCCGGGCCGAAGAAGGCTGTGATGCCAGAAACCGGTCCCCGGAAGCTTGTTTCCTTCCCAGTATAAGAATTGGCTTGGTAGTTTGGTTTGCCCTGTTCCCATCATGCACTGGGACAGGAACAGACTAATTTGCATATAGCCAGGTTCTGAGCTGGGATGGTGCAGTGAGCTAAAAAACAGTGATGGATTAAAACCATGATCTATTGACTTGGTAAGAGTATTCTGCATCATTCAGAAACTCTGTCCATCACCTTTTCCAAAATCGATTTTATCCACACTATGTGTGGGAGGGTATACTCAGACGTGAGTCCCTTGCTCATTGCACCATCAGGATTCAGGCAAGCCGGGCCGAAGAAGGCTGTGATGCCAGAAACCGGTCCCCGGAAGCTTGTTTCCTTCCCAGTATAAGAATTGGCTTGGTAGTTTGGTTTGCCCTGTTCCCATCATGCACTGGGACAGGAACAGACTAATTTGCATATAGCCAGGTTCTGAGCTGGGATGGTGCAGTGAGCTAAAAAACAGTGATGGATTAAAACCATGATCTATTGACTTGGTAAGAGTATTCTGCATCATTCAGAAACTCTGTCCATCACCTTTTCCAAAATCAGCACTCACCACTGCCACCCTCTGGTTTATCACTGCCACCCTCTGGTTCACCACTGCCACCCTCTGGTTCAACACTGTCACCCTCTGGTTCATCACTGCCACCCTCTGGTTTGCCACTGCCACCCTGTGGATCATCACTGTCCCCCTCGGGTTCATCACTGCCACCCTCTGGTCCATCGCAGCACCCTATGGTTCACGAGTGCCACCCTCTGGATCATCACTGTCCCCCTCTGGTTCATTACTGCCACCCTCTGATTCATCACAGCATCCTCTGGCTCACCAGTGCCACCCTCTGGTTCATCACTGCCACCCTCTGGTTCACCACTGCCACTCTCTGGTTCATCACTGCCACCCTCTGGTTCATCACAGCACCGTCTGGTTCACCACTGACACCCTCTGGTTCACCCCTGCCACCCTCAGGTTCATAACTGCCACCCTCTGGTTCACCACTGCCACCCTCTGGTTCATCACTGCCACCCAGACCACTGCCACCCTCTGGTTCACCACTGCCACCCTCTGGTTCATCACAGCACCCTCTGGTTCACCACTGCCACCCTCAGGTTCAGCACTCACTACTGCCACCCTCTGGTTCATCACTGCCACCCTCTGGTTCATTACTGCCATCCTCTGGTTCGCCACTGCCACCCTCAGGATCATCACTGCCACCCTCTGGTTCATCACTGCCACCCTCTGGTTCACCACTGCCACCCTCTGGTTCATCACTGCCAACCTCTGGTTCACCCCTGCCACCCTCAGGTTCAGCACTCACCAATGCCACCCTCTGGTTCATCACAGCACCCTCTGGTTAACCCTTGCTGCCACCCTCTGGTTCAGCACTCACCACTGCCACCCTCTGGTTCATCACAGCAACCTCTGGTTCACCCCTGCTGCCGCCCTCTGGTTCAGCACTCACCACTGCCACCCTCTGGTTCATCACTGCCACCCTCTGGTTTGCCACTACCACCCTCTGGATCATCACTGTCCCCCTCGGGTTCATCACTGCCACCCTCTGGTTCATCACAGCACCCTCTGGTTCACCAGTGCCACCCTCTGGATCATCACTGTCCCCCTCTGGTTCATCATAGCCACCCTCTGATTCATCACAGCATCCTCTGGATCACCAGTGCCACCCTCTGGTTCATCACTGCCACCCTCTGGTTCACCACTGCCACTCTCTGGTTCATCACTCCCACCCTCTGGTTCATCACAGCACCCTCTGGTTCACCACTGACACCCTCCGGTTCACCCCTGCCACCCTCAGGTTCAGCACAGCACCCTCTGGTTCACCACTGCTACCCTCTGGTTCATCACTGCCACCCTCTGGTTCACCACTGCCACCCTCTGGTTCACCACAGCCACCCTCTGGTTCATCAAAGCACCATCTGGTTCACCACTGCCACCCTCAGGTTCAGCACTCACTACTACCACCCTCTGGTTCATCACTGCCACCCTCTGGTTCATTACTGCCATCCTCTGGTTCACCACTGCCACCCTCAGGATCATCACTGCCACACTCTGGTTCACCACTGCCACCCTCTGGTTCATCACTGCCAACCTCTGGTTCACCCCTGCCACCCTCAGGTTCAGCACTCACCAATGCCACCCTCTGGTTCATCACAGCACCCTCTGGTTAACCCTTGCTGCCACCCTCTGGTTCAGCACTCACCACTGCCACCCTCTGGTTCATCACAGCAACCTCTGGTTCACCCCTGCTGCCGCCCTCTGGTTCAGCACTCACCACTGCCACCCTCTGGTTCATCACAGCACCCTCTGGTTCACCACTGTCACCCTCTGGTTCATCACTGCCACCCTCTGGTTTGCCACTACCACACTCTGGATCATCACTGTCCCCCTCGGGTTCATCACTGCCACCCTCTGGTTCATCACAGCACCCTCTGGTTCACCAGTGCCACCCTCTGGATCATCACTGTCCCCCTCTGGTTCATCATAGCCACCCTCTGATTCATCACAGCATCCTCTGGATCACCAGTGCCACCCTCTGGTTCATCACTGCCACCCTCTGGTTCACCACTGCCACTCTCTGGTTCATCACTCCCACCCTCTGGTTCATCACAGCACCCTCTGGTTCACCACTGACACCCTCTGGTTCACCCCTGCCACCCTCAGGTTCAGCACAGCACCCTCTGGTTCACCACTGCTACCCTCTGGTTCATCACTGCCACCCTCTGGTTCACCACTGCCACCCTCTGGTTCACCACAGCCACCCTCTGTTTCATCAAAGCACCATCTGGTTCACCACTGCCACCCTCAGGTTCAGCACTCACTACTACCACCCTCTGGTTCATCACTGCCACCCTCTGGTTCATTACTGCCATCCTCTGGTTCGCCACTGCCACCCTCAGGATCATCACTGCCACACTCTGGTTCATTACTGCCACCCTTAGGTTCATCACAGCACTCTCTGGTTCACCAGTGCCGCCCTCTGGTTCACCAGTGCCACCCTCTGGTTCACCACTGCCACCCTCTGGTTCATCACTGCCACCCTCTGGTTCAACCCTGCCACCCTCAGGTTCAGCACTCACCACTGCCACCCTCTGGTTCATCACAGCGCCCTCTGGTTCACCCCTGCTGCCACCCTCTGGTTCAGCACTCACCACTGCCACCCTCTGGTTCATCACTTCCACCCTCTGGTTCACCAGTGCCACCCTCTGGTTCACCACTGCCACCCTCCGGTTCATCACAGCACCCTCTGGTTCACCACTGACACCCTCTGGTTCAACCCTGCCACCCTCAGGTTCAGCACTCACCACTGCCACCCTTTGGTTCATCACTGCCACCCTCTGGTTCACCTCTGCCACCCTCAGGTTCAGCACTCACCACTGCCACCCTCTGGTTCATCACAGCACCCTCTGGTTCACCCCTACTGCCACCCTCTGGTTCAGCACTCACCACTGCCACCCTCTGGTTTATCACTGCCATCCTCTGGTTCACCACTGCCACCCTCTGGTTCAACACTGTCACCCTCTGGTTCATCACTGCCACCCTCTGGTTTGCCACTGCCACCCTGTGGATCATCACTGTCCCCCTCGGGTTCATCACTGCCACCCTCTGGTCCATCGCAGCACCCTATGGTTCACGAGTGCCACCCTCTGGATCATCACTGTCCCCCTCTGGTTCATTACTGCCACCCTCTGATTCATCACAGCATCCTCTGGCTCACCAGTGCCACCCTCTGGTTCATCACTGCCACCCTCTGGTTCACCACTGCCACTCTCTGGTTCATCACTGCCACCCTCTGGTTCATCACAGCACCGTCTGGTTCACCACTGACACCCTCTGGTTCACCCCTGCCACCCTCAGGTTCATAACTGCCACCCTCTGGTTCACCACTACCACCCTCTGGTTCATCACTGCCACCCAGACCACTGCCACCCTCTGGTTCACCACTGCCACCCTCTGGTTCATCACAGCACCCTCTGGTTCACCACTGCCACCCTCAGGTTCAGCACTCACTACTGCCACCCTCTGGTTCATCACTGCCACCCTCTGGTTCATTACTGCCATCCTCTGGTTCGCCACTGCCACCCTCAGGATCATCACTGCCACCCTCTGGTTCATCACTGCCACCCTCTGGTTCACCACTGCCACCCTCTGGTTCATCACTGCCAACCTCTGGTTCACCCCTGCCACCCTCAGGTTCAGCACTCACCAATGCCACCCTCTGGTTCATCACAGCACCCTCTGGTTAACCCTTGCTGCCACCCTCTGGTTCAGCACTCACCACTGCCACCCTCTGGTTCATCACTGCCACCCTCTGGTTCACCAGTGCCACCCTATGGTTCACCACTGCCACCCTCTGGTTCATCACAGCACCCTCTGGTTCACCACTGACACTCTCTGGTTCACCCCTGCCACCCTCAGGTTCAGCACTCACCACTGCCACCCTCTGGTTCATCACTGCCACCCTCTGGTTCACCTCTGCCACCCTCAGGTTCAGCACTCACCACTGCCACCCTCTGGTTCATCACAGCGCCCTCTGGTTCACCCCTGCTGCCACCCTCTGGTTCAGAACTCACCACTGCCACCTTCTGGTTATTCACTGCCACCCTCTGGTTCACCACTGCCACCCTCTGGTTCACCACTGCCACCCTCTGGTTCATCACAGCACCCTCTGGTTCACCACTGACATCCTCTGGTTCACCCCTGCCACCCTCAGGTTCAGCACTCACCACTGCCACCCTCTGGTTCAACACAGCACCCTCTGGTTCACCCCTGCTGCCACCCTCTGGTTCAGCACTCACCACTGCCACCCTCTGGTTCATAACAGCACCCTCTGGTTCACCACTGTCACCCTCTGGTTCATCACTGCCACCCTCAGGTTCAGCACTCACCACTGCCACCCTCTGGTTCATCACAGCACCCTCTGGTGCACCCCTGCTGCCACCCTCTGGTTCAGCACTCACCACTGCCACCCTCTGGTTCATCACAGCACCCTCTGGTTCACCACTGTCACCCTCTGGTTCATCACTGCCACCCTCTGGTTTGCCACTGCCACCCTCTGGATCATCACTGTCCCCCTCGGGTTCATCACTGCCACCCTCTGGTTCATCACAGCACCCTCTGGTTCACGAGTGCCACCCTCTGGATCATCACTGTCCCCCTCTGGTTTATCACTGCCACCCTCTGATTCATCACAGCATCCTCTAGCTCACCAGTGCCACCCTCTGGTTCATCACTGTCACCCTCTGGTTCACCACTGCCACTCTCTGGTTCATCATTGCCACCCTCTGGTTCACCCCTGCCACCCTCTGGTTCAGCACAGCACCCTCTGGTTCACCACTGCCACCCTCTGGTTCATCACTGCCACCCTCTGGTTCACCACTGCCACCCTCTGGTTCATCACAGCATCCTCTGGTTCACCCCTGCCGCCCTCTGGTTCATCACTGCCACCCTCTGGTTCATTACTGCCATCCTCTGGTTCGCCACTGCCACCCTCAGGATTATCACTGCCACCCTCTGGTTCATTCGTGCCACCCTCTGGTTCACCACTGCCACCCTCTGGTTCATCAGTGCCACCCTCTGGTTCACCCTTGCCACCCTCAGGTTCAGCACTCACCACTGCCACCCTCTGGTTCATCACAGCGCCCTCTGGTTAACCCTTGCTGCCACCCTCTGGTTCAGCACTCACCACTGCCACCCTCTGGTTCATCACTGCCACCCTCTGGTTCACCAGTGCCACCCTCTGGTTCACCACTGCCACCCTCTGGTTCATCACAGCACCCTCTGGTTCACCACTGACACCCTCTGGTTCACCCCTGCCACCCTCAGGTTCAGCACTAACCACTGCCACCCTCTGGTTCATCACTGCCACCCTCTGGTTTACCTCTCCCACCCTCAGGTTCAGCACTCACCACTGCCACCCTCTGGGTCATCACAGCGCCCTCTGGTTCACCCCTGCTGCCACCCTCTCATTCAGCACTCACCACTGCTACCCTCTGGTTCATCACTGCCACCCTCTGGTTCACCACTGCCACCCGCTGGTTCATCACAGCACCCCCTGGTTCACCACTGACACCCTCTGGTTCACCCCTGCCACCCCCAGGTGCAGCACTCACCACTGCCACCCTCTGGTTCATCACAGCACCCTCTGGTTCACCCCTGCTGCCACCCTCTGGTTCAGCACTCACCACTGCCACCCTCTGGTTCATCACAGCACCCTCTGGTTCACCACTGTCACCCTCTGGTTCATCACTGCCACCCTCTGGTTTGCCACTGCCCCCCTCTGGATCATCACTGCCCCCCTCTGGTTCATCACTGCCACCCTCTGGTTCATCACAGCACCCTCTGGTTCACCAGTGCCACCCTCTGGATCATCGCTGTCCCCCTCTGGTTCATCACTGCCACCCTCTGGTTCATCACAGCACCCTCTGGTTCACCAGTGCCACCCTCTGGTTCTTCACTGCCACCCTCTGGTTCATCACAGCACCCTCTGGTTCACCAGTGCCACCCTCTGGTTCATCCCTGCCACCCTCTGGTTCATCACTGCCACCCTCTGGTTCAGCACTGCCACCCTCTGGTTCATCACAGCCCCCTCTGGTTCACCAGTGCCACCCTCTGGTTCATCACTGCCACCCTCTGGTTTGCCATTGCCCCCCTCTGGATCATCACTGCCCCCCTCTGGTTCATCACTGCCACCCTCTGGTTCATCACAGCACCCTCTGGTTCACCAGTGCCACCCTCTGGATCATCGCTGTCCCCCTCTGGTTCATCACTGCCACCCTCTGGTTCATCACAGCACCCTCTGGTTCACCAGTGCCACCCTCTGGTTCTTCACTGCCACCCTCTGGTTCATCACAGCACCCTCTGGTTCACCAGTGCCACCCTCTGGTTCATCCCTGCCACCCTCTGGTTAATCACTGCCACCCTCTGGTTCAGCACTGCCACCCTCTGGTTCATCACAGCCCCCTCTGGTTCACCAGTGCCACCCTCTGGTTCATCCCTGCCACCTTCTGGTTCATCACTGCCACCCTCTCGTTCAGCACTGCCACCCTCTCGTTCACCAGTGCCACCCTCAGGTTCATCACTGCCACCCTCTGGTTGATCACTGCCACCCTCTGGTTCAAGAATGCCACCCTCTGGTTCACCACTGCCCCCCTCTGGATCATCACTGACACCTTCCGGTTCATTACTGCCACCCTCTGGTTCATCACAGCACCATCTGGTTCACCAGTGCCACCCTCTGGTTCTTCACTGCCACCCTCTGGTTCACCAGTGCCACCCTCTGGTTCTTCACTGCCACCCTCTGGTTCATCACAGCACCCTCTGGTTCACCAGTGCCACCCTCTGGTTCATCCCTGCCACCCTATGGTTCATCACTGCCACCCTCTGGTTCAGCACTGCCACCCTCTGGTTCATCACAGCACCCTCTGGTTCACCAGTGCCACCCTCTGGTTCATCCCTGCCACCTTCTGGTTCATCCCTGCCACCCTCTGGTTCATCACTGCCACCCTCTGGTTCAGCACTGCCACCCTCTGGTTCATCACAGCCCCCTCTTGTTCACCAGTGCCACCCTCCGGTTCATCACTGCCACCCTCTGGTTTGCCACTGCCCCCCTCTGGATCATCACTGCCCCCCTCTGGTTCATCACTGCCACCCTCTGGTTCATCACAGCACCCTCTGGTTCACCAGTGCCACCCTCTGGATCATCGCTGTCCCCCTCTGGTTCATCACTGCCACCCTCTGGTTCATCACAGCACCCTCTGGTTCACCAGTGCCACCCTCTGGTTCTTCACTGCCACCCTCTGGTTCATCACAGCACCCTCTGGTTCACCAGTGCCACCCTCTGGTTCATCCCTGCCACCCTCTGGTTCATCACTGCCACCCTCTGGTTCAGCACTGCCACCCTCTGGTTCATCACAGCCCCCTCTGGTTCACCAGTGCCACCCTCTGGTTCATCCCTGCCACCTTCTGGTTCATCACGGCCACCCTCTGGTTCAGCACTGCCACCCTCTGGTTCACCAGTGCCACCCTCAGGTTAATCACTGCCACCCTCTGGTTGATCACTGCCACCCTCTGGTTCAAGAATGCCACCCCCTGGTTCACCACTGTCCCCCTCTGGATCATCACTGACACCTTCCGGTTCATTACTGCCACCCTCTGGTTCATCACAGCACCATCTGGATCACCAGTGCCACCCTCTGGTTCTTCACTGCCACCCTCTGGTTCACCAGTGCCACCCTCTGGTTCTTCACTGCCACCCTCTGGTTCATCACAGCACCCTCTGGTTCACCAGTGCCACCCTCTGGTTCATCCCTGCCACCCTCTGGTTCATCACTGCCACCCTCTGGTTCATCACTGCCACCCTCTGGTTCAGCACTGCCACCCTCTGGTTCATCACAGCACCCTCTGGTTCACCAGTGCCACCCTCTGGTTCATCACTGCCACCTTCTGGTTCATCACTGCCACCCTATGGTTCAGCACTGCCACCCTCTGGTTCACCAGTGCCACCCTCAGGTTCATCACTGCCACCCTCTGGTTCAAGAATGCCACCCTCTGGTTCACCACTGCCCCCCTCTGGATCATCACTGACACCTTCCGGTTCATTACTGCCACCCTCTGGTTCATCACAGCACCATCTAGTTCACCAGTGCCATCCTCTGGTTCTTCACTGCCACCCTCTGGTTCACCAGTGCCACCCTCTGGTTCTTCACTGCCACCCTCTGGTCCATCGCAGCACCCTATGGTTCACGAGTGCCACCCTCTGGATCATCACTGTCCCCCTCTGGTTCATTACTGCCACCCTCTGATTCATCACAGCATCCTCTTGCTCACCAGTGCCACCCTCTGGTTCATCACTGCCACCCTCTGGTTCACCACTGCCACTCTCTGGTTCATCACTGCCACCCTCTGGTTCATCACAGCACCCTCTGGTTCACCACTGACACCCTCTGGTTCACCCCTGCCACCCTCAGGTTCATAACTGCCACCCTCTGGTTCACCACTGCCACCCTCTGGTTCATCACTGCCACCCAGACCACTGCCACCCTCTGGTTCACCACTGCCACCCTCTGGTTCATCACAGCACCCTCTGGTTCACCACTGCCACCCTCAGGTTCAGCACTCACTACTGCCACCCTCTGGTTCATCACTGCCACCCTCTGGTTCATTACTGCCATCCTCTGGTTCGCCACTGCCACCCTCAGGATCATCACTGCCACCCTCTGGTTCATTACTGCCACCCTTAGGTTCATCACAGCACTCTCTGGTTCACCAGTGCCACCCTCTGGTTCATCACTGCCACCCTCTGGTTCACCACTGCCACCCTCTGGTTCATCACTGCCAACCTCTGGTTCACCCCTGCCACCCTCAGGTTCAGCACTCACCAATGCCACCCTCTGGTTCATCACAGCACCCTCTGGTTATCCCTTGCTGCCACCCTCTGGTTCAGCACTCACCACTGCCACCCTCTGGTTCATCACTGCCACCCTCTGGTTCACCAGTGCCACCCTATGGTTCACCACTGCCACCCTCTGGTTCATCACAGCACCCTCTGGTTAACCACTGACACTCTCTGGTTCACCCCTGCCACCCTCAGGTTCAGCACTCACCACTGCCACCCTCTGGTTCATCACTGCCACCCTCTGGTTCACCTCTGCCACCCTCAGGTTCAGCACTCACCACTGCCACCCTCTGGTTCAACACAGCGCCCTCTGGTTCACCCCTGCTGCCACCCTCTGGTTCAGAACTCACCACTGCCACCTTCTGGTTATTCACTGCCACCCTCTGGTTCACCACTGCCACCCTCTGGTTCACCACTGCCACCCTCTGGTTCATCACAGCACCCTCTGGTTCACCACTGACATCCTCTGGTTCACCCCTGCCACCCTCAGGTTCAGCACTCACCACTGCCACCCTCTGGTTCAACACAGCACCCTCTGGTTCACCCCTGCTGCCACCCTCTGGTTCAGCACTCACCACTGCCACCCTCTGGTTCATAACAGCACCCTCTGGTTCACCACTGTCACCATCTGGTTCATCACTGCCACCCTCAGGTTCAGCACTCACCACTGCCACCCTCTGGTTCATCACTGCCATCCTCTGGTTCAGCACTGCCACCCTCTGGTTCATCACAGCCCCCTCTGGTTCACCAGTGCCACCCTCTGGTTCATCCCTGCCACCTTCTGGTTCATCACTGCCACCCTCTCGTTCAGCACTGCCACCCTCTGGTTCACCACTGTCCCCCTCTGGATCATCACTGACACCTTCCGGTTCATTACTGCCACCCTCTGGTTCATCACAGCACCATCTGGATCACCAGTGCCACCCTCTGGTTCTTCACTGCCACCCTCTGGTTCACCAGTGCCACCCTCTGGTTCTTCACTGCCACCCTCTGGTTCATCACAGCACCCTCTGGTTCACCAGTGCCACCCTCTGGTTCATCCCTGCCACCCTCTGGTTCATCACTGCCACCCTCTGGTTCATCACTGCCACCCTCTGGTTCAGCACTGCCACCCTCTGGTTCATCACAGCACCCTCTGGTTCACCAGTGCCACCCTCTGGTTCATCACTGCCACCTTCTGGTTCATCACTGCCACCCTATGGTTCAGCACTGCCACCCTCTGGTTCACCAGTGCCACCCTCAGGTTCATCACTGCCACCCTCTGGTTCAAGAATGCCACCCTCTGGTTCACCACTGCCCCCCTCTGGATCATCACTGACACCTTCCGGTTCATTACTGCCACCCTCTGGTTCATCACAGCACCATCTAGTTCACCAGTGCCATCCTCTGGTTCTTCACTGCCACCCTCTGGTTCACCAGTGCCACCCTCTGGTTCTTCACTGCCACCCTCTGGTCCATCGCAGCACCCTATGGTTCACGAGTGCCACCCTCTGGATCATCACTGTCCCCCTCTGGTTCATTACTGCCACCCTCTGATTCATCACAGCATCCTCTTGCTCACCAGTGCCACCCTCTGGTTCATCACTGCCACCCTCTGGTTCACCACTGCCACTCTCTGGTTCATCACTGCCACCCTCTGGTTCATCACAGCACCCTCTGGTTCACCACTGACACCCTCTGGTTCACCCCTGCCACCCTCAGGTTCATAACTGCCACCCAGACCACTGCCACCCTCTGGTTCACCACTGCCACCCTCTGGTTCATCACTGCCACCCAGACCACTGCCACCCTCTGGTTCACCACTGCCACCCTCTGGTTCATCACAGCACCCTCTGGTTCACCACTGCCACCCTCAGGTTCAGCACTCACTACTGCCACCCTCTGGTTCATCACTGCCACCCTCTGGTTCATTACTGCCATCCTCTGGTTCGCCACTGCCACCCTCAGGATCATCACTGCCACCCTCTGGTTCATTACTGCCACCCTTAGGTTCATCACAGCACTCTCTGGTTCACCAGTGCCACCCTCTGGTTCATCACTGCCACCCTCTGGTTCACCACTGCCACCCTCTGGTTCATCACTGCCAACCTCTGGTTCACCCCTGCCACCCTCAGGTTCAGCACTCACCAATGCCACCCTCTGGTTCATCACAGCACCCTCTGGTTATCCCTTGCTGCCACCCTCTGGTTCAGCACTCACCACTGCCACCCTCTGGTTCATCACTGCCACCCTCTGGTTCACCAGTGCCACCCTATGGTTCACCACTGCCACCCTCTGGTTCATCACAGCACCCTCTGGTTAACCACTGACACTCTCTAGTTCACCCCTGCCACCCTCAGGTTCAGCACTCACCACTGCCACCCTCTGGTTCATCACTGCCACCCTCTGGTTCACCTCTGCCACCCTCAGGTTCAGCACTCACCACTGCCACCCTCTGGTTCAACACAGCGCCCTCTGGTTCACCCCTGCTGCCACCCTCTGGTTCAGAACTCACCACTGCCACCTTCTGGTTATTCACTGCCACCCTCTGGTTCACCACTGCCACCCTCTGGTTCACCACTGCCACCCTCTGGTTCATCACAGCACCCTCTGGTTCACCACTGACATCCTCTGGTTCACCCCTGCCACCCTCAGGTTCAGCACTCACCACTGCCACCCTCTGGTTCAACACAGCACCCTCTGGTTCACCCCTGCTGCCACCCTCTGGTTCAGCACTCACCACTGCCACCCTCTGGTTCATAACAGCACCCTCTGGTTCACCACTGTCACCCTCTGGTTCATCACTGCCACCCTCAGGTTCAGCACTCACCACTGCCACCCTCTGGTTCATCACTGCCACCCTCTGGTTCAGCACTGCCACCCTCTGGTTCATCACAGCCCCCTCTGGTTCACCAGTGCCACCCTCTGGTTCATCCCTGCCACCTTCTGGTTCATCACTGCCACCCTCTCGTTCAGCACTGCCACCCTCTGGTTCACCAGTGCCACCCTCAGGTTAATCACTGCCACCCTCTGGTTGATCACTGCCACCCTCTGGTTCAAGAATGCCACCCTCTGGTTCACCACTGCCCCCTCTGGATCATCACTGACACCTTCCGGTTCATTACTGCCACCCTCTGGTTCATCACAGCACCATCTGGTTCACCAGTGCCACCCTCTGGTTCTTCACTGCCACCCTCTGGTTCACCAGTGCCACCCTCTGGTTCTTCACTGCCACCCTCTGGTTCATCACAGCACCCTCTGGTTCACCAGTGCCACCCTCTGGTTCATCCCTGCCACCCTCTGGTTCATCACTGCCACCCTCTGGTTCAGCACTGCCTCCCTCTGGTTCATCACAGCACCCTCTGGTTCACCAGTGCCACCCTCTGGTTCATCCCTGCCACCTTCTGGTTCATCCCTGCCACCCTCTGGTTCATCACTGCCACCCTCTGGTTCAGCACTGCCACCCTCTGGTTCATCACAGCCCCCTCTGGTTCACCAGTGCCACCCTCTGGTTCATCACTGCCACCCTCTGGTTTGCCACTGCCCCCCTCTGGATCATCACTGCCCCCCTCTGGTTCATCACTGCCACCCTCTGGTTCATCACAGCACCCTCTGGTTCACCAGTGCCACCCTCTGGATCATCGCTGTCCCCCTCTGGTTCATCACTGCCACCCTCTGGTTCATCACAGCACCCTCTGGTTCACCAGTGCCACCCTCTGGTTCTTCACTGCCACCCTCTGGTTCATCACAGCACCCTCTGGTTCACCAGTGCCACCCTCTGGTTCATCCCTGCCACCCTCTGGTTCATCACTGCCACCCTCTGGTTCAGCACTGCCACCCTCTGGTTCATCACAGCCCCCTCTGGTTCACCAGTGCCACCCTCTGGTTCATCCCTGCCACCCTCTGGTTCAGCACTGCCACCCTCTGGTTCAGCACTGCCACCCTCTGGTTCACCAGTGCCACCCTCAGGTTCATCACTGCCACCCTCTGGTTGATCACTGCCACCCTCTGGTTCAAGAATGCCACCCTCTGGTTCACCACTGCCCCCCTCTGGATCATCACTGACACCTTCCGGTTCATTACTGCCACCCTCTGGTTCATCACAGCACCATCTGGTTCACCAGTGCCACCCTCTGGTTCTTCACTGCCACCCTCTGGTTCACCAGTGCCACCCTCTGGTTCTTCACTGCCACCCTCTGGTTCATCACAGCACCCTCTGGTTCACCAGTGCCACCCCCTGGTTCATCCCTGCCACCCTCTGGTTCATCACTGCCACCCTCTGGTTCAGCACTGCCACCCTCTGGTTCATCACAGCACCCTCTGTTTCACCAGTGCCACCCTCTGATTCATCCCTGCCACCTTCTGGTTAATCACTGCCACCCTCTGGTTCAGCACTGCCACCCTCTGGTTCATCACTGCCACCCTCTGGTTCAAGAATGCCAACCTCTGGTTCAGCACTCACCACTGCCACCCTCTGGTTCATCACAGCACCCTCTGGTTCACCACTGTCACCCTCTGGTTCATCAATGCCACCCTCTGGATCATCACTGCCCCCCTCTGGATCATCACTGCCCCCTCTGGTTCATCAATGCCACCCTCTGGTTCATCACAGCACCCTCTGGTTCACCAGTGCCACCCTCTGGATCATCACTGTCCCCCTCTGGTTCATCACTGCCACCCTCTGGTTCATCACAGCACCCTCTGGTTCACCAGTGCCACCCTCTGGTTCTTCACTGCCACCCTCTGGTTCATCACAGCACCCTCTGGTTCAGCACTGCCACCCTCTGGTTCATCACAGCCCCCTCTGGTTCACCAGTGCCACCCTCTGGTTCATCACTGCCACCCTCTGGTTTGCCACTGCCCCCCTCTGGATCATCACTGCCCCCCTCTGGTTCATCACTGCCACCCTCTGGTTCATCACAGCACCCTCTGGTTCACCAGTGCCACCCTCTGGATCACCGCTGTCCCCCTCTGGTTCATCACTGCCACCCTCTGGTTCATCACAGCACCCTCTGGTTCACCAGTGCCACCCTCTGGTTCTTCACTGCCACCCTCTGGTTCTTCACTGCCACCCTCTGGTTCATCACAGCACCCTCTGGTTCACCAGTGCCACCCTCCGGTTCATCCCTGCCACCCTCTGGTTCATCACTGCCACCCTCTGGTTCAGCACTGCCACCCTCTGGTTCATCACAGCCCCCTCTGGTTCACCAGTGCCACCCTCTGGTTCATCCCTGCCACCTTCTGGTTCATCACTGCCACCCTCTGGTTCAGCACTGTCACCCTCTGGTTCACCAGTGCCACCCTCAGGTTCATCACTGCCACCCTCTAGTTGATCACTGCCACCCTCTGGTTCAAGAATGCCACCCTCTGGTTCACCACTGCCCCCCTCTGGATCATCACTGACACCTTCCGGTTCATTACTGCCACCCTCTGGTTCATCACAGCACCATCTGGTTCACCAGTGCCACCCTCTGGTTCTTCACTGCCACCCTCTGGTTCACCAGTGCCACCCTCTGGTTCTTCACTGCCACCCTCTGGTTCATCACAGCACCCTCTGGTTCACCAGTGCCACCCTCTGGTTCATCCCTGCCACCCTCTGGTTCATCACTGCCACCCTCTGGTTCAGCACTGCCACCCTCTGGTTCATCACAGCACCCTCTGGTTCACCAGTGCCACCCTCTGGTTCATCCCTGCCACCTTCTGGTTCATCACTGCCACCCTCTGGTTCAGCACTGCCACCCTCTGGTTCACCTGTGCCACCCTCTGGTTCATCACTGCCACCCTCTGGTTGATCACTGCCACCCTCTGGTTCAAGAACGCCACCCTCTGGTTCAGCACTCACCACTGCCACCCTCGGGTTCATCACAGCACCCTCTGGTTCACCACTGTCACCCTCTGGTTCATCAATGCCACCCTCTGGTTTGCCACTGCCCCCCTCCGGATCATCACTGCCCCCCTCTGGTTCATCAATGCCACCCTCTGGTTCATCACAGCACCCTCTGGTTCACCAGTGCCACCCTCTGGATCATCACTGCCCCCCTCTGGTTCATCACAGCACCCTCTGGTTCACCAGTGCCACCCTCTGGTTCTTCACTGCCACCCTCTGGTTCATCCCTGCCACCCTCTGGTTCATCACTGCCACCCTCTGGTTCAGCACTGCCACCCTCTGGTTCATCACAGCACCCTCTGGTTCACCAGTGCCACCCTCTGGTTCATCCCTGCCACCTTCTGGTTGATCACTGCCACCCTCTGGTTCAGCACTGCCACCCTCTGGTTCACCAGTGCCACCCTCTGGTTGATCACTGCCACCCTCTGTTTGATCACTGCCACCCTCTGGTTCAAGAATGCCACCCTCTGGTTCACCACTGCCCCCCTCTGGATCATCACTGACACCTTCCGGTTCATTACTGCCACCCTCTGGTTCATCACAGCACCGTCTGGTTCACCAGTGCCACCCTCTGGTTCTTCACTGCCACCCTCTGGTTCATCACAGCACACTCTGGTTCACCAGTGCCACCCTCTAGTTCATCCCTGCCACCCTCTGGTTCATCCCTGCCACCCTCTGGTTCATCACATCACCCTCTGGTTCACCAGTGCCACCCTCTGGTTCATCCCTGCCACCCTCTGGTTCATCCCTGCCACCCTCTGGTTTATTTATTTATTTATTTTCTATAGTCCGTACAAGATCCGTGGGTATCAGAGCGCTTAACATCGCATGGCATGAGTTGAAACCACAATGTGTAGAAGTCAACAAGATCTTAGCAACAAAAAACTTAATTGGTATTACTTTAGACCTAGTCTATAAGTATCTAATATACTGTTTTCATTTAAGGCTCTTTCAGTTCCCTTCCTATGGTGAATTTCTAGCGATCGCCCCATAATAAGTCTTAGATGGCGATATGTCGTACCTATGGGAGGAACTTACTCATAAGAAAGAGCTTAATTTCCCTCTTAAATATGATAGAGTTTGTGATTTTTCTGATGTTTGCGGGAAGGGAGTTCCAAATTTTGGGGGCTACGCCTGAGAATGACCTCTCATATGTTCTTTTCTTCTTGAAGATTGGTGGTCTCAGGAGTAGGTAATTTTCCCTTCTGGCTGGTCTATTTCTTCCTGCAATTTCTATTATGTTGGCGACATATCTAGGTGTGTTTTGATGAATCGCTTTATGAGTGATACATGCTATTTTCAGTTGTACTCTAGCTTCATATGGTAGCCAGTTTAAAGCTTTGAGGTGAGGGGATATATGGTCAAATTTCCTTGATCCTGTAATAAGCCTTGCTGCTGCATTGAGACAGGCTTTTAGGGGTGCTGTGGAGATTTTTGGTAGTCCTGCTAGCGTTGTACATCCATATTCGATCCGTGATATAACCAGTGATTGCGCAGCTAGTCTTAAGTCAGTCTCCGATAGAAAACATTTCATTTTTCTCAAATAGTTCAAATGGAAACGTGCGTTTTTTGCCATTGTTTTGATATGAGTTTTCATATCAAGGTTCTCATCCAATGCGATTCCGAGTAATTTCGCCGAGTCAACTACGGTAGCGATGCAGCTTAACGCTGTGATAATTTTGGACAATTCCTTCAATACGGATTGATTCTTCTGTGGTGTGATAAGTAAGAATTCTGTTTTGTTTGCGTTTAGCTTGAGATGGTTGTTGGTTAGCCATTTTAGCGATATTCTGAGGGCTTCATTCATTGTGGTAATGTCTTCCAGGTTCGAAATCTTGATGAAAAGTTGCGTGTCGTCTGCAAACATGTGGTACGATATTTTTGATTTCTTCAGAATTTCTGTAAGCGGTTCAATGTACAAGTTAAACAATGAAGGAGATAACGTGGATCCTTGTGGAACTCCGATTGTGTTTGGGCATGAACGAGAAAGCGATTGGTTAACTAGGAATCTCTGAGTTCTGTTCTGCAAGAATGATTCGAACCATTTCAGTACAATGCCAGATATTCCCATCCTGTCATGAAGTGTGTTCAGTAAATTTTCGTGATTAACTGTGTCAAATGCTGATGACAAGTCTAGGAGGATGAGTAGACAAGATTGATTGTGATCTAGTGCTTGAATGCATCATCGACAATGTGTAGGACAGCTGTTTCCGTGCTGTGATCAGCTCTGAATCCTGATTGACAGTCATCTAGCAGTGAGAAGTTGTCGATATGTCTGCTCAGCTGATTCTGTACACATTTCTCTATCAATTTGGCCAGAAAAGGGATGTTGGTCACTGGGCGATAGTTGTTTGGATCTGTTGGGCCGACTGTAGGTTTTTTGATGATCGGGACCACTTGTCCTGCCTTCAGGCTTTCTGGGAAGACCCCCTGGGAGAGTGAGGCATTTATAATTTCTGTCCATATTGGGATCAAAGTATGGCTGATTTCTTCTAGGCATTTCGATGGTAATGGGTCGTTATAAGTCAGATATTTTCCATCTCTTAGCTGAAGAAAAACCATGTGCGGTGTTTTTAACGGAGACCTGGCTGCATGAAAGTGCAGGTCCCGATGTAGCCGCCGCCTTGCCCTCTACCTATGCTATTGCTAGAGTAGATAGAGTGAGACATGTTGGAGGTGGTATTGCCGTGATTTTCAACAGGGAGTTTAAATGTGACCTTGATTTGGTTAATATTCCTGGATGCGAAGCAGCATTTTTTTAAATTTCACTAAATCCAAATTTTATGTTCTCTGGTTTTTTAATTTATCGCCCACCCGGAAATAGTAATGTTTGGGCTGCGAATTTGGCTAATTTCATTTCGCCTTATTTTCTTAACGCCCAAAACCTAACTATATTGGGTGATTTAAATCTCCACTTGGAGGACAAGTCAAATAGTATAGCTGTGAACCTCCTGGAGGATTTTACTGCTCTGAATATGACACTGCGAAATGAGGGCCCCACACACAAAGCAGGACATTTGTTGGACCCCATTATATTAAACATACAGGAGTTAAAATGGCTTAAAACTGACCCCATTTGTTGGTCTGACCATTTTCTAACTCTCTTTAGTATTACCCTTAGAGAACCCATGCAGCTATGCTCCACCCGGCCTCCGATCCTTATGAGAAATTGGAAAAGGCTGGACCTGACTGAGCTGCAGAACGCACTAAAGAAATCCCCCCCTGTCCTGGGTTGTGATATGGATAAAAATGCGTTGGAAACCCATACATGGTTGGAGAGGGCAGTCGACACTTGTCTACCTATTGCCAGGTGTAGAGGGAATGTTCATCGCCTACCGGCTCCCTGGTACACTGAGGATCTCAAATTAGAAAAAACTAAGTGTAAGACACTCGAACGGAAATGGCGCAAACACTACGACCCTCTAAAAAAAGAGATCTACCGTAAGGCCAGAAACCTTTATCACTCGGCCTGTACGAGAGCCAAAGCCTGTTATGTAACAGAGATTATTAACACTGCTGCTAACAAAGCACGGACTCTTTTTAATACAGTCAAAGAACTAGCTGGAGCAAACTCTATGGCTGCTGCACGCCCCCTTACCACCCAAAAATGTCAAGACCTTGCCATCTATTTTGTGGAAAAGATTGAGACCATTATTGCCAATATCAACCCTCCGTTGAGGGACGGCAGAGAAGTTCCGCCTCCAGTTAGATCAGTAGGATGCTGGCTTGATTCCTGGCCACCTATTACTTTGGAAACCCTGAAATCCTTGGCCATCTCTATTAAGTCAGGCTCTCCTTGTGACCCTCTCCCTATTAGCATTTTGAGCCAACTTGATGACTCTGCTCTGAAGATCATTTCTGAGACATTAAATGCCTCTATTCATCTGGCAAAAGTCCCAGCGTCCTGGAAGCACGCCATGGTCAGCCCTTTGCTGAAGAAGCCTTCTGCTGATCCTGAGGTGCTGGCCAACTACCGCCCCATCTCCCTGCTGCCTGCTTTCTCAAACATTTTGGAGAAACACATTCACGGTGTTCTTACCACATTTACGGAGAATAACAACCTACTCCACTTCTCCCAGTCAGGTTTCAGGGCTGGTCATTCCACCGAGTCCGCCCTCCTGGGAGTCACCGAGAAGATCAGGGGGCTATTCGACTCGGGGCAAACGGTTGCACTTGTCCTGCTTGATCTAAGCGCAGCCTTCGACACCATCTCACACGACAGACTGCTTACCAGGCTGAGTGAGGATGGTGTCGGAGGGGCAGCGCTAGACTGGATTAAATCCTATTTGTGCAACCGGACGTTTCAGATCTCGTCTTCACAGGCTCAGTCAGACACCTTTGTTTCGCCCCATGGCGTGCCTCAGGGCTCAATTTTGAGTCCGCTATTTTTTAATCTGTATCTCCGCCCTCTCGCCGATCTAGCAGAGCGAGTTGGTCTAGAACTCATGACCTATGCGGATGATTCGCAGATTATTTTTTCTCTCACCAATTCGGATCCTTCATCCCCCTCTGTGCTGAAACTAGGTCTTCATGAAGTCTTCAGCTGGATGTCAACGAACCAGCTGAAGCTCAACGGGGAGAAGACGGAGATCCTTCTCTTAGGTAAAAACAGAGACCTTTGGCAGGATACTCATTGGCCGCCATCCCTGGGCGCTTTTCCTATTCCAGCTACCCAAGTCAGAAATTTAGGGGTGCACATCGATGACACACTATCGATGAAACAGCAGGCCAACAAAGTGGCTGGTACTTGCTTCACTATCCTCAAATGGCTGCGGAAGATTATCTGGATGTTGCCTGTTGATACCCAGAAGACCGTAGTCACTGCCCTTATTACATCTCGGCTTGACTATGGTAACATCCTTTACCTGGGTTCCAATTTAGCCGTGATCAGGCGGCTTCAGCTAGTCCAGAACTCCGCAGCCAGGTTGCTGTGTAAAATCCCCAGGACAGCAAGGATTTCTTAGCACCTTAAGGACCTGCACTGGCTCAGGGTGGCGAACCGGGTTCGGTTCAAAGCCCTGAGCTATATGTTTAAAATAAAGGCAGGAACCGCACCAAAGTATTTGCAAAAATTAGTTAGGCCCTACTCTCCTGCACGTAATCTCCGTTCTTCAAATGGAGCAAATTTTGTGGTACCCAGATTTAAACTGGCCAGAATGGGAGGGAGATCCTTTTCCTATCTGGGACCAGTTCTCTGGAACTCCCTTCCCCCAGCTCTACGAAAGGAGGAAAACTTTGTCAGCTTTAAGAAAAGCGTTAAAACCTGGCTTTTCAATAAAAAATTGTGGTCTCTGGCCGTTTTGGCTTTCTGTGTTGTTGTTTTCATAGTCCTGGCGCCGGGAAAAAAATAAAAAAAATAAAAAAAAAATTATAATGGTTGTTGGGTTTAGTGGTCGCTAGTGTTTTAACAATCTCATTTTTGTTCAATAATTTGAACGAGTCCCAGTGTGCTCTGATTTTAGTCGTCTTGTCCGCATGATTTGGATCAGCTTGTGATGGTCGTGTATTGTCATTGATGTTATCTGCAGCGATCTTAAGTTCTTCTTCCAGTTTGTTGGCTTTGTTAGCGAAAAAGGTAGAGAATTCTTCACAACTTAGTTGTGTTTTGGTGACCTCTTGGACAGATTTTGCCATCTTGTTTGATTGCTGTTTTATAATTTCAAACAATTTTCGTGGTCTGTTTTTAGCGTTATCCAATTCTGTTCTGATAAATTCCTTTTTTGTGTTGGTGATCCTCTTGTTATATTCGCTTCAGATTTTTCTCAGTGATTTCAGTTCAGGGGAAGATCGGTGTTGTCTCCATTTTCTTTCAGCGCGTCTCAAATTACGTCTTTCTTCATTCAATATTCCATTAAACCATGGGTTTTTAATCTTTTCCGTTACTCTTTTCAATTTGAGTGGTATGGTGGCATTGATTATTTCCGTTACTGAGGTATTGTAATGGTTCGTTAGGTCGTTCACCTTTTTCATGTTGACAGGTGGGTTTATGTCTCTCTTGCAGCTTTCAATTAGAAGATCCATATTTGAGTCTCTGGTATCTCGTATCCATCTTTTCTTTTTGTTAGTATGAATGTTTTTTATCTTCTCCCGCAATGGTATTAGGAAAGTTATGGCGTGGTGGTCTGACCAGTCGCAAGGTTTTGTGGAGAGCATTGAGATGTCATTATTCTTTGAGATGATCCAGTCCAATGTTGCTCCTTTCGAGTGTGTTGGTTGAAGACAAGCTTGGGATAGTTTTAGTTCGGCTAAGAAGTCTTTGAAGGCGTTGACCTGTTTGTCGTTGTTGTCGTTCCAGCGTAGATTGAAGTCACCTAAAAATATATTATTAATGTCGGTGTTGGCGTTGGCAGTGATGATCTCCATCAGTTGGTCAATGAAGTTCACTTTGTTTCCTGGTGGGTGATATATGGCATGCAAGTTGCACATCTGTTTATTTGCCGATCTTACATTGAGCCCTAAGTATTCGCATGATTCGAGGGGGTCGGATTGAAATTGGCCGACTTCTAAGTTCGATCTGTGGATACAGGCAATACCACCCCCTGTCTTTTTCTGTCTGTCCAATCTCAATATGTCATAGTGTGGGGGCACCAGAAGGTCCAAGACTGGGGACGAGGATTCAGATAGCCAGGTTTCGGTAAGTATTGTTATGTCTATTTCCTGATTGATGATGATGTCAGCTATGTCAGAGGCATGCTTTGCTGCGGATCGACAATTGAGCAGTAGACATTTTAAAGATTCCTCCGTTCTGGTTGTGATCACGTTTAACGGATCAGTGGTTAGATGGATTTGTTGTAAGTTGTTGAGATTTAGTTTCCTCTCATTCCTCGTAGCTGTTCTGTTGACGTCTATCGGTACACTTTTGATTTCCTGCGCCTTCCTGGGGTCTGATGTCTCGTATTCTCGGAGTAGAGATAGTATGTCCTCTTCAGTTAAATAATTTTGATTCCTATCCGGTCTGTTTTGTCTGTTTGATACTAGCGTCGATCTTTTGTTGTTGATATCGAATGCTGTGTTTACTAGCTCTCTGATGAGTTCTACTTCGTTGTATTTTCTGTGATAGCACATAGATTCTCTATCCCTTTCATAGCGTTTTTTATTTCCTGTCATAAGTTGCTAATTTGTGTATGGATCTCGAAGATTTGACTCATGATCTTAGGTGCCGTAGAGGGAGTACTCTTCAGTATGTGTCGATCTTCAAATTTTTTGTTCCGGCATTTCCGTTCTGAGCAATGTATCAAAGACTTCTTGGTACTTTCCCTTGGTCGTTTTTCTCCTTTGTTATTGCTTGCGTCATTGATCGTTCTATCCAGGTTTGGTGAACCACGTCTGTTGTTATTATTATTTGTATTTCGCGTTCTCTCTAATTAATTCCTGTTTAATATGTTTTCTTTTCCGCATATGGCTCCTGGTTGAATGAATTGTTCCTGTGGGCATCTAGCTGGAGTGCTGTTTTGTTCGTGTTCCTGTCTGTCTCTGTTTGGGGTAATATTTATAGGGTCCATATCTGATGAGACTAGGTTGTCTGTTGGCATATTCTGGAGTTGTAAAGGCCAAGTGTCTCTTATTTTCGTATCTCGTTTAGGTTCTTGTCGGTCACTGGCCAGGGTAATATTTATAGGGTTACTGTCGGGTGAGACTAGGTCTGTTGACAGAATCTGGAGTTGTAAAGGCCTAGTGTCTCTTAATTGCGTACCTTGATCCGGTTCCATGTGGTCTCTGGTCGGGGTAGTATTTATACTTATAGGATTACTGTCGAATGAGACTAAGTTGTCTGTAGACGAATTCTGGAGTTGTAAAGGCCTCGAGTCTCTTAGTTGCGTAACTTGATCCTGTTCTTGGTGGTCTCTAGTTATTGTGCTACTACTAGTAGGGTTGTTGTGTGAGACAGAATCGTCTGTATGAGCCCGGTGTAGTCGAGGGTACATGTTCTCCATATTACATTTTAAGGCTGAGAAGATATTCTCGAATTTTTCCAGTTCGTCGTTAGTGGCTTGTATCAATACTATTCCATTCTTGAAGATTGTTATGCAAATGTCCGCTCTGAGGTTAGGTGATGCTCTGGTCATAAATTTTGTTCCATGCGGGATGTTGGTTGTGGATTTAATATATAGCATGTTTGTAAAGGCATTGCGCCATTTCGCCCTTCTCCTGGTGAAGAATATCAAATCTTTCCTGATGATTCCTTTATCCATGCAAAAGGAAGTGTCAGAGATCAATGTGTCAGGGTTTTTCCTCAATAGGTTATGCTTGAATTTTTTGGCTGCATTTTTAGAAAGATAGGTAGGGTATTTTATGATGTATGCATTCCTACCTATTCGTTCCAGGTAGTTGTCCTCCATATTGAGTTGTGTGTTGGCGTACTAAGATTAGTTGCCTTCTTCCTGATGGTATGGGTATTCTCTTTGCATATATTACTGACTCCAAAATTATAATTATAATTATAATTAAATCTGGTAGTAACCTAAAAATATTCTCTTTATTGTAGTAATTAATTAAAGAAACTGATTTAAGGTTCCTCCTCAGGTAGGTATGGGTATTCTTCTTTGCATATATTACTGGCTCAAAATTATAATTATAATTAAAATATAACTGGTAGTATCCTAATAATATTCTCTTTATTGTAAGCAATTAATTAATTGATTCTGATTTATGGTTCCTCCTCCAGGTAGGTAGTTTCTTCTGGATTCCTCTGATATCAGTGAAATATTTGATAGTTGAATACTATGTGCTTAAGATGTTTGTGTAGCCTTTCCAAGATGTCCGCCGTTTTCATTAACTTTCTTAGCCCTGATGTCTTTCTACCATTTCTATTAGTCCTCTTTCCCTTGTCCTATACTGTTTAAGTCTTAGAATTGGCATTAGTCCTCTTTTAGTTGCTCCTCCATCGTACCGCCATTTTGGAGTACTGTTTATATAGTGATATGCATTGTTTGACCTAATAGGCAGCAAGAGCTATATTTGCAGATTGAAATGTCCTACGCGGCCGCCATTTTAAAGTCAGGTGCGCCGCTTCGTTGTTTCCTCTTTCCTTATACTTTCAGGGTTAATTATTAGTTTCTTTGTTCAAATATAGCCTGCGCTAGGGAGCGCCAGGTCCATCCATCTCTCGGCTCGTGCCTCTAGTCCAGCGCCGCCCCGCCTCCGCTCCCGTCCCTCTCTCGGCTCGTGCCTCTAGTCCCGCGCCGCCCCACCTCCGTTCCCGTCCCTCACCTCATCACTTGCACAGGATGAGCCGGTCGGCCCTGCTACCTCGCTCCTCCTGTCGCTTCGTCCAGCACGGCCTGCACGCAGGCTCCGATCGGGCTCTGTGTCTCGTCGAAGATCCTGGGGGCCAGTGGCAGTGCCTCCCGGAGGGGCACCGAGCAGCCTGGAGCAGAGCGGCAGCTAGCGATCGGATTCTCGCGTCCTTCGTGACTCCAACGTGGCGATCCCCGGTGCACCTAGTAGTCAAGGGCAGAGCGGTAGCCAGCGATCAGACTCTCATGTCCCTCGACGTCCGTGACAATCCCCGGTGGTTCATCACTGCCACTCTCTGGTTCAGCACTGCCACCCTCTGGTTCACCAGTGCCACCCTCTGGTTCATCACTGCCACCCTCTGGTTCATCACTGCCACCCTCTGGTTCAAGACTGCCACCCTCTGGTTCGCCACTGCCCCCCTCTGGATCATCACTGCCACCCTCTGGTTCATCACAGAACCCTCTGGTTCACCAGTGACACCCTCTGGTTCTTCACTGCCACCCTCTGGTTCATCACAGCACCCTCTGGTTCATCCCTGCCACCCTCTGGTTCAGCACTGCCACCCTCTGGTTCATCACAGCACCCTCTGCTTCACCAGTGCCACCCTCTGGTTCATCCCTGCCATCCTCTGGTTCGTCCCTGCCACCCTCTGGTTCATCACTACCACCCCCTGGTTCACCAGTGCCACCCTTTGGTTCATCCCTGCCACCCTCTGGTTCATCACAGCACCCTCTGGTTCACCAGTGTAGATTATGGGGGGAAAGCACACCTGCCCAACTGAGATGAATTAATTTGGGGCTGGTTAATGTGTCACTGAATTTGAGCTTCAAGTCTGGCACCTGCTTCCTTAGCTGTAAGTGCTTCCTGTTGCAGTTAAAAAAAATTTACAGGAGCATTGTGCCATACTTGTAACTATTCTCTGACCCTGCTTTGAGGGCCAGAGCAGGGTCAGAGAATAGTTGCAAGTAGGCAACTGAACTCTGGAGGGGCCCCTCAGGAAGCACTACAGGGAATGGTTACAAATTAGCTTGAACTTTTGCACCTGCTAAGTCTTTCAGTTTTCCAAAATTAGTTTTCTGCCATTTCGCGAGATTCGCGGGGCGCGAAATTGAACTTGCAATCCGCAAATACGTACGAATTTGCGGATTTCCTTTTTTTGCGTGTTCTCGCGGTTTTCTGCTTATTCGCGGACCGCTTGCAGCACACCGACCCAGAGGTTGCCCATGCGGTCGTGTATGGGCGCGGCCATCTTGTTTGCGTGATGTGTTTCCGTTTCCGGGGGCTTGTTGCATGCTCGCGTCGTATGCGGCGCGCGATTACGCGTTCATGGGCGTTTTTTGGTGCTCGCGGGGAAAATATCGCACAAACTTACCCACGCGGTTCTCTACGGGCGCGGCCATCTTGTTTTTCATTCACTGCTATGGTTTTCTATCCATCTCACATCTTTGTAATCCTATGTTTTTCTGAACTTTTTTTTGTCTTACTTTGCTTATTATCTCTCTCTTCAATTTCCTACATCTATATTTGGTGTTTTTTTTAAACTTGTTGTTACTTTATTACCTACTTTATTTCTTTCGCTCTCTCTCTTATTTTTTTTCACACCTATTCTTCTTTCCTTCTTCTTGTGCCCAGGACCATGGCTAAGGGAGGCGACAAGGGCAAGGGGAAGGGCCCAGCACCCCGTACCCGGCTCCCTTGCGGGCGTTTGAGGGGCGAGGAAGTCCAGGCCAGCGAGATCTTCTCCGCGGTGGAGGTGGCCGCCTTGATGGTGTTTGTGCAAGTCCACCTCCCTAAAACCGTGGCAGCAGGTGGGCGGATTGCTTCCGGTTACGGCCTCCGGGAGTGTCACCAGCTGTGGGAGAAGGTGTGCCGGCGCATGTATAAGGAGTCTGGGGTCCGGCGCACCTACCAGCAAGTGATGCACCGGTGGAGTGACATCTTGGACCGGGAGCATGATATGCCCGACCTGCTCGGTGTGGAAATACCTGGCCTTGGTAAGTAGCTATTTAATAACTACTTTTTTTCCTTCTGCTCTGTTATATTGCTAATCTATTTTTTTCCTGAAGAGTACGAATGCTGCTGATTCGATTACATTGCAGGTAAATTAATGTTTAAATAGCTTCTGTCATTGCAGGTGCTTGCCTGGTTATTGGCGTTGCTACTATGCTTACTTGTTTGCAACTTTTTAGTCATTTGAGAGCATTACTGCGTAATGCTAGAGACAGTAGACTCAAGTCTAGTCCTTCTTTGTACTCCTGCTGCTGCCACTTTGAAGAGATAGTGGTGGATTGATACGTTGAGTATATTATTTATTACTTGTTATAGGACATTTGTTAGTGGTCTGCAATCATGATGACGGACTGTGTCTGTCACGCGACGTCTCGTGCTGCTGAGTGATGGCAGTTGTAGTAGAACCTTTTTGTTGTTGATGTAGTTAGTGAATTACATAACTTTCCTATTAGATGGTCTGCGAATCCTGCACTATTGTACTACTATCCTCCTAGTTGACCAGATCAGATGCAATTGATGTTAATTTGTTTCCCCGACATAATTTTAGATTGAGTACAAAGAAATCAAATATTTCCCAAAAAACAATCATCCATGTTGTGTTTCATTATTTCATGATCACCTGGACCTCCCAGGGGCAAGGCGGCGGCGGCGACAGAGACTCCGGTGGCAGAAGGTGGAGAGGCTCAGTCCCTTGCAGACTCTTCTGCTGGCCCCAGTAAGTTGTTCTATTGTTATATTAATACTTATACTTCCCTAACTTTTACAGCTCCTATTCATTGCAAACTGGTTCCTAATAATTCTATGTTTTACAAAATAGTCTTTGATCTTCTTCTAATGTAGACTACTTTCTACATTCTTATCCTGCCTCTACCATTACTCTCTGTGCTACTACTATTTACAATTATGAGTCGGTCTGTGTAGGTAGCTAAGCTTGCCCATTCGGCAAACGGTGTGAAACAAAACTCTGATACAGCGATAGCTCTAGGCACTGAGTGCAGTCCTCTGGGTTGCCCTTGCTGTCTATTCCAGTCTTCTTAATGTAAGTGCTTTGACAATGTCCAACAACAAAATGTCATTGTTTACACCAAGTAAAAGGTAGCAGTTGCCTTTTTGATTTGAGAGGAGCACATCCCATACCGCTAGTGTTTCAGGGACTATTCTGCACACAAAGAAGTATGGACAAGATAAATAGGACATTGTTGATGATAGGTGCAGTTCGACGTTCGACATACCTCAGTCCGAACAGAAGTTGAACCCCCATTCCCCTGACCGACTATCTAGAATGTCTGACTAATGATTTTACGACCCAGAAGAACAGAAGAAGACTACCTCTGAGTCCCGGCCTATCTGAGTCACTGAAACATGACTGCCAAGTGCAGTAGTTCAAACCTTTCCGCTCACTCACTCGTGAACAAAAACCACACAGTGTTTGTTAGTTTTAAAGTTTTATTTTCAATTAAGAAATGAAAACATTATTTCTTTATTTTTAATAGAGTAGTATTCTGATGGATGAAGATGACGTTAAAGTTTAAACAACATTCCCATGAATGAAATTAGTATGACTCAAACTTAATAATAGTTAACAGACACAGGAAATTATTAGAATAACTGTGCGTGAGCCCCCACCTTCTTTAAAGTTTTTCATTTCATTTCAATCTTTATTTCGATCAATTTTAGATCATAAAAGATATACAAATACACATTCAATTCTAAATACAGATGATATCCACCCAACATCATTATAAAAGTATTTAAAAATAGGATTGAAAAGATATGCTATATGTTACAGTTATAAGTCCTCTGAGCATTTCCTTTTCGCCCAAGCTTACTCAAGTTTTAAAAAATGGTTGCGAATGTGCCACATCGCAGTTAAAAATTTTGCTACCCCAAATGCAATAAGGGGTGAAAGATCCGTTTTTAAAATCCTATAAGCTGGGAGATATCTGGTGAAGGCCAGTTTTTTGAGAAGGGGGACAAGCCAGTATTTCCTGGGTCTTTGATAAGCCTTGCAGAAAAATATAATATGCAGATCATCTTCCAAGTAATGTGAACATGAAGGGCAATGCTCTCTTGATGGGGACTGAGCCCAATGTTTGGTAAAAGCCCTTGTGGGTAGCGTACCATATCGCCATTGCAGGAACATTTTTCTAGTGAGGACAGGTGAAATGCCATCTAACACACGTTCTAGTATATACGAATCTTTAGACTTAATAAACAATGCTGTCAGGGACTCCTCCCTTATACCCCCCATTGTGACTGTGAGCTACATCTCATAAAAGTCTCTCACTATGAGTTTACGTGCGATCCTGGGGCATGTATTAGTTGGATCTAACCATAGTTCTGGTCTACCCAATTTCTCACATGTTTGTTTGATGTAACTTAACCATGGAATTTGTCTTGACTTGGGTAGGCTGAGAATCTCTTGTAGCTCACTCCTATAGCTTTTAAGTTTGGGGGTGCTCCAGATGCGGCGCCAAAAGGTGATTGGTCTTAATCCCAGTTCCTCCCCAATAGGTCTCAGACCTAGGTCGAGTCTCAACGGGAGAAGCGGGGTGCTTGCGGGTAGTGCCGCCAACTGCCTAATGAAGTTATTTTCAGTGATCTGGAGTTTTTCTGCAGGGCAGTGACCCCACAGTTCCCCTCCATGTAGAACTGCCCCTCTAGCCTGCATCTTGTAAATTTCCAGGGCAGCACTAAAAGGTCTATAAGTCGACCTGGTTGTCATCCTGGAAATACCACCCGTTAATTGGGCCAGTTTCATAAGGGCCTTAACCCGGTGTGTCCCTCGTCATGTCCTGGTTAATGGTTACACCGAGGTATTCAAAGGTAAAAACCCTCTCTAATCTTGATGAACCTATAGTAGGGTTGGGGCGTGTTGAGGGGGGGGGGTTGAGAATCATGAATTTGGTTTTAGACGCATTGATCTCAAGCCCCCGCTCCACACAGAACGCTGAAAACCCCTCCAGGACTCTTTGAATTCCCGTTGGGGATTTGGAGAGCAGCAGGGTGTTGTCCGCAAACATAATGGCGGGCACCCTGCTTCCGTTCAACTTGGGAGCATCGATGTCTTTGATCCCAGTCAGATGGGCAATTACCCCGTTGACAAAGAGGCAGAACAGGGTCGGTGCGAGCACGCAACCCTGTCTCACCCCCCCCGTCAACGGGAAAGCTGTCGGAGAGTGCCCCATTCCTGCCGCACCTGACACGTGCGAAATTTCCCTGGTGCAACCTTATCAGGATGGTCAGGATATCAGCCGAGATACCCAAGTCCAACAGCACAGTCCAAAGTCTGTCTTTGGGTACTAAATCGAAGGCGGCCCGCAAGTCTACGAATACCGTGTACAAGCTGCCGCCCTCGAGTACTGCCGTCTTCCAATACAGGAGGTTTAGGCGGAATATCTGGTCCGTAGTAGAGACCCCCCTTCTAAATCCCGCCTGATAGGGACTAAGAATAGAGAATTCCTCTATCCAGTTTTGAAGGCGATCTAATATCAACCTACCGAACAACTTCTGGGATACGTCTATGAGGCTAATAGGCCTGTAGTTGGCTGGGAGCAGAGGTGATCCCTTCTTGAATATGGGAACAATCTCTGCGCCCAGCCAGGTACAGGGAACCTCCATACCCCCGAGAATGGCATTAAATATCACAACCAAATAGGGAGCCCATACATCAGGCTCTTGCTTGACTAGGTCCCCCGGAAGGCCGTCAAGTCTGGGCGCTTTGTCTGTTGCCAGCCCTGCAATGGCTGCACGGACTTCCGTCTCTGTGAAAGGGTCCCCCTCCATTGTTGCACCTATATTCAAAGGAGTATCGTTGGTGACAACGTCATCGGGGACTTTATAAAGGGACTGGAAATGGTCCTGCCAGATCTTAGCTGAGATGTTGGGTTCGATTGCCGAAGCCTACTCCTCGGACCCCGTGTTGACAATGCGCCAGAATTTGCAGGAGTCCCTGGTGGCCAATGATGTAGCAAGATTTTCCTATTTTTCATGCTCCCATTCACTTTTGGCATTGGTGATCAGGCGCTTGTAATCCCTTCGTCTTGCCTGAATTACAGGCCTGTCTGCACCGTCCTTAATGGATGTTAGAAGATCGAATTTGGCCTGCCGGCAGGCCTGGTTATACCAGTTGGGGCGATCGTAATGTCGCTTCTTTGCTGTAGTGAATAGAACCTCGGCCACGGACGCAATAAGATTATCGGGTGCCGTCCCTAACTCCTTGTGTCTATCCTGAGGCATAGGGAGCTCCATTATCATGCACATCTTTTCAAAGGTCGGTATGAGGCGGGAGTAAAGTTCGGAGACTTTCTCCAAATTGGAGGCTAACTTCTCCCACCTCACTCGCCGTCTGTTATTTGTCAATACCAGACCTGGGGCAACGTCCTCTGGTTCGACTCTTCTGTCCTCCAATCCCAAAATTGCATATACCAGTTCTAGGGCGTTGTGGTCGCTGTCTACTCTGGATGTTACATGGAAGTCAATAATGTGCGGCCACATGGAGAGTTGGACCAGGATGTAGTCCAGTCTAGACTCCCTGCCCTCTCTATGGTAAGTACATTTTGGTGGAATGTCTGATCCTATTCGTCCATTGCAAGCCCGCATGCCCCACTTCAAGGTTAGGGCCATTATTTGGAGGGCTAAATGTGTCCAGGCTCTAGGTGGGGGGGCTGCCGAAGGGGGTACCAACCAAGCCACATCCTCCTCCTGTAATAATCCGTCCAATAAACCTGGGAGGGGCTCGAAGTGGCAGTTGAAGTCGCCACCTACCAAGAATGGTGTACTCTGGGGGATGTCACCAAGAAAAGCTGAGAGTTGATCAATAGTGTCTGCTCTTTTGTGATGTTTATTGGTCTAGAGTAGACATTTACCACAATCAGCCTACTTGAGTTAGGCCACTCCAGCAGGACCCCAAGGATGTCATTAGAAATTAGGGGGATGGGTGAAACCTTGCATCCCAGGTCGGTGGCCACCCAGGTTGCAAGGCCTCCCGAGGGACGCCCCTTCCCTCCCCACTTCGCCGGAATTGAAAAAAACGCAAAGCCTGTTCGAAGAGCAACTTCTCTAGCCCAGGTTTCCTGGACTAGGCATATGTCTTTACCGTCAATAAATGAACTCCAATCGGGGCAGTACAATTTATTTCCCAGACCAGCTACATTCCAGGACAGCATATTAAGTGCGGGTGGTCTGGTATTTGGAGCTGGGGTCATATGGGTTGCTGTGTCCCTTTGCTAACCTGTGGTGAGACACAAAGGGGTTGTTTCCGTTCCTCTATTCCTGGATCCTCGGGGGTAGATGATGGGCTCATGGTATTAGAAAAAATTCCCATGATGTTGTTATGAGCCTCATCGCAATGGTTGCTCTTCGAGAGGCTAGGAGAGCTTGTAACGGGGGGGCTGATATTTCCTTCATTGTGTGAACCCTGGCAATCACCCATGTCCCACTTCCCACCCCGACTGAGTCAGTCCACCATATCCAGACAACTATATCTGTTAAATGTCGGGAAGAAGTCTGGCTGGTGTAGCTGATGTGTTCTAGGGTAATGGAAGTCTCCCCTGGGTCTATCGCCCAAACCTCTCCCCCTCCTGGGAATGGTATGCCAGCCCTCTTCCTCATATGAATTGTACACTCGTGGGTAGAAGAAGGATAGGGGTAACGACTGGATAGATGTCCCTTGCTCGAAATGTGGCCAGCTACAGATGTGGGAGACTGTCCTGGGATCTCTAAAATTAATTATGACACATTCTCCTTTGATTGTTTTCTCTGTGTGGCCCAACCATGGGACTCTCCTAACCGTAAGCACCCCCCTGGTAATTCCATTTGGTAAGGGTCTATTCATAGAGAGCCAATTGGTTACTTTATTCTTGAGAGCGAAAACAGATTCTTTAGAATCGGGCTTCAACTCTGGTACACCAGCCAGAATAACTGTATAAGGGCTTGCCTCCGGCGGCAAATTCACAGGCCTGTGTTTTTTTAAGGTGGCATGTGCATCTTGTTTGGCGGCAACTTCTTTTTGTGGGCACTTTGATATGAAGTTACCATCAGTCTCCTGGGGGGTGGCAGTAGGTGCTGGCCGAGATAATGTATGTGGAGTCGGGTCGGTAACTGGGATAGTAGCAATATGTGCTAGATGATTTTGCGTTTGTATTGTTTTTGGAGCTAGCCCAGCATCCTTGAGAGGGAGCTTGGGTATGACCTTCTTCCTCTTGGGCTCGACCCCACCTTTCTCTGTCATGTTATTTGTCTTATAAGTGTCAGCAAGCTGTACCGTTGTTCGTTCTATAGTTGCCAGCCTGGCTTCAATTTTGATAGACGTGTAGCTAATGGGCTTAAAAATGTCTTAAAAAGAGCATTGATCCTAAGTAAAGACAGATCGGAAGCATCTGTAGTTGTAAGCAGGGATGGAATTGCCACACTTGGTGTCTGCGATGGCGGTGGGGCAACAGTTGTGGGTGTAATTTTGTCTGTTAAATGGGGCCCTTTTTTTACTTAATCCTGGTCTACTACCTTCTACTGCTTCGTTATGCTTGGGGATTTTCGCTTTGCGCCCTCCATTATTGTGCGCCCCTCTTTTCCTTTTTGGTATAGCGCCTTCCTTTTCCCCCTGCATAAGACAGTCTGTGCTGTCAATGATCACATCAATGTTAGCCATAGTGTCAATAGGAGAAGGGAGGGACTGTTGTACTTGGGTATGGGGTGGGGGTAGGGGTAAGAGGCTGAGCTCATCCGGGACGCTCATATAATTGTCAATGTTATACAGGGTGGAATTGATTGAGTTGTATGAAGCTAGCATCCCACTGGTCGCATTTTCCCCGTTTTCTGAAATAATACAATTCAGCCTATTCTCCGGAGTCTTTGCGTCCGCTATGGGCCCTATAGAAGATCTCCGAACCCATTCTATTTCTTGCGATATACGCTTTTCTAGTATCGTTATCTCGTCGATCAGAAGAGACCCTGCTTTGGCAAAGTAATTGTCCAAAGTACCTTTAGCTGGTCCAGCATTCAGCGTACTCTTACTCCTGGTTTCTCTGGTCGCCATAGTTCATTTTCAATGCGAGATGGTATGAACTCAGGGTTGATAACAGGAGAAAGGGGCATTGCCCGATCCCGATCTCTGCCGTTCTCGAACGGCCTCAAACGTCCCGCCCTTTGCCCGGGCTTAGCCCCGGGCTGAGTCCCGCGCGCGTTCCGCGATTCACGGAATGGGGCATGGTTATATGTGGCGCCTGGGGGCGGGAAGAGACACCAGGTGCACTGTGTTGTTGAAGCGCTACGCAATCTGGGTCTCGCAGTCCCGGCCCCAGCAGCAGCGATGAATGGGCAAAGGTGTTGGAAGCCTCCCAGTCAGGCTCCGTGGAAAGTTTCAGCAATCCGACAGGCAGTGAGGTGAAAATCCCAGTAATCCCTTTCCAGCGTCAACGGATGCGAGCGGCACCTTCTTTAAAGTACTTAAAGTACTGCTGGTGATGACTCAGTAGTAGTTGGTGAATCGTCTGGCAGAAGAGCAATGGAATCTTCTTTCTGTAATGAGAAAAATGGTGCACGTTAAGCAAGCATTCATCAGTTGTCATAAGAAGAAGTGTAGCATTTAATGGAATAAGCATATAAAAGGTTAACACCCTCCCCAAAACCGTTACTTTTTTTCAATCCCAGTAATAAAAAATGTGTTATGTAACATTTTCTTCCGTTACGAGACAAAATAGGGGGTTGTGTATGGCATCTGAAAATATGATATGTTTTTCCTAGACATCACAACATCTGATGCGGCACAGATGACCACCAGTGCCGGGGCCAGCAGTGCGGAGGGGTCCACTCTGGATGCGGCAGCGCCAACAGGAGGAGCTGGGGGGAAGACTCAGCGGCGGCGGATGGTGGTAAGTTATTATACTCATTACTTATTGAATTTTTTTTGAGTAGGCTCGTAAAGGAGTGTATGATGTACTGTACAGTAGTAAACAGTACACTAGCATAAGTACACTGTACTGTTAAGAACATTTACTAATTTAGAACTACTTTTTGGGCTATCACGGAGAAGACAGTCAACCTTGACTTGTAATAGCATTAGCGGCGGTACTTCTCTGGTAACCAATGGCCCCCTCAATTTCACTTCAACTCAGCTGGCAAATATTTATTGTGAAGCCAAGTCATATCAGATGTAGTTTAGGGATGTGAAGAACGAAAAGTTAAAGAAGGGTGAAACGAAGGACGAGCGAGTCTTAATATTTATTTATGACTGTAAAGAATGGTTTTGTTGAATTCAATTCAACATAAGAAAGAAGACGGCGGTTTCCAAAATATAATGAAAAGGGTGTTAGTTGGTTGTTGACAAAAATACATTTTGGTACACTTGAGACATTAGAAGAATCATAGACGTACTTTGGAAGCCTGGATGTTATCATCTTTATCCTCCTCGTCGATAGCAGAGGTGTATGATGTAGTAGAGCAGACGCTGAGTGGATGAAGTATGGCCAGTGGCAGTGCCACCCCTATAGAAAAGCAAGACATTCCTATCCCCACCTGCATGTACTGCTTAAAGTAGTGTGAGTCTGCATCATCATGGCCTGTGTCTGTATTTCTTGGGTGAAAGCTGAGTGAGCTGCCATTATGGCAGCTACCACAAGTTCACGTACCAGTAATTTCTTTTGCAAAACAAGAGAAAAAAAGTAAAAAAGGCCTTTTTTAGTACTCTCTGACTATGTTGTGATGTATTCCTATAGGTTCTGTATCGATCCCCCCTATTCCTGACCCTATTCTGGCTAACAGACTAACAAGTTAACTAGCAGCCATCCCATGAGGCAGAAAACCCCCATGATGCAGGAACCGTTATCTGATAAAGCCACATTACGGCACAGGAACGTGTTATCTGATTAGGTCATAACGCTTGCCATCTAATTAGACAAGCGATATTCCTCCAGCCCCTGATAAGGCATACGGAGTTCTCTAAACAAATCAAACCTATGACAACCTGGGAAAAACCCTGCGGCCATTGTTTTGATTTCACCGAGAACTTCAGCAAAAGAATGCGCTAACGACCAAGTCATATGACATCCTTATTGACGTACCTATGTCCATCCTTACGTCAATCTCGGCACCTTAAAGGTATAAATATTACCGATATTGCCCTATGCAAACACACGCGGTGGTGACGAGACGGAGCAGCCACACTTGCCGAAGCCCAGAGCAGAGCAGACCCCGCTGGCGCAGCCCCGCCTTCCTGACGCGCTGAGAACGAGACGCGCTGGTTTCTCCTGCCGAGAAATCCAGCACCGGCGCTTCCGGGTAGCCCTCGCAGGCAGCCTGGAATATCGAGACCAGAGAAAGAGATACCATCCCTCATTCATCCTAACTTCCAGGTACAGAACTGAATAACCCCTCGCAGAGCATTCTTTAGTCAGTCACTTGGCAAAACAAACTTAACTTAAACTGCTACTTTCTATTCCCGCCCACGTATTAGGCTTAGGTCAGGTACACGGGGTAGGCGTATTTAGAAACACCAGTTGAGTACGTTTAGTCAAATGTATATATGTATGTAATCTATTTTATTCATTTTAAACCTTTATATGGCTTAGAAACCATATCAATGTTTCTACAGTATTATTTTATACTTCTGCTTTTAATGTATGCACTTTACTTAACAATAAGTATTGCAATAATATCGATCCATTTCTCTTGTATGAGAAAAGAGACTGATCAATAAATAACATCCTTTATTGAACACGCCCGTCTCTTCCTTTTCTCTACAATCTGATGAGACTAAGAATGCACGTACTGACTGAGTAAAATAAATTGCCTTTTGTTCACACGACTCTAGAGATATACTCTTGATTAGGGGAGAGCAAAGTTGTCATGTTCTATGGTTGTCAGAAACTAAATCCCTTCTTGTCTAATCAGGGAAGTTAATTCCTCCCTGAACATTCGAGAAAGTTTCTAGTGAATTCTGAGCTAGCTGGCAAACTCAAAACTTTAAGTCTAATATCGACAGTAGTAGACCTAGTTAACGTCTGGTCTAGGCCTATACTATTGAAGGTATTATTCCAATGCGCAGAGCCTATTGGGATAATAGGAACTACACTACATGGCGCCCAACGCGTTTGGAAAGGGTGATAAAACTAACGTAAGACATTTAGAGTAACTCAGTCGTGCTTTCTCACTCAGACCCCTTTTCCCCATAATACTCCAAAGGCGTCTGGAGTGGGTGAAAGGTTATATCCGCCAAACCTCACAGGAGGGAACTCCTATGTATGGTTCTTGGTTTAGTCAACGTTGAAGGATACACTGTTCCAAAATATTGTGCATCTAATCTTTGTTTCCATAAAAACCTGATCTGCAAATAAACAAAATAACCTTCCTGTCGGAAAAATGGTAGACAGTGATGATGAAAGAGAGGCAGTTAGAATAGCAACTGAACTCGCAGAAGCTGATGCTACTATGCAGGAAGCAGACCCGAATATAATACTCATTCCGGTCATCAAAAGGAAATCTATAACCATAAAACTTATAGAAAATGGACTGACACCTAGAGGTGGCACAGTCATATTCGTAATTGAGGCACACGAATATCGGCAGACAGAGGTATACTATTCATGGATACATTTTCCAGCAGCAAATGCTGTAACAAAGTACTTCCACTATTACAAAATAGAGGAACCTCCTGAAATGTACACTCCTTTCGAGGAGGTGGAAGTACCACTCAAATTTCGAGAGCACCTGCTCTTATTTGATGGCGCCCTAAAACATAATAATCACATCACCAGGCTCGGTCCCTTAGGTAGACCAGGAGCAACGTGGCCGGTCCTAGCCGAATACACACCACATCCAGACATCGACGGGATGTCTGCAGCAGAGCTTTTAACACAGCTAAAACAATTAATAAAAGTACATAGACAACTAGTCCAGTATGTGATGCGGACTTCAACAATTCAACCAGCAATTAAAATTCCACAGCTGACCCCTCACCAGGGGAACACAAATAAAATTACACCACAGAACATCCAGTCCTGCCTAGGCAAAGTACCGGCTAAACGGGAACAAATACCTTTCTGGCTAGCACAAAAAATCACCCAAATAGAGGCGGTGTTTCCAGACACCACCCCGTTAGAAAAACACAGGATTCTGACTATCTGTCTTCCTATGGGAATCGCACCACACATTGAGGACTGTGACACTTGGGGTACAGTCTTTGCTTCCATCTACACAAAAACGCACGGTGTTCCATCAATTTCGGTAATACCAGATGTGCTAAAACAAATTCAGGACGAATACGGTCCAGAACCCGCTTTAACTCTTGGTATGAAATTACTGAAAGACTTCAAGCAGGTCTCGGCTATATTATTAGCCAACATAAAGGGAGAAGCAGCAAACGTGGCGATCCACCAGAGGTTAAAAGAGATAGATATAGCAGAACAACCAGCTGAAATTGCCAGAATCATAGAAAAATCCTATGAGGAACTAGGTAGAGACAGTTTAGGTGGCATACCAGTAAAACCACAACTCATTGAAAGTCGTGAAAAAATATTTTTTAATAATAATTCAACATCACCAAAAAAGAACTGGGATGGAAACAAACAATCCAATCCTAAAGAAAAGAAATTCCAGTCCAGAGGAAGGTCTCCGAGGCGGAGAGAAAAATCTCCGAACCAAAGACACAGGTCACCCCAGAGTGACCCCTCTGGGAAAAGATATAACATTAGAAATAGGGATAATATAAAAAAGCCTGATAGATATCAAGACATTGATACACGTCCCTCCCAATCTTTTCAGACTTCCTCGCAGAAATCGGAAAGAAGAGGACGATCAGAACAAAGAGAAGAGCACGCCAAGTCCAAAGATAAGGAACCTGCTCATCTAAAAAAGAAATTACAATTTCCAAAAAAGAAGGTAGCCAGCATTAAAATAGTTAACAATGCCGAGAATTCTGAGGACACAACTGAAAAACGGAGAATGGGCTCAGACAATGCTAGACAGTGCAGCAGAAGTGAGCATAGCTCGCAAAGTCCTTATGAATCATCTGGAGACAGTGGACACGAATGAATACCTTCAAGTGGAAACTGCAGACACCAGAGTTAGCAAACCTCACAAAATATATGAAATAACATTGCGTATATAGAGGGGGATAAGACTAGAAAAATAAGGGGACTATTTTGGGATAATCTCTCCAAGGGCTATGACATCCTTCTAGCTGAAAAAGACTGGCCACCAGAGTTTGTCAGGGACTGCCCTCATGGCGAAGAAATAATTATGCCTGCCTTCTCAAATCATATCCCAAATCATAAAAAATATACACTTGCTAGAAAGTGGGCAGTAGCTCTAGCTCCTGCTTTATATAAAAATCACGTTGGATGGGATGAGGACTCTCCTCCTCACAAAATCCAGTTAAAGTCACAACCTACTGCACAAAGGCAGTACCCAATTAAGCAAGAAGCTAAAAAACAGGTAAAAGAAATACTAGATCAATTAGAATACCAGGGGGTGATTGAAACTTGCACCTCACAAATGAACAACCCTTTGTTTCCGGTCTCCAAACCAGACAATTCATATCGTCTAGTTTTGGATTACCGACATCTTAACTCATGTTGCAAAACTTTTGCAGTGCAAAATTCGCACAGTGCTGCACTAATGAATAACATAGTGCGCAAAAAATACAAAACAACATTAGACATCTCTAATGGATTCTTTTGTCAAAACATAGCACCAGAGAGCAGATACTTGTCTGCGTTCTCAATAAATGGCACTCAAAAACAATTCTGTCGGTTAGCCCAGGGGTACAAGAACAGCCCGGGAGTATTCTCAGCGAGAGTAACAGAATTACTACAAACATATGATGACGAAGCATTCTCTTATGTCGATGACATATACCTAACAGATGATGACTTGGATACTCACTTGAAGAGAGTGAACACCATAATACTTGGGTTCGCAGCAGAGGGTTACAAATTCAACTTTAAAAAATCCAGAATTGCCCATCTAACAGTCCTGTTTTTAGGATATGAACTATCAAGTGAAGGCAAAAGCCTGGCTGACAATTTCCTAGAGAAATGTGCCGTACTCCAAGCACCTAGAACACTAAAAAACCTACAGTCAATTCTAGGCTTCCTAAATTTCGGAAGAACATACATTGCAAATTACGCAGAAAGGGTCAAACCCCTTTATGATCTAATTAAACCAGAGTTTAAAAGAATAAATTGGACTCAAATACACACAGAAATTCTGAGATCCTTACAAACAGATATGTTAATTAAAACAAAATTAGAAACACGTGATAATACACGCAATCTTGTGATTCGAGTCATCCCAGGAAGATGCGGATTCACATACCTGACCTCTAATGAGGGAGAAAAGGTACCAATTGCATTCAAATCACACTTGTACACTAAGGCTGAAATGAAATTTAGCCCAACGGAAAAAATTCTAACTGCAACACAGACAGCTATAGCAAAAGAACGAGCCCTGGCACAAGGTAAACGAATAATAATCGTGACACCGATACCAGCCCTAGAGGCTGTAACAAAAGCAAGCATTCCGAATGCTAAAGCGCTCCATCCGAGATGGATACAATGGGCTAACTCTCTTGCTGCAACAGACGTGGCATACGAATTTGATCCCAACTTAAAAACACAAGAATTTCTCCAATATGAATTCGAATGTCCTCCGCTGACCGAAATTCTGCCTCTAGAACATTACGGCTGTATAATATATACAGACGGATCAGCACAACCCGCAGTAGGGGGTAAACAAGCTTACAGTGCTGCGTGCGCGATTGTTAAAGGTCGCTGGCACGAAGGAAAATTTAAACCAGCTATCACTAAAACACAATCTCTAGGAGATTGTACTGCTCAGCGAGCTGAATTACTGGCATTCAAGATGGCGCTTGAAAATACCGATCGGGAATTCCCCACACTCATAGTGTGCGATTCGTATTATTGCGTTCAATCTTACAATGAATACTTGCAGATCTGGCTTCAGAATGGTTTTAAGGATGCAAAAGGTGGCACAATCAAGCATAAAATGCTTTGGGAACAAGTAGTTCTTTTACAAAAAGAACTACCAAAGACTCACGTGATACATACACTGAGTCATCAACGTGATGGCGTTCACGTTGCAGGGAATTCATTGGCTGATGAGGCCGCGAAGGCAGCTGTGCAAACGGCTTCCGTAGCCGCCATCACACGGTCAAAAACAAAAATAGACAGCGAAATATTACAGGCTGTCAGCGCTACAGAAAAGGATTCGATAGAACCACTCCCGAAAGGCTTTCCAGTAAAATACTCATACAAAACTGATGCAAACAATGTTCCTTTTGCTCGAATCCCTGGAGTGGGGGATAGGGCAATTCCAAACATGGAACATAGGTTAGGACTGATAATAGCGGCACACGAAGGGCTTGCTTCTATACATGCTGGCGTCTCAGCCACAGTATCATTATTAAAACAGAGATACTGGTGGCCACATATGAGAAGACAAACAAGGAACTATGTTTTAGAATGTGAAATATGTCAAAAAATGAAAGTATCAACTGTGAGACGGCCAGCACAGACGCCCCTTCTAATCTCAGATAAACCATTAGCATGTGTTTATCTTGACCACTGCGGTCCCTTACAAAGGGATGGTAGCTATAAATATATCTTGGTCGCAGTGGATTCATGCACAAGATTCATATGGATATGGCCCCAGCGATCGGCTGACGCCAGAACTGTTATAAAAGATTTGCGAGTCTTTATCGGCACATACGCAATTGGCATGCTGCATTCTGACCAGGGTCCTGCTTTCAGCTGTCGAGCTTATAAGGAGGCCATGACCAGCATGGGCATTGCATTGCGGTACTCTTGTCCATTTCACCCTGAGGGGAACGGAATTGTTGAAAGAAAAAACCGTGACATAAAGCAATCTATAACAGCAAAGGTATTAGGTTCGGGAGCTGGGTGGGTCAAACATCTAATAAGTGTCCAACGTAGTCTAAATAACCTGCCAAGAAATTCTCTGAAGGGATTCAGTCCGTACGAATTATTATTTGGAACTAGGATGTTAATCTCTGACCTTGATAGTCAGACTTCAGTGGTGAAGGAAAAATGCTTTGATATCAAAGACCGTTTGGCTATCTTACAGGACTTAAACGAAACAAGAAAAAACCTGAGCAACATAAAGTTGAAACAGCAGCCAACAACCACTGAAGAACCACCACCAGTCCCAGCAAGACCTGTCTGGATTCCAAAAGTCGGGGATCTAGTCAGAGAAAAGATCGCGGTAAAGAAGGAATTTGGGCCTTCTTACAGAAAAGCAGTTCCTGTCTTGTCTATCAACGGGACAAGATCAGTAGTACTACCGCCGCTTGCTGGTAAAAAGGAGAACCGAGTTGTATCCATCGACCTGGTAAAACCACAATCATGTGGCCGATAACAAATAGTAGGCCAAGTGGACTCCCGATAAGTAGTAGAACACCAAGGTTTGCTACCAACACAGAGGTCCTAACTAAGAGGCTAATCACATTCGAAACGCCTACAGAAGAACAAGAGGGACTATGCAACAATGCAATGGAACTTAGACCTCTGAAAACCCAAATAAAAACATTTAGCAGAGACACACCAATCTATAATGAGGTACCAAGTGAAAATGCAAGAAACAGTAATCCTGAAGCAATTGGAACAATTGACAGAACTGCATCCGGCTACTTCATAAACTTCGATGATTCCTCTGAAGACCTCAGTGAATCAAAGACACAGCCATCATCAAAAACCTTTAAAGATAAAGCTAAAGAACTTTTGAAACAACTGAAAGAAACATATCTGATTTCTCCATGGATGGAATTTTGGGTGGGTTTTGGTGCATTTATCCTCATACTTTGGCTCATCATGGTACTAACTTTGGGACGCTTCATTGAGGGAAAATATGCTAAAATGGACACAGCAAGTCAGAAAATCAACTTGATCCTCAAACCACACACATCTTCCCACGTCGAGAAAAGAGAACTTTCTTCAGTCAACTTCACAGCCAATCCTATACCGGGTGGGGTAGCATGGGACAACGCTGACTACGAAATCTATGGTCCAGTTGAAATCCTGAAATATCCACACCAAATCAAGATCTCATTGAGTGACTTTGTAAAACCAAGCTCATTTGCTGATGATTGGGACTTCGAAAGCATTAATAATATGATGTCTGACTTAGTGATGTCTGCTAAATTTACCAAACATGATTATTTGCAGGGTTCGACTAATTATGATAGTATGTATTGTTACAACCACTATGGTAACCATTTTCTACATAAATCTGCACAACCTAGAAATGTTTTAAATTATAATCAATGGGAACATTGTGCAACCCCTCCAAAAGGAAGCTCAAGAACAGTTTATGACAAATATTCATACCTTTCAGGTTTTAACACAAGTAATGCTGAAACATTTTATTTCAAATTGTCAAATAAGACAGGGACAAAGAATTTGGCCTTCAACTTTAATAATAAAAGTCACATGAACAATTTTCCCTCCAGTTCACGGACAGCAATTTTTTCAGCAGCCCCAAAATATTTTTCACATATTTTTTTGGGACACTAATCTTCTGCTTAAAGTAAGGACTATTCTTAGAGAACTAAAATTTCTATTCTTAGATAATTTATAGACATTAGCTGCCCTCTGGAATGTTCATTATTAATATATTCTGTGATGAAATGGTCTCGAATTTTTTTTCTGTATTAAGAGCCATTTCATGTGTAAATTCTCATATACCGAATAAGCAATAATGTATACAAATGCGTGATTACTTTAGCATTATTCTACAGCTTGAGTGCATACAATACATATGACTGCAATTTTTCCGTATATTTGAAAATTTCAAAATGCATTTATGTATTTTGGGGTGGTAAGGTATACACAATACTCTATAGTATGTTTTACTATGCATAGATTAGTAATCATGTCCATAGCTAGCGTGGAGTGGGTGTGATGTATTCCTATAGGTTCTGTATTGATCCCCCCTATTCCTGACCCTATTCTGGCTAACAGACTAACAAGTTAACTAGCAGCCATCCCATGAGGCAGAAAACCCCCATGATGCAGGAACCGTTATCTGATAAAGCCACATTACGGCACAGGAACGTGTTATCTGATTAGGTCATAACGCTTGCCATCTAATTAGACAAGCGATATTCCTCCAGCCCCTGATAAGGCATACGGAGTTCTCTAAACAAATCAAACCTATGACAACCTGGGAAAAACCCTGCGGCCATTGTTTTGATTTCACCGAGAACTTCAGCAAAAGAATGCGCTAACGACCAAGTCGTATGACATCCTTATTGACGTACCTATGTCCATCCTTACGTCAATCTCGGCACCTTAAAGGTATAAATATTACCGATATTGCCCTATGCAAACACACGCGGTGGTGACGAGACGGAGCAGCCACACTTGCCGAAGCCCAGAGCAGAGCAGACCCCGCTGGCGCAGCCCCGCCTTCCTGACGCGCTGAGAACGAGACGCGCTGGTTTCTCCTGCCGAGAAATCCAGCACCGGCGCTTCCGGGTAGCCCTCGCAGGCAGCCTGGAATATCGAGACCAGAGAAAGAGATACCATCCCTCATTCATCCTAACTTCCAGGTACAGAACTGAATAACCCCTCGCAGAGAATTCTTTAGTCAGTCACTTGGCAAAACAAACTTAACTTAAACTGCTACTTTCTATTCCCGCCCACGTATTAGGCTTAGGTCAGGTACACGGGGTAGGCGTATTTAGAAACACCAGTTGAGTACGTTTAGTCAAATGTATATATGTATGTAATCTATTTTATTCATTTTAAACCTTTATATGGCTTAGAAACCATATCAATGTTTCTACAGTATTATTTTATACTTCTGCTTTTAATGTATGCACTTTACTTAACAATAAGTATTGCAATAATATCGATCCATTTCTCTTGTATGAGAAAAGAGACTGATCAATAAATAACATCCTTTATTGAACACGCCCGTCTCTTCCTTTTCTCTACAATCTGATGAGACTAAGAATGCACGTACTGACTGAGTAAAATAAATTGCCTTTTGTTCACACGACTCTAGAGATATACTCTTGATTAGGGGAGAGCAAAGTTGTCATGTTCTATGGTTGTCAGAAACTAAATCCCTTCTTGTCTAATCAGGGAAGTTAATTCCTCCCTGAACATTCGAGAAAGTTTCTAGTGAACTCTGAGCTAGCTGGCAAACTCAAAACTTTAAGTCTAATATCGACAGTAGTAGACCTAGTTAACGTCTGGTCTAGGCCTATACTATTGAAGGTATTATTCCAATGCGCAGAGCCTATTGGGATAATAGGAACTACACTACAATGTATGTAGTAGGGAGTCCACCTATAGTGCTGCTAGTGGAATTCCTGAAACTCACAGTGTCACAGGCTTACAAAGACGGCGGAAAGATACATGCCAAAATGTTATACTGTGTTTGCTACTTGCTGGTGTTACTGAGTGTCAACCTTCCGTTGAATTATTTTGACTTTATGTTAAAGACTATTGGCTACAGTATTTTTCTTTCTTTCTTCATAGATGCTACTCCCAAAAAGCTCACCCGTAAGGAGATGGCTGTCCGGGCCAGGGCCCGTAAGCTCGAGGCTATTTGTATCGAGTATCGGCGGTTGTGGGCTCGGGAGCATGAAGAGACATCAACATCTACATCCTCCTCCACTACCCACTGTCCACCAGCCAGAAGCCTCCAGCCAAACGGAGCCGTGGCCCGACAGCCTCCCGCCGCACAGCAGCAACAACATCAGCGCCCCCCCCAGATTCTGGATCGTTCGTGTGCGCCGACTACGCAAAAGAGTGGACTACCTGGAGCGGTTGGCCGAAAAACATCAGCGCCAGCTCCGGGACCTCCGCAAAGCGCAGCGGGACATGAAGCAACAGCTTGCAAAACTACGCCACCGGAGGAAGTGACTGTCCCTTGCCCCTTTTTTAAAGACTGTTGGGGGGGTGGGAATTGGGTGTTTGGGAAAGGGGACTTTTGGACATTGGTTGGGTTTAGATAGGGCGGTGAATTGGGTTAATTTATTTCATTTTTTGACTACCTCAATATATTTCTTAATAATTATTTTTCATACCAAAACATAGTATACGCGTTGATATTATTTTGTGTGGGCGGTGGTTACTGGACGTTTGGTTTCTTCCAACTTACCAGCATGAATGAACCATCTAGTCCTGAAATGTATCAAAGTGTGGAGAAGTGTGGCTCACTGGTTAGAGGAGGCAGACCCTGAAGCAGAGGTCAGACCCGGGACCAGGGTTCAATTCCCGATGCGGCAGGGTCTTGAGCCCAAATATCCACGGACTCGATAATTCTCGTTTCGGTGCCTACTCGAATCACGGGTTCACACTCTGCAGCTCTGGGCATTAGCTGCTTAATCTCCACTACGGCCCCCCCGCGGCGGGATGCCTGGCTTTCACCTTGGGGATGCCCAGTACGGGTATCTCACAGGGAAAAAGCCAGGACGGGTTCCCAAGGCAAGCGCCGAGATGCCTACGGGTAATCGAGCGCTATAGAAGAACGCATAATAATAATAATAATAATAATAACCGAGTTAGTGAATTCAGTAGCCCCACTAGTACTTTACTAGTAGTACTGGCAATCTCTGCTCTCCTCCCAGTCCTAGCCCATTATTCTACCTCTCCAAAATGCTTATCTTACCTGTGATTCGTGTTTGAGAATCGGGGTAGCCCCAGGGCTGGCTGCATTGCAAATGGTGATTAAGGTTGGTTGTTGACTTGAATCCTCGACGGATGCAATATCATTGTTGTGCTGGTAGCAGTAGTGGTACACACTTGCAGTATCACCATATGAAAAAAAGAGGAAATTAAACATTGAGTGGCCTGAGCGTAGCATTTGAAACAGTACAATAGATAGTACGGTACAGAACAGTGCCCTAAATTGTAGCCTAAGCAGTGCCAACGTAAGGTGAGCATTAAGCATTAGATTGTTCACGCCGTGTAGGAGGAGGATGTTCTTATTATCAATCCACGATGGCGCACATGAACTTCTGGTTGCTTTTACCTTATCCTCCCCAGCAAGTGTGTGGAATTTATTGTTGTTGTCAGTCACACCTCAATGAAATACCACACAGCCCGGGGGAAGAGGGTTAGGGTTTGAAAATTGGATGGGAATGGGGTTTTTTTGGGAAAGTTTGGTAGAGAGGAAAAAAACACAGCATGGACAGTCAAACAACAAATGAAGAGAAACAAATCTTTGGATTTGAAGATATTGATAAACCTTTAAAGGGACATAAAGGAAGTGCACTACTGCATGCCAGAAGTTGTTTACTAAATGGATGGTTAGCTTATTGAAAAGTAGTACTACTACTTACTGCAACTTACTAGTAACTACGAAGGAACAAGTTGGCAGTACAGAGCTGCAGTCATTACGCAATTTCACTTGCCTCTCTGCCCTCAGAGAATAAACACTTAGAACATTAAATTAGTGTTATACATAGCAAAGACGTATCAAATAGCTGGAAGGATGAATTTGAAGCAGAGATCAAACAAACGCACAGAGTCACACTCGTAGAAGTAAGTTCAAATTCACAAGAATATCATTTAAAAGATAAGGAGAATTTTGGATACTGTTACTGTTTTTTGTAGTTGTCCTGTTGAATTTGTGAAGTTGATGCATCCAGCCATTCCTCTTATTTGCGGTACTCCTTCATTCCATCGGATGCTCCGTCGATCAATCTTGGTGACCAGACACACTGACTGTCCACTGCCTGCCTGATGCGGATTTGCGGATAGCTAAGCCTGAGTAGTACATCGATGGCACAGGGTAAAAGCCTGCCTGTAATTGATGATGGAAACACACAAAGTCCACATTTGTAAAGTCCACATTTGTAAAGCGCACAATCACCCGTAAGGGTCTCTAGGCGCTGGGGGCCGTCGGGAAGATTAAGCGAGCTATTGCCCAGAGTCACATGGTGCTGGGCTAACCTGCTGCCGGAGCCGGGGATCGAACCGTTGTGAGAAGTTGGCCTGTATATGATGCTCACTAGTTCTAGTGATCACCTTGTACCATGCCAAGCAACCCTTATGGTGCAGGTTGTAAAGTCAACCTTATAGACAAGCTATCCTAGGGGTAGCATGGACTAAGCAGTCTTAGGCTAAACTCTGTAAAGGCATGTGAAGCAAGCTGTTTTACCATACACAATCCCCTTGAATACCAAATGAAAGGACACCACACAGATATATATTGAAAATATATATAGATTTATTTCTCAAAAGATACCCTATACTCTTTATGAGCACAGAAGCACAAGCGTTAAAACAAAACACAGTTTAAATACACAAAAGTTGCACGAATATGGATGAGCCCTAGGGGCCACCTAAACCATATACTAAAATAGTGGTATAAGGACCACTATGGGGAAAGTGAAGAGGCCTAGGGCCTGGGGAATCGCTGGAGCTGTTCGGGACTAACAGTGATGAAGTCGGGAAAGGCTCGCGGGACTCGGGTGCAGTGCGGAAAGTGCACGCAATACCAATGCAATGTCAATGGTGCGTAAAAGTTACAAAGTTAGTTAAAAAGGAACCTTCCGAGGGACCTAGAAGGATGAAACTTTAGACACAGGCCCTAGAGGTGTGTACCAGTGTAGGAACACCGGCGGAGCTGAGTTACCTCACCCACAGGAAGCGGGTGCATAGGGTCGAAGTAGTGTCGGGTTTCGTCACGCAGGTCGATGGTGCTTGGAGCTGCAGATGCTGCAGGCGGCTCGAGATGAAGAGTTCCGATGGATCCAAGGGTGGATCTGAAGTCGTGAAGACCTGAAAGCAGAGGGGACAATGTTCAAAGTCACTAGCCAGTGACTACCGTGGAACCAGATTGGAACCAGGCGATGTCGGGTGCAAACAGGCGTCGAGGTGTAGCTTCTCTCTGCAGCCACGTGGACACAAGGGGTCGAAGACGTCCAGGAGTTGGTCACGAGCTGTCCCACGCAGGCTTCTCGCTGTTGGCGGTGTCGGCAACCGGATGGAAGCAAACCGGCCTTGGCTAATGCAAGCCACGCAGGAATCAAAAAAGGCTTGTCACTCAGACCAGCAAGGTCAGAGCGGGTGCTCCTTGTTACAGGAGCAAGGGCAAGTCTGGAGCAACCAGACCTGCAGTGAAAGTTGTCGCTTTCGTCGCCAAGATGGCCGCTAGCCACGTGGCAAGTGGCCGGGATGGCGTGTCGAGTGGCACGGTGCAAAAGGGCCCCACGCAGATCGTGGAGATGCTGGGGGGCTGACCTTCGGTGCAAGGGCTGCTCGAGGTTGGGGCTTCTCAAACCCCAAAGCACATTGTCGAGGGTGCCTCTGATGCTGCGCAGTCAGCGTTTCGGGGGTCTTCCAAGATGTCCGGTCCCACGTCTCTCGGTGCCTCCACGGGTCCTATCTTTGCAGGGACTGTGGATCGGGCGGTGAGAAGTCTGGGAGTCTGGGTCTTGTCAGGCTCTGGGCTCGGGCTCCGGCGGGAGGCGGCGGCAAAGCAGACATCGAGTTGCTGGTTGGTGCCTGTGTTCACAGGGTGGTCACTCCTTGGCCACAAGGGAGATTCTCTTCCGTCTTCTGAGCAGCAGAATGTCGAAGTACAGTCTTCTTCTGTATTTCAAGTTGATTCAGGATGATCTGAAGTCTCAGGACACAGCTCCCACTCTTATTCGAATCTGGGGGGCCGGATCACCTACTAGGTCCCTCCTCTGGGTGGAACCAGGAAGGGGAGTGGTTACACCCCCTTTCCTTTGTCCAGTTTCGTACCAGGACTGGGGCAGGAAAGCCCCAGCACCGGTTTGAACTGGCCTATGCACGGGGACACCTTGTGTGCTCCAGGCATGTCTGATTCTATTCAGCCTTGTCCTACCCAATACACAAAATCCTGTCTGGGGTGGTGCTAGCACCTCCCAAGGCAGGAAACCCTTTGTCCAAGCTGCCCTCGCTGGAAGGACTCCCAGCAGCAGGAGGTCAGACTTGTGTCTGCGGTGGCAGCATCCATTTTGTGATGCTGAGGCTCTGTTTAACTTTAACCGGGGTTCAGGTTAGGTACATGTCGTGTCCCTCTAGAAGGGTAGTATTCCAATTCGTATGACACCTTACTCGACATGTTTTGATAAAGCCAAACCTAAGATAGCATTTAACCGCGAGGATTATAATGCACTTAAGAGTATATGGTATGGCAGTATCATGAAACAGCTAAAGGACATGGTTCCGAAAGCTGCAGACAGGCTCAGCTCATGCCAGAGCACCATCTCACATATTTCCAAGCACTCTGCCTCCAGGATTGATGAGGCCTTCCATAGGAGTGGCTGATAGGAACATATGTGCCCATTTTAGGTTAGGCATAGGCATACTATACTTAAGTAAGGGGTGGTTACACCGACTTACCCCAGCTGAGTGATCAGCCAGTTGTGTCAAATATGGAGGCCAGGCCAGGGGTGGCACAATACGTGCTGCAGCCCCTGGTAGGCCTTGGAAGCACCTATGCCCTGGGTACCTGGGTACACTGTTACAGGGGCCAATAAGGTGAACCAGTTCCAATTTCGTTATGCACCTAAAGTGCATGGGTTACAATTTAGAGAGAGAACAGCAGGCTGTGGGTCTGATTAGCAGGCCCACAGCCACATTAAGTCATAAACCAGTGAAGCAAAAAGCAAAAATTTGGGGTGACCATTGGATAGCAGACCCTACTCTCCTACAACCGTGGTCCCCAGATTCCAGCGTCAGTCGCCCTGGCCGCGGCGCCACACCTCTCCTTACAAGAGTAAGTGTTAAAGACACCTCAGAGAAAAAAATATATAAGGCACGCTGTGTAGTGCAAAAATGATACTGTCACTTTCAGAGATGACAATCCCCAAAATCTAGAACACCCCACATTACCCTCCCAAAAACGTGCAGAATACTGCTGCTACCTCGTAGAGGCCTAATTTCAAATCGTGCCAAAACGCACTCAGAAAGTATGGCCAAAACCCCCCTTTTCCACCATGGATTTTCTTCAAACCACTTGCAATCAAATTCAAAATTAGACATTCCAACAAGTGTTCCAAGACCCCACCCAGTCGTAAAAATCTAGAACCCCCGCCCAAACACATGCAATACAATACTGCTAACCCTAACGAGCCCTAAGTTAAAAATAGTGGCAAACGCTTTCTTTAACTAGGCCAAATCCCCCCTTTACCACTATGGATTTTCTTCAAACCACTTGCAGCCAAAATTACACATTCCCACGAGTGCTCTAAGACCCCAGAACAAAAATCTAGAACACTCTCAAACACATGCAATACTGCTGCTAACCCTAACGAGCCCTAAGTTAAAAAAAGTGCCAAAACGCTTTTCAGCATGGATTTTCTCCAAACCACTTTTATCCGGTATTAGACCTTCCCAGCAATGCCCCAAGACTCACCAACCCACCCGCAAAAAAGCAGAACACCCCCTAACAGGCAAAAAGCAAAAATGGAAAATCTCATACTTAGAATCGGCCTTCTTTCAATTCTGTCCAAACGCGCTGTGCAGCTAGGCCATAACTAACGTTTTCCACCATGGATTTCCTGATAAACAAATGCAATAAAAATTAGACTGTGCCAGCAGTGCTCCCAGACCCCAAAACCCACCCCCAAACACCAGGAACACCCCCAAACAGCACCCCAAAGACAAGCAAGTGAGCAGAAACGCAAAAACTATTCCAACTCCAATTTTCTCCAAAACACTTTTATCCGGTATTAGACCTTCCCAGCAATGCCCCCAGACCCGTCAACCCAGGCGGATACAAGTAGAAGACCCCCAAACAGGCAAAAAGCAAAACCGGAAAAGCTCACACTTAGAAATATTTAGGCCTCATTCCAAAATCACTCCAAGCGCGCTGTGCAGCTAGGCCATAACTCCCGTTTTCCACCATGGATTTCCTGAAAAACAAATGCAATCAAAATTAGACTGTGCCAGCAGTGCTCCCAGACCCCAAAACCCACCCCCAAACACCAGGAACCCCCCCAAACAGCACCCCAAAGACAAGCAAGTGAGCAAAAACGTTTTCAACTCCGATTTTCTCTAAAACACTTTTATCCGGTATGAGACCTTCCAAGCAATGCCCCCAGACCCGTCAACCCAGGCGGAAACAAGTAGAAGACCCCCAAACAGGCAAAAAGCAAATATACAAAAATGGGGACTTGGACATTTTCAGGCAAATTTCCAAAATCACTCCGCGCGCGCTCTCCAGCTAGGCCCTAACTCCCCTTTGCCTTAATGGATTTGCTTCAAACCTCTTGCAATCAAAAGTATCGATACCAAGCGTTGCTCCAAGACCCCAAAACCCACCCCCAAACACCAGGAACCCCCCAAGCAGGCCCCCGAAAACACGAAAGTGAACGAAAACACTAAAAAGTGAAAAACTTTTTCACCATGTATTTTATCCAAAACACTTTTATCCGGTATTAGACCTTCCCAGCAATGCCCCCAGACCCGTCAACCCAGGTGGAAATGGAGAACCGGGTTATTTAGAACCCAGCGGTGCCAGGGGACACACCCGAAATCTCCGGATTCACCTGTCTCAGAATTACAGAAACGCGGGCACTTCTTGGTGACGTTAAAGATCAAACTTATTGGCTGCAACCAGTAACAGAGGTCCACGAAGTACAATGGCTGTATATTCGTAGGAGACTGCTCAATCTTGCAAAGCGCGTCATCCCTTTTATACCAAATATTGTGCTTCAGGCAAACATTCCTTATTTACAGTTGACCAATCCCATGTGTACACGACAAAAGCATTGCATGACAAACCCACATTTCATTGTCCAGCCCACCATCAATTACCCGGAAAGGCCCAACACTCTTCATCAGATAAATCGGACGGACCTCTAATAAAAACGGTCACCTCCTCATTGTAAAACAGGTCATAAAGTAAGGAGCAGAGACAGGTGTGAGTCAGATAAGACATAGTTGTGTGCAATAAAGGGTTTATGATGTACTGTGCCTTGATCCTCCATCTCGACCCGCTACTGGGCAAGGAACTGGCCTAACAGGTTTGGCTTTGGGCAACGGAGTCAGCTTGCCCAGGTCACACAGAAGTCAGCTGAAGGTGTACGTGTCCCAAGGACTCGTTCGGCCTTAGTCATCGGCCTATGTGAGGGCAACCACAAAATGGCTGCCGTACACAAAATGGAACCCAAGGGTTCAGAACGGAATCCCTGATTTCATGGTGATCTCGTCACTCGAACATGACGAAAATACTCGTACATATTATACTCGGCATTTTCGGTCTGCTGATACCAAAATCGTCATGATACGACGACGTTTACGAAACGGGTTCACAATTCACGGAACCTCAGACCCTCCTTTTGCCCTTACATAGGCAATAACCTAAACCCATGTCAGTCTGAATCTAGATCTATACTCATCAGATCATCGAGATGTTGCTGTAGCATCATCCTATTACTTAGCACGTCTCTTGATACAGGTTTCCTTACACACGATGTTATGTTATGTTATGTTAATTTCGATTTATAAAGCGCCAAATCACCGACAGGTCTCTTAGCGCTTGCTTTGGGAACCCGTCCTGGCTTTCCCTGCAAGATTACCCCTACTGGGCATCCCCAAGGTGAAGACCAGGCATCCCGCCGCGTGGGGGCCGTAGTGGAGATTAAGCAAGCTATTGCCCAGAGCTGCAGAGTGTGAACCCATGATTCGAGTAGGCACCGAGGTGAGAATTATCAAGTCCGTGGACATTTCGGCTCAAGACCCTGCCGCGTCGGGAATTGAACCCTGGTCCGGGTCTGACCTCTGCATCAGGGTCTGCCTCCTCTAACCAGTGAGCCACATATAGCAGGAGCACACTGTACACAAAGACAGAACAGGAAAAGGATGGCTAAGATCATCCCAATGACCATCAGAATCTTCCATCCCCAGGCGGATAACAGTTCCCAAAACCATCCCATCAACGACCAATCTCCTTTATCCACGTGTATAGATTCGAAGATCTTATGCAGTTTGGAAATGGCCTGGTACACTGTCGGAGCGTTGTCTGGAATGAAAACACAGCAACTTGATTGGATCACTTTACATACCCCACCTCGATCTGCAAGTATGACGTCTAACGCAACTCTGTTCTGGAGAGTCATAAGACGATCCGACTGGAGCTCAGCAGTCAAGTTACTAAGGGCACCTGCAGTTTCAATTATGGTGGACTCAACCACTCTCGTCAATTGCCGTATGTTCCTGCTGTTAACCATAGGTCCCCAAAACGGCAGAAAACCCTTAAAAAAATCTCCTGATTCTTGTCCTGCAGTGTCTTCCTTACTGAAGACACCTGTAACAATTCTTGTCTTGTGGTAATCTGCCGCAGCTGTATAGGTGGGAGGCAACAGGAATGAGACAAAACATGTGCCCGAGAAATCAGGGGGCAACCATGTGTATCCTCTATCGTAACAGACAAAATAGGTACCCTTAGCTGCTAGAAACGATGGGGAAGTCTGGGATGCAAAAACATACGTCTCAGTGTAGATACTCTTCCCGAGCTGAGCTCTCGGATTCTTGCCATTACCTTGCAGACAGTAATGACCCTGATGGGGTACGATCCAGATCGGAGAGGATCTTTTCGCTCGCTGGTTCTCACTCAGACTAACTCCATATCCGGTTACGTTCCATCCAATATATGCTAGTGTCTCATCCCTCGGGATAGTCTCATGTGAGATAGTTTTTTTATTTTATTTTTATTTAACCTTTATTCATAATCAAAGTCTGTTACAGGGTTCGCCACCTGCAGTCCCGGGGCTGACAGTTGATATCAAGCAAACATATTGTGCACTCAACTAATTCCTGACACAGCCTGAAAGCCGACATCCCGGAGGCTCGGCGGCGTACAATGATAACACAGTGCACTATAGATCTAGAAGTGAACAGATTAGTATAACCGTGAAGTTTTTCCAAAACTTGTGTCATCATACCGTTGACTGCGTACAGGGCTTTGACACGGTAATCCCAGAGGCTTGCAGGCTGGACTCACCCTAGTTTAATAGAAAAAGGTCCACCTAAATTCTACCCCAACTATCCCCCCACCCACAATTTGCCAGCAGTTCTCTTGCCCAATTTACAACACAGCAAAAAAGTGTCTGACCATCCTTCTACCAGAAATGGAAGGGGGAAACGTGTGCTCCACTCAAGGTCCTGCTCTCCACTCTTGACAGGCAGTACCCCCCAGTATGGCCCACAAGCAACGCACCCCTCCTACCCCCTGCATGTAGCCTGCTCCCCAGCGCCCCTCTACCCGCCATATCCCTACAGCTCTGCTCCAGGATCCCCTACTACATGCCAACCTCAAACCCCTGTGAAGGCCCCTACCCGTGTTCCTCAGGTGTGATCAGCTCGTCAGTGTTTCCACCCTGTTCTGTCTCCTCCTCCTCCCCGCTACCGCTGATGTATGACTGATACAATGTCCAGAAGTTCTTGGGACGACTCATGGGTGGGAGCAGTTCGCTATATACCTCAGACTGTGTGCAGCAGTACAGCAAGTCCTTGGCCCATCTTTTCTTTGTGGGTAGTGGGCCCCTCATCCAGCAAGCGGCCACAACTCTCCTGGCTATCAACAAGGCTATATCCACCAATCGTCTCAATACAACTGGCAAGGCCTTCGAGTATCCCAGCAGTGCCAGTACCGGGTCAGCTGCGATCTCCACATCTAGTATCAAGCCCAGTTCCGAGAACACTTCCCCCCAGAATTTGCTGACGCCAGGACAGCGCCAAGCCATGTGGAGGAAATCAGCTGTCGGTGCATGGCAGCGTTCGCACTCCGGGGATTGCCGCAAACCGTATCTATGCAGCCTCTCCGGGGTGTAGTAGACACGCTGTAGAAATTTGAAATGGACCAGTCTGTGTCTCCCATTCAAGGACAACCTTTTAGTGCTGAGGCAACAGTACCTCCACATGTCGTCCTCTATCTGCTTGTGACGGGCTCCCAGTTTGTTTAGGTTAGTCACTAACTTACGTGAAGACACTGTTTTAATCACATAAGAGAGTTCCGGTACCTCAGCTGGTTCCTGCAGATCCGGTCCCAAAAGTTCCCGCAATGCTCCCCGGACCCTATGATACTGAAAACGTGATAGGAGAGAGACGTCCGTCTGCGGGGGAGATAATTGTTCCCACGTCCTCACCACTCCGTCCGTGAACAGGTCCTCAAGTTTTGATATTCCCAACTTCTGTCTCATAAGAGATAGTTCCTCTAATTATATCGACTATACCCTTAACTAGAGCACTATTCTTCGGATTGTCCTTCACAGAACGTAGGGGGTGGACTTCACGAGCATAGATGAACATCGTTCTGTATGCCCACACAGAACCATTGTAGCTAAATGGCAGAACCAGGTAAGGAATACCTTTATCAGTAGTATGAGGCATAAGACCACACACCCAACAGTTAGTTGTGTTCACTACTAATTGGTGGTGGTGCAGAAGCTGAACGAAGGAGTTATTAGCGAATTCCAATCTCCTAATGGACTCATGTTCAGGCAGAGGGTGAAAAGAATGTGAGGAAACAGTAGAAGGAGGTATGGGCTGTGTAGTGGGTGCAAACGTCAATTGAAAAGAGAATATAATATATCCCATCAAAAACATCATTACGCTAAGCAACATACAAAGACACAATATTAAAAAACATTTTCTGCTCATGAGTGTACACATTTTGGCTCTAAAATTAATTTCTTCAACAGGTCTCTCCATCTTGAAAAACTCCATCCTCTAACCGTGCTGCTCACGGAGGTAGGGTGTTCCATGCTAAGGAATGCGTCTGTCAGTCCAGGGAACGCCCAAGGACCAACCAGAACCGTCGACCTTGTGTCTACGGCTTGCACTCCAAAGACTTGACGCCGCGACCCCACAGCTGAAACCGGATGGCGGTTCGAAAAACAAAAATCGGTCAAAACAGTTTCTCAGATGGGAGAGCTGTATGTTCAAAAATAGCAAAGGAAATCATTTTATTTGTCCCACAACTCTTGGTCGTAATTTATAACGGCCCTTCCCAGGCAATGTCTGGTCACAGAACAAGAGTTCAGGCTCGGTAGTGTCCAATCGAACTGACGGTGGCACAGCTCCTTGCAGAAGATCGTTGCTTTCACGCTCAGAACTTGTCCCCTTTAAACGTGCGTCGCTAAAAGGCAGAAAACGAGGCACAGTCTCAGTTTCAGAATCAGCAATACCCTGCTGGACCCACCGGTCGTACGGCAGAGGCAAAGGGACCCTCTTACAGTGTACACCGTGGATCCAGTTCTTTTTTCCTTGCGCTCGTACTGCAGATCGCGTTGCCAACAGCACCAAGTAGGGACCAATCCAGCGGGGCTGATCGTTTTTCGTTTGCTGGAAGTTCTTCATCAGCACCCATGAGCCAGGATCGATGACATGTCCTGGATCTTCAGAAGCCTGAGGCAGTGTGTCATGAACCTGTTGGTGTAAGACACGCAATTTAGCCGTCAAATCATACAAATAATCAAGCAGTACAGGATGTTCAATCTCGCTGAATTTCGTCGGCCTCGGCACTCCCCATGTGTTGGCAGGGCGACCAAACACAATCTCGTAAGGACTAAGTCCTACTCGGGAATGCACAGTCATCCTTGTGGACAAAAGTGCTAATGGCAAGGCATCAGGCCATTTAAGACCAGAGCTCGCCTGTATCTTGGCCACTTTCAGTTTAAGAGTGCCATTATAGCACTCTACTAGTCCAGCTGATTGGGGGTGATTTGCAGCATGGAACTTTTGGCGGATTCCTAGCCCATCACATACTCTCTTCATCACTTGACCCACAAATTCACTCCCATTATCACTTCAGACCATTCTCGGCAAACCATACCTAGGGAAAAACTCTTTGACAAGGGCTTTAGCTGTGGACAAGGCAGTATTATCTTTCAGGGGATATGCTTCTACCCATCTTGAAAAGGCACAAACAACCACGAGTATGTATTTCAGGTTGTTGCATCTCTCCATGTGAATAAAATCTAGCTGCAAAACCTCGAACGGATACGTCGGAGGTGCAAAATGACCAGCTGGAGTTGGAGTTCCCTTACCAGGATTGTACTTCAGACAAACCATACAATTCTTCACCACATTTTCTGCACACTTAGGAATTCCAGCATTTTGCCATACTGGAGCCAACAACTTACAAATCCCTTTCACACTTATATGAGCCATTCCATGCGCCATCGTAACCACTGCAAGGACGTACGCATCGGGTAACGTCCATCGCTGATGCTCTGACAACTCGATCCAACAACCATTCACATCCAATTTACCCGTGCTCTCTCTCCACACACTCAACTCTTTCTCTGTAGCTTCAGCTTGAATCGACTTCACACTCTCTATCGTATCCTCACACATTCCTCTATCCGGAACCCATCTCGCTGGACCCGTAACATACATTTGACTCATCACATCTCTTGCCACATCTTTCGCAACTTCATCTGCAAACGCATTACCGCGGCCAACGTCATTGGTAATCTTCATGTGCGCACTGCATTTCACAATCGCAACTTGCAACGGCAAGGTAAGTGACTCCAGAAGCTCATTCACCAATTGACCATGCTGTATCTTTGTCCCGTGTGACGTAAGGAACCCACGTTCCTTCCACAAACGTCCAAAACTGTGAGCCACACCAAACGCATACTGGCTGTCGGTATATATGGTCACTTTCTTTCCTTTCGACAACACACGCGCTCTCGTTAGTGCAATCAACTCTGCTGCTTGGGCTGAATTATGTGGGATACGTGCAGCTTCAACAATCGTATGGAAAGTCGTAACAGCATATGCCGCAGTCGTATCACCATTCGGAAGCTTGAAGCATGAACCATCCACCCATAAGGTACCATCACACTTCGCAAGAGGAGTGTCCCTAAGATCTATTCCCCCTTTTGTTTCTTCCTCTGTCCTGAGAAAGCAATCATGTTGCTCAACAACATCTGTCTCTACTGAAATCAGCAATAACGTGGCTGGATTCAATGTATTGCATCTCTTTATGTGCACATGACTCGCTAAAAGTGTCAGCTCATAACCTGACAATCGAGGACTAGTTAAGTGCTGTGTCTTAGTCCTGTTCAACAAAGTATCCCCTGCATGTGGAACCATCACGACCAGAGTATTATTCATCACCAAACCAGCAGACTGTCGAATAGAAACAGCTGCTGCCGCTGTGGCTCTCAAACAGCTCGGCAACGCCCTAGCTACCGGATCCAAAGTCGAAGAGAAATATGCACATGGACGCTGCTTGTCCCCAAAAGACTGTGTCAACACTGACAACGCACATCCCTCTCTCTCGTGGACATACAACGTAAAGGGCTTACTGTAGTCGGGGGTACCCAACACAGGAGCCGAACACAATGCATTACGCAATTCGGAAAAACTTTTCTGACAATCTTCGGACCACGGGAGGGGATTCGGTGTGTCTTTACAGGTCAATGCCACCAGTGGTTTGGCCAGCAGAGAAAAATGTGCTATCCATTGTCTGCAATATGACGTAATACCCAGAAAAGCACGCACTTCTCTCTGTGTCATTGGCACACTCATTTTCGCTATCGCTTGGATTCGTTCTGGGGTCAATCTTCTTCCCTCCTTCGATAAGAGATGACCTAAGTAGGTCACTTCTTGTCGACAATACTGTAGCTTCGAAAGAGACACTTTGTGATGGAAATCAGACAAATGACGCAGCAGTGATAAAGTAGCTTTCTTACAAATTTCCTCAGTATCGGCAGCAACTAACAAATCGTCGATGTACTGAAGAAGAGCAGCACCATCAGGTAAGACAATCGCGTCGAGTTGTGTTTTCAAAGCATGACTATAGATTGACGAACTCTCACAATAGCCTTGAGGAGCGCGCTTAAACTGGAAGCTTCGACCTCCTAAAGAGAAGCCGAAAATATCCCTACTCTCCTCGGCAATCGGGATGCTGAAGAAAGCATTCTTCAAATCAATCACCGAGAACCAAGTGGCCAAAGCCGGAATCATTGTCAATAAGGCAGTGATATCAGGAACAACAGGAAACTGTGGCACAACTATCTTATTCACTTCCCTAAGATCAATCACAAACCTGTAAACAGGTGGCTGAGAAGAGTCAGTGCGCTTCAAGACTGGCAAAACAGGGCTATTGCAAACATTACCTCTTGTTTCTTCAATTACATCTTTCTTTTTTTTTTTTTACTTTTTATTAATTATAAAGTTACAAAAAACAGAAATAAGAAACGAAAAACAAGGCAGTACTTTACATCACAGTGTTGCATCGTATGGGGGGGCGGGAGGTATACTTCAAAGCAAAAGTCAGAGACATAGCTTAAGAATGGGGGGGGTACAGGGACCAGAAGCAGTCAAAATGTCTAAATCTTCGTGGAGGAAACATTGGGTTGGGGGGATAACAGTTCAGTGTCCAGTTCTGGGAGGGGGGGAGTACATATCTCACCACGATATACATTCCATTGAGTCCATATCTTCCCCCATTTGCGGGGCGTACCTCGAGAAACATATACTGTTTTTTCCCTGAACATACACCAATCCAAGTTCTGTTTCCATAACAGAACTGTCGGCGGTCCCTGGGCACCCCATAGTTGGGCAATGTCTCTCTTGGCAATCATATTTTCTAAGGTCACCCATCGAAGCTGTGCCACGCTATAATCATTCGGCTCCCAAACGTTCAGCAAACATCTTCTCGCCTCAGGCATCGACCGCACACCCGTGACCTCACTCATAATTTCATGCACGCGAGACCAATATCGCATCACTACAGGACACTCCCAAATGATGTGGAGAAACTTACCCACGAGACCACAGCCACGCCTGCACAGTCCATCCACAGAAAATCCCATGTGTACAAGACGAGGACCGGTCACATATATCCTATGAAGAATTTTAAGCTGGACAAACCGGAGGCGCGCCGGGATCGCCACTTCCTTAGGGGAGGAGATCGCAGCCTGCCAGTCTTCGTCATCAAGTTCCAGCCCATCACTAATCCACACCTCTCGAAGGTGACACAATAGGTCATTCCTGGAATTGATCAATTTTTTGTATATACGCGAGATCGTGCTGTCTGGGACGTACCCATCTAATATCCTATCTTCGAGCGGGGACGCCTCCGGTATATCCGTGCCCAAGGGGAAGACAGATAATACCGCGTGTCGAATTTGCACATACCGAAAGAATTCTCTATCATTCAATTCATATTCAGTTCTCAGTTCATCGAACGTCTTGACTCTACCCTTGATCCACACATCATTCACCTTGCTGATACCGATCACATCCCACCTATCAAAACCCTTCGACTGCCAAAGGGATCCAAGTCTGTCCGATGCGTATAGCGGAGTCGTACGAGTCAATCTATCAGCCCAGCCCAGAGCCACCGTAGCACGATGCCAAACCTGGACTGCTGTCCTAGTTTGGCCCGTGAGAGTCTTACTAGCAGATCTAGCATAGAGAGCCCTAATATAGTCCCCACCGGGCAGTAGCCACTTATCCATCTCAAAGGCCGGATTCGGCGAAGGACCGGAAGTGCAGTGATTAATAGCCCCTAGCTGAGATGCCCAGTAGTAGCGGCGGATATCAGGGAGTGCGATACCACCGTCGTACCACGGGAGCGTCATCTTCGCAGTAGCAATACGAGAGCGGCCCCCCACACCAATTGTCTCTGTAGACTTTCAATCTCACGGAAATAACTAGCAGGTACTGCGTCAAGTGTGTTTTGCAGCGCGTAGAGGAACCGGGGTAGCGACATCATCTTAAACAACGCCGCCCGTCCCAGGGGAGAGAGAGGGAGCCTACCCCAAGCAAGGACATCAGCTCGGAGGGGCTGGAGAGGAGGCAACAAATTGCGTTCATAGCGAAGCCCTGGGTTCAGGGTAATAAAGATCCCCAGGTATTTAAATCCCTCCCGCACTACCGCAATAGGACAGCCACGAGGCAAAAGAGGAGCGTCTCCCGATAGAACATAAACACAAGACTTCGACCAATTGATGACGAGGCCAGAATTGTTACGGAACGAGGTCAATACGTCGAAAAGGACGATCAGCGATTTTCGCGGCGACGTAAGGTATAACAGGATATCATCCGCATATATGGATACACGATCCTCAAACTCCGGAGTCCATCTAATGCCCTTCAAGGACGGCTCCCACCTTAGCCAAGCCGCCAGTGGCTCCAAGGCGAGGGCAAACAAAAGAGGAGACAAAGGACAGCCCTGGCGCGTACCCCTTCCGAGAGCAAAGGAAGCAGAGACTCGACCATTCACGACCACTTGAGCCAAAGGGTCGGTGTAAAGCAGTTTCACCCAGTTAACGAAAACCGGACCAAAGCCAAATTTAGCAAGGACCGCCCATAGATATGGCCACTCAAGCGTATCAAACGCCATAGTGGCGTCCAAGGACGCCAAGATGGCCGGTTCACGCAATGTCTCCAATTACATCTTTCTCAATTAGATCATGGATAATCGCTAGCAACGCCCTTTCTCCATCACTAGAGATCCTATATTGGGGAATGCGTGGCATTTGAACGTTCGCTTTCAGCGTCACAACATATGGCGTTATCTCCAAGAGACCCACGTCGTTAGGACCAGTAGCCCAAAGAATATCAGGTAGAGAGGACAATTCCGTCGGAAGTTTATCCTTCGACAAATACATCGGAGAGACCACTTTCTTACCCAGTGTAAGTTGTACTCCCGAGGGAGAACAATACAACGTCGCATACAATCTTTTCAACAGATCCAATCCCAACAAGTTCTCACCACAACCTGTCGTCAGAATAAGGGGTGCTTCAAGGTTACGAGGTCCAACAGAAAGAGAAAAAGGATTAGAAATCGGGTTTCTAACTGGGGCGCCAGAAAAACCTACTGAAACATTCGTTAAGCCAGACAAAGGTGCGCTAGGGAGTTTAGAGTGCATAATAGAACTCTTTGTAGCATCAGTATCCAACAGAAAAGGCTCTGACACACCTGATGTAATCACTTCAACATAAGGTCCACTCTGATCTACTGGAACTGAAACAACTCCCTCTCTTTGTCCATGGCTGTCCTAGCAAGCATTACCATCCACATTCTCACCTTCAACATAGTAGTCGTCAGCATAGTACTGAGTCATCCTACCAGATACACCATTCTGCTGCTGATCAAAACTATTCATCGAATTTTGTGGAGGAAAGGAACAAGCGTTCTGGGGAAAACTTCCATGTCCCCTACCTCTAGGAGATGGCTGAACACCCCGACCTCTTGTGCCAGAAGCACCATTCATACGCTGTAACAAAATAGGGCAACTATACTTAAAATGACCCTCTTCCTTACAATACGAACACTGATTGGGGCCTACCAGAAAACGCGGTTGAGGAGACTCGAACCTTTGTGAGTTTCTCTGAAACTACTGAGGCTGCTGATAATCACGCTGATTACTACGGGGCGGATACGCTTGCTGTAAAAGCACCTTCGTCTTCAACTCTTTAGTCTTCTTGTCTGCTCTATCCTTCTCGTCCTTATCCCTATTTTCGTAGTACTGCGCAGTAGCCAATATCTGTGCTGAAGAGGAAACGGCCAAAGAACTCTCCGAATCCTTCAACTTCTTACATAATTCAGGAAGTAAATTATGTACAAACTTGTCAACAAACAAACGTTGACCACCTTCAGTACTCATGTTTTGACCACTGTGGTCGATAAACCTCTCTTCAAACCTAGTGAAGAAATCAGACACGGTTTCCTCTTTCTTCTGCTTACACGCAGACAATTTATCCCAATTTACACGCATCGCAGGCATTAAAGTCTTCTTGTAAGTAACAATCTTACCAGGGAGTTCCGCTACCAAAGGCTCAGGCTTAGCACCACCAGCTTGTCGTCCATCTGCAGCAGCAATATTAACCCATGAATCACCTAACTCTTGCGCATGATCCGTATGACTAATCAATCCCCATAAAGGCTGTGGAACCACATTTCCAAACAACATGTCTATATCAGCTAGATTCATAACACATGAGTCTGCAGTCTGTGATAATTCCTTGTAATACCCTGCAGGATTTTTATGGGGGTCAGGTAAAGTCTGTTTAAGGGCCAAAACTTCAGCACGTTTCCATGGAACATGTACCCAAACACGCTGAAAATGTGCTGGTACAGCATCAATTTGATTAGCGACATCAGCCGCAACGGCATCCTTCCATACCGGAGGAATTTCTCTCATTGGGTACTGTCTCACCTTTCTCCTAACTGAAGCGTCGGCCTCAAACAACGGCTGAGAAGGAGACTCGCTCCTAAACGACAACAACGTCGAAACTGCTTTCTCAACATCGGAACCCACAATCGTACCTTTCGCAAACTCAGACTGTATATGGAACAACTCAGACGGAGTCTGTCCCACGTCATCATCTTCCTATTCTTCACAAAGGAAAGTGCACACCTTATCGAAAACATATCTCTGCTTCGGTGCTTCCCATTGACGGAAGACATCCATAACAGACTCTACATCGTAGCTTAAAGGACGAGTAACTCATTTACGAGCCAAACAATCCAATATTTCTCTCTCTCGAGAAACAGGCAGTTGGCTACGTAGCTGTTTACGCTCTGAAACAGGGGTCGTACTATGCGACCCAAAGAAAGGAGACAAAAGACTAGTAACAGTGTTGGTCATTCTCTGTCGAACAGAAGGAGAGGTCGACAGGTCAGGAGATAGAGCGGATTGAGAAAAGGTCAACGTAGGAGCAGTAGTAGAGGAGGTAGCAAGAACAGGTGAAAAAGGCGCAGGAATTAAAGGCAGAGCAGGTAGCAAAGCCAGTGGCCCTTGAGGAGGCTGGACCAGAGGAGTAGGGGCCAGCTGAAGAGGAGCTGGCGGCTGTGGAATAACAGGAATCTGCACAACTGGAGGTTGCACAACTAAAGGTTGCGGAGGTGCTGTAGCACTCTGCTTATAAGGGGGTGGCAAACTCAACAAATGTGACATCAAGGGATCTTTCTCAAGTTCCTTCGCTGCGTCTTGCTGAAGAAGCGGTAAAACCGGATAACATTTATCAATCGCCATTTTACGTTGCCTGTGCAACTGCTCACTCGCCTGTTCTTCTTTGTTATCTTTAAACTGCATAGCAGCTTGCATTATCGAGCTACCTCTCTCTCTTTTATTTTTCTTCGCTAATTTAATTTCTTTCTGTTTGGCTTCCTTTCGCCATAGGCGGAAAGAGTCAAACATTGCCGGCCAGCTTTCTTCTTAAAGAGTTTAACCTCTAAATTATCTAGAACTTCCGTGTCAAAACTACCATATTGGGGCCATTTTAGGACACCATCTTTCCTAGTGTACCTAACCCATACTTCATTATACGTGATAGGGCCCACGCCGTGCTTCACATAGAGCTCATAGGTTGGAGTTCCAATCGGAGGAACCGGACACGAGTCCTCCAATCGGGAATCCCTATTACAACCAAAACAAAACAAATTTCCAAGTCTGCTAAGACCAGGCATCTTTGCTCACTAGTCTAGCTTCAAACTTCAAAGGATTATCGAATACGATAGTCTTGTGAATACACGAGTCCCTCGGCTTTGGTACTTGCAAGTTCCAAATCAAAGATCCCAAGGGGATACCCAAAAACTAAGGACCAAATATTGTGCTTCAGGCAAACATTCCTTATTTACAGTTGACCAATCCCATGTGTACACGACAAAAGCATTGCATGACAAACCCACATTTCATTGTCCAGCCCACCATCAATTACCCGGAAAGGCCCAACACTCTTCATCAGATAAATCGGACAGACCCCTAATAAAAATGGGCGCCTCCTCATCGTAAAACAGGTCATAAAGTAAGGAGCAGAGACAGGTGTGAGTCAGATAAGACATAGTTGTGTGCAATAAAGGGTTTATGATGTACTGTGCCTTGATCCTCCATCTTGACCCGCTACTGGGAAAGGAACTGGCCTAACAGGTTTGGCTTCGGCCAACGGAGTCAGCTTGCCCAGGTCACACAGAAGTCAGCTGAAGGTGCACGTGTCCCAAGGACTCGTTCGGCCTTAGTCATCGGCCTATGTGAGGGCAACCACAAAATGGCTGCCGTACACAAAATGGAACCCAAGGGTTCAGAACGGAATCCTGATTTCATGGTGATCTCGTCACTCGAACATGACGAAAATACTCGTACATATTATACTCGCCATTTTCGGTCTGCTGATACCAAAATCGTCATGATACGACGACGTTTATGAAACGGGTTCACAATTCACGGAACCTCAGAAACAAGTAGAAGACCCCCAAACGGGCAAAAAGCAAATATACAAAAATGGGGACTTAGAAATTTTCAGGCAAATTTCCAAAATCACTCCGCGCGCGCTCTGCAGCTAGGCCCTAACTCCCCTTTGCCACCATGGATTTGCTTCAAACCGCTTGCAATCAAAAGTATCCATTACCTGCGTTGCTCCAAGACCCTAAAACCCACGCCAAACATCAGGAACCCCCCCAAGCAGGCCCCCAAAAACACGAAAGTGAGCGAAAACGTTAAAAAGTGAAAAACTTTTTCACCATGTATATTATCCAAAACACTTTTATCGGGTATTAGACCTTCCCAGCAATGCCCCCAGACCCGTCAACCCAGGCAGAAACAAGTAGAAGACCCCCAAACAGGCAAAAAGCAAAACCGGAAAAGCTCACACTTAGAAATATTTAGGCCTCATTCCAAAATCACTCCAAGCGCGCTGTGCAGCTAGGCCATAACTCCCGTTTTCCACCATGGATTTCCAGAAAACAAATGCAATCAAAATTAGACTGTGCCAGCAGTGCTCCCAGACCCCAAAACCCACCCCCCAAACACCAGGAACCCCCCAAACAGCACCCCAAAGACAAGCAAGTGAGCAAAAACGCAAAAACGTTTTCAACTCCGATTTTCTCCAAAACACTTTCATCTGTATTAGACCTTCCCAGCAATGCCCCCAGACCCGTCAACCCAGGCGGAAACAAGTAGAAGACCCCCAAACAGGCAAAAAGCAAATATACAAAAATGGGGACTTAGACATTTTCAGGCAAATTTCCAAAATCACTCCGCGCGTGCTCTGCAGCTAGGCCCTAACTCCCCTTTGCCACCATGGATTTGCTTCAAACCTCTTGCAATCAAAATTATCCATACCCAGCGTTGCTCCAAGACCCCAAAACCCACCCCCAAACACCAGGAACCCCCCCAAGCAGGCCCCCAAAAACGCTAAAGTGAGCAAAATGCCTGAAAATGGAAAAAGAACTCACCTCCGATTTTCTCCAAAACACTTTTATCCGGTATTAGACCTTCCCAGCAATGCCCCCAGACCCGTCAACCCAGGCGAAAACAAGTTGAAGACCCCCAAACAGCCAAAAGCAAAACCTTAAAAAGTGAGACTTAGCAAATTTCGGGCCAACCTGGAATTCAGTCCAAATGCGCTGTTCAGCTAGGCCCTAACTCCCCTTTTCCACCATGGATTTCCTGAAAAACAAATGCAATCAACATTAGACTGTGCCAGCAGTGCTACCAGATCCCTCGACCCAGCACCGCAAATCTAGAACACCCCCAAATAAACCCCCAAAAACCTGCAATACTGGTATATTGAAAACATGGCAAATTGCGCTGTTCACAAAAAACAAACAGCAATTGGTTTCAACAGAGACAGATAGCCATTGCTGTCCACTGCATGCCATCTTCTCATTATTCATTACCTGTTCTACTTTATGTCCGCATCTTCTTTGGAAAGTGAGGGCCCACAGGGCAGCCTCTCCTGTAAATTTCAGAAGTAGGTCTGTCAACAATCAGCAAGCATGTAGTCAGTCAGTTATTTCAGTCCCACTTGAGGGGACTCGTCTACGAAGACAAAGTTTGTTTTTTCTCCATAATCCATCCATCTGCCTTGAGGGAAATGGATAGGGGGAGTCTGGAGGAGGAGGATAGAGGAGCATGATTGAGTTGTGAACTTGTGAACATCTGAAATTGAATGCAGACTGTGGCACCTTCAAATCAATAAGGAAAATAAGATGAAAACAGTGCTGATGATGGACTTATTGTGATTAGGTGATTAGAGTTTTGTTGTGGTAAAAGTAGCCAAACAAAGAAAGACACACAGGAATAAAAGTGAATAAATACGGAAAAAAGGACGTAATTTTCAGTCCTCAGTGTCAGGGAAGCAGAGCTCGTCCTCCAAGTCTATGAATTGAGACGGGAGCAGGTCTGGTGACCGAGAAGAACTTCCGTCGTCGTCACCTAAGTCGGTGTCCTCTTCTTCCTGCGTGCATTCACGTATTTTGTAATCGGGTGGTATGAAGTGCTGATTCATCTTGATTATTGTTAACCTCTCCACATTTTTGGGCAAAAGGTGGGTCCTTTTGAAGTAACAATGGCACCAGCAGCACTGAAAACATGTTCAGAAGACACGCTTGCGAGTGGGCAAGACAAATAATTTTGAGCCAGGTTGGTGATCAGTCGCCATACAGAGCTTTTCGTATACCAATATCCCAATGGGTTCTCATTATGACAGACCTCTGTTGGGTCATCCAGATAGGCCTGCACCACCGACTCAAGGTTCTCCAGGGTTGATCCACTTTGCGTACCATCTGCGATCTTTTCATCAGTGGACCGAGCTAACCCTTGCTGAGTTAGCCAATCCCCTTCCGACAATATTTGTTTGCGGCCTGGTGCAGGTGAGGATGATGACATGGTTGCTGGTGTCGTTAACAGCTGTGAGAGAAAGTGACTCCCTTCGGCCACAGATTGAGAAGTGGAACTTGACGCCGGATGGCCTGCTGATTCAGTTGTACTTGTGCTGCCTCCTAGAAGGTTCTGCCGGTCTTTTTCAAACCGAGTGGCTGACACAGCTACCCATGTTTGTACTTTGAAACATCTGCTTCAGAAAAAGGAATGAAAGTATTGGTGGGCAGTGCCTTTTTGTACCGTGGATCAAGAATAGTGGCACACATGTAATGTATCTTTTTAAGCCTTTCATTGTCAAAGTAAGCGCCATAATAACTTCTCCGCCAAACCATATGCTTCTCGCTTTTCACCATCATCTCGGAACGTTGAAGACACCTCCTTATGTTGGTGCTCTAGCATGCACAACAATGGGATAGCTTTGCTCAAAGAACAGTCCTCCCTGCTGACTTCACGCGTGAAGAGCTCAAAAGGACAAAGCATGTCTGTCAGGCTTGCAATTAGCTTCCATTCCTCCAACTCTAGCATCATGTCTTTGTGAGTAGAACCCAGTTTAAAGACAAACTCATGTATTACCTCCCACTGCTCAGACAGACGCTCAAGCATGTAAAAGGTTGAGTTCCAACGTGTTGCCACCTCCTGCATTAGTCCTTTGACTGGCAGTTTACGTTCATATTGAAGGCTCCTTAGCTGCTCCGGGCCTTAAAAGAATGGTTGAAATGTGTGTAGATTTTTCAGCAGATGGTCAGTACTTTGACGACTGGCTCTTCTGTTTTCAAGAAGGCTTGCACCACGATGGTAATACTGTGCGCCAACCACGGCACTCTGAAATAGCCACCGTTGTCCATGGCCTTAACTATATTACGACTGAAGTACTGGGTTTTTCAGAACCCAGCGGTGCCAGGGACACACCCTAGGACTTCGGGTTCTTCCTGTTATAGACTACAGAAACTCAGAGTCTTCTAGGTGAAGTCAAAGATCGAGTTTATTGTCTGCAACCATGTAACAGGCGTCCTAGAAGTACAACGCAGTGTATATTCTCAGGAGACTGCTCAATCTTACAAAGCCAGCCTTCTCTTTTTATACAAAATATTATGCTTCAGGCAAACATTCCTTATTTTACAGTTGACCATTCACATATTTTCAATACAAAGAAAAAGCAGAGTCATGATGACAAGCCCATATTTCAGTTTGTTCAGCCCACAATCAATTACCCGGCAAGGCCCAGTATTTTCATCAGATATCGACGAAACCCCAATAAAAAGAAAACGGGCGCCTCCTCCTCGTAAAGCAAGTCATAATGAAAGAAACAGAGGCAGGTGTGTGTAAGATTGGGAAGGGTTTGTGTGCGATGAAAGGTTTATGGCATGTTGTGCTTTGATACTATCTCGATCGGTCACTGGGAGAGGAACTGACCGAACAGGTTTTGCCTTGGGCAGTGGAGTCAGCTTGCCCAGGTCGTGCAGGAGTCAGCAAAGGTAAACGTGTCCTTCAGACTCGTTTTTGGCCTTAGTCACTGGCCTATGTGAGGGCAACCACAAAATGGATGCCGTATACAAAATGGAACCCGAGGGTTCAGGACGGAGTCCCTGATTTAATGGTGACTTCGCCGCCCAAATATGACGAAAATAGGAGTATGTAGTGTACTCGTCATTCTCGGTCTGCTGATACCAAAATCGTCATGATACGATGTTTTTGACATAGGTCCAAAATTTTCAGTACCACACTGCCATTATCCGTGGAAACATAACCAACTGTGCGGTTTCTTGGATGCAGCATTCATTGATCTTCCTGTTAAACTCCTCCAAAAGGTTAGGTGCAGTGTGAGATTTCTCCATGGCAAACATGCCTACTGTTGCATGTTTGCGAGTAGCTTGAAAAACTTCCTCCGTGTCAACATCTTTGTGTTTTAACTGTTTTTCGACCCCTGCAAAAGAGACCCAGTGTGCAGTGATGCACATGTAATCAAGGGCTTGGCAACTGGTCCACATGTCTGTTGTCAGGTGGATAGTGTGAACAGCACTCTTCTGAATAGCTGCGCCAATCACCTCCAGCACATCTTGATGTAGTGCTGGAACCGCAACCCTGGCAAAATAGGACCGGCTAGGAACCTTCCATTTAGGGCCAACTGTTGCCACCAATTCACGAAAACCCACCCTTTCCACGAAAGAGAAAGGGAAAAGGTCCAGCGCTAGCATTTTAGCCAGCTTTGTGTTTGTAATAAATGGGGTTACCAAATCTCCAGGGGGGTAGCACGGAACCAAGCGGGTAGGCCAAACTTCGAAGGACATGTGAAGCACTCCCGCAGTACCCACAGACGACACACCAGGCACACCACAAAAGAGGCAAGACACCAGCTTGAGTTGGAAAATTAGTAAGTAGTTTAGTATCTCTCCAACCTGCGAGGCAAAAATGCATCAACAGTGGTGTCACATGGCATCTACAGCCCCAAGTTAGCAGGTCTCTTACAGGTCTCTTCGTCGAAACAGGCGAGTAGGCAGGGGTGCAAGTTTTCACTACTTAACACCCGATCCTTGCCTCGAGGTCTTTTCTCTCCTTGAGGAGGATACTGTTGATATCCTATGCATTACCGAATCCTGGCTGAATGAGTCCTCCACCGCAGACCTAGTGGCAGCCCTTCCCCCGAACTTCTCCGCCATTCATGCCAACCGGCCTGACAATGTTATGGGGGGTGGCGTTGCGTTCCTCTTTAACGACACCTTAAAGGCGGAAACATTATACTCTGAGTGTATTGAAGGCGTAGACGTCCTGGGCGTGAAATTCTGCTCCCCTACGGACTGTGTGACCTTCCTCTTAGTCTACCGCCCTCCTAGCACAACTGTTAAATTCATGGAACCTCTCCTGAAGATGGTCCAGGACCTCCGCACTCTCTATGAAGGGTTAGTGGTGTTAGGCGATTTTAAATTTCACTGGGAAACCACCCCGAAGAACAGCCAGGCAAAACAGCTTGATGAAGTCCTAACACACTTGGGACTCACACAAGTAGTTGAGGAGCCTACCCATCTGAAGGGCCACACTTTGTACCTGATCTGGTCCTCCCGCCCACTCTTAGCACCCCCAGTGATCTCTCCATGTCCTTGGTCTGATCATTACCTGATTGAAGGCCATTTTCCTCTCCTGTCACAGTGGAAATTCCTTCGTAGTTGGAAGCAGGTCAAAGCTGATGAACTAATAACCGCTCTATCAAAAACCACATACCCCCTGTCACCAATAGACGATGTGAACACTGAAAGCACTGCCCTACAGGATTCACTCAAAGAAGCCATTGAGGTTGTTGCCCCTGTCCACAAAATCAGAATGAGAGATAAGGGCAAAGCCGCAGGATGGTTTAATAAAGAACTTAGGGATCTAAAGCAAGTTTTACGCCAACGCGAAAGAGCCTGGCGGAAGTCCCGTTCGCCCTCGGCACGTGAGGCTTACACTCTGGAGCTTGCACTTTACAAAAATGCTATTCGTATGAGGAAGGCCGAATTTTACGAAACAGCCATTCAAACGGCACCTAACCCCCAGAAAGAAGTTTTTAGAGTCTTGAATGATCTACGCACTGTCAAAGAGCAAAACCTTCCTTTGACTCCAAAGATTGTCAGGACTTTCAAGACTTCTTCATGAATAAAATCAAGAAACTGGTCACAGAAATCAATCAGATTCCAATCCTTCCGTGTCCTACCGAATCCCTCCCATCCCCCGTAAGACCCACCTCGCAAAACCTATCAGCTCTACCAGCCCTAACCAAGGAGTGTTTAGTGACTACACTGAACTGTTTGAAATCTGGTTCTCCAGCTGACCCCTGTCCACCTCAGATTTGCAAGTTGGGCTGGCCTGGATTGGAGGACAAAGTCCTCATGCTGCTAAATCACTCCCTGGAGACAGGACAGGTGCCCTCCAACTTTAAAGAGGCAAGGGTGGTTCCGTTACTTAAGAAACCTGGTGCGGACCCAAAAAACCTAAAGAATTTTAGGCCAATCTCCCAGCTTCCCTTTCTTGCGAAAATTCTAGAGCAGCATGTTCTACAATTTCTCACCCACTTCCTGGAAAGTAGCCCCCTCCTCGAGCCCAACCAGGCGAGTTTCTGAGCTCACCACAGCACGGAACTGGTAATGCTGTCCGTGCTGGATGACCTGAGACTCAAGGCTGATAAAAAAAACCCTGTGCCCTGATCCTCTTGGACTTATCCGCGGCATTTGATACCGTTAATCATTGCCAACTTCTATCGCGGATAAAGGACTTGGGGATCCAGGGTACAGCCCTTGCCTGGCTGACATCCTTCCTTGAAGACCGGTCACAGCGAGTGCAGCTTGCCGACCTTGTTTCCAAGTCGGCAAAACTGACCTGCGGCGTGCCCCAAGGTTCGGCTCTGTTACCACTGCTTTTTAACATTTATCTTCAGCCACTGATTGCGGCACTGAACAGGATGGACTGTAGAGTCTACAATTATGCAGACGACACACAGATTCTGATTCAGATTGATGACAATGCCCAGGCTCACTTGAGAATGCAGAACATACTCAAATTCACAATCAGCTGGATGTCGAACAACTCGTTAAAAATAAATCCAGATAAGACTGAAGTCCTGGCAATCACTACAGCGGCTAATCCTTGGTGCGACCAGTTTTGGCCGGCCGAATTAGGGCCACTTCCAGAACCAGCGCCAGCAGTCAAAAGTCTTGGCATCAAAATTGATGCCCTACTATCTATGACTCAGCAGGTATCATCTGTGGTGGGCATCTGTGTGAGTCTGATTCGCCAGCTGCGGAAACTCTCCTCATTGTTGTCCTTCTCCACAATGAGGCTGACGGTCTCCGCCCTAATTCTGGCACGGCTGGATTATGGTAACTCTCTCTACTATGGCCTCCCAAACAATCTCCTGGCCCGACTACAGGTTGTAATGAACGATGCGGCCAGGCTTATCTTTAATAAACCCAGGCACACTCGAGCTACGCCCCTACTCTGCAGTTTACATTGGCTGCCCATTGCCCAAAGAATAAAATTTAAAAGCCTCTGCATTGCTCACAAGGCAATCTACGGCTCAGCCCCTAAATACATCAAATATCGGCTCTTAAGTTACCTACCCACTAGGTCCCTCCGGTCGGCTGAGTCATGTAACCTACTTTGCCCTCGGTACAACCTCACATCCAAAGGTGGCAGAGCCTTCTCGAGCACTGTCCCCCTGGCATGGAACCACCTGCCCGCGGAACTCAGGAAGGAAACAAACTTACTGTTGTTCAGGAAAAAGCTGAAGGCGGTGCTCTTTGAAGAGGCGTGGGGACCTCTGTGATTTGGCTTTTGTACCCACTGATGTTGTGTATCCGCTGACAGTGCTTAGATACCCCTGGGTGATATAGCGCTCTACAAACTCATAATAACATAACATAACATAACATAACATAACATAACATCACAACACGGCACCAACTGGCACCAGAGACAAGTGTATCAGGGGGGATTATTTACATGGGAAGTAAGGGCTGAGTCTGTAAATCCATGGCTGAAATAAAGAAGGTGATTAAATTTGTCATTAAACCTGGGGTCACTATGGCGGGGCCAACTCAGGCTCTCATCCTTAGCAGTAGACTGTAACTACAAAGTACAACTTTAGCAACAGGACACCCCATGCAGTATAACTCCAACCCAACCCCTGTAAAGGAAAACTTCATGGCATCACAGCAAATCCCAACAGACAGGAGCACCTGTAATAAATCAGCAATGCTTGCTCATTAACATGGGATATAACCAAGGGCCTGGAATGACACCTCAGGCCAGCACAGGGGCAGGACACCTGCAGTAAAAGGGCACATCAACATTAGATATCGGTCTCTTCACCTTAGGCCAGGGAGATGACCATCTCATCAGGGTAGTAGGCACCTTGTATGCAATAGAACCTTAGGCATACACATTACGCTGTGACATTAGGCATTTAGCCATAAGCATATCAACACTGGTGCATTATTCCTGAGCAATACCCTGGGCATCCAACACATTGCGCACCTCCCCAGTGCGTACATTAGGCTCACTTAGGCAGGTAAATAACATCCGCAGGGGCCCACAACCTTATTTGTATAACAGCCCGGAATCAGCGTAGGATCACCTAATAGGCGTGAAACATCAATATACATTGTCGTCAGTACCGGTAGTAACTGGTCACACCCAATCAGACATTTCCTATAACCTGGTCACTGTGCAGGAATAAACATTGCATTAGGGCAACCCTAAATATCTCTTCAGGCGACTAACACATGGGGGGTGCCTACCATTACCTGGGGCATTAACACTAGGCCATAAGCCCACTGGGCGCAAAATTCAGCAAAAGCACTGCCTTACGCCACACTAACCCAAACACCAGGGCCTACACTATCTGGCGTTCACCTGGACCCCCAGGCAGGGGTTAACTAATGTCTTGGCCCAGTTCAGAGGCCTGCCAGTCCCGCAGGTACTTCTCTCCGGGGGCTCTAGTGTATAATTAGGACCAACGAGCTCCAGTACAATGTCTCCTAGGGGGGGGGGCCCTGCTCTTCCTTAAGGCAGATTCCCAGAAGACGGGGAGGGGCGAGCACCGACCCTGTGCCCCGACACATACCCCCAACTCCCCTACAAGCAGCCCCACTCAACGGGCTCCTTGGTTCTGTGCGGGTCACACGGGTCTCTCCAGGACTCTCTCAGGACCCTACAGCACCATCGGGACTCCCTGGTTCTCCACGGGAGCCCCGCAACCACTCAGCACCTCCGGCCGGTTTCACCTGGCTGCCCGACTGGCAGCTTGCGCGGGACACGCTCCTCACCTCCTGGGCGCTTCTTCCACGCAGCGCTGGCGTGGTACCCGGTCCAAACAGCGTCAGCGACCTGGGTAGGGCCCTCCTTTGTCAGGGGCCCAGGGGACAGCAGAGGGGGGGGTTTAGGGGTGCAGGGCCCAGCTCACAGGCCCATGAAGCGGTAGCACCTCGCAGCAGGTCCCCTCTCTTTCTTGTCCCAGCTCTGACAGACTCTCTGGTGGCACATCCCCCTTACTTATACCCTCCTCCCAGGCAGTGCCAGAACCTTCTAGAATGTTGGCAAAGCTGGCCTAAACTGGCTCAAGGGCAGGGGTTGAGCACCCTGGGTGCCAGGCTTTCCCTCCAAAAGCTTGGGGTGGCTGGGTAATATTATCTAGACCGCTGACCTATGGCAGTCCAGTGGCAAATCCCATAGCCATGGCATCCATTTTAAACACAGAACATTTTAGTCAGGTGCATTTCTAAAATGGGGAATATTTACAAGTGCTCACACCATTACATGACTTTATATTTTAACACAGGGCAACTCCTACCACACATGGCCTATACAGGTTTATTACCATGGGGGAGACATCCTAGAAAAGGGGGTCAAAAGCGAAAAAATTTGTGGGAAAGGCCAAGTCTAACACAACTCCCCCCCAGCCAAAAGCCAGGGCAGACCAATCAATGCCTTGATGGGCTTCCCTGCTTGGGGCGGAAAAAGGTGGACGCAGGCCTGCATCTACAGGAGCACCTGCAGTCTCTTCTCCACTCTGGAACCCAATGGTTCTCTCTCGCAACCCTCCCTTCACCAACAAAACCACCCCACTGGTGTTCCCTAGTGGGATGTGGCCAGGTCTGGCCTCTAGGCCATCCAGAAGTCTCTGGCCCCTGTTTCTTCATAGAGTGGGAGGCTCTAGCCTCAGGCTCGTAGTACTCTTGGACCACTCTCCTCTTTCCAAATTGCCACTGGTCAACACACCTGGGGTCCGAACCCTCAGGCTGACCTGCTCTCAGGGGCGAGGCTCTCCTCCCCCTACCTCTCCTCCTAGGGTTCTGCCATCTCCTTCTCCTGGGGACACCCTCAAACAACCACTCTCTCCCCAACCTGGAGTCTTAACCCTCAGGCTGAACCAGTGACAGGGGCGAGTCCTCCCTCCCCCTGCACACCGCCCAGAGTTCCGCACCCTCCTATCTGGAGTAGTACCCCTGAGAGTCAAATTTGGGGGGACTCTGATCCCAGGTGTCCCACCCGCCAGGTTCGGCAAACTCTCAACCTGGCCACCCAACCTGGGATCTGCGCCCTTTGGCTGAGCCGGTGACAAGAGGAGAGACCTTCCTCCCTCTGCACCCCCTCCCAGAGTTCGGCACCCTCCCACCGGGACAATAGGCATTTAACCATGAGCATATCAACACTGGCGCATTATTCCTGAGCAATACCCTGGGCATCCAACACATTGCGCACCTCCCCAGTGCGTACATTAGGCTCACTTGGGCAGGTAAATAACATCCGCAGGGGCCCACAACCTTATTTGTATAACAGCCCGGAATCAGCGTAGGATCACCTAACAGGCGTGAAACATCAATATACATTGGCATCAGTACCGGTAGTAACTGGTCACACCCAATCAGACATTTCCTATAACCTGGTCACTGTGCAGGAATAAACATTTCATTAGGGCAACCCTAAATATCTCTTCAGGCGACTAACACATGGGGGGTGCCTACCATTACTAGGGGCATTAACACTAGGCCATAAGCCCACTGGGCGCGAAATTCAGCAAAAGCACTGCCTTACGCCACACTAACCCAAACACCAGGGCCTACACTAGCTGGCGTTCACCTGGACCCCCAGGCAGGGGTTAACTAATGTCTTGGCCCAGTTCAGAGGCCTGGCAGTCCCGCAGTTACTTCTCTCCGGGGGCTCCGGTGTATAATTAGGGCCAACGAGCTCCAGTACAATGTCTCCCAGGGGGGGGCCCTGCTCTTCCTTAAGGCAGATTCCCAGAAGACGGGGAGGGGCGAGCACCGACCCTGTGCCCCAATACACACCCCCAACTTCCCTACAAGCAGCCCCACTCACCTGGCTCCTTGGTTCTGTGCGGGTCACACGGGGCTCTCCAGGGCTCTCTCAGGCCCCTACAGCACCATCGGGACTCCCTGGTTCTCCACGAGAGCCCCGCAACCACTCAGCACCTCCGGCCGGCTTCACCTGGCTGCCCGACTGGCAGCTCGCGGGGGGGGCGCTGTCTCCGCTTTCACTGGCGGCTTCGGGCAGCCGCCACCATTCTCCTCGGGTCCGGCGGCGGGGCAGACACCGGCAGTGTGCCCTGGCCCCGCCCACCTCAGCAGCACCTCTTCCCGGAACCACCCCCAGTCCACGGGCACAGACCGGCGGGGTGGGCTCCTGCTCCGGTCGCTTTCAATCGGGGCTCCCCCTTGACCACGGGGGCCCCGCACCGGTACCTCCACAACTTCACCCGGGCCCCTCCCCTTCCACACGGGGACCCGGGGCTTCCGTCGGCCTCCTTCTGCGGGGGCACTCACTGGCGGGGTAGGCACCCGCTCCGGTACACGGCCACAATCGGAGCTCCCCCTCGACCACGGGGGCCCCGCACCGGCGCTTCACCCGGGTCCCCCTCCCTCACGGGGACCCAGGGCTTCGGGTCGGCTCCTCTTCTCTGGCTGCCGGCCGGCAGCCAATCCCTGCGCGACCTTTCTGGGCACGGCTGCGCGGGCCAATCCGTGCGCGGCGTGGCTGGGGCGCCGGTGACGTAACCCGCCACACCGGAGGCCGCCGCGACGATAACCACCACAGTGGGGGGTCCCTCAAACGCCGGGCCGCGGCGGTGAGATCGGCGGCAACAAGGCGCAATCTTCAAGCAGCGCCACAGTCTCCTCGGGGGCAGTAAGGGGTAGGCTCCCTTTTAATTAATTATTTATATGGCGCTATTCTCCTCAGCAAACGGCGCTATTCACAGCGCACCGCTCCTCCCTCTAGGCCCATAGCATAGTGGCAAAACCCATGGCCATGGCATCCATTTTAAACACAGAACATTTTAGTCAGGTACATTTCTAAAATGGGGGAAATTTACAAGTGCTCACACCATTACATGACTTTACATTTTAACACAGGGCAACTCCTACCACACATGGCCTATACAGGTTTATTACCATGGGGGAGACATCCTAGACAAAGGGGTCAAAAGCGAAAAATTTGGGGGGAAAGGCCAAGTCCAACAGCGTTATACAGACGCACCGTTGGGTGGTTGCGTTCAAATGGCGCATCCGACCAAAACATGCTGCTACGTGATGATGATGATGCAGACTTCAAACCAGTTAGGCTCATTGATTTAGTTTTTTGCATTGGTGTCTGTCCCAGACTCTTAGTGTGCCTCATACATGTTGCAGGGGTAGAGGGTGTGGGCGCTACCACTGCAGTGCTGCTGCCAGGGGTACTGGGTGTACCAGAAAAAATGTCTGTCGCTTCTTCACTTCCCCCCTGCACGATCAGCCTCTCGTCATCATCATCAGATGCAATGTCAATGGATACATTTGGATCAGTTCTACTTTGGACTTCCTGGTTCTTACTTAGGTGCGCATACCACTGGATAGGGTGGTCTTTTTTGAGATGACCTCTCTGGCCTCTGGTACCATAGTTGGTACCAAGCTTACCCCGACTAACTGATACTTTACAAATCGAACAAACGACCATGTTTTCTGCCTTTTTGCTAACAGTAAAGAAGTCCCAAACTGGGGACTGGAGATGTCTGCTGGTGGTGGAGGCGCTACTTTGACTTTCAATGCCAGATGAAGTGGAGGATGGGCGTTTCTGAATTTGTTTCTGATGTTCACTTACAGCACCACTACTTGAGGTAATGGAGGTCAAGCTGGATGGAGGTCCCTGACAGCCCTTCTGACGAGAAAATATGGAAGCTGGAGGTCGTGTTGGTGTTGTAGTTAACTGCGTTGGTGGTGGTACCAGTGCCACGCCGACCACATCCCGCTCAGCAGCCATTCGGACTAGGGTTAAAATGTTTGTATGCTGCATGCCCGCTGTGGCTGGAGTGACGTCTGTGATGACTGGGTCATCGTCAGACTCTTCATCAGCAGCAGAAGGCACCACTTCTTGTTCATCGTCACCAACCATAAGTCGAAGCCTTGCGGGAACCTTCCTTTTAGGCTTAGCTACATTTGTCGGCTCATGGCGTGCCTCACTGTCAGACTGCATTGGTGGGTTCCAATCAAGATCAAGGTCATCAGAATGAAGGGGGCTTGAATAAGAACTTGTTGTAGTAGCAGCCCTCCTTGACCTTTTTCTTGCTGGGGATCTGGAAGACAATGGATCATGATCAGGAGGAGTAGCTTCCTCGGATGATACCTCCACTTGAATATCAATTTCCTGATGTGCCCCTACTTCTGGAGGAACAAGCGCTGTAGGCAGTTGTGCCGCTCCATGAAGCTCTAGTTGCACCTCTCCATGCACCTCTACTTGCGCCTCTCCTTGCCCATGTACTTGCGCCTCTCCTTGCCCATGTACTTGCATCTCTCCTTGCCCATGTACTTGCGCCTCTCCTTGCGGCACTACTTGTGCCTCTCCTTGCGGCTCTACTTCCGCCTCTCCTTGCGGCTCTCCTTGCGGCTCTCCTTGCCCATGTACTTGCGCTTGTACTAGTTGCACGTGTGGTTGTCGTTGCGGCTGTGGTTGTTGAACACTCGTCAGCTGAGTTACACCCAGCGTTGATTGGATGGTACTTTCTTGTGATGAGCCAACATCACTGGTCGATGGGGATTGAACAACCAAAGTAGCTGCCTCAGCAGCACTCATGGTCTTGGACCTAACTTGGCGTGGTGGCACTGACCCCAATGAGGCGGAGGTGCTGCTTCCAGCTTGGTCCCCGGTGGACACCGTTGCTGCTGCAGGTGTAGTATTTTTTTCCCAAAAAAGGTGTCGGTGGGCACAACCGTCTCCTTGGTAGGTGGTGCCACTTGCTTCTTCTGCTCCTTCCTACTGGCAGTGGCACTGGCAACGTTCTTCGCTGAGGCGCTACGGCCACCTTTCTTTGGGCCCATCTTCTTCAGATGTCAGAACAGCAGGCCGCAGTTGCACGAGTTGCAGAGTTGTCTTGTCAGTGGCCACACGTGACGTCGTGTGACGTTGTGCTGCACACACCGCTGCAGGACTTCTTCCTGGCACTAGTGGTTCTCTTGTGCACCTAAAAGCAATGGAAGACAGAGGAACATCAGTTATACACCCCAAAAATTCAAAAAACACATAAAAATCACCACAATTCCATGCCATCCATGCCCTCAATGATGTTTAAATTCAAGAAACCTCACAGAAAGACTAGGCCCGTGTACCACTGAGTACCCCTGGGCATAATGGATGAAAGCTAGGCAAAATGGGTGTAGGCCTGAGAACACTGCCTGCCTTCAAAATGGCCCCTTGCCCCCCAGCACATGGCCAGGCCCTGCCTGTACCAGCACTCAAAATGGCCCCCACCCACATGCCCAGTCCCCAACAACACCCCCAAAAATCGAAAAACACATACAAATCACCACAATCCCATGCCATCCATGCCCTCGATGATGTTTAAATTCAAGACACCCCACAGAAAGACTAGGCCCATGCACCACTGAGTACCCCTGGGCACAATGGATGAAAGCTAGGCATAATGGATGAAAGCTAGGCAAAATGGGTGCAGGCCTGAGAACACTGCCTGCCTTCAAAATGGCCCCTTGCCCCCCAGCACATGGCCAGGCCCTGCCTGTACCAGCACTCAAAATGGCCCCCACTCACATGCCCAGTCCCCAACAACACCCCCAAAAATCGAAAAACACATAAAAATCACCACAATCCCATGCCATCCATGCCCTCGATGATGATTAAATTCAAGACACCCCTCAGAAAGATTAGGTCCATGCACCACTCACTGCACCTGGGCCTACTGGCTAGTGAGGCTTTACAGGCACCCCAAAATAAAAATAAAAAACATATAACAGTGAGCTAAAATTCCATGACATAAATGAGAATTAAGTTTAAAAAAATCAGAGAAACAGTTGTATCATGCACCCATGACTAACCCTGGGCCTACTGGATACTGTGTTTAGCTACCCACCACAATATATATTTTGTTAAAGTTGTGAAAAAAGTTTTAGAACTGGAGTTGCCTCAATTGCAATGCCCCAAACAAACAACACCAACTTACTTGTAAAATCTCAAGTCCAAAAGTGATCCAAACTCCAAAGCACAAAAAGTCCTCAAATACAAAAATCCACCAGCAGCAAGAAAAAGTAATCCTTCCAGCTCAACAGCCAAATGAAAAGTGGCCAGTACATGGACAAAGCACTGGGAGGAGCCTGCTGGACAGGAACAGGAAGCTGGAGACTCTGAGGCACTTCCTTCCTCCCACCCCACCCCAAAAAATGGACTCCTGCACCAAAAAGTGCATCCAAATGTCAATGCTTATATGGCCCCCCTTGAAGACGTGGTGACACCCTTCGGCATCAAAATTGTGAGTTACGCGGATGACACACAGCTGGTCGTCTCCCTATCCCAACTAGACGATCACCCAGACAATTTGGCAAATTGCCTTACGAAAATCTATGGCTGGATGTGTGAATCTTCACTCAAATTAAACGGGTCGAAGACCGAAGTGATGCTCATGGGAAAGCAATGGGTGACCATCCCCCCATCAGCCTGGCCAGACGTGTTCGGGGAAATTCCCACCCCGAAAAAAGAAATTAAGACCCTAGGAGTCTGGCTAGAACCCGAGCTATCAATGAAAACACAAGCGGCCAAAACTGCAGGAACCTGTTTTGGGCTTATGCGCACCACCCGCAAGATTCTTCCCCTACTCCCGCCCACCTCCAGAAAACTCCTAGTCCAAGGGCTAATACTGTCACGGCTGGACTACAGTAACATGGTTTACCTGGGTGCCCCTGAGGCCACCTTGGCTAAAATACAACGAACACAGAACGCTGCAGCCCGACTACTCATGAACCTTCCCTCCAGAGTGTCAGCTAAACCTGCCATCAAAGCCCTGCACTGGCTCCCGGTGCGTCAAAGGGTGGAATTCAAAGCCATGTGCACGGCTTACAAACTGATTAATGGAGCTGGCCCTCCGATTCTCAGCGACCTGGTAACTCCTTATATAGCTCCCAGATCCCTGCGGTCCGAGAATGAACATCTAGCCAACATCCCCAAATTTAAAAAGACACGCACTGGAGGCCGACGCTTCTCTGTGAAAGCTTCCACCAGATGGAACTCACTCCCCCGTACCCTCAGACTGGAACCCAGCTATCTTATTTTTAGAAAAAAATTGAAAACACTTCTATTTCCGAAATAACGTCCCCCCCTTTTCTTCTTTTTTTCTCCTCCATCTCATCTGGATATCAAAATCATTACAGCGCGGGGATGCCTTCGGGTCACCAGGCGCTCTACAAGTCGTTAAAATAAATTAAATAAATAAATCTGAGGAGTTATTCTGATCAAAATCATCATTGTCACAAGGTTTATGCTTCCTGCGGTGGATTTCTTGTGCAGAATTGCAATTTTTGCAATTTCGGGAACTCAAACTGTTCAAACCTCCCGCCGGAAGTCAGCTGCGCGCCGTCGCGGGCATTTATGACGTACTCGCGTTGTCAAACTCTCGCCGTGCAAGATGGCAAGCCGCGATGACGTAATTGTGTTCGAAAAACTCACGCGCGATCACGCAGCAAGATCGAAAATGGCGCAGAACACGCAAAACCGGGAGAAAAACAACTCGGCAGGCTCAGAATCAACGTCACGCGCGCAATATTGCCTCCTTTATTGGCTCACAGTGGAGTCTCGCTTTAAATTTAAAATGTTGTCCATTGTCCAACGGGCCCTGTATGGGTTGGGCCATTCCTATCTTCAGAAACGCTTTGCCTTCTACACGCCCTCCAGACAATTGCGGTCGTCTGACCTATTCCTTATACAGACCCCCCGGTTCAAACGCCGCCGGCTGGGTGGCTGTTCCTTCACTCGCAAAGCTGGCTTAGCCTGAAATGAGCTCCCTCTTGCCCTCAGGATGGTCTCAGACCCGGCAGTTTTTAAGAAGAAACTGAAAACGCTGCTGTTCTGAGGCCTTTATTCCTCTCCTCCTGACGCTCTGTTTCTTCATCTGGCTCTGTGTTGGGCGTTTTTGGTAGCAGCGCCGGGATACTTTGAGTAGCTGTGCGCTCTATAAAATTAGTATAACATAACATAACATAACATTGTATTTTTCAAGCGCGACCAAGCAAAATAATTCGTAGCTTGCGAATTTGCGAATTATTTGGTAATTTCGCGCGATTCGCGGATCACGAAATCGTCACAAATCTGCAAATTCGCCCGCGAAACGGATTTTACGCCCACGCTTACTTTATGGCCGCCGAGCCGGGACCAAAACCACAGGTGCACTCAATCTATCCCAAAACAACCTGTTTTTACAAAGTGGGCACCTGCGTTTTTGGTCCTCGTCTGCCATCTAGGGAAACCTACCAAACCCAGATATTTCTGAAATCTAGACACCCAGAGGAGTCCAAGGGGGTGTGGCCTGTGTGGATCTCCCAACGTTTCCTTACCCAGAATCAATCAATCAAGTAATCAATCAATCAATCAATCAGGGAAATTGTAAGTGCACTACTCACCCGTGAGGGTTTCAAGGCGCTGGGGGAGGACGGGGGAAGCAGCTCAGGTCAGTCAAAGAGCCAGGTCTTGAGGGTCTTTCTGAAGATGTGCAGGGTGTGGGTGTGCCTGATGTTGATCGGCAACTTGTTCCAAGTCTTGGCTGCGAAGTAGGAGAAGGTTCTTACACCCGTTGTTACTCTGCGGATGCACAGGGTCTCGGCGAGGGCGAGGTCGGCGGATAGGAGGTTCCTCTTGGGTATGTGGAACAAGATTCTGTCGCTGAGATATTGGGGTCCGGTGTTGTGGAGGCATTTGTAGGCATGTATGAGTATCACAAAGGTTACTTGTTTCTCGAGAGGGAGCCAGGGGAGGTTACGCAGGTGCTGGATGATGTGTTTGTGTCGAGGGATGCAGAGGACGAGTCTCGCTGCGGTGTTCTTTGTGGTCCGGAGTTTGCAGGGCAGAGACTTGTTGATCCCGGCATTGAGGGCGTTTCTGTAGTCCAGCCTGCTGGTTAGGAGTGCGTGTGTGACGGTCTTCTTTGAATCAGTGGGGATCCATTTGAAGGTCTTTCATAGGATGTGGAGGGTGTTGAAGCAGGTGGAGGTGACGGCGTTGACCTGTTGGGTCATGGAGAGGGAGGAGTTGAGTACGATCCCGAGGTTTCTGGTGTTGTCCGAGGAGGTGAGGGGGCTGCCGAGGGCAAAGGGCCACCAGGAGTTGCCAAGGCAGAGGGGGATGGTCCGAGAACGAGGACCTCTGTCTTTTCCGAGTTGAGCTTCAGGCAGCTGCTGCTCATCCTGAATGCAATGTCTTTCATTCCTTCTGGGAAGTTGAGTTTGGTGGTGAAGGGGATAGGATGAGCTGGGTGTTGTCAGGGTAGGATACTATGCTAAGTCTGTGCTGTCTTATGATGGAGGTGAGGGTGGCCATGTAGATGTTGAAGAGTGAAGGGCTGAGCAACGATCCTTGGGGTACTCCGCAGTTGATTTCCATGGGTTCGGTGTGGAAGAGTGGGAGTGTGATTTTTTGGGTTCTGACGGCGAGGAAGGAGTGGAGCCAATCGAGAGCAGTTTCCTGGATGCCAGCTTCATGGAGTCTTGTGCTGAGTGTGCGGTGGGAGACGGTGTCGAAGGCTGCAGAGAGGTTGAGAAGGATCAGGGCTGCGGTGTGTCCTTGGTCGAGGAGGGTGCGGATGTAGACTGAGACGGCCAGTAGAGCGGTCTCCGTGATGTGGTGGCTGTGGAATCCAGATTTGGAGGGGTCGAGGATGGAGTTTTCTTCAATGAATTTCATTAGCTGGACTTTAACGGTCTTCTCGATGACTTTGGCCACGAAGTGGAGGAGGGAGATAGGTCAGTAGTTCTTGAAGTCGGTGGGATCTGCTGATGACTTCTTGAGTAAGTGTCTGACTTCTGCGTGTTTCCAGTCATCGGGAAATATGCTGGTTTCAAAGGTGGCATTGATGGTGCGTTTTAATTCCAGCGCTGGAAGCAGACTCACACTGCGGTGCCAAGTCAGAGACACAGGGAACCCTGCAGCGCTCAGCGAGCGCTGGAAGCAGACTCACACTGAGGTGCCAGGTCGGAGACACAGGGAACCCTGCAGCGCTCAGCGAGCGCTGGAAGCAGACTCGCACTGCGGTGGCAGGTCGGAGACACAGGGAACCCTGCAGGCCTCAGCTAGCGCTGGAAGCAGACTCGCACTGCGGTGCCAGGTCGGAGACACAGGGAACCCTGCAGCGCTCAGCGAGCGCTGGAAGCAAACTCGCACTGCGGTGGCAGGTCGGAGACACAGGGAACCCTGCAGGCCTCAGCGAGCGCTGGAAGCAGACTCGCACTGCGGTGGCAGGTCGGAGACACAGGGAACCCTGCAGCGCTCCGCGAGCACTGGAAGCAGACTCGCACTGCGGTGCCAGGTCAGAGACACAGGGAACCCTGCAGGCCTCAGCGAGCGCTGGAGCAGACTCGCACTGCGCTACCAGGTCAGAGACACAGGGAACCCTGCAGGCCTCAGCTAGCGCTGGAAGCAGACTCGCACTGCGGTGCCAGGTCAGAGACACAGGGAACCCTGCAGGTCTCAGCGAGCGCTGGAAGCAAACTCGCACTGCGGTGCCAGGTCGGAGACACAGGGAACCCTGCAGGCCTCAGCGAGCGCTGGAAGCAAACTCGCACTGCAGTGCCAGGTCAGAGACACAGGGAACCCTGCAGGCCTCAGCGAGCGCTGGAAGCAGACTCACACTGCGCTGCCAGGTCAGAGACACAGGGAACCCTGCAGGCCTCAGCTAGCGCTGGAAGCAGACTCGCACTGCGGTGCCAGGTCGGAGACACAGGGAACCCTGCAGGCCTCAGCGAGCGCTGGAAGCAGACTCGCACTGCGGTGCCAGGTCAGAGACACAGGGAACCCTGCAGCGCTCAACAATCGCTGGAAGCAGACTCGCACTGCGGTGGCAGGTCGGAGACACAGGGAACCCTGCAGGCCTCAGCGAGCGCTGGAAGCAAACTCGCACTGCGGTGCCAGGTCGGAGACACAGGGAACCCTGCAGGCCTCAGCGAGCGCTGGAAGCAGACTCGCACTGCGGTGCCAGGTCAGAGACACAGGGAACCCTGCAGGCCTCAGCTAGCGCTGGAAGCAGACTCGCACTGCGGTGCCAGGTCGGAGACACAGGGAACCCTGCAGCGCTCAGCGAGCGCTGGAAGCAGACTCGCACTGCGGTGGCAGGTCGGAGACACAGGGAACCCTGCAGCGCTCCGCGAGCACTGGAAGCAGACTCGCACTGCGGTGCCAGGTCAGAGACACAGGGAACCCTGCAGGCCTCAGCGAGCGCTGGAGCAGACTCGCACTGCGCTACCAGGTCAGAGACACAGGGAACCCTGCAGGCCTCAGCTAGCGCTGGAAGCAGACTCGCACTGCGGTGCCAGGTCAGAGACACAGGGAACCCTGCAGGTCTCAGCGAGCGCTGGAAGCAAACTCGCACTGCGGTGCCAGGTCGGAGACACAGGGAACCCTGCAGGCCTCAGCGAGCGCTGGAAGCAAACTCGCACTGCAGTGCCAGGTCAGAGACACAGGGAACCCTGCAGGCCTCAGCGAGCGCTGGAAGCAGACTCACACTGCGCTGCCAGGTCAGAGACACAGGGAACCCTGCAGGCCTCAGCTAGCGCTGGAAGCAGACTCGCACTGCAGTGCCAGGTCAGAGACACAGGGAACCCTGCAGGTCTCAGCGAGCGCTGGAAGCAAACTCGCACTGCGGTGCCAGGTCGGAGACACAGGGAACCCTGCAGGCCTCAGCGAGCGCTGGAAGCAAACTCGCACTGTAGTGCCAGGTCAGAGACACAGGGAACCCTGCAGGCCTCAGCGAGCGCTGGAAGCAAACTCGCACTGCGGTGCCAGGTCAGAGACACAAGGAACCCTGCAGGCCTCGGCGAGCGCTGGAAGCAGACTCACACTGCGGTGCCAGGTCAGAGACACAGGGAACCCTGCAGCGCTCAGCGAGCGCTGGAAGCAGACTCGCACCGCGCTGCCAGGTCAGAGACACAGGGAACCCTGCAGCGCTCAGCGAGTGCTGGAAGCAGACTCGCACCGCGCTGCCAGGTCACAGACAAAGGGAACACTGCAGTGAGCGCTGGAAGCAGACTCGCACTGCGCAGCCAGGTCAGAGACACAGGGAACCCTGCAGGCCTCAGCGAGCGCTGGAAGCAAACTCGCACTGCGGTGCCCGGTCAGAGACACAGGGAACCCTGCAGGCCTCAGCGAGCGCTGGAAGCAAACTCGCACTGCGGTGCCCGGTCAGAGACACAGGGAACCCTGCAGGCCTCAGCGAGCGCTGGAAGCAAACTCGCACTGCGGTGCAAGGTCAGAAACACAGGGAACCCTGCAGCGCTGAGCGAGCGCTGGAAGCAGATTCGCACTGTGGTGTCAGGTCAGAGACACAGGGAAATCTGCAGGCCTCAGCGAGCGCTGGAAGCAAACTCGCACTGCGGTGCCAGGTCAGAGACACAGGGAACCCTGCAGGCCTCAGCGAGCGCTGGAAGCAAACTCGCACTGCGGTGCCAAGTCGGAGACACAGGGAACCCTGCAGGCCTCAGCGAGCGCTGGAAGCAAACTCGCACTGCGGTGCCAGGTCAGAGACACAGGGACCACTGCAGCGAGCGCTGGAAGCAGACTCGCACTGCGGTGCCAGGTCAGACACAGGGAACCCTGCAGGCCTCAGCGAGCGCTGGAAGCAGACTCGCAATGCGGTGCCAGGTCGGAGACACAGGGAACCCTGCAGGCCTCAGCGAGTGCTGGAAGCAGACTCGCATTACGGTGCCAGGTCAGAGACACAGGGAACACTGCAGCGAGCGCTGGAAGCAGACTCGCACTGCGGTGCCAGGTCAGAGACACATGGAACCCTGCAGGCCTCAGCGATCTCTGGAAGCAGACTCGCATTGCGGTGCCAGGTCAGAGACACAGGGAACCCTGCAGGCCTCAGCTAGCGCTGGAAGCAGACTCGCACTGCGGTGCCAGGTCAGAGACACAGGGAACCCTGCAGGCCTCAGCGAGCGCTGGAAGCAAACTCGCACTGCGGTGCCAGGTCGGAGACACAAGGAACCCTGCAGGCCTCAGCGAGCGCTGGAAGCAAACTTGCACTGTGGTGCCAGGTTAGAGACACAGGGAACACTGCAGCAAGCGCTGGAAGCAGACTCGCACTGCGGTGCCAGGTCAGAGACACAGGGAACCCTGCAGGCCTCAGCGAGCGCTGGAAGCAAACTCGCAATGCGGTGCCAGGTCAGAGACACAGGGATCCCTGCAGGCCTCAGCGAGCGCTGGAAGCAAACTCGCACTGCGGTGCCAGGTCAGAGACACAGGGAACCCTGCAGGATGCAGCGAGCGCTGGGAGCAGACTCGCACTGCGGTGCCAGGTCGGAGACACAGGGATCCCTGCAGGCCTCAGCGAGCGCTGGAAGCAAACTCGCACTGCGGTGCCAGGTCGGAGACACAGGGAACCCTGCAGGCCTCAGCAAGCGCTGGAAGCAAACTCGCACTGTAGTGCCAGGTCAGAGACACAGGGAACCCTGCAGGCCTCAGCGAGCGCTGGAAGCAAACTCGCACTGCGGTGCCAGGTCAGAGACACAAGGAACCCTGCAGGCCTCAGCGAGCGCTGGAAGCAGACTCGCACTGCGGTGCCAGGTCGGAGACACAGGGAACCCTGCAGGCCTCAGCGAGCGCTGGAAGCAAACTTGCACTGCGGTGCCAGGTCAGAGACACAGGGAACCCTGCAGCGCTCAACAATCGCTGGAAGCAGACTTGCACTGCGGTGGCAGGTCACAGACACAGGGAACCCTGCAGTCCTCAGCGAGCGCTGGAAGCAGACTCGCACTGCGGTGCCAGGTCACAGACACAGGGAACCCTGCAGGCCTCAGCGAGCGCTGGAAGCAGACTCGCACTACGGTGGCAGGTCGGAGACACGGGGAACCCTGCAGGCCTCAGTGAGCGCTGGAAGCAGACTCGCACTGCGGTGCCAGGTCAGAGACACAGGGAACCCTGCAGGCCTCGGTGAGAGCTGGAAGCAGACTCGCACCGCGCTGCCAGGTCAGAGGCACAGGGAACCCTGCAGGCCTCAGTGAGCGCTGGAAGCAGACTCGCACTGCGGTGCCAGGTCAGAGACACAGGGAACCCTGCAGGCCTCAGTGAGCGCTGGAAGCAGACTCGCACCGCGCTGCCAGGTCAGAGACACAGGGAACCCTGCAGGCCTCAGCGAGCGCTGGAAGCAGACTCGCACTGCGGTGCCAGGTCAGAGACACATGGAACCCTGCAGGCCTCAGCGAGCGCTGGAAGCAGACTCGCACTGCGGTGCCAGGTCAGAGACACAAGGAACCCTGCAGGACTCAGCGAGCGCTGGAAGCAGACTCGCACTGCGGTGCCAGGTCAGAGACACAGGGAACCCTGCAGGCCTCAGCGAGCGCTGGAAGCAGACTCGCACTGCGGTGCCAGGTCGGAGAAACAGGGAACCCTGCAGGCCTCAGCGAGCGCTGGAAGCAAACTTGCACTGCGGTGCCAGGTCAGAGACACAGGGAACCCTGCAGCGCTCAACAATCGCTGGAAGCAGACTCGCACTGCGGTGGCAGGTCGGAGACACGGGGAACCCTGCAGGCCTCAGTGAGCGCTGGAAGCAGACTCGCACTGCGGTGCCAGGTCAGAGACACAGGGAACCCTGCAGGCCTCAGCGAGCGCTGGAAGCAAACTTGCACTGCGGTGCCAGGTCAGAGACACAGGGAACCCTGCAGGACTCAGCGAGCGCTGGAAGCAAACTCGCACTGCGGTGCCAGGTCAGAGACACAGGGATCCCTGCAGGCCTCAGCGAGCGCTGGAAGCAGACTCGCACTGCGGTGCCAGGTCAGAGACACAGGGAACCCTGCAGGCCTCAGCGAGCGCTGGAAGCAGACTCGCACTGCGGTGCCAGGTCGGAGAAACAGGGAACCCTGCAGGCCTCAGAGAGCGCTGGAAGCAAACTTGCACTGCGGTGCCAGGTCAGAGACACAGGGAACCCTGCAGCGCTCAACAATCGCTGGAAGCAGACTCGCACTGCGGTGCCAGGTCGGAGACACGGGGAACCCTGCAGGCCTCAGTGAGCGCTGGAAGCAGACTCGCACTGCGGTGCCAGGTCGGAGACACAAGGAACCCTGCAGGCCTCAGCGAGCGCTGGAAGCAGACTCGCACTGCGGTGCCAGGTCAGAGACACAGGGAACCCTGCAGGCCTCAGCGAGCGCTGGAAGCAAACTTGCACTGCGGTGCCAGGTCAGAGACACAGGGAACCCTGCAGGACTCAGCGAGCGCTGGAAGCAGACTCGCACTGCGGTGCCAGGTCGGAGACACAGGGAACCCTGCAGGCCTCAGCGAGCGCTGGAAGCAGACTCGCACTGCGGTGCCAGGTCGGAGACACAGGGAACCCTGCAGGCCTCAGCGAGCGCTGGAAGCAGACTCGCACTGCGGTGCCAGGTCGGAGACACAGGGAACCCTGCAGGCCTCAGCGAGCGCTGGAAGCAGACTCGCACTGCGGTGCCAGGTCGGAGACACAGGGAACCCTGCAGGCCTCAGCGAGCGCTGGAAGCAGACTCGCACTGCGGTGCCAGGTCGGAGACACAGGGAACCCTGCAGGCCTCAGCGAGCGCTGGAAGCAGACTCGCACTGCGGTGCCAGGTCGGAGACACAGGGAACCCTGCAGGCCTCAGCGAGCGCTGGAAGCAGACTCGCACTGCGGTGCCAGGTCAGAGACACAGGGAACCCTGCAGGCCTCAGCGAGCGCTGGAAGCAAACTTGCACTGCGGTGCCAGGTCAGAGACACAGGGAACCCTGCAGGACTCAGCGAGCGCTGGAAGCAGACTCGCACTGCGGTGCCAGGTCAGAGACACAGGGAACCCTGCAGGCCTCAGCGAGCGCTGGAAGCAGACTCGCACTGCGGTGCCAGGTCGGAGACACAGGGAACCCTGCAGGCCTCAGCGAGCGCTGGAAGCAGACTCGCACTGCGGTGCCAGGTCGGAGACACAGGGAACCCTGCAGGCCTCAGCGAGCGCTGGAAGCAGACTCGCACTGCGGTGCCAGGTCGGAGACACAGGGAACCCTGCAGGCCTCAGCGAGCGCTGGAAGCAGACTCGCACTGCGGTGCCAGGTCGGAGACACAGGGAACCCTGCAGGCCTCAGCGAGCGCTGGAAGCAGACTCGCACTGCGGTGCCAGGTCGGAGACACAGGGAACCCTGCAGGCCTCAGCGAGCGCTGGAAGCAGACTCAGGGAACCCTGCAGGCCTCAGCGAGCGCTGGGAGCAGACTCGCACTGCGGTGCCAGGTCGGAGACACAGGGAACCCTGCAGGCCTCAGCGAGCGCTGGAAGCAGACTCGCACTGCGGTGCCAGGTCGGAGACACAGGGAACCCTGCAGGCCTCAGCGAGCGCTGGAAGCAGACTCGCACTGCGGTGCCAGGTCGGAGACACAGGGAACCCTGCAGGCCTCAGCGAGCGCTGGAAGCAGACTCGCACTGCGGTGCCAGGTCAGAGACACATGGAACCCTGCAGGCCTCAGTGAGCGCTGGAAGCAGACTCGCACTGCGGTGCCAGGTCAGAGACACAGGGAACCCTGCAGGCCTCAGCGAGCGCTGGAAGCAAACTTGCACTGCGGTGCCAGGTCAGAGACACAGGGAACCCTGCAGGACTCAGCGAGCGCTGGAAGCAAACTCGCACTGCGGTGCCAGGTCAGAGACACAGGGATCCCTGCAGGCCTCAGCGAGCGCTGGAAGCAGACTCGCACTGCGGTGCCAGGTCAGAGACACAGGGAACCCTGCAGGCCTCAGCGAGCGCTGGAAGCAGACTCGCACTGCGGTGCCAGGTCGGAGAAACAGGGAACCCTGCAGGCCTCAGAGAGCGCTGGAAGCAAACTTGCACTGCGGTGCCAGGTCAGAGACACAGGGAACCCTGCAGCGCTCAACAATCGCTGGAAGCAGACTCGCACTGCGGTGCCAGGTCGGAGACACGGGGAACCCTGCAGGCCTCAGTGAGCGCTGGAAGCAGACTCGCACTGCGGTGCCAGGTCGGAGACACAAGGAACCCTGCAGGCCTCAGCGAGCGCTGGAAGCAGACTCGCACTGCGGTGCCAGGTCAGAGACACAGGGAACCCTGCAGGCCTCAGCGAGCGCTGGAAGCAAACTTGCACTGCGGTGCCAGGTCAGAGACACAGGGAACCCTGCAGGACTCAGCGAGCGCTGGAAGCAGACTCGCACTGCGGTGCCAGGTCGGAGACACAGGGAACCCTGCAGGCCTCAGCGAGCGCTGGAAGCAGACTCGCACTGCGGTGCCAGGTCGGAGACACAGGGAACCCTGCAGGCCTCAGCGAGCGCTGGAAGCAGACTCGCACTGCGGTGCCAGGTCGGAGACACAGGGAACCCTGCAGGCCTCAGCGAGCGCTGGAAGCAGACTCGCACTGCGGTGCCAGGTCGGAGACACAGGGAACCCTGCAGGCCTCAGCGAGCGCTGGAAGCAGACTCGCACTGCGGTGCCAGGTCGGAGACACAGGGAACCCTGCAGGCCTCAGCGAGCGCTGGAAGCAGACTCGCACTGCGGTGCCAGGTCGGAGACACAGGGAACCCTGCAGGCCTCAGCGAGCGCTGGAAGCAGACTCGCACTGCGGTGCCAGGTCAGAGACACAGGGAACC